>NC_057944.1:16980956-18180956 GCF_018555375.3 Anguilla rostrata
TGGCTTCAAATTAGAGTTAAGGGCTCAAATTAGGGTTCAGCTAGGGTTAGGTTAGGAAAACGGTAAGCAAATTAGAGTTAAGGGCTCAAATTAGGGTTCAGCTAGGTTAGGGTTAGGAAAACGGTAAGTCTGAGGGTGAGGCAAGTTTACGGTTGTGTTCAGCAGCTTGAAGAAAGGTTGGGACATGAGTTTTATTGATTTTGAATGAAGCAAAAAAATGTCTAGTAGCATGTGTACCCATGACCATACAAAATGTCTAATACATGCATGTTTTTCTTAGGGAGAACATTTTTTTTTTAAATGACCTCATACATATGATTTGCATTTAAATTATAGTATTCATGATATTTACCTTGTTTTCCATCCATTTTAAATGGGTTTTCAGGTGTTTCAATGGTACCAATGGCTTCAAATTAGAGTTAAGGGCTCAATTAGGGTTCAGCTAGGGTTAGGGTTAGGAAACGGTAAGTCTGAGGGTGAGGCAAGTTTACGGTTGTGTTCAGCAGCTTGAAGAAAGGTTGGGACATGAGTTTTATTGATTTTGAATGAAGCAAAAAAATGTCTAGTAGCATGTGTACCCATGACCATACAAAATGTCTAATACATGCATGTTTTCTTAGGGAGAACATTTTTCTTTTTTAAATGACTCATACATATGATTTTGCATTTAAATATAGTATTCATGATATTCCTTGTTTTCCATCCATTTTAAATGGGTTTTCAGGTGTTTTCAATGGTACCAATGGCTTCAAATTAGAGTTAAGGGCTCAAATTAGGGTTCAGCTAGGGTTAGGGTTAGGAAAACGGTAAGTCTGAGGGTGAGGCAAGTTTACGGTTGTGTTCAGCAGCTTGAAGAAAGGTTGGGACATGAGTTTTATTGATTTTGAATGAAGCAAAAAAAATGTCTAGTAGCATGTGTACCCATGACCATACAAAATGTCTAATACATGCATGTTTTTCTTAGGGAGAACATTTTCTTTTTTAATGACTCTATACATATGATTTTGCATTTAAATTATAGTATTCATGATATTTACCTTGTTTTCCATCCATTTTAAATGGGTTTTCAGGTGTTTTCAATGGTACCAATGGCTTCAAATTAGAGTTAAGGGCTCAAATTAGGGTTCAGCTAGGGTTAGGGTTAGGAAAACGGTAAGTCTGAGGGTTGAGGCAAGTTTACGGTTGTGTTCAGCAGCTTGAAGAAAGGTTGGGACATGAGTTTTATTGATTTTGAATGAAGCAAAAAAAATGTCTAGTAGCATGTGTACCCATGACCATACAAAATGTCTAATACATGCATTTTTTCTTAGGGAGAACATTTTTCTTTTTTAAATGGCCTCATACATATGATTTTGCATTTAAATTATAGTATTCATGATATTTACCTTGTTTTCCATCCATTTTAAATGGGTTTTCAGGTGTTTTCAATGGTACCAATGGCTTCAAATTAGAGTTAAGGGCTCAAATTAGGGTTCAGCTAGGGTTAGGGTTAGGAAAACGGTAAGTCTGAGGGTTGAGGCAAGTTTACGTTTGTGTTCAGCAGCTTGAAGAAAGGTTGGGACATGAGTTTTATTGATTTTGAATGAAGCAAAAAAAATGTCTAGTAGCATGTGTACCCATGACCATACAAAATGTCTAATACATGCATTTTTTTTTAGGGAGAACATTTTTCTTTTTTAAATGACCTCATACATATGATTTTGCATTTAAATTATAGTATTCATGATATTTACCTTGTTTTCCATCCATTTTAAATGGGTTTCAGTGTTTCAATGGTACCAATGGCTTCAAATTAGAGTTAAGGGCTCAATTAGGGTTCAGCTAGGGTTAGGGTTAGGAAAACGGTAAGTCTGAGGGTTGAGGCAAGTTACGTTGGTTCAGCAGCTTGAAGAAAGGTTGGGACATGAGTTTTATTATTTGAATGAGCAAAAAAATGTCTATAGCATGTGTACCCATGACCATACAAAATGTCTAATACATGATTTTTCTTAGGGAGAACATTTTCTTTTTTAAATGACCTCATACATATGATTTGCATTTAAATTATAGTATTCATGATATTTACCTTGTTTCCATCCATTTTAAATGGGTTTTCAGGTGTTTTCAATGGTACCAATGGCTTCAAATTAGAGTTAAGGGCTCAAATTAGGGTTCAGCTAGGGTTAGGGTAGGAAAACGGTAAGTCTGAGGGTTGAGGCAAGTTTACGGTTGTGTTCAGCAGCTTGAAGAAAGGTTGGACATGAGTTTTATTGATTTTGAATGAAGCAAAAAAATGTCTAGTAGCATGGTACCCATGACCACACAAAATGTCTAATACATGCATGTTTTTCTTAGGGAGAACATTTTCTTTTTTAAATGACCTCATACATATGATTTTGCATTTAAATTATAGTATTCATGATATTTACCTTGTTTTCCATCCATTTTAAATGGGTTTTCAGGTGTTTTCAATGGTACCAATGGCTTCAAATTAGAGTTAAGGGCTCAAATTAGGGTTCAGCTAGGGTTAGGGTTAGGAAAACGGTAAGTCTGAGGGTTGAGGCAAGTTTACGGTTGTGTTCAGCAGCTTGAAGAAAGGTTGGGACATGAGTTTTATTGATTTTGAATGAAGCAAAAAAAATGTCTAGTAGCATGTGTACCCATGACCATACAAAATGTCTAATACATGCATGTTTTTCTTAGGGAGAACATTTTTCTTTTTTAAATGACCTCATACATATGATTTTGCATTTAAATTATAGTATTCATGATATTTACCTTGTTTTCCATCCATTTTAAATGGGTTTTCAGGTGTTTTCAATGGTACCAATGGCTTCAAATTAGAGTTAAGGGCTCAAATTAGGGTTCAGCTAGGGTTAGGGTTAGGAAAACGGTAAGTCTGAGGGTTGAGGCAAGTTTACGGTTGTGTTCAGCAGCTTGAAGAAAGGTTGGGACATGAGTTTTATTGATTTTGAATGAAGCAAAAAAAATGTCTAGTAGCATGTGTACCCATGACCATACAAAATGTCTAATACATGATTTTCTTTCTTAAGGAGAACATTTTTCTTTTTTAAATGACCTCATACATATGATTTTGCATTTAAATTATAGTATTCATGATATTTACCTTGTTTTCCATCCATTTTAAATGGGTTTTCAGGTGTTTTCAATGGTACCAATGGCTTCAAATTAGAGTTAAGGGCTCAAATTAGGTTCAGCTAGGGTTAGGGTTAGGAAAACGGTAAGTCTGTGGTTGAGGCAAGTTTACGTTGTGTTCAGCAGCTTGAAGAAAGGTTGGGACATGAGTTTTATTGATTTTGAATGAAGCAAAAAAATGTCTAGTAGCATGTGTACCCATGACCATACAAAAGTCTAATACATGTTTCTTTCTTAGGAGAACATTTTTCTTTTTTAAATGACCTCATACATATGATTTTGCATTTAAATTATAGTATCATGATTTTACCTTGTTTTCCATCCATTTTAAATAGGTTTTCAGGTGTTTTCAATGGTACCAATGGCTTCAAATTAGAGTTAAGGGCTCAAATTAGGGTTCAGCTAGGGTTAGGGTTAGGAAAACGGTAAGTCTGAGGGTTGAGGCAAGTTAACGGTTGTTTCAGCAGCTTGAAGAAAGGTTGGGACATGACTTTCATTGATTTTGAATGAAGCAAAAAAAATGTCTAGTAGCATGTGTACCCATGACCATACAAAATGTCTAATACATGATTTTTTTAGGGAGAACATTTTTCTTTTTAAATGACCTCATACATATGATTTTGCATTTAAATTATAGTATCCATGATATTTACCTTGTTTTCCATCCATTTAAATGGGTTTTCAGGTGTTTTCAATGGTACCAATGGCTTCAAATTAGAGTTAAGGGCTCAATAGGGTTCAGCTAGGGTTAGGGTTAGGAAACGTAAGTCTGAGGGTGAGGCAAGTTTACGGTGTGTTCAGCAGCTTGAAGAAAGTTGGACATGAGTTTTTGATTTGAATGAGCAAAAAAAATGTCTAGTAGCATGTGTACCCATGACCATACAAAATGTCTAATACATGCATGTTTTCTTAGGGAGAACATTTTTCTTTTTAATGACCTCATACATATGATTTTGCATTTAAATATAGTATTCATGATATTACCTTGTTTCCATCCATTTAAATGGGTTTTCAGGTGTTTTCAATGGACCAATGGCTTCAAATTAGAGTTAAGGGCTCAATTAGGTTCAGCTAGGTTAGGGTTAGGAAACGTAAGTCTGATGGTGAGCAAGTTACGGTTGTGTTCAGCAGCTTGGAAAGGTTGGACATGAGTTTTATTTTTTGAATGAAGCAAAAAAAATGTCTATAGCTGTGTACCATGACCATACAAATGTCTAATACATGAATTTTCTTAGGAACATTTTTTTTAATGACCTCATACATATGATTTTGCATTTAAATATAGTATTCATGATATTTACCTTGTTTTCCATCCATTTTAAAGGGTTTTCAGGTGTTTTAAATGGTACCATGGCTTCAATTAGAGTTAGGGCTCAATTAGGGTCAGCTAGGTTAGGGTTAGGAAAACGTAAGTCTGAGGTGAGGCAAGTTTACGGTTGGTTCAGCAGCTTGAAGAAAGGTTGGACATGAGTTTTATTGATTTTGAATGAAGCAAAAAATGTCTAGTAGCATGTGTACCATGACCAACAAAGTCTAATACATGATGTTTTTCTTAGGGAGAAATTTTTTTTTAAAGACTCAACATATATTTGCATTAAATTAAGTATTCATGAATACTGTTTCCATCATTTTAAATGGGTTCAGTGTTTTCAATGTACAATGCTCAATAGAGTAAGGTCAAATAGGTAGCTAGTAGGTTAGGAAAACGTAAGTGAGGGTGAGGCAGTGGTGTTCAGCAGCTGAAGAAAGTTGGGACATGATTTTATTGATTTGAATGAAGAAAAAAAAATTCTAGTAGCATGTGTACCCATGACCATACAAAATGTCTAATACATGCATGTTTTCTTAGGAGAACATTTCTTTTTTAAATGACCTCATACATATGATTTTGCATTTAAATTAAGTATTCATGATATTTACCTTGTTTCCATCCATTTTAAATGGGTTTTCAGTGTTTCAATGGTACAATGGCTTCAAATTAGAGTAAGGGCTCAAATTAGGTTCAGCTAGGGTTAGGGTTAGGAAACGGTAAGTCTGAGGTGAGGCAAGTTTACGGTTGTGTTCAGCAGCTTGAGAAAGGTTGGGACATGAGTTTTATTGATTTTGAATGAAGCAAAAAAATGTCTAGTAGCATGTGTACCCATGACCATACAAATGTCTAATACATGCATTTTTTCTTAGGGAGAACATTTTCTTTTTTAAATGACCTCATACATATATTTTGCTTTAAATATAGTATTCAGATATTTACCTGTTTTCCATCCATTTTAAATGGGTTTCAGGTGTTTTCAATGGTACCAATGGCTTCAAATTAGAGTTAAGGGCTCATGGTTGCTAGGGTGGGTAGGAGGTAGTTGGGTTAGGGTTAGGTGGTTAGAGTTGAGGGTTGGGACTGGTTATTGTTAGAGCAAAGTTAGTAGGTTACTGCTACAAGAAATGATTTTTTAGGGAGAATTTTTCTTTTTTGACTCTATTGTTGATTAAATATAGTTCATGATTACCTGTCCACATTTAATGGGTTAGGGTTCAAGGTACAAGCTAAAGGTTAGGGTTAGGGTTCAGCTAGGTTAGGTTAGGGTAAGTCTGAGGTTGAGGCAGTTTACGGTTGGTTAGCGTTGAAGGGTTGGACTGGTTATTTAGCTTAAACATTTTTTTTAATGACAAAAGTTGCTTTATTATCAGTCTGTTATTAAGGGTTAGGTTCAATGACATGGCTAATAGATTAAGGGAAGTAGTGTATAGAAGGTGTTAGTAGAAGTACTGTTCACTGAATGGGTTTATTTAATGAAAGTTTAAGCGCATAAGTACGTTTTAGGTTTTTTTTAATGACTTATTATTGCATAATAGATCTGTTACTGTTCCATCATTAATGGGTTAGGTTCATGACATGTAAGATGCAAATGTAATATGACGTATTAGGTAGGTTCTTGTACCTAAAAATAGGTTTATTTAAAGAAAATGGGTCGCTAAAGTAAGTTAGGAGAATTTTTTGCTACATGATGTAATATGTCAAATTTTCATTTAAGTTATTAGAAATGTATTACTATAGTTCTGTAGGTAAAAGTAGCAGTTAGGAGTTGTGTTTACGTAAAATGGGAAAGTTATTGTTAGCAAAAAAATGTGTAGAGTTACTGCTAAAAGTCAACATGCTTTTTTCAAAATTTTTTTTCTACATTATTATAAATTAAGATCAATTTTTTGTTTCATCTTTTAATGTTTAGTTTCATGTACAATGTTCAAATGCTAGGTTCAATTAGGTTGTAGTTAGGGTAGATTGTTAAGTCGAGTAGAGTTAGTGTTTGGAGCTGAGAAATTTGGGATGAGTTTGATTTTGATGAAGAAAAAAAATGGTTATGATTGTCCGGACATCAAAATGTCTAATAATGCGTTTTTCTTAGGAGAAATTTTTTTTTTAGCATTATTGATTGATTTAATTTAGTTTAGGGATATCTTTTTCATCCTTTAAATGGTTTCAGGTTTTAATGGTTATGTTAATTCAGTTAAGGGCTGGTTAGGGTGGTAGAGGCTAGGTTAGGGTTAGGGTTAGGGCTAGGGTTAGGGTTAGAGCTAGGGCTAGGGTTTGGGTTTGGGCTAGGGTTTGGGTTAAGGTTAGGGTTAGGGTTAGGGTTAGAGCTAGGGTTAGAGCTACGGTTAGGGTTAGGGTTAGAGTTAGGGTTAGGGCTAGGGTTAGGGTTAGGTTTAGGGTTAGGGTTAGAGCTAGGGTTAGGGTTAGGGTTAGAGCTAGGGTTAGGGTTAGGGTTAGGGTTAGAGCTAGGGTTAGGGTTAGGGCTACGTTTAGAGCTAGGGTTAGGGTTAGGGTTAGAGCTAGGGTTAGAGCTAGGGTTAGGGTTAGGGTTAGGGCTTGGGCTAGGGCTAGGGTTTGGGTTAGGGTTAGGGTTAGGGTTAGAGCTAGGGTTAGGGTTAGGGTTAGGGTTAGAGCTAGGGAAGGGTTAGGGTTAGGGTTAGAGCTAGGGTTAGGGTTACGGTTAGGGTTAGAGCTAGGGTTAGGGTTAGGGTTAGGGTTAGAGCTAGGGTTAGGGTTAGGGTTAGGGTTATGGTTAGAGCTAGGTTTAGGGTTAGGGTTACAGCTCGGGTTAGGGTTAGGGTTAGCATTAGGGTTACAGCTAGGGTTATGGCTAGGGTTAGGGTTATGGTTACAGTTAGGGTTAGGTTACGGGTTCAGCTAGAGTTAGAGTTAGGTTTACTGCTATATTTAGGGTTACAGCTAGGTTTAAGATTAGGGTTAGGGTTACAGCTGGGGTTAACTTTATGGCTAGTGATAGGGTTAGGGTTACAGCTATCGTTAGGGTAAGGGTTAGGGTTAGGGTTACGGTTAGGGTTATTGTTAGGGTTACAGCTTGGGTTAGGGTTAGGGTTATGGCTAGTGTTAGTGTTACAGCTAGGGTTAGGGTTACCGTTTCAGCTAGGGTTAGAGTTTGGTTTCCAGCTGTGGTTAGGGTTACAGCTCGGTTTAAGATTAGGGTTAGTGTTACAGCTGGGGTTAAGGTTAAGTTAGGGTTAGGGTTACAGCTCGGGTTAGGGTTAGGGTTAGCGTTAGGGTTACAGCTATGGTTATGGCTAGGGTTAGGGTTATGGTTACAGTTAGGGTTAGGTTACGGGTTCAGTTGAACGGCCTACAGAGAAACATGGCTAACACCTGCAGTCTCTGCAGCTCTTCATGACCAGAACTGAGTATCACTGCAGCTAAATGAAAAATGCATCCATATAAAGCAGGGGTGTTCAAGCCTATCTGAAAAGGGCTGGGATGGCGGCAAGTTTTTGTTTTAGCCCAGCACTAAAACACCTGATCCTACTTAAAATCTTGATTGAAGACAGTGATTAGTTAATTCGTTGAATCATTAATATATTTTTTATTTAACTTTTTGTGCAAATTACATGTTGTATAATTGCTCTCATTATTTTATTTGGGCATTATCCACTTACTAAATTTGGGCATTCCTTACAAATCCTGTCATGCCACTATACAACATTTAAAAATATTTCAGCATGTCCACAGTAATAAGTAATTGAACTGAATTTACCATGTGTGTTGCTTTTAAACAGCAATGTCAATCATCGTCTGTGCTTATTTGGTGGAAATTCCTTCATCAACTTAGATTATTGAGTTGGTGCAAATTGGATAATTGTTTGAGAAGAGGCTTGACAAAAACACTATCATGACCTCTAGCTGGCAGAGAACTGAAGTACAACGCAAGAAAACAAGGCCAGCCAAACTGGTGGCCCTAGTATTAGAGCACTAAAGAGTTTTTTGAGACATGATGTGTTTTTCATGAACTTTGTTGCACAAGGGTGATGGTCAGGGGTGAAGGACTGATGCGTATCAGCCATTGGTCATGTGATATTTGTGCATCAACATGCACTGTATGATATCCATGCGCCCACTCCAAAACTCTGTTTACCAGAGAAAGTAGTTGTTCTGGTACAAACATTATGCAAACATTAGCCAGCTTATTGTTACCAGACACACAATCAGCTTCTTTCGTGGCTACAAGCTGATTGATCTCATCTGATTTTACTCAAAAATGTCTTTGCTTTCATGATCTATATGTCTCCATGTCAAATTCAGTGTAAAACATAGTTTTGAAGCCTTTAAACAAAAGATGACAAGGTAGTACCAAAGTTTCACATCATCATGCTCTTATCTGTGTAGCCCCACCTACTCTGTGCAACAGGTTTGACAGACAGACAGCCAGGGCAGAGAGCTGTCCTGATTGGTTGTTAAGATTCAGGCATGGTGAAATTTGGGGTGGCTCTTGTCAGAGTCTGGGGCAGCCAGAGAGAGTCCAGATTTTTTTCTTAGAACTTTAAATCTATTGATATCTGTCGGGATGTGAAGGCATATTAACAAAAGTGTTCTATAACAAGTTTACATACTGCTCCATTAATTTGCATTGCGACGTACAATAAGTGCAATTTCAAAATGTCTTCAGATGGGAACATAGTAAGAATGTTGAGGTGATATGAATAGTTAAGAGACAAGTGTAGCTATTATGTGTCAAAAATCAGTGCTTTAGAGCATTTGGCTCCTGAGATTCACCAAAAAAATATGAAAAATGTTACAACTTTTTAAATGTCATACAAGGGCATGATTTGTTTTGTTATAAATGCCCATGATTAGTTAATTAGTTGAATCATAAGTTTATTTTTTTACTTTAACTTTTTTGTGTCAGTTAAATGTTATATAACTGCTCTCATTTTTAATGTGACATCTCCGTCAATCATCGTTTGTGTTTAATTTGTGGCAATTACTTTATTAACTTAAATTATTGAGGTGGTTGGGCCCGTCGGGGAAGGGGCGGGAACAGAGTAGTCACAAGTGAGGGAAAATGGGATTTGGAGATGGGATTTGGGCAATGTATCAGACGGTGGTGGTGAAGAAGGTAATTTCATCTCTAATGTAGAATTTAGATACTTTCACATTCATCAGAATAAAAGATGCTTTCACATCCATCGGAATGAGATACACTGGTATGTCTTTATCACAAGAACAGGTTTTTTTATTGTAACAAGATACTGAGCTGAAAATGTTTTTTCCCTGTGGCAACAAAACAGTGTGTAGCTGGAG
The DNA here is from genome assembly GCF_018555375.3 of Anguilla rostrata. Classification (NCBI taxonomy): domain Eukaryota; kingdom Metazoa; phylum Chordata; class Actinopteri; order Anguilliformes; family Anguillidae; genus Anguilla; species Anguilla rostrata. The sequence continues at coordinate 16,990,678 of NC_057944.1, forward strand.
TCTTACATCTCAAAAGTGAAAAAAAAATGGGACATTCAAAATTTGACTAACCCTTACACAAACCATAACTAACCCTTACTAATCTCTTACGATATTCATATCCTTTTAGGTCTTATGACTTTTATCTCCTTGTATTCATTTAAATTGATTTTATTATATTAAGATTATATATGTTTTTTTGTCTATATTAATAGAAAAATTGCAAGTGTAAAATTTATTTTATTTAATGTAGTTCCAGTTAAGTACATACTGCTAAAGTCTTCCTGTATTGTAGCTATACTGAAAATTGAGGACGTTACAGTTATATTTTTCCTTTAGGGGAATAGAAGAAGGGATTACTGTTATTGTTATTAAGAGTTATTGTTAAATCATTGCTTCTGTCCCAATTTTGTCTGGCTGTCAGTGTGTCTTTGGCAGTGGTCATTTTAGACACCAAAGGAGCAACTTCCTCCTTCAAACTTTATTGCCCAACCAGGATCCAATTCACTCTATTCATGAGATGAAATATGACAAGCATGCGATTTCATTTAGTCTCTAAAACCTCTCTGTCAGAACAATTACCATCTGGGATATTACTGCCTGAATGAAGCTGAGAAAGCGTCATGTTTTTTCTTCTTCTCACGTTTATTTCATTATTTCATTACAAACACTGCGTTCACTTTGTACTTGCACGCCCTTCTTACTGTGGGCTTCTTTTAATTCCTTGCCTTGCGTACAGACATGCTAACTCACAACCCACAGCTTTTGGACCCAAACAACTATATTCCATTTCCTAGGCTTCAGCCTGTGTATCACAAGCCCAAATCACAAGCCAAAATCATAACATATATTATGTTAAAAAAATATATGTTATGCACAAATGATTGCATGCCATGTCCAAATACTCATGGAAGCAAATGGATACAGTCTCAGTTCACATAAAAATTGACTGCTATAAAAGATCAAGCTTTTTTCCAGTGATAAAGTTCTTACTGATAACATTTAAAAATGACTGACTATGTTTTGTACGTAAGTGAAATCAGTTGTTTTAGCCTTTTTGCTTTGCTGAAAATGTTCTGTAGAATTGCTATGGAAACATGAGAGGCTTCCTGGGCCTTCACCCCACATTGTGGAGAGCTCATGTGAATGACCGTTATGCGTATCTGGGTGAGACCCTCCCAACAGTTGCTTACATGATGTGGCAGCAGTCAAAACTGTAAGAATATAATTTCCTGAAATCTCATATCTCCACCAGGAACACAGGAAGAACTTTCACCTTCTTTTTGACTATACATTTGTAGTAAGTTTAAATAAATTTTAAGATCTATAGTATGCCAATTTACAAATACAGGCCCAGATAATCAATAGTTCATCAAACTTTTCTGTGGGAACTAAATATAAAACAGAAAACAAAAATCTTATATTTGTTCAATCTTATTATTTATTTTCAGAAAGTCATACATACACATTACACATAGCTTGAGATTTCATAATTTTAAGAATCGTTCATCATGTTATTATTTAGTATTTTCCAAAATGTACCAATTAATATCAGCAAATAAATAGCTAAATAAATATTTAACATGCATTGTAAATCTTATATTGAAAAGAAGAAACAAATACATATCTTAGCACTCAGGGCATTACAAATGGATGTCAACCAAATAATAACACAAGGTCTTTCACATTTATTGTCTTCTTATTTTGCATTTAGGCAAATGGACACAGTTGTAATTGGCAACAAAAACTCTACCACAGCAAGACCTTTTATAGTGTGCTCAGATACCCAGGTGAACAGGAATGAAGAAAGGCAAATAGATGAACCCAGTCCATCTGACTGACTCATACTCAGTGTGTTTATACAATTACCACAGGGTAACCATGAGGTGTCCCACAGGCCTTTTTTAAAACCACATTAAGTCATCATAATTTACCCGTCCTTTTAAAATAATAGCTCATCTACAGCACATGGTGGTGCTGCTTAATACCTCTCATTATATTGCGCAGCTAAAGTACAGTCCATTGGCATCTTGATTTCCAGGCTGTGGAATACAGTTGTTTGATGTGTGATTGCAGCCATGAGGTTTCTGAGGGGGGAGGGGGGCTGCCTACAGCGGAGCCACGCAGCGGTGGGCAGGTCGGGGGGGCTCGGGCAGGCCGCTCGTCTTCCTCACGCTGACCACTAGCACGCCCTCAGGCGTCAGGGTGCTGCTGACGGACAGCGGGTCCATGTCCTCCGGGAGCTGGCTCTTGTGGGTGAAGGTGTCACTGACGCTGCCATCATCAGCCACCTGTGGGGAGAGAGGAGGCCAGGGGACAGGTTTGGAGGCTGTCATTGTCTATCAGAAATTCCAAAAGGACCAAAAAAGGTGGGGGTGAACGGGAGGAAGTTAGGGGGACAGTAGAGTGAAAGGGTGTGGGTGGAGAAAATGATGCCCTCCATCCAGAGTCCCACCTTTTCTGCATGGATGACGACCCAGTGGCCGTAGGCCATTACCACCACATCCTGAGGCTCGAACTGACTCACATCCGCCGACGTTAAGTATGAATCGGCCACTGCCTGCACCGCACCCATACTGGCAGGACGTACTGACACAGATGCCCCCGTGCCCCCTGGGGAGTTGAAATCAAGGGATACAATAGGGGAGGAGGGATAAGACAGACTGATACAATGAGAATGGCACACCACAAAAAAACTTTCTGTTTTATTTGGTGTTCTCTGTTAGCAGAACATGCTTATAATATGAATAAGACTTTTCTCCTTCACTGTCATCCTGAATGAGTATGAATAGCTTCCTCCATTACAAGATCTAGTGAAATGGGAATCACATCAGAAATAATGCCCAAGAAATATAAATCACGGATCTGTATAACAAATTTGCATGTTAAATTAGCCTTTTTATTAAAATATATCCATTTAAGGAATTGTCACCATGCTACTGTATGTAGTTCAGATAAACTGACAACTACTTTGTTGGATTTTTGCAGTTTAATGTAAATAGTCTTTTTGGTAGTACTGACCATTGTAAAATAGAACAAAAATGTATCTCTTGATATCCATTTTGAAAAGCATTTCATTCAGAATACTATCTCAGGGTATGAATTCTGCATAGCAGTCGAGTTCAGAACTGAAAAGTCAGTAAAACTAAATTCAAAACTGAATTATTCAGTTTTACTACAAACTGAATTCTGATCACAAAAGAGGTCATGCATTCTACAAACTTCATAAAATGTTTAAACATAAATAACTTTCCAGTCAAATGGAGTTAGATTCACCCTGTGCAGTCTCCACTCTCTCTAACTCAGCCTGACCCTCCCCACCCCCAAGAGCAGCGGCTCCAGCTTGGACATCCCCGCTCACCTGGATACCCAAACGACTCCCTGTGGCGTCTGCTGAAGGGCAGCAGGGGTGTCCCATCTCGCTCCTCTCCAAAAAGGCTGTGGGGGCTGCCGTCCAGATAGGGCTGGAAGAGAGAGGCCTGCCCTTCACTGCCTCCTGCTCTGAAGGAGCTGCTGCTGTAGCGTGCAGAGCGGTACGAGGAAGAGGAAGAGGAAGAGCTGGAGGAGGCCATTCCGTACAGCGGCCTCTATATGCTCACAGCAACACCGGGAGCTCCTCTGAACGCTCGCTCACACGCACAGAGTACTACCTCACTGTCTGACAGAGACACAGAGTACTACCTCACTGTCTACCAGAGACACAGAGTACTACCTCACTGTCTACCAGAGACACAGAGTACTACCTCACTGTCTACCAGAGACACAGACAGAGTACTACCTCACTGTCTACCAGAGACACAGAGTACTACCTCACTGTCTACCAGAGACACAGACAGAGTACTACCTCACTGTCTACCAGAGACACAGAGTACTACCTCACTGTCTACCAGAGACACAGACAGAGTACTACCTCACTGTCTACCAGAGACACAGAGTACTACCTCACTGTCTAACAGAGACACAGAGTACTACCTCACTGTGTAACAGAGACACAGACACAGAGTACTACCTCACTGTCTGACCCCAAATACAATAGCTCCCATATGGAGCAGACTGATACATATGCAAAAACCTACATTATAATTAAAGTTATAGACACAGTATGAGACTTGTTGATGATTAAAATTAACCTGCCCCCTTTCAGTCTTTCTCTTTCTCTCCTACACTCTTGCTAGCTTGTGCACTGGACACACACAATTACTGAAAGAGCAGCAGCTTTTTAAAAGTCTCTCATTCAGACAATTGCATTATGGGTCAGGGGTACACTTGGCCCAAAGCACAGTCCATCGCTCCATAATAGGTCATCCTACCTAAGTGCTCTCCCGTTAGTAACGGAAATGCAGATAAGAGGCTGGGGTCTGGACAGCATACAGAGACGAAGTCTCGACTGACAAAGCAGGGAGATTAGGAGCCATTCTGGAGAAGTATGTGTGGGTGTGGCCAACAATGCCTGCGGTATGTGCTCAAAGATAAGGGGAGAAGGATACATAGGGTGAGTGGAGAGAGGGAGGACTCATTTCTATTTGGGAACCCCTATAGAGTTTTCAAATGGGTTTTTGAAGACACTTCAAAGCTTTTAACCGTGGCTTCAAATGGGTTCATATTAGCCTTGTTTATTTAGAGCAGTATCTCCAGGGAGAGATTCCATCACAAACCATCCCTCCTCACCTTGATGCATGGCTGACACAAAATGGGCTGCTCTCAGAGGAGTATTTGGGGGTGAGAGGGTCAGTAAGGTGGTCCCTCTTAGTAAACTTCAAAAAATCTCTAACACTTAAAAGCCTGCACCTTTGATATCTCTATATTTTCTTCAGATGTGTGTGCAGGTGTAAAAACCAAAGGTTATGGCTCAGGGGAAGAATGGATGTCTGAGAGATGCACTCAACAGACTTACTCACAGATATCACTGTCCAACAGTTTTATTCAGCATGGAATCAGGGAGGAACAGGAGACTGGGAGAGAGTGAGAGTATGTGACAGGGAGGAAGAGGAGAGAGGGAGAGAGTGAGAGTGCATGACAGGGAGGAAGAGGAGAGAGTGAGAGAGTGTATGACAGGGAGGAAGAGGAGAGAGTGAGAGAGTATGACAGGGAGGAAGAGGAGAGAGTGAGAGTGTATGACAGGGAGGAAGAGGAGAGAGGGAGAGTGTATGACAGGAGAAGGGGATGAGAAGTAGACGGAGGAAGAGAGAGAGAGTGATGACAGGGGAGAGGAAGAGGGAGAGTGATGACAGGAGAGAGAGAGTAGAAGAGTGAGAGTGTGTGACAAGGAGGAAGAGGACAGTGGGAGAGAGTGAGAGTATGTGACAGGGAGGAAGAGGAGAGAGTGAGACAGTGAGAGTGCATGACAGGGAGGAAGAGGAGAGAGTGAGAGAGTGAGAGTACATGACAGGGAGGAAGAGGAGAGAGGGAGAGAGTGAGAGTACATGACAGGGAGGAAGAGGAAACAATGAGAGTGCATGACATGGAGGGAAAGAAAGAGCAGAGCAGTGCTCAAATGCCTTGCCATCTGATTGGCTGGCTGTGAGATTATTGTTCATCTCCTTTATACCAGTAAGACAGGGGCTGTGAGAGGCAGTTGGTTTCTAAATAGAATTGATTCTGCCAGCCAGCGAGGGAAGCAGGCATCTGAGTCCCACCCCTGCACTAGCAGTCTTCACCCCTCCAATCAAACCCCTGAGCCAAAGTTAATCTGTGCGCTAATGGGCATGAGCTCTTTCTCACTTAGGCAGAGAAAAACATCGCTGCTCTGTCCTCTGGCTGAAGATCTGGAACAACATGGCGTTTGAAGAGAGGGAGTCTGACACAACAATCAGTATCTTTGTGAATTTTTGTGCTGCTGTTCCGACTTGTTTACAGTTGACTTAAGGACAGAGCAACTTTGGTTCTGAGTTTTAGTTAAACAAGCTCTCCCGAGAATGCATAGCAATGGCTAATCTAGACACAGTTCATCTACAGAGCAAGAAATGCACAAGAGTACACAATGCAATGCAGGGGAATAACATTAAAGATTTTTATTCATAACTTCAAATCATGGCAAGCGCTGCAACAGAGAGAGAGAAAAAGGTTTTTTTTACTAAGTATCAATCATTCCGAAAGATAAAAAAAGAAGATTGATAAAAGAAAGAGAGCGAGTTTTTACAGGAAAGTAAACCACTGCGGGAAGGAGCCTAAGGAGAGGTCAGCGATCACCGCTTCCAGTGAGCCTGGCGAGGGAGGGAGGGAGGGAGGGAGTTCCGCTAGCCTGCTGCAGACTGCAGACCTCAGGAGCTGCAGTGATTCCACAGAGCTGATCATGCTGGTGCTTGAAAGTGCCTTTGGTTTTTGGTTTTCAGGCACCTTAAAATAATCTTACAATTTTAAGCCACAATCTCATGGTCAGATTTAACAAAATAAGGACATCCATTAACTAAGGCAGCTGGATGGGAATGAAAACTAGTCCCAAGACTAACTTTAAGGACCACATTTGCTTGAGAATGGAAATCATTGCTGGCTTCAAGGGCCCCTCCTTCAACTGACAGCTCCATCCCCCGACCCCCACCCCCCTCCCCCCCACTCTCACCCACTTCCCTTACATGCACATTCAACTGTCAACCAAAAGCAAGCAGCCAAGGTCACCATGCACATTTCAGGATGCATTGCTCATTCAAGCAGGCTAGCATTTCAGTATTGTCCTGAAAACCCATTTTCTCAACTGAAATCGATCAACAAAGGGGCTCTTCTTCACTCTGAAAAACAATATATATACAGTTGACCTCTTGCTGAGACTGCCTCCCTCTGTGACTCTGTACACACCTGGACACCCCCCTCTTGGGCCAGGACAATGGGAAAGAAGAAGGATTCTGGACAGTTTGTTGTGGATGAAACCCACAGAAAAAGACTACAGAACAATTCAGACCACTGTTTTTCCTTCCCTGAGCGGAAAGAGTATCTGTGAAGAGGAAAGCAAGATTGGATTCTCTGTACTCGATTGGCTTTCTGCTCACAAACAACTGATGCAGGGTCAGCATGGACACCACTAATCATAACCCCAGTGATTTGTGTGAAAGGTGGGTACTGATCCAGGATCAGTGCCTGGGACTGTAGCCCATATGTAAGTGTGTTTGTGACTGACAGTTTAATGAGGGAGAAAGTATGCACATTCGACCTGCCTTGGGCAGAGAGGGAATAAGACCCTTGACCATGTGACTTGTTATCTGGCCAACCAAGCATCTGAAAACTGCTTTCAAAGTAAGCCGGGACAACAGGAATGGCAAACATTGAGGCACCAATGAAAATGAGAGAGAATAGAATCTACTATTCCCTACTCACAGTTACACAGACAAAAAAGGCATTTTTAAACAAAACAAAAAAAAAAATACAGGGCAATTACTATAAAATGGTATGCTATGTTTTGTGTGATGAGGCTTGTGGGTGTTGGGTCCCTGAGCCTCCGGGAGTCTGGCACCTCTTTTAGAGTGAGAGGGTTTGGTACTCAAACTGTGTGAGGGGCAAGTGGGGACCTGCTGGAGAGCGCCACCCTGTGTGGCTCTCAGAGGAGGACGGGGCATTTTAATTAAAGACTCCAGCACTGACAAAGGCTAATGCAAGTTAAACACGACACTCGCTTTTCTCTCATATCTGTGGATATAATGCGCATATTCCTAGGCACATATGCCTATATAAACGCACTCACTCAGTGTCAGGCCAATTTTTCTAGGCAATGTAACAATAATAATGCGGAAGGAGACAGCAGGAGGCTGGTAACAGCACACGCCACTGCTTTGCAAAAAAATAGGGTAGAGTGTATGGCTGCTCTCTCCCACCCTCAGCCTGCTCAGGGCCCTTAGATGTGCAAAGTCTTTTATCAGAAACACAAGTCCCCCCACACACACAGGCAAGAAATCTGGAGCAGCTCGCAGCATCTCTGCCACGCAGAAGTGCCCAATGTCACTGAATATGGAGGGGGGGGGTGTGGCACAGAGCCTCCAAAAAACCTCAGCGTAGAGCCATGAAACTAATAAGCATTTGCCTTTACATTTTATAAAGAGCGAATGAGCGAGACAGAGAGGAGAGAGAGGGAGAGAGCGAGAGAGAGAGAGAGAGAGGAGAGAGAGAGCAAGAGAGAGAGAGAGACAAAGAAGGAGAGAGAAAGCAAGAGAGAGAGAGAGAAATGGGGAGGGGAAGAGAAAACAAAGACAGCTTGAGACAGAGCTCTCTTTAGCCGTGTGATTCATGGGTTCCCGTCGTCGGTGGATCTCATAATCACAGCTAATTGCCTGTCAGCAGAGGTGCCGCTCAGCCGTCCGTCTGTTATGTAATAGCTCAGAGGCTCCCTGTTCCCCGGGCTCTGGAGAGCAAAGTCGGAGCAGCGCTTGTGTGTGACAGGATTTGAGCCGGTGTATCCGACTCTTCAGGTCCTGCGGCAAGGTAATTTACATGGACAGGACACAGACAGATACAATTCATAAGCAAACGCTGATATAGGCACCGACAGTCCCCTATACTGCCCTGAAACACTGTCAACAACATTCTCCTTCAGGCCTGACTGGCAATAAACACTGCCACCCGCACAACTCTGCTACCCAAAACATTTACCACAAACAGCACCACCCTCAACTCCAGCAGGACTGAAAGGATATAGTTAGTTACCTGGAACAGCATTCAAAACTAAAGCAAATGAAGGAAACCGCTGGAGCTGAAAATCTATGGAGATGTTTTCTAAGAATGAGACCGCAATTTTCTCGAAAAACAAATGAAACAATTGAGACCTGGCTAACGTGGCATGAACAATTAGAAGTGTGGGACACGAGAAAGGGGAAAGACAGGGATGAAGGCACAGCGATTGAGGTGCACCTGAGTTAGACTGACTCTCTCGGCAAGGCCCGCCCAAGGCCAGTGACCACACTTTCCACTTCTCCTGCCTAAAAAAATATTTCTTTTATATGCGTTACAAAATCTATGTACCTAAACTCGACATCACGTGGAGATCTGCTGTCATGTGACCAACTGGCCAGGGTCTGGGCCACACAGGAGAGTCAGAGAGCAATCTGCACATGACAGCAGTGCCCTGATAATGCCCAGCAGAATGTGATATGCAGATTATGCTGACTGTTTGTTTTCAACATGAATGCAGTGCTTGTATCTGAAAGAAAAGGTCAGCCAGGTTGGTCAATGTGCTTGTTATAGTGTTGTTTATCAGTGTAATGATCCATGCTATATTTGCATTTGGCATATCCAAGGCAGAATATTGAAATAAAATCAACAGAGAATCCAAAATTGCTTTCCTGGTCATGATTGTAGTCTTTACCATCTCCCCCTCTCAAGGAGAAATGAGTCCTACAGCCCTTTTGAGGCATCCTCAGGTCTCTGTCCACCCTCTCTGTCTTATGCACAACATGGTATGCTCTGATGTTCCAGGGTCCTGATTGGCTCGTAGCATGTCACCAAAGAACATGTGACCTGCAGCTGTGCACTATGCTAATTCACCATAACCACACAACAGACAGCATTAGTTTTAAAGGGAACACAGATATTGTATTGTTATTCAGACTTTGTGGTCTGAGGGCTGTACAATGTTTGGAAACTGTTAAAATTGATATTCAAAGAAAGATAGGATCAGATTAGTTCATCAGAGGTTACTTTTGTTCATTTGAGTCTACAGTTTCCTTACAAAGCAATTGTCCCCTATAGTCATTAGTGCTCCTTACAGACATAATCATTACGGGCAAGGAGTAAGGATTTAAATCAAGGCCAAGACTTCCTAGAATTTGTGTAGGTGGAACTTCCTGAGTTTCATGGTTTTACAGTCAAAGAAAGTGACTTTTAAACTCCTCAGGCCATCCTCATAATTTAACCAAAGCAACAATTTATCCAAAAGGACACAGTGGATAAAATCTGACTCATTGTGTGTTTTCCTGTTTTAATAACAAATTTGCTATGCTATATGTTCAAGGACCACTGATGTTGCAATTTGGCTTCCTCTAAAACATAAATGTCAATCTTCTGTTCCCACTGTAATGAAAGAGACTGAGGTCTGCAAGGAAAACCAGTGAGAGAGAGAGGGAGACAGAGCTCTCAGCAAAGAACTGAGAGAAAGAGAAAAAAAGTAGGCAAAAAGGATCAAGAAACTGTGATACGGCAGCAGAGGGTTACGAAAGCGTAACTCAGTAACATTTCGTAAGGAAAAAAACAACAGAAAGTAATTCAGAAAGGAATAGAAATCCTTGCAGAAAAGGACATGGCAGTGAAAATAACAAACAATATCACAGTATTCTCTTTTAAAAAATTCAGATTTTTTTTCCATTGTTTTTTTTTTTCCATTAGACCATATCACACAGTGATAACAAAGAGATGAGAAACCTACGGCCACATTAGCTTCGTGCAAACCACGGACACAGCCACGCCGCACAGTCAAGGAGATCAAAGCATGACGACGCATACAAAAATATAGAAAATCTGAGACACAATTCACCTCCTCTCCACTGCATCACTGAAATCTAGTATTTCTGTTTTTTTGTCTATTTTCCAAGTTTTTTTAACCAAACCTTACACTTCTAGCACTGAAGGGTTACTTCAAGAACATTCTGCTTGTTTAAGACAGCCATGAGAGTTCTTCTTCAGAGAAATTCAGGACAAAAAAAAAAAACATCTTCCCACAACCCCCCAGGTACATGTTCTCATGATCAGAATCATAATAATTATCATAGTAACATCATGTTGAATGATAGAAAACTAGTACAAGAAAAGCACACCCTTATTTCATTAGTCTGTGAGAAATATTTTTTAAAAGACATAATCTTGTCAGTTTAAGAACATTCCAGCATATGCTTTATAATTTGTAGTGACAGGTTAATAGATTGGCATACTCAGCAAGCCATGCCGTTTGAGGAGCTGTAGTCTTTCACGCAAGGAGGGATTTAGGATGCCATGTTTGGATTTTCATTGAGGACAATTTGGTCAGTGGGGGGAGGATGGATGGATGGATAGGGGGGGTGTTAATGGGGGAGGGTGGGAGTTTCATAACAGTGGGAATAACAAACTGTGCTCAAGACCACATCAGCCCGCATGTTCATTTCAGCACTTGCAATACATGCAAAAGACATTTTCAGCTTTTTAAAATCATTTTTGTTCATCAGTTTTTGTCCCTGTGTACTCTTTAAGCCTTTGACCAAACCCACAGGCAACCGGTTTGTGCCAAACACAGAGGCTGCAGTCCATCCCTCCCACTGCTGACAACGATTGTTTGGACGCCGCGACACAAAAATATATATCGATACATTTCAAACCAAGCAGGGAGGAGGGAGGGGCAGAGCAAGGGGTGGGAGAGTAAGGGAAGCAAACACAGAGTTAGAGGAAATAGAATGGCCAGAGAGCAAAGGAACATGCCAAAGAAGTTTCAATAGGGAACAGAGACCATTGGCAGAGAGGTGGGTGGGTTTGGGGGGGGATGAGGGGGTGATGCAGGGCACACTAAAAATCAAATGAAAATAAACCCCCGGGGGAGGAGAAGTCATTGCCCCCGCTCTCTCCGTCCCTCGTCCTCCTCCTCCTCGACTTCATCCTCCTCCTCTTCTTCATCATCCAGGGACACCACCCCGGAGGAGGCCACGTCGGAGACCTTCCTGCGGGCGGCGTACGCGGGCGGGACGTCCCGGCAGACGCTCTCGTAGTCCTTGCAGGGCAGGTCGTCGTCCTCGGCCGGGGACAGGAAGGACTCGGAGCAGGAGATGGAGAAGGAGGAGTCGTCGCCGGGCCGGCCCCGCCCCAGGCTGCGGAAGGCGCAGTCCCCGCCCCCGGCCCTCTGCAGCCGGGCCAGGAGCTCCTCCCCGCCCTGCAGCGCGCCCAGGATCTTGGCGGCCAGGTCGGCGGGCGTGGCGGGCGGGCAGCCCAGGTCGCGCAGCAGCGGGTGGTCCTCCAGGCTGCACAGGCTGGAGCACAGGGTGTCGGGCGAGCCGCCCGCGGGCGAGGGCTCGGCGCTGCTGTCCCCCTCGCAGGGCGCCCGCGTCACCAGCCGCTGGCACACGTGGCTGTGCAGGAGGTCCCGCAGGTAGTGGGGGTACACCATCGTGTCTGAGGGAGGAACAGCACAGGTGGGACTGTGAGGGCTCCATCGGTGGAAGAGGATACAGGACACACCATTCGGCGTCATGGGCCACACGACCCCGATAGTCACGCTCACAACCCAATGAAATAAACAAGCAGCCATGTGCCACTGAGAACGGCCAAGAAACATGACTGCGCTTCTGAGGGCGCTCAGCAGTACTGACTGCGTATGTTTTATCATCATTTGTTATCACCGGACAGCAGCGCGGTCCAGTCAGGTAAGCTGACAAGCTGCTTCCAGGTAGCCGGAGAGGCGGTCCGCACCCTCTCTTCTGCCGCACAGGAATCAAATTAAACTTTCAGGAGGGATGAATGGCGGAATATCAAATTGCGCTTGGGAACAAAAAATGTTTTCAGAGGAGGAAAGTAGGGCAGTGGGACAATGGACGCTCCGTGCCATCCAACCGCTTTGGGGGGGGGGGAGGGGGTAGTTTGGACAATGAGGAGCTCTGTGCCAAACGGTGCAGTGATGGGGAGGGAGGGCGTGAGCAGAGCGTGCCACTGTTTAATGCCACCATACACCAGCTCCTCCGTAACTCTTTACTGTGTGGAAAATTGGCACAGCTCTTGTCCTAAACTGACCAACTAAGAGCGAGTGAGAAACAAAGAGAGATAGAGAGAGAGAGAGAGAGAGAGAGAATGAGAAAGAAAGAAAGGGGGAGAGTTTGAGTTTGAATGCAGGAGACAGATAATAAATAAATGAATACAATCCAATTAGCAGGTTGTGGGGGCCAGTCCTAATTTATAAAACTAATGATTAATATAGGATTCCAATCACACACACACACACACACACACACACACACCAGAACAGAGTCAAATCATTTTAAATGCATTAACCCTTCAGGCAACAGCAAAAGTCTGTCAGGAGTTAGATTTCTATTTTGAAAGAACCTTCATCCATTTTCACCAGGAAATGACATCATTGATCAGTGCTTGTGTGATGAACACGTGTAGTTGGGTTGTATACAGTATGTTTGTATTGTGTTTGCGTGGGCCCATGTCTACATGTGTAGAGGTGTGTGTGTGTGTGCATTGCAGGTGCTCACCTGTGCTTTGGGTGGTGTGGGGGGGCTCGTTCGCCGGGGGGAAGTCTTCATCGTAGGAGTCATCATTTGAGTCGTCTCCATCCACAGATGACCACGCTCGGAGCTTGGCCTCCGCGATGGCAAACTGCTCGGCCACACCTGAAGAACACACATCATTAAAGCACGGCATAGAGAGAGATCTCACATACACAAGCACAAGCATACACACACCACACACACGCACAAAAATACACACTCAAACACACATACATGCACACACACACACACACAAAAACGAGCTAACTCACACACACACACACACACACACACACACACACACAGATGCTTGCATTCACATCACCCACAGAATGGTTTGCTAGTCTAATCCCTGAGGCCAGGAGTCAACAGGCATTAGAGCTCACACAGTCCCCACAGTTAGAATAGGCCTGAGCCCTGAGGCCCTGCCTGTAGCAGTGTTTAACAGAGCGTCTGCTGGCATTCACTCTGGAGCGCTGTGTGCAGGGCAGCCCCGCGCTGAGAGGCCCTGCTGTGTGCAGGGCAGCCCCGCGCTGAGAGGCCCTGCTGTGTGCAGGGCAGCCCCACGCAGAGAGGCCCTGCTGTGTGCAGGGCAGGCCTGCTCTGAGAGGCCCTGCTGTGTGCAGGGCAGGCCCACGCTGAGAGGCCCTGCTGTGTGCAGGGCAGCCCCACGCGAGAGGCCCTGCTGTGTGCAGGGCAGCCCACCTGAGAGGCCCTGCTGTGTGCAGGGCAGCCCGCCTGAGAGGCCCTGCTGTGTGCAGGGCAGCCCCAGGCGAGAGGCCCTGCTGTGTGCAGGGCAGGCCCAGCTGAGAGGCCCTGCTGTGTGCAGGGCAGCCCCGCTCTGAGAGGCCCTGCTGTGTGCAGGGTAGCCCCAGGCTGAGAGGCCCTGCTGTGTGCAGGGTAGCCCCAGGCTGAGAGGCCCTGCTGTGTGCAGGGCAGGCCCAGGCTGAGAGGCCCTGCTGTGTGCAGGGCAGCCCCGCGCTGAGAGGCCCTGCTGTGTGCAGGGCAGCCCCGCGCTGAGAGGCCCTGCTGTGTGCAGGGCAGCCCCAGGCTGAGAGGCCCTGCTGTGTGCAGGGCAGGCCCAGGTTGAGAGGCCCTGCTGTGTGCAGGGCAGGCCCAGGCTGAGAGGCCCTGCTGTGTGCAGGGCAGGCCCAGGTTGAGAGGCCCTGCTGTGTGCAGGGCAGCCCCGCGCTGAGAGGCCCTGCTGTGTGCAGGGCAGCCCCACGCTGAGAGGCCCTGCTGTGTGCAGGGCAGCCCCGCGCTGAGAGGCCCTGCTGTGTGCAGGGCAGCCCCGCGCTGAGAGGCCCTGCTGTGTGCAGGGCAGGCCCAGGCTGAGAGGCCCTGCTGTGTGCAGGGCAGGCCCAGGTTGAGAGGCCCTGCTGTGTGCAGGGCAGCCCCGCGCTGAGAGGCCCTGCTGTGTGCAGGGCAGCCCCAGGCTGAGAGGCCCTGCTGTGTGCAGGGCAGCCCCGCACTGAGAGGCCCTGTTGACCGCCACGCTGCACTCCCCTGGCCTCTTGGTTCATGGACGCGGGAGGACCTTGGAACAGCCGCACCAGCCTCCTCCTCCGCCCCGTTCCGCCGCACCCTCAGGAGCCGGAGGTGACTCAGCGCTCACCCCACGCTCGGTGACCGCGGCGGATGTGACGACGCAGGACAGACGGCTGCTGATGCACCCAGGGCGTCACCTCCACTCACCTTCATCTCTCTCTCTCTCTCTCTCTCTCTGTCTGTCTCTCTCTCTCGCTCATGCTCCAGTTCATCAATGCCTACGTCAATTTTTACTCATGCATTAATTTATTGATTCATGTAGCAATCTGCTCATTCTCTCCATTCATCCTTACTCATCCGTCATCTCCAGCTGAGCCCTGGGATCCTTTCCTTTACAAGTAACCAAACGTGTGTACATCAGCATTTAATCTGAGGCCAGGGCTGTGCGGTCCTCCAGAACAGGGCACCTACCCAGCCCTGCAGGAAAACTGCTATCAGCCAGACTTGCAGAGGGAAGAGGGAGCTCTTAAACCGACTCTGCATACCGTTCGGGGCCAAGAGTTCAAGAGGACACCAACGGTTGGGCTGTCAGGACGCCTGTTTCCGGCACATTCTCACTTGTGTAGCCCTGCAAGAGCCTGGAACAGGGGTCGCTGGATCTGCCCTGGTTGCATGCCTAGTTACACTCATATCCCCCACAGCTGAGGCACTGACCCACCGCACAGCGGCAGGGTTCAGCAGTGTGTGTAACTGACTGTGTGGTGTACAGTGTGGACGAGGAAATCAGGGGCTCCTTTCACAAAAGGCGTGACGTACAGGCTGAGATCTGCGAGCGGCGACAGATTGCTCCCGCTCATTTGGAGTGCTTCACACAGAAACTGCGATTGCGATTGCCACAAATTCAGGTCGCAAGGCGCATTCATGGAGACAATCGGCAAATCAGCAATTGTTCTCGTCCGCCTGCCTCGTTTTAGTCGTGCATTGTACTCCTGCTTTTGTGCACGGCATTGTAGCGCTCCTCATCTCTACATGGGCTGGACACGGGCGCCAGAGGGGTCACAGGGGTATCTGAGGGGTGCACTTAAAGTTTCCAGAAGTAAACTTAGACAATGGTTTTAAAATGCTTGAAGCACAGCTACAACATTAGGATCCAAAGATTACAGGTAGCTTGTAAATGGTATCACTTGAAGTGAGACTTGTAGAGCCAGGCTCCTGTTAGTGTTTGACCCAAGATCTTTATCACGAACGTTGCATAAACGTAACACTTAATGCTGTGGAGATCTATATCTTTTGAGCAGCTCCGTAGTTATCTAAATTGCGGTCACGATCATGGAAGGTTTTTTTTTTTGGAGCGTGCCTCCATCCCCGCATAATCAAAGGAAATGCCATCCTTGCAAGTAAATAAATGGATTTGCAGGAGGCCTGTAGTCGTGGAACTTTCATTTGGGGTTTGCGAGCGATACATTTTCCTGAAACGCGTTTTTGACAAGATGATGCGATCTGCAAGTGAAAATCCTCACAAATCGCTGGGCCCGGCTTTGTAATTAGACGGTTGCAGACTCAAATCTGAAATGGACATTGCTTTTGCCCCCTTGAGCAAAGAAAATAATTATCCAGACCAGCATGAGGTAAGTAGATAAAATATGACTCAACACAATAACGGACTCTATCACTCCTGAACAGACCCAAACGGACCTGACTGTAATGGACACAAAGACTTCCAGACCTGGACTCAAAACAGACTGGAACTGTTCGATAGTTGAGTGCACAGATAAATAGTGTAACCTGGAAAATGTTTTCACTTTAAACTTTCATCTTTTTAAGCTAATTATTCGGCTTCACATTGTACACATGTATGATCATCTTGATCTAAAAATATGATCAAATGAATACAATGTGTGGCAGCCTTTAATGGTTAGGGAAAGGGGCTTGTAACCAAAAGGTTGCAGGTTTGATTCCCAGGTAAGGCACTGCTGTTGTACCCTTGCTTCAGTATAATATATCCGGCTGTATATAAATGGATACGAGAAGTTACTCAGCAAAATCTGTGTAAGTCGCTGTGGATAAGAGCATCTGCTGAATGCACATAATGTAATGTAATGCAATATAATACGATTGGTTCTCCCAAGCATAAAACAAGGAAAGGTTGGCCCCGACCGTGTCCACAACGGCAGCTTCAAATGCTGGACCCAAACCCACTTGGCTCTCAGGTATTTGGGTTCCGCTAGACCAGTAAAGGACTCTTTATTCCAGGACTGTGTATTTTCTGGATTTTACTGCTTTTGTATTTTGGAAGGCACACAGGTGTAAATGTACACAGATTAGACAACTAATTTGACTAATTAAGCCAGGAGCATTTGCTGTCACCAAAGCTGTGTGCACACATTTGAGGGTGTGAGTCTGACGCCCCTGTTTTGTGCAGCAGCACTGTCCCGTGTAGGGCATCTCTGATGTGCATTGGGGGGCCCATTTCCTCAAGGCCCATGTCCAGCATGTCGTGAGCAAGCGGAGGGATGGCGGAGCGTGCGGGAGGGGGGCCAGTGTGGAAGAATAACACTGTCAGCAAGATGTGCAGTGAAACTGAACAAACTGACCTCGAGTAACCCTCGGGAGGAAGAACGAAAGTGTGCAGAAACAGCACCGTCATGCCACTGAGGGGGAAAGCCCACGCCGCTAATTAACCTTGGGAGCCTGCAATGCAGGGTCCAGAGAGAGAGAGCTCGAAATGACAGCCAGTTCACTGAGTCAGAGAAAGGCATAGGAGAGCGGGCGCCTGGGGCAAAATCAGCCTGCCTAGAACACTCTGCCTCCCACAGCGAGGACGAGATGGCGGGCTAGCTCCACCGCCACCGGTTTACGCAGCGAAGCTAAAGGCCTGATCCACACATTCGGCCAGTCAGAGGAGGGAGGGGGCGGGGCCTGAATCACACATGCAGGGCTGAGAGTGATAAGCTTTAGCCTTGCAACAGATGCAAGGAGGAGGGGTTACTAGCCTGTTTAATCTGAAAGGAGGCGGGGCAAGGAGTGTGAGTGACAGGGGCAAAACTGTGTAAGAAAGCAGTAGCGCTATTAACATTGGGGGGGGGGGCACAGGAAATACTGTGAATGATTCAGGGGCATGGGAGGGGCTGGGTGAGGGTGGGTGGAAGGAGGAGGGGACAGGGGAGAGTTGGGGGGGGGGGGGTGGTGACACACCTGCTGCGAAGCGAGCCTCCTGCTCCCCCTCGCTGAGGTCAGAGTACGAGTTGAAGTCGGACTCGAGGGCAGCGGGCGAGTCGGTGGGCTTGCACCACCCCTTCCACTCGATCAGGTGCGCCACTCGCCCCTGCGCCATGGCTGTCGGCTTGGTCACATGGTCCTTCACAACCTGGGAGATACCTGTGGGGTGACAGGCATGTACATTACAACAAATAAAGCCACAGTGTGAGCATGAGTGCAAGTGTGTGTGTGTGTGTGTGAGAGAGAGAGAGAGAGAGAGAGAGAGGTGGGGGGGAGACAGTGAGAGTGAAAGAGAGGAGAGAAGAGAAGAGTGAGGTAGGGTGAGACAGGGAGAGGGAGGGGGGAAAGACTGAGAGGGAGAGTGTATCTGTATATTTACCATGTAATGATGACCTTGCCAGTGCTGCAATCTCTTGAATGGTGAGCGCTCTTCTTGATTTTGGCAGCATCTCGACAGTGTCTTCAACATTTACCTGTAAAGGACGCACAGGCAGTCAGGCCCTCTGGCTAGGCTAAGAACAACGTTAGCATTCCACAGTTACCCTATGGCAGGAAGGAAAAGAGGGGAATGCAAGTAATGTCCAGACAGTTTTACAGGCCTGTACGGAAAGTAGAAAAAATTAACAGAGGAACCAAAAACCCTAATGATATTTTGTTATTGTTAAATACACAGAAAGGCATCAGAATTGCACAATTACTGCTGTAAAGACATACACACACTCAACAGGCTTTATCCACAGGTCCTGGGGTCTCTAGTGCACCCTGTGGCAGAAAAGGCCTTAGCAAAAGTGTGAGTAGTAGGTACTGTAATCTCAATAAATAGCTTCACTGCACCCTGGAGACTCACGCAGGGATTGTCTAACCTTCACAGCACCACCCTGACCCTGCACTATACCTCAGGCTAAAGCAGACAACGTCTGCCTATGCATGATGCTACATAAATCCCCACAATACTACGGCGAGACTATATGACTTATGATATAAATAAAACTGCCCCTGGTACTGATCTAACCGCACGGATGGAGTCAGCAGAATGGAAGGGAGGCAAGCACTCTCAGTCTCTCTCGCCTCCTCCTTTCTTATGTTTTGCTGTTTTTCATGTTTTTTTTAATTTTCTTTTTCTGGTTTTTAGAATGTAAACGAATATGCCGTACATTTCATAAAAACGAGGGGATGTGCTACAAACACAGAGCCCAACACACGTGCTTGCCAAAAAAAAAAAAAAAACAGAAAAGCCTTGATTCTAGTTTGGGTATGGTACAGTCATTTGCCAATGAGCAGTGGACTAAAGAAAGACCACCATCTCTGTTCTGAAAACTCACACCGGTGTGACCTACAGCTATTGTATCAAGTCGATGTAAGCTTTTGTTCGGGATTTCTTTTAATAGACTTCAACCACGTGGTGTATGGATCTTGTTTATAATTATTGCCACTGATTAGACACTAAGCCAGGATGTTTATCGTTTATTCATGAGAGTGAAGCATTGAGCAGGCACCGTGACACAGTTTGAGGTATGCGCTAAATACCAAAAGTATAAATAACCAAGGCCCCGAGAGTGCTGATATTTCTGCGTGATTATGTCTGTCATCGATCACAAGGGAATTCTCGGAATATAAAATGCCCACGAGTCAAATGAAACACTCACTATAGCTACCAACCGTTCCTCTACTGCCCCACTGAACAGAAGGCGCATGGAATGGTGAACGGTTTACTATACGCGCTAACAGTGTCACATTCAATGCCAAGTTCTGTGTTTGACCTTAGAGTGCATAGACGAAGTGGAAAAAAAATCTCCCGAGATAGGGTAATTCACACGGTCTAGTGAATCTCTTGAATACAGAAGGTATTCATGTTACCACTGTTCGGTTCGTACACCAAGCTCGTCTGCGGCGTTTACTACCGGTTATTCGCTGCCTCTACGCCAAACATACTCTGTCCCACCCTCCCAGGTAAAAAAAAGAAACTCAATAAATATCTCAAATGAAAAAATAAAACCACCAACACCAGTCCTTCACAAAAATAGCAACACGTGACTCATAATGCAGAATATGAATTTACTTCACTATGAAGGCACAGGATAATAAATCAATCCAAACTCGATATTCTGTAAACGTGACAAAACTATCGAAAAATCCCGCGGTTCAAATGTAATTCTATAAAGAATGGATATATGTTTTTCGCTTGGTCTACCGTGGCTACAAAACAATAACGGAGCGGCGCGCGGATGCAGCAAACAGACCGCGCGAAGCTGGAAGAAAACATACCCTACAGGTTTCAGGTCCTGGACAGCTCCCGTATTTCCGTCAACATAATCCGCAATCAAAAGTGAATACAGCCGCCACAAACTAGTTTGCGAACAATAATGGAATTACGACGCACATCATCACAGCGTAAGAATAAAATGATAATAAGCAAATACATCTGATATTACAGAAACGTGATACCACAATGCCTTCTTCCGTGACAACGCCCCTCGCTCTATCAAAGAAGAGCAGCCTTTCCACATCAGGAAAGGGACATAGCGAATTCCACTTCACAAACATGCCACGTCGATGCTCGCGCTTTTGTAGATCCTTTCCTTGGCTGTGCGGCGAAACGGATCTCGGTGTCCCAACTTTCCACTAAAGGTGCATTTCTATAGCAACCGGTCACCATGGAACGATTTCTCTCAGGATACGCTGCGTGATTTGCGGATGACGTCACATGCACCACTTTCGATACTTACAGCTGCTTGCTGCATCCTTCTTTTGCCTCTTCCTGCCTTCCACTTCTTCGCCGAACATTGAACTTCGGTAGATCCTATGAGCTTTGAGCGGTGAGGACGCATAGGCAGTATTACATTGCAATGCTTGTTGACCAGGCGAAGGCGGTAAGTCGACACGCGTACCCTTGTGATTCTATGGAAAGTATTGTGAAAGCTAGTCAATCAACGTGCACGCGTCGGCTACAATTCTTAAAAGAGACCCCTTATGGTAATCATAATCAAACATATGGCCCAGGTTGGTAGACAAGCTCCAGATATAGGATTGCTGCACAAGATTCTCATTGGGGTAGTGCGTATAGCCTCGGTGCCACGAGGAAATCCCGCGGTAAACAATTAGAGCTGCTTATTTTATTTTATTTTTTCCCCAATTTAAAAATTACGTTTCTGCCAGTAGATTAAAAAAAAAAAAAATCATTCAGCAATTTAAAATGCACGTGAAAACCCACATGTAAACAAATATATGTAAAATAGATTGACGATACTGTGCCTAAATGAGCAACAGTGTTATCGTGTTGTGTTATTAGCCGTAGAGTCACTTGGTAATCAAGACCGGTGAATTATCCTTCGTCTAGTAATCATACAGACCAAACATCTTTTTCATCAAATAACAACGTTGGTGTTTTCACTACCATTAGGTTCTATTGTGTATGCACGTATGCTATTAAACTGCTCTCAAAGCATCCCCATATGTGAAATGCACGATTGGAACGCCATTGCGTTCGAAACATATACAATGTTTTGGATGCAGTTCTAAACGGAGAATTGAAATCCTGTACGCGATCTGCACGGTAATGCAACCTTCAAGACACACAACTTCGCAAAAGCGAGGTGCCCTAGCGATGCGAGGGCGCGCACGCAATACAGAAATAAAATTCATAATAGCACGAAGCCGTTCGAATCTACCATCTATACTGGAGCGATTTAATTCCATTTAGTTGAAGGCAAGAAGCATTACATTCAATGGCATCGAGATTCCGTTCGAAATCCGCATTAAAAATTAATTGCTAATTACTTTGAATGACTTGCGAATAATTAGAAAACTAACTGGTGAACATTTAATAAAAGCAGAATGAATAACCCAATGCGAAATTACTCCTTAACGACTCGTATAGCTTGGTTAATTAGGTAATTATTAAACCAGGAAAGGTTGAGAAAATAATTTTCTGCTTCACATACTGAATTACAGAGTTTCAGGAGAACTCTATTGAGAGATTCTGTCAGCTTTGATTATTTGGTAACTCTTGCCATACATCATATCGCGTTTAACACAGGACACGCTCGAGACAGGCCGGAAACACTCTGTTCATTTCCAACAAATGTACACACATACACATATATATATCATGTATACATGGTTTTTGGGTGGATAATCTAATCTATAGTCTATATACTCTATTCTCCTTCTAATTCTGGGTGACAGGAAGGTGTATAATTAGGCAGGGAGTCAAATGGAAATACAGAAAAATAATAAATACACACCTGCATTAAGAAATACATCTGTTAATATTTGCCATAGTGTTCATGATTTGGTTGAAAAATCGTTATGCCATGACAAACAGATAACAAGGTGAACTGCAAGCTGGACCTTAACTCTGTGCCCAGGGGAATGAATTATGGAAACTTGGAAAAGTGGGTCAGACTGAAAGATCAGCACCTCACATAGGTTCCAGCTTTCTAGCACAGCACGGTGTAAAAGTCTCCGTGCCAAGCAGGTCCGAGTGTTCCCCAAGAGCGTGAGATCTGAAAAGGAACTCTCTGCGCTCCAGTCCACGCGCAACGCACGGTCGACAGGCACTGTGATAGGGAAAGACAGAAACGGCATCTCGCTTTCCTCCTCACAATTCATCAAACCACCAAGGACACACAAATACTTTTTAATATGTTTAAGAGCGCTCAGCAAGCCTTTCATGGTAGCCCAACTCCACTATTATCTTTCAGGACTCAAACGATACAGCCTCAACAACTTACAATTCATTTGTTTCACATCATAGAATTGCGAGCGTCAGTTTTTTACGTCTCATTTACTCCATCAAATCAAAGTGATCAATTTTCCTCTTCAAGATACACCATGCTCCGTTAGATATTGTTGAATGGTTGCATTTTGTAAGGAGGCTGGGTCCACATGAAGGGGTACCATGGTAGGATGTTTCATTCGTGCGGGTGCAGGTGGCCTGTGCAGTCATGCTGTGCCATGCGGACAAAGTGCAGTGACCATTTTACGGTTGGTCAAGCTTTGAGCTGGTGCGCGAAAGGCGCGGGCGTTAGATGGTTAGATGCACATCTTGCGGATACTGAGTTAGCGAGGCTCGCGCCTTCCACATGCTACCTTGGTCAACGCTCAACAGCTCTCCACAAGAATTCAAAGTGGCTAATTTGATAAAAGTGCGTGCCAATAAGAACACACCTGAAGAAATAAAATGTATATACTGACGAATAAATGCCATTCAGCGCTTTTGGCAGTCCCCACGCTCAAATGTGAGAACTCCAGAGACTGGACTAGTATGAAGCTTCACCGACCACAACGAATGACATCACCTCCAAGCTCGCATTCGAACCTATTTCGATATGATAACAGAATTGTGCGAGCTGTTCCTCTGCCGTAAGTTTTGCCGCGTGGCAGGCAAGTGTTACAGATGCGAGTACGGATGGGCCGAATTATTTGTCAACCCGAATTTCCTATCCTTCGTTTCGTGTGCCACCATCGGAGTCTAAGCCCAACATAAAAATGACAGCCTTTTCTACCAGCACATGTCAAAATAGCTTAAAAGTTATCTTCAGTCAGCAATGTAGTTTCGCCTCACACAGTAGTTTGGTGTGATAGAATGTAACAACCCCCTTAGTAACTGGGTGATGAAAAGTGTCAATTAGAGGATCATTCAGGCAGAAGGGTCATAATCGTGTATCTTTCTCAGCTGAGGTGGCTTTGGATCCTGAGAACATTTTCACAGATTCGAGTAGAATAAGTTGAATACAGTGGATGCTGTCGTAAAATTATATGGCGCAACACTGAACAGCATGCGTTACGTGTTTCGCACGTTCCACAAACAAGAGCTTAAACCAACGAACGTGAGACATTATTCTGTACATAGACGTAGTGTAAGCGACATAAATACACGCTCCGTCCTCTGTAGCCTTAATACGTATAGAGACTTGAAGCCGCGTTGTTAAAATGAATTAGAAATATATCAGATGTAGAAATAAAAAATATGAATCCATTTAAGAAATTGTTTCAAAATTCCATTTATATAATACAGAACTGCATAAGCTTATCTGAACTTGGCCACACAGTAGGCTACACGAGTTCGCTGCAATAGGCTCGTAAGACTTCAGAATAACAAAAAATAAAACCGCAACGAAACGCTTTTATTATATCTTCCCATTCTACTCTATTCCAAATGATGCTGTCATTTAACTTGTTTCAGTTACACTGAAGTTTACTTCCATTGGTACACATGGTTAATTCATCTCATGTCATTTTAGAAGAGTGTACAATTAATTAAATACAAATACAAGTTGGCTTTGCACCATTTGGCCTACAGCGCCTATGACCTGTTTTTGAATCTGATCCTTACTATTCTACTGGGTCTAAAATAGTAGCCTCTTGTTTTACCCTTATCACTCGCCAGCATAAAGACTCCATTAACGGCCGAGTTCAAATTGCGCACTCTCTGATAAGTCTTTATATGCGGTCTAAGGGGACATTTAGGATCAAATGCCCTTTTATTTCCATTGAAAAGTTTGTATTGCTTAGTGTCCTGATGGGTCCTGGCTCCTAGTGGTGATCAGAAGACCTGTGCTTTACGGATGGGCATTTCAACCAGAGATAAAGTCTGTCAGTGTACACCTTATCAAATTGGATGGGCATTTCCCATCACTTGTACCTATGTTGATATGATACGGTTCAACAAATAAAAATAAAGAAAGGTTTAAATGACCGAATTTTGTCGTGCAGACGATCTCGTGCCACAACTCATCCGCTGAGATCCCCTTCACATAATTACCTGTCGCTATGACAGCACATCGACATGTTGCTGCAATTGTCGGATTTTAAATGAGCAAATCAATAAACGCACAAATAAAATAAAATAAAAAAACACTATTCTGTGCCACGAGGGAGTACATTCAACATTCTATACGTGAATATATTTGTTCTGTCAATTAATCTGTTTAGCACTATTCTGATGAGCTAATGGAGGTGCCGTAGGCTAACTAATGTTTGTCACAAGACGTTAAATAACGCTTTGCCGCATTCACGTTAATCTTATTGGACGCAGACAAATGACTGCGCGCAACAATGGGTATAGTCGAATTACTAAACGTAGCATTACCTCGATTGACGGACCAGAAAGATTTACTTTCGCTTATGAAATATTTTCATATGTTGCAAGATCAACAAGTTTACACCGAAGGACACTTGTTACTTGTACTAGCAGTCAGGATATAGACTAGTATTTTTTGAGTAGGCCTCTCTCTCTCACACACACACACTTACGCACGCACACACACACGCACACACACCATTATAAAGCGGATTCAGATTTTCCAGATAGTAGGAAAAGGGTAAATTGTAACACCAATAGTTTGACCAACCAATGCTCAACTGAGGTATCGAACACCGAATATCGTATATTCTGTAAAACCAACTCCCTCTCTTGACCTTAAACAAAGCGCAACAAAGCGTTTGACACTTTACCTTAAGGTTCGAATCGAATCGTTAATACTTCATTCAAGCAATAGCCTATAGCTAACCACATCATGCTTCTTATTATATGTCAGCATTAAATTGCAGTGGTTTACGAGATGTCTTCATTTTATGTATCCTTACAGTACGTGCGCGTCTGTCTCTATTTGTTTGTTTGCATAAACGGCATTTGACTTTTGCTTGGGTGCACTGCTCCGCAGGTCTGTCCTCTAGTTGTCATAGTAACAGCATCGAAACGTTACAGCGCATCCCCATTTCCCCCTGACCGTCTGAGAAGACTAATGAAGAATAACGGTAATTGGGTCAAGACAGCACACAGTGATGTCATGGTGACGGGAAGGTAGAAAGGGGAAGGAGAGTGTGTTGTTTCGCCAATGACCATAATGAGCTCCTGGGATGAAAAGCGAAAAATAAAGGAAATGGCATCTTTCGTCACCAGTTGAATACCATTATTCTTTGGGGAGATGCTGCGAATATGTTGAGAGTAGGTGGCGCTTGATTTTAAGTAATTGCTTCTAATTAGGCAAAATCAATCCGTACTGTCGCTGGATAATTGTACCTGTTGCAATACTAGGCCATTCTTAATCGCAAAGAATGTAGAGGACAGGACCAGCAAATGGAAAAAAACAAAAACAAAACATGTTTCAACTGTTTGTTTTTCTGTTTGAGCCAAATGTCCTTCAGTTGAGGGCAATGCACCCATCAGCTAAGGTAAAAGGAGTGTGTTAAACGCTCACACATTTCTCCAACCTAGATTTAAGCAATGGGATATATTTTTAATGGTCGTTGACAAATAAAATCAAGATATGCTATTATTTACTTCCTTCTAATCAGCACTAAAAATATTAATGCCTACCATAAAAAAGCAGGGACATAACTCGATATACGTAACAACAGTCGCAACATCTGGTGTAGCATAATGTTTCAACTTTAAGATCACCTTCCATACGTCGTATTTTGGGAACGTGTTTATTTCTAAAGGGCGAGCAAAACAGTGCTATGGAACCTTCATTCAAGGCTGTCATTCGTTGCTTGTGTTCTGAACAGTCTTGATGACAAATACATCATAAATAATTAGGGAGCGGCAGAAAAAGGTTAGCGATAAAGGTGATAAAAAATAAATCTGATGTATTTGTCGAGGCTACAGAAAAGCGAGATGGTCGTATTTCATGTTTGCTCATGGGTACAAGTTTGTGATCTCGAGAGCGCGATGAATGTGGCGGAGCGTGTGATTTGTCGCTCATTCAAGGCCCCCCGTCAAATTAATCACCCCTAAGAGGGAGGGAAAAGATGTGTCAAGAGGAAATACGGCGAGTAAATAAAAAGGTCATCATAGCTATATTAATGGACAGATCATTGGCAGAAAAATAATATGAACAACAATCGTAAGATTAAAAAATTGGTGTTTCAACAAAAGAAGCCTACTCGTTTGCCTTAAACGTCAGAGCTCTCGTTTTGTCTTTTCATTCAGAAATATGTAACGGTTAAAAACATATATTTATTAGAATTTTCTTTCTTCATTTTAGAAATGGACGAATTAAACAACAGGCTATATTTTCAGAGGAGTATACTGTATACATTGCATACTCGAGATACAGTAATTCTGTCTTACCTTACAGCTAAAATTGGTCATTGCAGTCAAAATCATTGCGCCTGAAAACCGACTGGTCACAAATATGATCCCGACCGTGCCAAACACCGCAGCCTGATAACTGAGACCGCAATTCACCTTTGCCTCGCTAGGCACCACGAAGATCAAGAATTAACACTCTCGCACTGACAGTCCAAACAGTCCAAACACGCCGATGCTCCAGCGGTTGTTTCCCGCTGACTGCGTCAACAACACTAAAGGTTTGTTTAAATTCTACCCTGCTTAAGCCACCGCAAACATTGGCGCACGGCGCGAGCCTCCAGATTCATAAGCTCCATCAGAAGGGTAAATTGCCCACACTCTGAAGGAAAGCAGCTCTCAGTAATACATCAAAGAGCCAAGCCAGATTAATAAAACGCAAATTGCCTTAAACGGTACCCGTGCTTTGAGGTTTGAGCGGTACCCGTGCTTTGAGAATGTAACTCAGCAAAATCAGTCTTACCAAGCTGGGTTTTCGAGCCGATACAGCCCATTATCGTGATGTAATTGTTGTCTTTTAGTTGGAAAAATAACCTGTTTCCCTTCTGGAAATGTATCTCTGCGTACCTCATCGACTTGTAGTCCCTTTCTCTCTTCCTCTTTCGCTAAAGGATTCCCGGTGAGTCCTGCAAGGAGATCGACGTGCTTGCTCTGAGGGCGGAGAAAAGTCCAGCCACTTGGTTCTTGTGCTTTGCCTGAATTTATTAATCTATTTTTCTATATTGTAATAACTTACACTTTTAGTGGTTTTATTTCCATCCCAGTAGTGATTTGTGCCTCTCTAGTCTGTTAAACTGAGCACCCCCACGCTTAAGACTACGTCACCCGAGGAAAAATCGATGCGTCTGTTTCAGCACTACTGCCAGTGGACAGCGATTGCCAAGACGGGATCAGCAGCAGCATTGGCCTCGCACGGGGAGGTTTCCTTCAGCAGCCGCCAGTGAAGTTCACACACACCAGCACGGGATCTAATCTCTGACAGCCCCGCGTTCTGCGTGTGCTCTACTATCGCTGGTCCTTGAGAGGCAGACGAGCCAGGAGCATCGGTCCAAAAACCATGTGAAAACTGGCTATATAAATCAGGTTTAGTTTTTTTTTTTCAATATTGGGAGCGGAATCGATCCTGATTGGATAAAATCACCCAATCGACCGGCCTTCTACAGCAGCGAAAGAGGAGAGAAGAGGAGAGAAAGAGGCGGGTTGTGTGGGAAAAATACATTCGCTGCAGCTAATGTCAATTTAAATAAGAGCCTCCGTTCTCAGGCGACACAGGTTTTTTCCCCCTATTGATTTAAAAACATAACAAGAATTACAGGTCTCCCGCGATTTATGCGCAGTTTCAGTGACTTATATATATATATACACACACACACACACACACAATGTTATATGTAATCATTTAATTTTTAATTATTACATACATATACACATTATTATTATTATTATTATTGCTAATAATAATAATAATTTTCAATTATTACAATATCGTAGCCTTATACCAACCTACTTAGCTTTATACTAGACTGTGCTGGTGAAACCAATGGTGGAAAAAAGTTGTGCAACAGTGATATTATAAATTAGTTTAGAATAATGTAATAGGCCAATAATCACTGTATTTTCTGAAATAGGCCTATTCATGCACCGTCCTGTCCCTCTAATACCTGAATGCCCCATACAGACCTGAGATTGCTTTAAGTAGCCTAGCAATGAAAAACGAGGTCTTCCAGAAGGTCTTATTGAAAAGACCTATTTATAACCTATTTATTGGGCGCTTGTGTATAAACTAGCGTCGCCAACTTCAGGCCTAGCCTATATCGAATGGACATAAAGATGCTAATAACTCATTATTGCCGAAAATGTCAGATTTATCCTAACTGCAAGTTTGTTAGCCCGCTTTCAGCCTAGTTTATGAAGATAATAAAACATTAGCACATTAGCCATATCTCCAGAGATAACATTAGCACCCATTATACCAAACTGAACAATAGCAGGTTATATCTATATATTAACTTCGCATAAATAAAAAGCGTAAAACAGAGTACACTTGAGCCCTCCTGGGTTATCAGTTTACAGTTACGCTTACTTAATACTGATATATTGCTATGTAGCCTACGTCCGCAGATGAAACAGAGATTTAAGTTACATTAGAAAGAGAGATGGTCTTTAATGTAAAAATAAAGAAGGGGGTTAGATGAAAACAGAAATTTATTATGTTGAAGCACGGCTACTGAGGAAGCTCTGCTGAAAAAGTTAAATAGATTTATTGTTCAAGGCAGCGTCGGAAGGCTCTGCATTACGGAAAGTGTAGTTTCGTGTAATGTGCGTATCAGATGGAGTCCTACATGCACAGCACCATGGGCAGGCAGAGGACGTTAAAGACATCTAACTGACCCCGTTACGTTAATTAAAATGACGGACGAGTGCCTTGTCTAATCGGCGCGCTTAGGTATTGCCCTTCAAGTTACTGAGACAAAAAAAAACAAACAAACAAAAAAAAAATCTCAGGGTTCTGACTGACCTTTAGCACGATACCAATTGCACATCACGATGCGTAGAGTTGGAAAGTGCTACAGGAAAGACTGAAAGACAGGTCCCTCCGACCTTCCATCATTGTGGTTGGAAAAGAAGAGCCCAGTGCAATAGTTAGAAGGGAAGAACGACACTCGATTTAGCTCACCGTCTCAGTTTCATAAGTTCAGTCACTGACGATTGACTAGGCCTACTGAAGATCCTTTACATCCAGTCTTGCCTACACATAACGTGCTTGAACAGAATATCGTTGTGTTGTCGCGACACCTATTGGTCAGATACCCGACTGCAATTTTTCCAAATTGTGAGACATTCCGTTTCGCTGAATAAGAGAAACATTTTTAAATCCTTTATTACTAAGCTTCATAAGCCACACCGGCGGTATATAATACGATATAATAATAGAATAAATTCCTAAAACAACTCAGAAACAACTCGAATGGCCTTAATTTCAAACAGACTCTGAAAGAGAGGATACGAATAATCAATGTTTAAACAGTGTGGTAGCGTTAACGTAATCATAGCATTAGGCTGCGTGTAAAAACTCAAATCGTAAAAAGGCGGCCGCCTCCTATTGTCAATTACGATGCGGACTGTGAGAATGGGAGATCAAACAGAGTAGCGGTTAGCATGCGAGCATGGAGTACATAAATAAATAAATAAAACTTTTTCTACAAGCAGGCTCTACAGGAATAGACATTACGTGCGAGCTCGAGATAGAAGCCTTGGTCCATCTTGGGGTTTGAGGCGGAAGAAAGGACAATACATTAAAGCTTACGCGTGCCATTGGGTTTTCGATAGGCTACCGTGTAATGCTGGATTGAATCCCGTGATTCCCATTCGTACTTTCTGTCCTTCCTCTGCAAACATGGTGTCACACCCCGCGCTGTTTCCTCTTCCACGAGGAGATGTGCGGAGCTGCAATGAGTACGAATGGCCAACAAACACAAAGAACAAAGGTGGTCAGACTGGGTCCAATGTTGTGTTTCTGTTTGCCCATTACTTTCTCCTTGGAGCACAGCAGGCTCCACGATGGTGAAGGGACCCAAGGTGGCAATAATGAGGAGACAAAGTGTGATATATAATGTCTCAGGTCTGCAGAAGTTGGCTGTGATTTCTCCAGCCTGTATCCTTGTGCTGATGGCGTGATGAAACTATGCTCTTACCTTGTATGCTCTGTAAACTGAAGTCTCTGGAGGTATCTGATATGAGCCTGGTTGATGAATGCCATGGCTTGCTGCACTAATATAACCTCATGAATAGAATGGCTTGGGACAGCATCCAGGCGTAAGGGCAGCTAAGAGGGGTGCAATCATTAGAATCTCTTCAGTCAGAAGATCTCTCCTTCTCAGGAAACAACACCATGTGCAGTGCGTACCTCCGCCAAGGGGTGAGCCGCACACACATACGTCACAGAGAGCGAGCACACAGGGCACCCAGCCCCTTCCTCAAACACAGACACACCTGCTGTAACACTGTCACTGCAGAAAAGGTGCAAGGGAATTCACTTAGTCCAGTCAACAGAGAGATCTCCTGGGTTTATTAAAAAAACATGTTTCAACAAAATGATTTATAAAACTTATTATAATGTTTATTACTAAATTTCCTATTTAACAGCTTTTAATCTGAAATTTTTAAAACAGAAGTGTTCAGAGTTCAGTGCTTTGCGAGATCCACAGGTGCCAGTGGAAGAACGTGTCCCCCTCCGTGTTCCGCTGTGTCTCAGTGCAGTGAGGCAGCCAGCAGGGCACTCAGGAGAACAGCAGCCAGGTGAGCGGAGGGCGTGGCGGGGGCGGAGCTCTTTGGGGTGGTCGCGGTGGGCGTGGGCTGGGAGGGCTGCTGGAACAGGCAGTGGCTCTGGTCCTGCCCGATGCAGGCCGCGTAGGCCAGCGCGTAGGGGATGTAGCTCTGCTCCTGAATCCCGTGGAACAGGTGAGACATGGGGCCTCGCGCCATGACGGCCACGTCCTCCCCTCCGTGCGTCTCCTTCGCCAGCGGGGCGGCCGCCTGCTGCACGTAGTCCTTAGAGCCTGAGAGAGAGAGAGAGGGGGGGGAGAGGGAGAGTGAGAGAGAGAGAGGGGGAGAGAGAGAGAGAGGGGGGAGAGCAGAGGGAGAGAGAGAGGGGGGAGAGAAGAGGGAGGAGGCAAGAAGGAGAGGAAGAGGGGAAGGGGGTGGGTACAGGAAGAGACAGCAGAGGGAAGGAGATGAACAGGAGAATAATAGAGGAAGAGAGAGGATGAGAGAGATCAACAGAAGTGAAAGAGGAAAAGAAGGAGAGATGAGGCAGGGGTCACAGATGGGAGTTATACAATTCATGCCTGTTTCCTATTCATTTAATTGAAAGAAGAGAAATAGATTTGGAGGGTGAGGCCTGTGTGGTTCAACAGCCGGGAATTATGGGTATGTGTGACCCATGAAAGAGGGTCAGTATTTATGTTAAACATGGGTGTGGTCCACGTGCACATGCAGTATATTCCAATTGGGAGGAGTCCCAGGGTCATATGGGGTGGGGAGGGTGGGGTTATCAATACAAAGGAGGCCTCTCAGTTTCACCTGTGTTAACCTTGCTGATGTTGGGTCGCGTGTTGTTGACAATTTTGTGTCCTGGTCCATTTCCATACATCAGTGTTGTGTAGGGCATGTTGTCGGTCCCAAACAGCGGAGATTTTCCTGTGGAAGAAAAAGACAGTTTCTCAGGAAAGGCAGTGCTCACCATTTTTTAAAATCAGACTTTTGTCCTTGCATAAACACTAACACAGGCACATGCACATGCACATCATGGTCTGCATTTAATTTTATTTGTAAAATTTTATTTCTGTATTTCTGTATTTTTGTCTTTTCAATTCTTTGTAATTGCTTTGATGCTGAATGTAAAGCACTTTGAGCTACATTTTATGTATGAAAGGTGCTATATAAATAAAGCTTATTATTATTATTATTATCATATCAACAAAAAAACACACACACACATACACATGTGCACACGCACTCACACACACTATCCGGTATCCTCAGGCACAGATTTAGACACACATTGGTGAATAAACTCCCAGGCATGCCTTCATCGTGTGTAAGGCCACCGCACAAGTGAGCAGAACAGCCGAGCAGCGACAGTGCATCAGTGCAGCGCGTGAGTGTGAGGTGAGTGTTTGTGCCCCCCTGAGGAGGGCAGTGCTCCCCATAAGAGGACTGAATAAATCCTGGCACTCGTGCCCAGCGAGGAGCCAGCGGGGGGCGCCGGAGAAGAGCCCTCTGAGCTGTTTGTTTTTAAAACGACGGCGGGGGCAGCGGAAATGTCAAGCTGCTGTTGACATATCACAAACAGAGCTCCAGGACCCAGGCGAGCACTCACGCCCTGATTAGGTCTCAGCTGTCACAGAGCGGAGTGCGGCCGTGGGAGGGATGGGGGGGTGGGGGGGGGTGTGGGGGTGGAGAGGGGAGGGGGGGTCTGGAGAGGGGGGTGGGAGGCACATGCAGGAGAACCAGGACATGTGCCAGGAGCTCTGAGAGTGTGCAGGTGGACAGGGTTCGGTGTTCTTATTGCGGATGTGAATGGGGGCCATGATAGAGAATGATGATGATGATGATGATTACGGAGAGAGAAATCAGTTTCCCACGCACGGCCGAAGGTCGCTGCCTACCCAGGATGCTGTTCCCTCGGAACGGGTAGCCGTTGAAGGAGAGGGAGTGGGAGTGGTCGGCGGTGACCAGGGTGAGTGTGTCGTCCTCGCGCGTCAGTTCCAGCGCGCGCGCCACGGCGGTGTCCAGCGCTACCGCCTCCTGCAGCGCCATGGACGCCCGGCTGGCATGGTGCCCCTGATCGATTCGCCCGCCTGAGCCGCGGCGGGGGGAGAGGAGACACTCGCGTCAGCCGACCGCACAGTTCCCCGCAAGCAACGGTCCCCGGATACACCGTTCCCATGGTGCACAGCCTAGCACAGTCAGTGAGCATGCCGACTGCACAGGCTGCATCAGATCATGATCTGTGGACATGCTTATCATCATGGTTTGCAGCCAATTACAGTCCATTGAAACTTTGACAGACCATCGTTTCCATCCAAATGCAATCCATCTCTGTTAATTAAAGCGCTGAAACGAGCTTCCTGCTGCACTAAGGACTGCATAAATTACGCATTAGGTTGAAATTAGATCTGCAGGGATGCTGCACTTCAGGAGCTGGGCATTGTGTCACCATATGTTGTGGGCTATTTAAAGTCTATGTATTTTATTAAGCCATTGTGAAGTTTCAACAGTGAAGCCCCAGTGCACATGTTACAGATTGAGGCCACAGGCCTGACAGTGACGTAGGATCTCCTCATACAACTGACCTGCACCCAGTCGTTTATTATGCCATACAGAAAAAGGAACATTCTGTACTGTTTCTCAATTATTTGTCTGACTGGGGGGAGGGGGATCTGTGAGCACGGGGTGTGGTTGTGGATTTGACCGATTGGCTGAGTGTTTGATCGACACGGTGGCTGGCTGTGCCCATGGTTACCTTCCACCAGCAGGAAGAATCCCTTGGGGTTTTTCTGCAGAATTTGGATGGCTTTTTCTGTGGTCTCGGTGATGGAGGGGTCCATTGCAGGGTCCCTCTCCACCTCAAAGCGCATGTCGCCAGGTTCGAACAAGGCTGCGTGCACAGGTAGCAACAGTCAGGACAACATAAATGCATAAACGTGTGCATGCATGACTGTGTGTGTGCATGTGTGTGTGTGAGTGAGTGTATGCATATACACATGCATGTATGTGTGTGCATTTATGTATCTGTGAGATGAGTATGTATTTACGCAACGTCTTTGTAAGGTCAAGAAAGTCACACAGATGGAGGAAAGAAAGTGATTTTATCACTTGGAGGCAGAGGGAATATGAACGGTCGTCATTAGGGAATATGAACGGGCTGAACACCATTCCGGATTGTATGCGGATTGTTGTGGGAATGCCACTCACCCATGAGGTAATCTGTGGTTGCAGGGTCAACAGCGTCGAAATCAGTGCGGTTCCAAACGTACCGCGCAACCTGAACAGAAAAGGCCAGGGTGAGCATTCAGACATCAGGCTGGGCTGGGCTGAGAGAGAGCGGGTCCGTCTCTCTTTACCTTCCCCTCTTTCATCTTCAGCCACTCCGAGATCAGGTTCCGCCCGTCGGTCCTTCGGCCCACCGCGGTAAGGTCCTTTGGGTATTCAGGGTCCCTCGTGCCCTTGGGCGTCATGTACTTCCTCCCCCCTCCAATGATCACCTACAGAAACACATATGGGCATATTTACATACGAATACACAAAAACATACATATCACACAAACGGACACACACACGGGCACAAACAGACTTACTCACAAACACACGCACACACACACACACACACACAGACAGACACACACGCATACAAACACACACACATAACATAATAATATAATATATAAATATAAGTTAAAAACTTAATTGCAGAGAATAACAGGATTAGCATCATTATGACAGAATATTGTGATGGGCTGATGACGGGTTTTACAGGTATATGAGATGGAAGTTTTAAAGGTATCTGAGAGGTTTTAAAGGTATCTGGGAGGTTTTAAAGTTATCTGAGAGGTTTTAAAGTTATGGGAGATGGCGGTTTAAAGGTATCTGAGAGGTTTGAAAGGTATCTGAGAGGTTTTGAAGGTATCAGAGGCGATGATTCGAGCGGAGGCGCTCACGTCGATGTCCGTGTTGTTGAGCAGCTGAGAGGCGATGTCGGTGCAGCCCTCCCGCTTGGCGGCCGCGGGCATGTCCGCGTCAGAGTACCACTTCCGGCTGGCGCTGTGGGCGTAGGACGCCGCCGGAGTGGCGTGCTGCACCCGGGTCGTCGTGACGATGCCCACCGACTTCCCTGTTGGACGTGCACACCAGAGGGCAGGTTACGAGGCTACAGAAAAGAAATCACAAACCCCACCTTCCTGGCCAGGGCTAATAACGCTCATTTTTACAATTAGCGTATGTAGGGATAATATAGACCATAGATACGGTGCGAGACCTTTGCAGCCCTAGTCCTGAAGGGCCACAGCCCCGCAGGCTCAGCAGCTCAGAGCCAGCGATGTGAATTAGGCTAAATAAAGACAATGATTATCTGCTCCGAGCGATTTAGAACAGGTACAGAAAGGCACAGCACGTCTCAAGCTGCATGTTCCATTACCCGTCTGCACAGCGAGGCTTGTGAGAACAGAGATGGTGAGGTCTCCCCTCTCCCCCCCCCCCCCCGTCCCCACCCGCCGTTAATGCGCTCTCCCACATCCACGCGTCCCACACTGCTCCCCCCCACCTTTCCCCGAGCCGGCGAGCGCCCCCAGCATGCCCGCTCCTTCGAGCCCCGTCCCCCGGTACGTAAGCGAGTTTGCGTTTGGCAGGACTGTAGTTTCCTCCGATGGGAACAGCAGCAGGTGAGCGTGGCTGATGTGTAACTCCGCACCATCATGTCCGGGGTGCAAGGCCACCGGAGACGCCTGGTTAGAGCAGCTGATAACATGGGGAGGCGATAGCCTCGAGATAATGTTTGCCTGATCTCCACGGAATAACAGGATGGCAGGGCGCAGCACCAGCGAGCCAGCTGCGGGTCTGTCCGGCGGCGCCAG
Organism: Anguilla rostrata; assembly: GCF_018555375.3. Classification (NCBI taxonomy): domain Eukaryota; kingdom Metazoa; phylum Chordata; class Actinopteri; order Anguilliformes; family Anguillidae; genus Anguilla; species Anguilla rostrata. The sequence goes on from NC_057944.1 coordinate 17,026,740, forward strand.
TGACTTCCTGTTTGGTTGCTATTTGCATCCAGTAACCGGACGCCCCTTTCCCACGCCCTGCTCTCCAAACTGCACCCGACTCCTCTCCTCACCTGCATCTTTGGCCCACTTGAGGATGGAGGTGACCTCGTTGCCCTTCTGCGTACGACACACCCCGTTGCGCGCGGCCGCGTTCACCCCAACTGTGTTCAGGTTGGACTTGACGCCACACAGGTACGCTGTGGCTGTGGCTGCGCTGTCTGGAATCTGGAAGTCTACACAGTACACCTGCAGGAGGGAGCGTGGCAGATTACAGGGGTCTACAGGAGAAATGCAGCCACAGCCACTAACTATACCTGTTAGCCCTGAGCTACAGATTAAACAGTGCAGCTACAGCTGGTCTAATGAAAAAGGCTGTTTTGTTTACTGCTGTGGGTAAACAGACACACACACACACACACACACACTTATCATCTTCTCTGCCTGAAACTCAGCCCTTTTTAAAGTCTTCAAGCCTGTGACTCACTCGCAAAAACATGGAAAAACAGGGAGAGAGGGAACTAATGGGGGGAACAAAGAAAGATAAAGGGGGACGGGATATAGTTGTTGCTCTTTTCTTCCATCCTCATTCTTTCATCTGTGCTTAGCAGACCTCCCTGGGGGAGGATAAACACACTTAGAGATACCCCTCTAAAGCAGTAGTGCGTAGCAAGGCTGAAGTACATCTCTGTCTTAGTGTGATGGATACATTACCAGCCATTTCAAGCCATCACAGAGTCTATGCTAAAGCTTGTTTGCATGTATGTGCTCCATTCACAATACCCACATGAGGTCAGTGAAAATGAAGGGTAGGTGTGTGTGGGATTGTCTATGTGCATGTGCATGTATATTTATGTGCATGTGTGTATGCGTGTGCATGTATGTGTGTGCGTGTGTGTGTGCACTTGCGCCTATGTGTGTGTGTGCATGTTGTGTGTGTGTGTGTGTGTGTGCAGTGTGGCATGTGTGTGTGTGCATGTTTGTGCGTGCGTGTGTGTGTGCGCATGTTCATGTGTGTGTGTGTTACCTTGACCAGGCCCACATGGGGGAATGTATCCATGGTCATGACCGTCTCCTCTCCTGTCCGGTTTTGCAGTTGACCCTTGAGGATGCGGGCTGCAGTCATGGTGGTGATGCCCATCCCTGCAGAATGAACAGAGCATGCTGGTAATGGAAGGACACAGGCTGACTGTGGCGTAATTCTCCTGACAGAAGCAGCAGGGACAGGATATGCTCAGTCCTACACTTGCCCCAGCAAAGTGATATGTGATCTTGCCAAGTGAACATTGTTTGCCGCTATACGTCTTACCATCACCCAGGAAGAGCACGATGTTCTTCGCCACTTTGGTGTTCAGCTCTCGGTTGAGGGCTGAATGAAGAACTTGCTGGGCCTGTTTCCTCCAGAACTCTGGGTTCTCTTCCTCTGCTGTGACGAGAAAAAATGCCACACATGGTTGACTTCTAGAGAATTGACACCCTCCCCCCAAACATCTCTGGAAATCTTTTTTGCCTGGATCTACATCTGCACACGTTGTGTAACGTGTTTTAAGCCGGTCGCCACGGCAGCCCAGAGTGTTGCTCTGGAGACGCCTCTTTCACGCGGCATCACTCTCTCAGACCAGGCTGAGCTGGATTGGATCAGGCTGTGTCACAGACCGTTCTCGTGGGGACCGCACGCGCTCACGCTCACTCCACAGGTTCCGCAGTGGCTTTGTGCTCAGAGCACATAAAAGCTCAAGCTGATCAGCAAGCCATTAGGACAGTATCTACAGTAAATGACATTTCCATGTGTCCCACTGTCTCTCACCAACCTTTTCATTTTCATCAAATACACATAAAACACACACACACACACACACACTCCAAATCAATGTGAAAAAATATGCACGTGCTGCAAAATGTCTCATTAATAAGTATGTCTTTAAGGCTCCAGAGGTATATCATTGGACATGACGCGTGGTTATAAAACATCATGAAAGAGGCCAAATGTCTCTGGGAAGAGTACTGACAGCCGTGTGAATCCCACAGAAAAACACGAACGCTGAAAAGGCTAACGCAGCAGGATGCAAATGCGCTCTTACATAAACACTGGGGTCGTAACATGTTCTCTATTCACTGAAAGAGAAGGACACATGCACACAGGCACTATGCAGGAGCACATGGTTATCAATGCCTCTCTAAATGATCCATGAGAGTTCATTAGGCAGATATAAGAGACATGTGGAACACCACGTGCCGAGGCTTTCAGCGGTTTCTTGGGTTCCCAGAATCATCTTTTATCAGAACTCAAGTTTCACTTTTCGATGGAACTGTCCTCTACCTTTTAGTCTGTCAAGTTTGAAAAATGAAAAATGTTCTTGTGCAATTTATTTTAGTCTGTAAGACAGTGCTTTAGCTGTAGAGAAATGTCCGCGGTGGGAAAATGCGATGAACCACTCCGGCAGACACTGGAATCCTGCGAAAGACCCCAGAGGGATTCGGTTTGGGCTGGTAGCGATTTCAGGAGCCTCCGTTTAGCAGAAAGGGGATCAGACTGCAGGAAGGTGCAGCTTGTGCATGGGCGGACACGGCTTTGCTTCTTCCAGATATCATGAAATACTGCTGCAAACAATGCGAAACTGTCTCTGTTGCGTATTGTTCTAGGCATCATTTTAACTTCTGCAGCAAGGACACAGACTGTCAAAACTGAACTTCAGTTTCAGGGTGCGTGCTGATCTCAAGAGTCAAGCGAGTTTACAGCTTGGGAATAATTCGAGAGAATGGCAGTGACATGCTCAAAGCATGGCTTTTATTATTCTCATTATTATGATGATCCTCTTTGCCCATAACATGTTCTAAACTAAAGAAGCCGCCATTTTTACAGTAGTAGCTGGGTTTTTAAAATTGCAAAACCAACCCATTAATGCAGCCGGGGCTAGGTTCCCCAATACGGCTGACACAAACACGAACCAATTCCTGATTTAGCAACAGTGTCCTTCATAGAAAAGAGACGACGCTCTGCCTTAGCCCAGCCTTCACTTTACCTTAAAATGGCATGTTCATAGTAAGCACGTCAAACTTACGCGCTCCCGTAACAAACAAAGCAGTAAATGTGCGTTTTTGTTACTGATCCAGTGGCACTGTGTGTGTGCATGTGTGTGCAGAGACATATTTAACAATAATAGAAAAGGTCAGAAAGCAGGTCACAAAGCAGAAAGCTTCAAGTAGTGAAGCGGAAGTAAAAGTTTCCTGCTGTCAGGATAAGTCCAAAGTTGACAGAGCAGAGTGAAGGGCGTCTGTTGGTGAGCCCAGTGACTGCAGACCAGCTCAGGTGTACAGGGCCCCTCAACATCGGAATGGGTTACCATGGTGACTGACGGCTCTCTTACCTGGGGCCGCAGCATGACACACGCCAACCAGCAGGCATAACCACACGGCAGATAGACGCAGAGTCTCCATGGCGATGCTTGAAAGCTGGGATAGGCCTGTAGTTTGACCGCAGGTCCTGGGACAGAGGAATATAACCCTCCAGTCAGGTCACCACACCGTACCACCTGCCAATCAGCTACTTGTGGAGGCATCGTAAAAAGAAACCGATAACGACGTCGGCCATATCTCATCATGTGGGAGACAACTGCTTATGCTATAGACTTCACACACATTATTTATTATGTGCAATCATTATTTACCTGCCAGTTTCCCTTATCCAAGCCAACACATTATTCATAGCTATGTTTATCATTTCAGGGCCTTGTGAAAGGCCACATTTGCAAACCGCTAAGGAAATGAACTGGCTAACTTCTATTTACAAACCTAGTCCCAGCCAAGCCCTCTCCATCACAATACACATTTAACAACAGGTTACACATAGTAGGCTGCAGATGACCTGTGTGCTGGGGAGCACAGTGTTATGTATGGAGGTGTATGGTGTTGTGAGCAAAGGTGTACAGTTTTGTGTGTGAAGGTGTACAGTATTTTTGTTTATTATAGCAGGGGAGGCAGGGTAAAATACAAATTTAAAAAAGGGAAGAAATAAGGAATATCCTTTAAAAATGCAGAAATAAAAACACAAGGGAAAACAATGGGCCTCGTTCACTAAATATGTGTACGATGACATTTGATCATAAACCTTGTAAGAACGTTTCCAAGAACATTTTGGAATTCATAATTTTTTTCTTATCTGTATTTGTTCATGGCTGTTTCCTTATGCTAATCACATGAAAAAATTTTTAAGAACAAAAGTAAGAATAATTTAAGAAAAGTTTTGTGGATGAGGCCCAATAACACCACCATACTTCTCTCCTGCTCCCACAATCCCACCATCCTAAAACACCCCAAGGGAGCCTGTATTCACCAAGAATACGCCGCAACTCAATGGTGACATCTGGACAAAAGACACAAAAGCATTGCTACCAGTAATCTTCACAATACATTTTTTAAGAGGGGTCATATATACCCTACAAACAAAATTCTACTGAATCACCTGGTGGCACTGCTTCCTGGAAGCAAGGATTATATTAGACCAGACAGTGTCAACAACAAAGTTTGACCTTGGAATATCCCTTCCGCAGCTTGTGGCCAAGGCCAAATACATCTACGCCTACTGCCTTAAGCAAGTCCTATTTCCTGGTTTGGTTATAATGCTTAAGGCAGTAGACGTGGATTGTTGAGTTGCATTGTGTCACAGGTTTGTGGGTGGTGTGCCTAGTGTGTGCCAAGTTGTGTCGTACTGTATGTTAAAATGCAAACTGTGTTGATTTGTCTTATCTGCTGAAGTCTTTTTCCATTCCAAAGTGTGCCAAGCATTTATAACTCTTGTGAAGAAATGCTACATAGTATGAGAGTCAGGTTTCCTTTTGACTTATGTCCACCTCTCCACAAAAACTTTTTATAACTTGTGTTCACCTTCATAATCCCTTCAGCAAGGTTTAGGCTTCAGACAAATCTACTTTATTCTCATTTCTGAAACTAAAGAGATTAGGAAGTCTTCATATTAGATCAGGAGCTGCTGCCTTTCTCATTTCATGATAAAACCTTTTTTAATATTGTGGTGACCAGACATAACTGGACACAGAATTTCAAATATTCTCTGGCTTTATGTGATTTTTAAAAACCTTCTAAGAAACTAATAGTTTTTGCTTCAATTCCAGCATCCAATTTCTCTCGTTTATGTTATTCCATATGGTAACAAAATCTGATCACACAAAATCATAAGCTCTCGCCTGTTTTACACACCAGAGTGGAACAGATCCAGTACACTGTTCCTTCAGTGGCTTTCACAGGGGGAGTAGAGGTGTCACTAGCCCGCTGGGTCAGAACCTACGGTAAACAAAAAAGGGGGAGGCGGTCCTCTGCGGATAAATAAACAATTTACCTAGCAAAATTAAGTGGGTGCGAATTAAAAAAAAAAATCAGTATAAGATAAAAAGCTGGAGGCATTCCATGGAAAAAAAACGCTTCTGGCTTCTTTTAAATTTTCTCTTTGTGCTTTATTCAGTAAAAAAACTGAGCAGTACAATAGGCTCTAGCCGAAACGCCTGGTGTTTTATTGTACTGCTCGGTTTATGAGGAATAAAGCATAAAGAGAAAATTTAAAAGAAGAGAAAAGTATTTCTTTCCTTGGAGTGCCTCCACCAGAACCTACAGTACCAAAGCCCAGTTCCACAGTGACCTGGCCTGTCCTGAGTAATAAGAACAGCTCTCACTTCTCCTTAGTGCAGCCCGGTTCCCGGGGGGACAGAAGGAGATGGTGGGAGAGAGAGCATGAAAGAAAGATGAAGGGAGGAAGAGAAGGCAGTGGTCTTGGAAGGGAAAACACATACACATTGCAGCTATACATAAACAAACCAAAGCACTGTAAACAACAACAAACATTACAATGACATCAGTATAAATATGAAGAAAAAGGCTGGTCTTTAGTGATTTAAGTTGTACACTTAAGCAGAATAGCTTCTCCAATGAGAGTCAGCAGATAGGAAAATTCAGGGATCTAAATCGAACCAATGGATGACTAATAAATTAGTAAAGTAATAAAGTTTAAAGAGCAGCTCAAGGGTGCTGGCTGTGTACAGCGTGTACTCATCACATTGCTATCAACACTGCAAAGGGCTCTAATCTGCTATTGTGTAACACACACTCGCTCCCACCCCCACAGAAGCACATGCATACTCAAACTCCCACACGCTCCCTCACACACACTTAGACACTCATAAGCGTGCACTCACCCTTTCGCACCGGCACATAAGTAGTAGGCAACAGACGTGTGATATGCCGAAGCACAGGCAGAAAACACGCTCCACGCAAAACACACGCATGCTCATAATTTCACCGTAAATTCTCCCACGTCACTCCTCCGCTGGGGTCACTCCACTGGCTACCGGTCACAGCCAGGATCAGGTTCAAAGTCCTGACCCTCGCCTACACTGCAGCCAACAGTATGGCCCCGGTGTACTTACAGGACATGACTCAATTCTACATGCCAGCTCGACCACTATGCTCTGCAGAAGCAGGGCGCCTTGCACCCACTGCCATCCGGGTAAAGGGTTCTCGCTTGTCCCTACTGAAATCTTTTACAATACTGGTACACTGGTACACATTCACCAATGCTTAAACTAATGCACAAATGATGATGAACGAAGACACAGACTAATGTTTAACACACAAAGAACTAATGAAGTGCCTACCTGAGAAACCAACTGAGTCATACATGAACAATTAAAAATGTTTTGACTCCCAGCTAACAGCCGGTGTTAATTACTGCTATTAATTAATGATTAAATAATAGCCTCTTGTAGTCCTAATCAAATGAGGTTTGTGGTGTAAACTAAAAAGTTTAAACCAAAATCTTTCTAACTGGTGACAGAGGAAAACATTTGGCATTACCTTATGTTAATTGCATTGTCCCATATCATGAAAAAGTAAGTAGACATTAATACAGTATCTCCAAATAACAGGATGGCTGAGTTCAGTAATCGTAATGAGGACACAGAGGGTGAATGGGGATGGACATTTTGGCCTTTATGCACCTTTAATGAGAGGGCTCAACTGTATGGTGTGTTACCCTCTACATGACACTGCAACGTACAGTTGGTAGCTGGGTGAGTGCCCTCCAATATGCTAAATGGGTTTGCTGGGGGCACCGAGCCCCACTCATGCTGTTCATAGGTGCCATCATACTAGGGCTGCACGTAGTAGTGGCAGTACCCATTCTTTACCCTGTTGCAGGGGGGGCCACTATCAACTGAAACCCGTGCCCTTATGCAGAGTTGGGTCATTTAATCGGATGGAGATCAGTCCAGGGGTGTCAATTTGGTAGCTTTTGGCAACTGCCATACTTGAGCAAACAGCTCAAAAAAAAAACGAGCCATCAGCCTTCCACCCCCAGTTTGTGAATACTACGAAACCCCCCTCCCCCCAAGCCTTGATCCATATCCGCAATTTGCCATGCCTTGATTTTACTCCACATAACCCATTTGATTATGTCTACAGAAGACTGTTAATTAAAGCATTAATTCATAGTTGTAATCAACACCACATGTTAACAGGGAATCAATACGTAACAAACCATTTTAAACATTAGTGTATTTTTTCATTCATCATGATTTATGCATTCATTCATCATGATTTACACATAAATTCAAGTTTTAGTAAATGCTTGTGCTGATTTGTGTCCAGTACTTCCTTACTTCCAGCGTTACTTCGAAAGAGATACGTGAACTGTGCTCATTACATCTGAAAAGGAAACCCAGCTGATATTTCAAAATGGCCACCCTGTCAATACATTTTAGAACCGCCCCTGCTTCATGCAATCGTGTGTTAGTAAATATGAATCTCATTATGGGAGGATGTGTATATCTGCGTGTAAGGGTCTACATGCACTGTACATGTGTGCACATCCGTGTGTGCATGCATCTGCATGTTTGTGTTTGTATGCGTGTTTGTGCATTTTCATGTGTGTCTGTGCGTTTGAGTGTGTGCGCGCATGTGTGTGATGGCTTGTGGTGGTACTGCAGAGGGAGCATTCCCCCTCAGTGAAGTGTAGGGCACACCATCCATATCGCTCAGTGCAGGGTGTAGCCTGGGGGTTTGAGTGGGTGCAGAGAGAGAGGGAGGAATCATTTCAGAGTTTCATTTCAGTAATAGGAAAGATGAGGAAATGAAGAATGAAAATGGGACAGGAATGGGAGTGGAGGAGATGAAGTAAAGAGGAAAAAAAGAGTATGGGGCAAGTGTGCATTGTCTGTGTGTGCATGCTTGTGTGTGTGTGTGTATGTGTGTGTGTGTGGGCACATGCTGGATATCTACCAATATTGCACAATGAAAATTATTATATGGGAGTCTATGGGGGATTGTTAAATTGCTAGATAGTCATTTGGTGTGTGGTGATCAAGGGCACAATGTAAAACTGTAATCTACTGTTCTTGCAATTACCCATAGCACATTATTGCTACTAATTTGCTGCATTGCTTACTGCACAGTAAACTTTTCATTGGCCATTGGTAGAGAAATGCTTTGCTGTAACACTTGCAGTAATGTTATTTTTGATGAGCATATGGTGCAAGTGCTCCCCCTAGTGGAGAAGAGGAGCAACCATTAAGATTAAAGAGAGAGCGAGAGACAGAGAGCTCTTGAATGGTGAGCGCTCTTCTTGATTTTGGCAGCATCTCGACAGTGTCTTCAACATTTACCTGTAAAGGACGCACAGGCAGTCAGGCCCTCTGGCTAGGCTAAGAACAACGTTAGCATGCCACAGTTACCCTATGGCAGGAAGGATTAGAGAGGAATGCAGGTAGTGTCTAGATAGTTTGAGAGAGAGAGCAGAGGGAGAGAGAGAGAGGAAAGAGAGAGAGGGGAGAGCAGAGGAAAAGGCAAGAAGGAGAGGAAGTGGGGAAGGGGGTGGGTACAAGAAGAGACAGCAGAGAGAACAAAAGAGATGAACAGGAGAATATTAGAGGAAGAGAGAGGATGAGAGCGATCAACAGAAGTGAAAGAGGGAAAGAAGGAGAGAGAGAGGGAGAGAGAGAGAGATTATCAAATTTAAAATTGTGCTTTCATACTGAACCATGATCAAGACCAAAGTGAGATGCATTAAGTGCTGAAATGCATTTGAATCAGCAAGCAACTTCTCAGGCTTCAGTAGAAGACCTGAGATTGTTAACATATTAAATGCTAACAGCATTTGTCCACCAGGGGGGCAAAAAGTTCCAGCACTAACCATGGTACCTGCTGAGGGGTACATATTACAAAAAGTTATCCCAAATCCATTTCTATTTATTATTGTTTTCATATTTATTAATTTTTTGTTTTTATTACAATTGTTAGGTTGAGTTCAGAACTAAAATATCGAGTCCAAAACAAAACACACGTCAATTTAATGCTAATGAAAGTGCCAAATATGTCAAAACCAAAATGCAATAACTGGCAATAACTGTAGTCATGGTGAAAGAACAATTCATAATTACTTAGATAATCTGATTTTATATCTGCAATTCTTTAAAGCTTCCAATAAAACAGAAATCACCCATGGGCCAGCTCCCAGAAGACTCCATGATTAGTGGCATTTCATCATATTTAATGCACAGCTGAAAAGGATTTATAGGACTAAGATAAAGTGTAATTATAGCTAGCTGTGATGTGTAATTACATCAGAGATTAACGGGGTATTTTACAGGCTGGATCAGCAGGCCCGCAGCCTCCTGTGTTGCGATGAAGCGACAGCGATGTGAGCGATAAGATGAGCTAACGTGTGGAGAGAGAGAGAGTTACGGCGTAAGATGACACTGAAGTTATAAAAACGGGACTTCCAGCAGTATTGTTGTGCCTCGTGTACAGATTTATGATGGCAGGAGTCAGCAGAAGGGATGAAAGCGCGTTCGTTTTACTGTGACAGCAGAAAACAGGACCCGCTTTTGTTAGCGTGCTCCGCAGAGGGGTGCGGCAGGGCGGGACGTCTGGCGGGCTGGGGCGCCTCTGTGATGGGGATGCTGTGCACCAGCAGGGGGGTGATGTTCCTGCACCCATGGGCCCTGCCCCTCAGGGCTGACGATGCCGTCCGTGTGCCAGGAACCGTGTGCACTGCGGGCAAAGCCTGCTGCCGCCGTGGCATGCTGGTCCCGAGCGGATGTTACAAAGCCAACAGGCTTCCCTGGAAGGGAGGGCGGGCCGGGAAGAGGGGAGAGAGAAGGCAGCGGATAGCGGATTCACAGATGCCAGATCTTAGGCATGCAAGTATCACTAAATTTTGAGCTGCACAACCCCGTTGCCACACACACAAATACACTCGCAATCCACCCTTTTTGGGAGCGTTGCCATGCTGACCCTCAGGGTAAAGGGGACCGGTATAGGAAATGGATGACCTGTTCGGCACATCAACTACAACATAGCCAATCAAGGGTAAAATGCTGATGTAGGACCGAATGCTCCGATTCAAGGCTCCATTTCAGCACTCCGCAAATGAGGCCAGAATCATGTTTATCCCGCAAATGAAAAGCCCCCGAAACTCAGCTAGCAGGTGGGAGACTTGCATGGCTGCCTTCTCCGCTCTCTCAACCAAACCCCATCGTTTCATGATGAGTCACATGAAAACCTCCCCTTGCCTGTATGACAGGCCATGCCCAGCTGCACAGGGAACCTCAAGCAGGGCGGAATGCCGAAAGCCACACCTGGCCCCACCCCACTCAGGAAGATGGGCGTGTCTGCAGATTTCCATGCCCAACTCAGCTACACCAGCCTCCAGTTCTTGGGAGAACAGTCTGCCATTACATTTACTGAGAAATAAGCATGTGACTGAACCAGTGTTACAACTTATATGAATTTCCTTCAGATTGATATAGTAGTACTGATCTATATGAACATAAAATCCAGGGTAAGTGCTTGGTTGTATCAACACTCTGACATGTAGCTTGGAAGACCCATTAACCTGGGTGTGTGCCTGGTATGTGTGACTAAAGTAAAAAAATTCCCCTGGATTCCATTGCAAAACTGCAGTAAAATAATCATAAAAAAATACTGAAGGAAAATATCTGACCTAAAAAAACTCTTAATCTTATTTTGAGCAAAGTCTGCAGCCTTCATCAGAACTGAGGCATAATCAGGCCACTGAAGTTTATTCAGAAAGCTGCTCTCATCCGTGTCTCAGCGCTAATTAAACTGATTCAGAACTCTGGTGCTTGCGCACCATGCACCGAGTCACCGTTTCCCCACAGCCTGCAGCACACAGCTCCCATCACTCTTCTTTTCCTCCCACAGGTCCAGCACTCATCTGCAGCAGTCTCACTGAAGCGCCAGACACGTCAGGAGTCTGGCAGGATTCTGAAGAGACCTTTTTTGAATGGCTGGAAGATGTCATTTGCAAGGGTATTCTTGTTTTGCAATGACCCGACTCAACTTCAAAAAACTTAAAACGGCCACTGATAATGCATACAACAGGCCATTTTCCCCAGGAAAAAAAAAAATGAAGTAATGCAATAGAGATCATGAGTGACTTTTTAAGCCTGCAAATCTCATTTACAGGCTTAACATACAGTAATATTGTCAGTGTTCTATTGTATATCCAGAACAAAGGCAATGCTACTGTCCAAAAACCATCAGCTGCAGCCCTTCCATGTTTCAATACCTCAGACATTCAGGCTAAATTTATTTGTGTGAAGTACACTCTGTGCCATTGTTAATGCCAAGTCATGGTAGTACACCACTAATGCCAAAACAAGTAACATCAGCCACCAGTGTATAAAGCAACCACATTGGCACACTAATAAAATTTGCTGGAACGCAATCAAATGCACTCAGCAGGCCAGCCATTACAAAAAGCTTTAATGCTTGTATTAGTCAAGGTTAAGACCAAATTATTTCAGTATTCCATTTAGAATTCAGGTCAGCTCCAAGGCAGTATCAATTACAGCGTTTTACTGCAGCTACAGAACAGCAACCATCAAGGAAATGCAAACATCATTGAGAAAGGCTAGATCATATTGAGGATGGTTTAATTCCAGTGGAAGTTAAACTTCAAACAAGGAGGTTCCACAAACAAGAGCAACTTTTTGAAAATTACAGGGTCTTCTGGCTTCCTTAGACATAACACAGGACCATAGGGGAAGGGCTTTAAAAACACAGGGGCAGTTGTAACATCCAACTTGAATCATGAATTACATTATGGAGATGCTTGCTTGATTAGGTCAGAATTGCATTTAAGGACATATTTGAGCTTGACACACTGTCAGTTAGACATCCCAGCTGCGCACCAATCAGAAGGAATAATTTTTCGCGTGCAAGTAAAGCAGCAGGTGTCATTTAAAAACATTATGGGTGATTATGGGTTCAAGTGCCATAGTCACTGACTAAAAAGCAAACTGACTTTAGGTAATATTCAGTGTAAATGCCCTGTTAATGTTCTTAATATCAACACAGCTTCAGCAGCATCTGGACCATTAACAGCAGCCAGCATAGCCAGCTGTGCACAATTCTTTGAACTCTCATCCCCATCACACATTTTCATTCATCAAATTTTAAAAAGACTGAATGAAAGCTTAAAAAAAAAAAAAAATCTGGCTGAGGTTTGTCTATTTATGTATGTTTATCGGAGTGTTACAAGATGGCAGGCCATAAGCAGCGAAACACCAGCGAAAAGGAATCTCCCTCTTCTGGAGGAATTTCTCAGCCCGAGGGGTCAGGACGGTATGAGGAGCAGAGTAAGCCACTGCAGCGTCACGGAGCGCCCGTTCACCTCAGACCACACGGTTACTCACTCACAGGAAGGAGCACCTTCACCCTTCACACCGTCACCGCTCTGAAACGCCAGCGAGTAACACTCGAGCACGACGGGGCCGAACCCTCCCTCCCAGAGGAAATGAGGCTCCCCTACAGCACACAGCAAGCAACTTCTCTTTATTTGCAATGTTCTTTATTTTATCTTTTCCAGTTCCGATGTGAAAAGAGGCATTAATTTTTTAATTAAATACTTAATAAAGAAAGCAAAAAAGTATTTACAAATTTCAATTAAATTGTAATCAATGAATTCAGGTGATAATTACAAGCACCTTCTTTCTAGCCAAGGAGGAAAAAAATATAAATACAGGAAAACTCAGCCACTTTTTTGTTGGAAAGAAAAAAAAAAAAAATTACATGGCATTACATTAGCATTTTTATTTTTGAAAAATAAGAAAAAAAAAAAAAAAAACCTTAATATATATTTACAGAACTCTCCTGAAATGTTTTTTCTGCTTACGGAAGCAGAAAAGCCTTTAGGATCTGTACTGTTTGTTTTTTTTTTGTTTATTTTTTTTTTTTTGCCTTTTTACTTTTAAAGTTGAATTTTCTATATACTTTCAAGTTTTAATAATGATTTTATCTTTTAAAATCCACTACAGGCTTGCCGGAGGGCCTTGCCAGGCCCCCCACAGATTAAGTGTAGGAGAAAAGTCAAACGGACACGCAGGACAGGGGTGGGCGTGGCCTAGAGGGAGCAGCGTGACCCCAGCAGCAAGGTCAATGTCCATTCTGCCCTCGGCCACACCCCCTTGTTCCTGCAGACAACAGGAAGTCCCCCCCTACCCCAAAAAGCTTGTAGTCCATTTGTCTCCGTTCTGAAATGTCCCGAAAAGACAACTCCAGCTTGTCCACTTTGTATTTTTCCTTTATATTAAAAAAACACTCCAATCGTCCTACACCTAAGAAAAAGAAAATACTACCCACCTACGTAAGAGCGGCATGTATATCATACACATATGACACATGATACGCATCATGTTTCATAAACGCAATATGATATATTCAAATATAAGAGCAGCCTTAGTTTATCTGTTCTGGATTTTATTTGACGTCGAATTGTGTAGTGACGCTTTAAAACTAGATAAAACCAAAATGCTGAAGGAACTGCACTCCCACAGTTTATATCTTTATCATTCTTTTTTTTTTCAATTATTTTAATTTTATTTCATTTTGTTAAAGACATTTGCCAGAAGAAAAAAAATAAAAAATAAAAAAATAAACGATGGCATGTCCGATCTGTAGAATCGCTCCAACCAAGAGATTTGCGGAAGGACTGCGCCAATTCTGACGCACCCCCAGCCTGACAAACAGTCCAACCCTCCTCTCTCCAGGCCCACGCCTGCCCTCCCTTGCTCCAGAGGGCGCTGGCGAGCCTAACTGTTATCGGACTCGTCCTCCGCCTCGCGGAGCCAGGTGAAGAAGGCGGTGACGGACTTGAGGGCCACGCCCTTGCCCTGCTGCTCGGCGGGGTCCTTGCTGGACTCCCACTTGTAGAAGGCCTCCTCCTTGATCACGTCCTCGTCGTAGAGCGTGTCGAAGAACATCCGCAGGAGATCTGTCAGAGAGCACGTTAGCCCGTTAGCGCCGCTGCACACGCAACCAAACTGCAGCTGAGAAAGAGCTCGGACCGCCTCCCTCCCCCCCCCTCCCCGGCGCCCCCGTCCCGCCGCACTTACTGGCCGGCTGCTCCATCTTAACCATGAGGGCCTGGAGGGCGTACAGGGCCTGCAGCTCCTTCTGCTCGTCCGTCAGGTACTTCTGCAGCAGCTTGGCTCTCAGTGTGATCTGCTCTGCATCCACTTTGCATGGGTTCTCATCTGCACGAGGGACAGGAGGATTATACCTTACAGCTACCGCAGACAAGAGGCAAGAACTCACCTAAACCAACTAATCAGAGCCTCCATAATTACTTTAGTTATATATCGTTCCACTCTAGAAGATTCATGCAGCATTAGGATGCTGGAGTTCAGTTAAGCAAATTTAACTTCAAAGCTTTCATACTGAGAGGTAAAGGGAGTTCTCTGATTGGCTGTTTGGTGTGTACTGAACCCCTCAGTGTCACCCTATTGGGCATTGGAGGCAGCATACTCACAGATAATGGCGGAGACACACACGGAGGTCATCACTGCCCGTACGAACATGTTGGAAGAAGTCTGCTGCTCGTCCAGGTTTGCCTACAAGTGGGAAAAGGGCACAGGTCAAAGGTCAGCAGCTGAAACGCTAACGCTGCAGATTACTGGAGCAGTCATAGGAATAGCCAAAGGTCAGGTTGCGCAAGTGTCAGTATGGAGCAGAGAAAAAGGACAGAGGGAGGGGAAGTGTGTCAGAGGGGGGGGGGGGGTCAGTGACTGAAGAGGCGGCTTTGGAGGAAGGGGAAGTGAAAGTCCGAGGGGGCATGGGGCAGAAGGTTGAGTGGCAGCCAGTAGGAGACACTCTCCTACCTCCACCCAATCGTAGATCCTCTGGTTGTCGGCCTTTTCCTGGATCAGCTTGTCCATGTGTCTGCACAGTTCCTCAGAAGACAGCTCCTGCTTGCTGGTCTTCTCAGAATCATCTCCCAGTGTGAACTCCACTTTCTGCAAGGCATACACCTCCAGTCAGTTCTCCACACGCTTCAAACCCAGTAAACCCATTCCCCACACTACTGCCTCACCTCAAGCTAGTCTGAAACCATTTAGGCAAGCATTTCCCATCTAGTGCCACTTTCATATCTTACAATGTACACAGCCTTTTCAACCACAATACATACAGAGTACTTCAGTCAAGCTTTTCACCAATCCACCCCCTGTCCCACAGCTCATTTCTCCAGTCCCCCGTGCACGCACTCACATTCTCAGTCACAAACTTGTTAACGTCCTCGTCCTCGGGCAGGAAGTCCTTCCAGCTGAGGCCGGCCTCTCTCCACAGCACCCCGGCCTTCTTATGGCTCTGTGGGACGGGAGCGTGGGGTTAGTCTCCGCGGCGACCCTGGGTGGGGGCCCGAGGGGCACTGTGTGGGGGCGGGTGGCCCTACTCACCATTCCCTTGCACAGTAAGGTCAGGATTTCTGCCAGCAGGACGCCGGCCTTGCCCAGCGGGACCAGTGGTTTGGACACCTCCCTAAAGAAGAGGGGGGGGATACCAGATCAGTCTCATCCTCCGCCAGTCGCCCTCAAACGGCTGGGCCTCACGTGTGCGGAGTTGGGCGGTACACTCACTTGAAGAGCTCTCCCATGGGGATGCCTCCTTCGTGGAGCATGGGACTGATGATCTCAGCCAGGTACAGCCAGATGTGGGGGATGTCTATCGCCATGTCCTCCGCCACCTCCAGGATCTCCTGCAGCCTGTGAGCACATGAAAATATTCACAAAAGAAGCCAAAGATGAGCACACAACAGAGCACGCGTTCGGTGTGCACAGTGCTTCCAGGTTTGAAAACGGTGAACCCACCCAAAGCCATTTTCCCCTGCACAGTAACATTTTAAAAAGTAGCCCAATAGTGCGGGAATCCGCCCAATCTGGCAACACTGCGCACCAGACACCAAAAACAGACGGCCCGTTTAGTCAGCCGCGGAGCCGCTCTGGCGGCTTTTCGGAGGGGCTCTACGGGCAGAGCGCACGGGCACTCACCCCTTGTAGTACTGCTCGGTGGGCAGAGTGCCCGCCTTCACCAGCTGGTGCAGGAGGATGCCCATGTGCTCGCGGGCGATGGTGCTGCGCTCCAGCGTCGACTCGATGCCGTTCCGCACAAACACGAAGAGCAGCTGCGCCGAGCTCATCTCCTGCACGCACTGCAGCGCCTCCTGTGGGTGGGGAGAACAGCCGCGTTAACAGCCTGCTGCCAGGGCGACGTCCAGGCGGAACTTGGGGACGTTTGTCCGAAACCGTGGCGCTAACGAACACCCGCTAACTTGTTGCTACTAGCATAAGTGACCGTGGTCCATCTGACCAAAGGGCATTCTGAAAAGGCCCGGCTGTGCTGACCTTCATGTCGTTGATGTGCAGGTACTCCTCGATGATGGCGGTGGACTTCTTGTCCAGCTCTTCCTCGCTCATGGCGGGCTTGGCCTGGGTGGGTGGGGGAGTGGGCGTGGCCTCGCGCTTCACTAAGGGAGAAAACAGGCAGGTTGTCATGGAGATATTTACAGACAGCATTGCTTAAACAGCGTGGAGCACTAACACATGGAATCCCACAATACATTTTATATATGTTTTAGCATCTAATGCTCATGGCCTACACAATACAGCATGACAAGCAGCCATTTTATGGTCTCCCTGCCCAGTCCCAGCAGTGCCTCCGATCCCCACGCTCCCCTCCTGGCGCCCTGGCTGAAGCGCTCACCGCTCTCCTTGCTCCGGGCGCGGTCGCGCTCGCGGCTGCCGCGCTCGCGCTCGTCGGTCATGCTGGACACGCGGCGCACGGGGTCGGCCGAGCCGCGGCGGTCCCTCTCGCGGCTGCGCTCCTCCGTCTCCCGGCTGTAGCTCCGCTTGGTGACGGGGGGCCGGTTGCGGTCGCCCCGCTCCATCGCGCGCTCGTCCCGCCGCTCGAAGCGGTCGCTGCCCCGGTCCAGGCGCTCGGGGCGCTCGAAGCGGTCGCTGCGCTCGCGGCTGGAGCTGCTCCTGTGGGGCGAGGGGGGGGGTCAGACCGTGCGACAGGCAGGGACAGGCAGCTCTGCTACAGGTACACAGAGACAGGGACGGAGGGGCCCGTCAGACTGACCTCTGCGGGACCCTCCGGTCGCTGTCGGCAGAGGGGGGGGCGGAAGCAGAGGACGCTGACTGCTGCAGGGCGGAGAAGCGGTTCAGGGTGCTGGTGGCAGGACGTCCCGACTCAGGGGCTGAGAATGGAAAAGACACTGGGCTTAATTGAGCAGATCTTACTGAAGCGTACAGTAGCAGCCTGGTAAGCACGGCAACCAACATGAGAAACTCCACAGTGCCACCCAGTGGAAGAGAGACAAATAACACAGAACTGCAGTTCAGTGTAATATAGGAGTGAAGAGCACACAGACGCTGAAGGAAAC
The DNA here is from genome assembly GCF_018555375.3 of Anguilla rostrata. Lineage (NCBI taxonomy): Eukaryota > Metazoa > Chordata > Actinopteri > Anguilliformes > Anguillidae > Anguilla > Anguilla rostrata. The sequence goes on from NC_057944.1 coordinate 17,044,504, forward strand.
CTACCTGGTTCCCCACTGGGCTTGGAGCCCGAACCTCCGCTGCTGCCTTTGCCCCAGCTGCCCCACGTGCCCTTGCCCCCGGGGGCAAGGAGCTGATTGTTGAAGTCCAGCGCACCAGGCTAGAGAGGGGGGGAGAGGTGAAAACAGCAGTAAGAGACCACGCACAAGCAGGACACATCCGCCATTTTCCCTGACTGTCAATCTCAGCTCCGCCTCCCGCACCCCACGCCGCTCACCTTGGTGATCTTGCTCAGCCGGCTGGTGTCGATGGGGCGGTTTTTCGTGGAGATGGGGACAGTGTTCCAGCCCTCGTCCTGGGGGACGCTCATGCGGCTCCCGGCGGGGTGGGGGGGCCCGCCGCTGCGGCCCCCGGCCCCGCTGCTGCCGCCGCTGCCCCGCGTGTCCTTCTTGGACAGGAGCTGCTGCTGCACCTTGATCTGCTCCCGGTGCTCCTCCAGCTCAGCCTCTTTGTGGATCTGGTCGATTGTCTTGGGCCCCTGGTCTCCCCTCCTGGGGACCCAGGTGTTCTGAAAGGGGAAGAGGGCCATTAGACACGTCTGCAGGGCTCTTTGGGAAGACCGGTATGGTTCTATCTGGCTATACAGGACCGATCCGTTTCAGGATTTTTATGCCAACTTCTGAACTTAATTATTTAATTAGCTCAATCATATCTTGATCTGCCACTTGTATAAGCACCAGCTACAGCAGTAGACAGCAATTGCATCCTAAGAAAAGATTTTACTATGCTCAAGTACAGGAATTATAGAGTGGTCAGAAAACAGAAACTAAGATAACTGGTTGGAACAAAAACAAGGACTGAAGCTGCACCACTTGATTAACCAGTCAATCCCCTTGTTTTATTAAATAAACAAAGAGAAAAACCCCAGTACGCCACTGTGACAGTTCTGACCCCTCCCACAGCCTTGCTGGAGAAACGAAACTGAAACTGCAGGAGTTTCCAGTAACTCCTGGGTGTCTGTTGGAGCCGGGGGAGGACTGGGGGGAGGAAGCGCAGGCAGCGCTCCGCCTCCGAGACTCCGCCTCGCCACAGCGCCCCGGAGCAGAAGCTGTTCATGGGTCTGAAGCGCCTCATCCGAACCGCCTACGGTTTGCTTTTCCAGCTGAGCTGCCCCTCTGGTCTGCAGATCGCAGCCCGAACACTGACACTAGACTTTCTCAGATGAGTTTGGTTTGAAAATGGGTCGAATAAACCGATCCAGGACTGACTGTCACAGACACAAATATCCAGGGACTGAAAACATCCTGAAGATGTTTCCATGCCAACATCTACTGAACACCTGCCAACAAAACCAGCTTCCCAACAAAGAGTGTACACCTGCACGCAGGCAACCACAAGCACACAGAGGCCAAGCAGCAGCCATCTTTGAGAATTCCACACTGGTAAGCGAGCAGATCAGATCCACATTACGCATCAGAGCATCGTCTACCTATGAACACCTCTGGCCCAGGCTCCATCTCCTCAGAACAGAATGGACGATGTCATTGAAGCCTCAGACTACATCTGCAGGCTGCTCAACGTAGGCCCTTCAACTACATATCCTGATTAGGGTCATTAGTGAACATCCAAAAAACTATTTATTAACCAACCAGAAACTCTTAAGTCACTGGGTATTAAAAAGAAATGGGGGGGGGGGGCATAATGTGAATGTGTCTGATAACACACAACCTGAATTGTGACTGTCAAAATAACAAGTAATTTTGAGGTAACTAGTTCAAGGGGGTGGGGGAGCAGCTTTACCTGCATGAGGACCATGTACTCAGTGGACTGTAACTTGGTAACAAAGGTCACCTTTACTCTCCAGTACTAAATGGAGACCTATGAAAGTTTTACAGAAAACGCACAATGAATAAAATAACACACACACATATTGCACTGAGAGGGAGAGGCAAGCTTTAGCATGTCCTTAAAGTTAGCAGGTTACCTCAGAGTTAAGGGTCACTTCTCTAGTCATCTTTGTGTGGTGAGTCATTGTGCTGTGCGTGCTGGCAGGGACATTGGACTATCGAAGGGGCTCCCAAGTGTTTGCTTACCCTTTTCTATTCAGGTGAGCCCACAAGGCTACAGCACTGTCAAGGCCGGGCTGTTGATAAAGCAGGCCAAAGTAGTCCACTCTCAAGGACAAGATAGAGCGAGCGCGTTTGAAGTACTTAATTCAACTTTTTCTGTTAAAGCTTAACTGGAAAATACATAACATTTGAAATGACCCAAATACTTCCCCCACGGACATTTCAGGGTTCCCACTCACTGCAGCAGTCTGAGAGTGATGGTTTAAGGGTAATTGTATAGCCTAGTTACCAAGCATTTTTTGGTGCGATAGGGGAACTTTTGGGAGGTAGACGTACATTGGGGCACACAGCCACACTACTTAAAGACATACATGATTAACCAGTGAGATTCATAAGCCGGAGTCAAACTTCAGAAAAATGGGATATTTGATCACTTGCTATGTTTCAACGTAGCGCGTCGTTGCAGGTGAAATATGAAGTTCGACCAGTTCAGAACCAAGAAATGAAAGCGTTGCAACGTCACAGCTTCAGGGGTGACAGCGCAGGTCAGCAGGGAGGGCCCTTACCCGTCGGAGGTCCAGCACGTCCTGGAGCATGAAACGGATTCGAGACGAGGTCTTCCTCTCCTTGATTATCTTCTCCATCTGGTGGAAGTACTGGTCCATGCGAGGCTGTGAGAGGTGGGAAGAGTTTGAGTTGCGTTTGTGAACGCGACGCGCTCGTGCGCGAGTCTGTGCACGTGAGCGGGCGTGCGCACGCGAGGAAGAGCGCGAGCGTGGCGGCGACGGCGCGATGCGGCCGCTGCAGTACCTTGGCTTTCTCAAAGTCCAAGTCCTTCCCGATGGTGGACAGCAGGCGGCAGAGGCACTCCAGCGACTCCTCGTCGTGGTTCTTCAGCAGTTTGACGATGCAGTCGTGCATGATGGCCTCCGTCAGCATCTTCAGCTTGAAGAGCTCGCCGATGAACTTGATGTTGCCCAGAGACCGCCGCCGGGCCTTGTCCTTGGAATCGTCCAGCTCCTCCTTGAGGCGCTGCTTCTCCTCCTCCTGGAGCCCAGGCCAGAGGACACGTTAGTTGGGCTCAAGGCAGCTCTTAAAACCAATCATGACTAATGAATGGGGAGAATCATGAAATGTACCTGCTAGCACCGTTCAATCCTACATCACACACTATTCATCACTGCTCGAATAATTCTAGGCCACCCATGGAAAAATAAAAGGAATCCCTGAAGTTTTTATGATCATTTATAAAGCAAAGCTATAATGAAATTCAACACAAAATTGTGGACACTGTTGTAACAGTCCACTTCATTCTTGGCGTGCCCATCCAAACACACCCAGATTCCTGTGTTGAGTCATGATAATCTAATATTCCTAAGCAAATTTCCTCCCCAAACCACTACAGCCTAACTGCTCGCAACAGCAAGCGTTCAAAGACGACTTTGTGTTTAAGCGGATGGTTACCACAGCAGCAGCGTCCAGCTCCTTCTGCTTCTTCTCGAAGATCTCGTCGTCGTCCTTGTCCTTCTCAAACTCCTTCTGGCAGCGGTTCAGCAGCAGCTTGCGGAAATTCACAGTGACTCCCGGCTTGTCGGTGGTGGGGACTTTGAGCTGAGGGGGGGAGTTAAAGATGTAAGGTGCGATGGTCGAAAACAGTTTGGATCCCCCACTGACTACCAAAGAAACCTCTTCACTTAACTACACATCAGGCCAGACAACGTGTCTGGACCAAAACTGTTAAGCCTCTGGTGACTGAGAAATTGAAAGCAGAGGAAAATCCCTCAGAATAGGTGTGTCTCCCTGAAATTACGCGTTTGTTTCACATACAGGCTAGTTAGCCCCGTGGCATTCATACACGCTAAGCACTGATTTTCCTGCTGTAGGCTACTAAAAGCAGTTTGGCTACACTGTTTAAAGAGCGTCTGGAAGAGCCAAAATGGCCAATTACCACCATTAGTCACTCAACTTAACCGCCATCTTTGCTCCTCAGTTCCTCATTCCCATCACTGTGGATCAGTGGCCCAGACACGTGGCACAAACAGGAGCTCATTACCGGAGCGCGATCGCGGACAGGGGCGGGCGGACGGACGGACGGACGGGGACACTCACCCCCATAAGGCAGCGGCACATGTTGGCGTAGGCGACGGAGAAGTTGGGCTCGGAGATGGCCTTCTCGAAGATCAGGTCGATGACGCCCTTGAGCCGCTCCTCCGTGTCGATGGTCAGCTCCGTCACCTGCTTCATGAGCTGCTGGAACATCTGGGGCGTGAGCTTGTTGAGGATGCTCCGCACGCGGCGGAACAGGTCCTGGGTCTTGACGATCTCGGGGTCCTCCTCGGTCTTCTCTTTGGCCACCGGCTTCTTGGCCGACGGCTTCCAGGCCTTCTCGGCCTTGTTGAGCTTCACGTCCTCGGTGAGCGAGACGCTGGCGATGATCTTGCGCGGCTCCTTGCGCTGGCCCTGCTGGGAGCGGCGGGGGCCGCCCATTCCAGAGGGCTGGAGAGGAAGAGGAGGAGGAAGACGACGGTAAGATCCCCTATTCAACACACTCACCATTACATCCACATCATATCTACATTAAGCACGATACACCCAACTTATTATCCCTTAACTTTAAGACCAACTATATGCCACAAGGTATATTTTGTAATACTGCAGTAACTATGCATGACTAGAATTTCTTCCTGTACCATGGCACACCATCTCCAATTTGTCCTAAATGCCAACAGCCACACACAGGCAGCTCTGCCTGATGAAGACTGCCTGAGTCTTCAGAGTGCTTTGATAAAATACCAAGTGGGAACAGTGCTGGGGTACACCGTTCTCTGCCTGGTGACGAGCACCTCACATGCCACCCAGGTTAATGGGACCATTAACAGTGCCTCACCGGTCCTCTGCCACCCATGGGCTGTCTCCCCAAATTGGCGAAAGAGGGAGTGAAGTCTGGCCCGCAGTTCATGCCTGTAAGGCGGCTGGGGTCCAGGGGGCGCAGCGGGGTCTTGTTCGCCTTCAGAGGAGGAGGGAAAAAAAGAGAAGAGTCAGCAACGAGCTCAGCCACTGAAACAACCTGTAAATACAACCATGGATTTCGTAGGTCCTCCAGTCCACCAGGAGGCAGGCCACTCTACCTTATCCAGCACCACTTCGGTGATGTGCGGCAATCCCTCGGGTTTATGCATGCTGGCACTGATGAACTGGAAGCCCAGCAGGAACTCACGGTCGTATTTCTTCTTCTCTTCGGGGTTGATGGGCTTCCATTGCTCTGTAATAGAGACAAAAGCAGCGTAGAGAGGTAAGGCTGTGGTACAAACAAAACTACAAAACAAAGAAAAAACAGTTGTGCCAACAACAATTTCAATGGAGAAACAGAGCAGGAGAGGAGCTAAGGGCGGAGTCTATGATGATGGGCGAAATTAAAGCACCTTCTTTGTACTGATACTTCTGGTCTCCGGGTTTGACGGCCTCGGGTTCGATGTTCTCGGCGTCGAGCTTGTCCTCCTTCTCCTCCCAGGTCTCGTCCACCTCCTCGGCGGCAGCGGGGGCGGGGAGGGCGGGGGCGGACTGGGCCTGCTCCGGCTCCGGGGGGCTCTCCACCACCTGCTCCTGCAGAAAGCACCGACACCGAGAGTGCAGAGCGGCGTTAAACCTGCGGGAGAAGGGCTCAACTTTCCCCATGAGTTCCACAGGCATTTACACCAGCTACAAACGGTGGGGGAGGTCTCACTTTCCAATGCGGTTTAATCTGAACGTTGTACTATACAGATTTCAGAAATATTATGGTTGGAATTTTATTCTATGAGAATAATCTTAACTAAAGGGCCATCCAATGTAAGCAGCCATTTGCACTGAACTGCTTTAAGCAATGATAAAAAATCCTCGTAATTAATTCATTATGAACTTCTTTCCTTTAGGACCCATCAAAGTCAGAGAAACAGGAGCACAAACCTAGCAAGATCATTCATTTGAATGCTCATTTTTTTACCAACAGTGGAAAAGTGTCATTAATGTGCAACAAAGCTGGTTAATTAGGGTGCTCTCTGATTGATATTGGCAGGATAATGAGCAGCTGCTGACACTAGCGAGCCAGCTTTAGCGCTGATCTGGGAAATGCCTTCGGCTGTTCAAACTGACACTTCTGCCTGACAGCAGTCACACACACAACACTGCCACTGCGATCCAGCAAGGAGAAAGCCACCTACAAACATCAACAGGACAGAATGCAGGAAATGAGCTGCAGTTCACACACACACAGACACACACGCACAAACCTCTTTAAAGGCATCCAAGATGTCTCCCACAGCCTCCTTTTTGTTCAGGTCCTTCATTTTTCTCTTCTTCTTTGGCACAGAGACAGCAGCTGGAGGGCAGGCGAGAGAGCAGCTCATTTAGAACAGTGCACAGCGAGGGGCAGGCTGACCCTCCGCTTGCTGCTCCTCAGTCCCTCATTCCCATCACTGTGGATCAGTGGCCCAGACACGTGGCACAAACAGGAGCTCATCAGCGGAGCGGAGAGAGGGGGCGGGCGGACGGGCGCGGCGCTCACCTTGCATAGAGATCTCCTCCGCGACGGCGGCGGCCTGCGGAGGGGGCGTGTCCTCCCTCTCCTCAGCGGGAGGGGGCGGGGTCGTGGCGGCGGGGGCGGGGGCCGCGGGCGTCGCGGCGAGCGCGGGCGGGGCTTCCGCCAGCGCGACGACCTCGGGCTCGGCGATGGGGCTGATGTCGCACTCGGGCGGCTCCTCGGACGCCTCGTCGGGCTCCGGGGCCCCCGGGGCCACCAGGCCGTTGGAGAGCAGCAGCTCCTCGGGCTGGGTGATGGGGGTGACGGGGCTGACGGGCGGCTCCTCGGGGGCCTCGGGTTCAGGGGGCGGGCTCTCGGCCCGCTCTTCAGTCAGAGGCTCGGCGCCCAGTCCGTTAGCGGCGGCGGGCGGAGCGCCGGGCGTGGCAGCAGTGTCAGGGGCAGGGGCAGCAGTGTCAGGGGCAGGGGCAGCAGTGTCAGGGGCAGGGGTAGGGGACGGGGCAGAGGGGGGGACGGGGGAGGAAGGCATGGGGACAGGCTCGGGTTCGACAGGCTGCTCCTTCTCCTCCTCCGCTTCCTCTTTCTTCTCTTCCTCCTCCCTCACTTCCTCTTCCTCCTCCTCTTCTTTCTTCTCAGGCTCGGGGGACGGGGGCTGCTCCGCCGTCGTCGGGGGGACGGGGGCGGCGTCCTGGGGCGCCGTGACGGTCGGGGCAGCGGCCGGGGGCCCCGTGGGGGAGTCCACGATGTCGCTGATGGGGACGTCCGGCGGGGGTGTGGGCGAGGCGTTAGTGTTGACGGGAGAGTCCCCGGGGGGAATGGGCACCTCCATCAGGGGGGCCACCCTAGTGTCCGTGTCAGGCTTGCTTTCGCCTGCAGGGGCCTCTTTAGGGTTCACCTCCAAAGGCTTGCAAGGGGGGGGAGTGGGGGCAGGGGCCGGGGGCTTCGCTCTGTCATCTGCAAACGAGACGGGAGTGTGAGGACCCACAGTCCCACTCTAACACACAGCAACCGGTCATCTGTTAACGGACATTATGATGGTGTGGTCCCGCATCCACCCACAGCCCCACTCTAACACACAGCAACCGATCATCTGTTAACAGACATTATGATGGTGTGGCCCCGCATCCACCCACAGCTTCACACAGACTGGAAGCCTCAGGAGCAGCAGCCCTGGTCTCAGAGTGCTAACATGGCATGACTCAAGTGCTCTTACTTCCTCACTTTCACTTCTGTCAGAGGGCGGGGCTAAGGCGGAAAGTTAAAGGGAGAAACAGGAGAGTCCAGGTGGCCTGACTCACCTTGTCCGACGGGCAACGCGGCAGGTGTCACGTTCTCACCGTTGGCCTGGGCGACTCCGCCTCCGTCCACGCCTTGCATGGCAGACTGGGGGGGAGACGGGAGTCACTCTCCACACTCTGAGAGGCCCTCGTGCGGCAGGGCACACAAACGCAGAGCACAGAGACGTGTGGGGTCCACCGCGCCCGGCCCTCACGGGGGGGTGTGGGGAAACGGCTCACCTGTGGAGGTGTCGGGGTGGAGGCAGTCCTGCCCCCTGACATGATCTCCTCTGTGATGTCGCGGCCTCCCTGGTTGGGGTCTCGTATTCTGATCTGAAAGAGCGAAAGCAGCTCGTTGGGTTAGCTGCTCAGGGAACACCCTGAGGATGGGGCAGCTGCCCCGGGCAGGGGGGGCAGCTGCAGGGGAGCCGCTACAATGGCACGGCACCCTGGAGGGGGGGGGGGGGAGACAAAGACAGCAGCGCCTGCCCAAAGCAGGGAGAGGTACCCCCTCCTCACCGGCCTTCCCAAAACAGAGAAGGGGGGACAGACTGACAGGAGAGCCGTTGCAAACAGAGCGGCTTCCTGTGACGCAAGCGCTCTACAGTTCGCTCGATTCAGAATGAACTAAACCCAACAGGAAGCGCTGGCCTGCTGTCGGTGACTCACACGGCGAGTAATGGAACCGCCACGCTCGCCAGCGACAGGATTCCTTCACTCAGTCACACAAACGCCGAGACTGCAAGACCGAGAGCAGCCGCGTAGCAGCGCCACCGCCACCTCCGCTTCAGCCCGGAGAGACGACGCAGCTGCCGTCACCGCGGGGAGAGAGCGCCAGCCTGCCGCCTGGAGCGAGCCGCCGGCGGGCCTGCCGCCTGGAGCGAGCCGCCGGCGGGCCTGCCGCCTGGAGCGAGCCGGCTGGAGCGAGCCGCCTGGAGCGAGCCGCCGGCGGGCCTGCCCAGCGAGCCGCCCATAAGCAGAGCTAGCGGGCCCGAGCGGGACGCCGGTCCTGATCGGCACACTCTGTTCCCGGCGGGCTGATAACGCCGTGCTTACCGAGCGTTCCAGGAGCGGCCCGAGAGACAGGCACGTGCTCCCCCCACACGACCTCGCGCAGCTCCGCCCCCCCTCCCCCCGTTACCTGCCTCCGCGATGGCGCGCCGCCCCGGGCGGGAGGCCCCGCGGGCTAGCAGGCCCCTCTCATCCTGGGGCCTCTGCTGGAGCGGCGGACGCTCTGTGAAGCGCTGCCGGGGCTGAGCGCGGACGGGCTGGGCCTCTCGCCCCGCGCACAGAGAGAGAGAGAGAGGGGGGAGCGCGGCTGGCCTCGCCGAGCGGCAGCACAGGAATGCACGTCCCCGCCCACACCGCTCCACACAGCTCCACACAGAGGGCCGAGCGAGGGGGAGAGAAGGGCTGGAGTTATTCCACTTCTCTCTCTCTCTCCCTGCTCTCTCCACCCCCCTCCCTACGGCTGGGCCTCAGAGGGAAGGGGGGAGGCTGCCACAGCGGCAGTTGAATGGAGGCTGCCGGGCTTCCGGGATCCACCGGGGGAGGAGCCGGGCTGGATCTCAGAGCCACGTGGAGCAGCGCTGTGTGCTGACATGTCCTTCAATCCCACCCCCCCCTCCCCTCCCCCCGACACCCGGCAGACTGCCAGAGCCGCACAGCCAGAGAGACGAGCCGTGTGAATACAAGAGACACACAAAACGCTAAGAAAGAGAAGCTGCGTTTTCCAGTCACAAAGCAGAGACCGTAACTCACGGGACAGCTCGCTGCGTCGCGGTCTGCGCTAGGCGCTCGCGTTAAACGCGGCACTGAACGTTTCCGCCTCCCGCGGCAGACGGCCGCCCCCATCTGCGCCCTCCCCACCCCCCGCACATCCTGCCCTCCCCCCGGGGAAGAGGAGCAGGCGTCTCTGCACTCACTCTCTCACTCCTGGGTCCTCTGCTCTGGGGTGCCCGGGGCCCTAACTCTCATCCTCGTGGCCAGCTCTCCAGCGAGCCGTGGAGCCGCAGTCTCTGAGCGCAGGACCTTGAGCACACGGCAGAAATGCTCCCCTGTCCAAAGTCCGCCCAGCTAGACAGCCAGCTCTGCACTCCCACACTGATAAAAGCAGCCAAGTCAACCACAGCGCTCGGCAAAGCTAGGCCAGTCTTATCGACCATAGAGTGCAGCACAGCTAGGCCAGTCCAATCAACCACTGATTGCAACACAGCTAGACCAGTCAAATCAACCATAGACTGCACACAGCTAGGGCAGTGAAATCAACCATAGAGTGCAGCACGGCTACACCGCTGGAGTTCACCACAGAATGTAGTGCAGCTTGATCAGTCAAGGCAGCCACACACAGATCCACTGGGCGGTAACTGCAGGGGTTCACTTCACAGTGCAAAGCCCCCATAACAGCATCGGCCTCAGGAAACGTCCTCCTTTCTACAGGCAAGTGCGACAATACCACCGGTACAGAAACACGAAAGAATGAGTCAAAATTAAGCATGACCCCGAGACCCCTGGGAGCACGGTCTCAAAGTGGGATAAACAATCAGAGAAGGAGAGTCCAACACTGGAGAGCTGCAGTTCCAGGAACACAAAGGACCTCCATCTCCAAGCTGCTTCAGATGTTCACTTTTTACTCAAAGTCTGAACGGCGGAATCACACTGTTCAGACTACAATCCCATATGCTCGCAAGATGTCCTATAGTGCGATTCTGACCATCTTTTAACAATCACTGGTTAAAACTTGTGTTAATAAAAATGGAAAAAATGCTTTCAAACAGCATTTTGCACTTCTACATACATTCCAGTGAAAAGTGCCGGCAGGCTGTGTAGGCTTAGCCAACATTGCCGCCTCGAGCGGAGGACCTGATTCTAAGCTTAAAGGACAAAAGCAGTTAGCATCAATAAACAATGTACATATGAGCATCTGTTTAAAAACTCAACATGTATAACAGTATTTCAGCACAAACAGAAAACATGCATTTCTCAGTGTGAGCAAAATTCTAACTGAATCAAAAAAACACATGCTCAGGTTAATGCAACAGCTAAGTTCATCAGTTACTCTCCTACTGTACTAAACAGCAATTTACTAAAGGAAAGACATTTTCATAACTTCAAAATGACAAAGTAAATAACTATAGCCTCTAAGGCTGAATAGTAAGCTTCCATCATTAAACAGACACATGAGATCATTAAAATGAGTCTATATCATGACAGGCCATGCAAAATGAAGCTAAAGCCAATCTGAGTCAAACAAATGGAGAATTAAACACTTAAATCTTAAACGGTCACAGGTTTATTTTTTTAAATTCTTCAAAAAGATATGTAAATACCAAGCACAAACCTTGGAGGAACCTGGGGGCAGTACCTGTTTTCGCTCCCGTTTGGGTGGGATCTGCTGCTGCTGAGGGGGGGGCTGCTGCTGCTGCTGGGGGTTCATCATGACGGACGGGGCCGGCACCGAGGGGGGGTACTGCGGCTGGGCCGGATAGTACGCTCCTGCTGTGGGGGGGGGACAGGCAGAGTGAGTGCACACAGCCTCACAAAGCCAGCGTTCAGCTACGGCGTTCAGGCGGACTGCAGAATAAAGACCTGCGTTACAGCTCATCCTCATTTAGGACAAGCCTGCTGCCCCAACACTGAAACAGGCAAGAGTTTAAACTTGCATTCCCAGTCAATATGTGGCACTTCAGTTCCGTATGCAGCCAACTACCGGTTTATTATTGGCAAGTGTATTGCATAACCATTTAAAATGAACAATGTTCTCAAAACTGTACTTCGGCAGATTCAAAATGGTTCAAAATGGGAAAGTCAATGGGAGAAGTCACAGTCAGTTTGTCCTTGTTTTTCCCTACAGTCTGTGGACTGAGCCAAGCACAGTGGTAAAGGCTGGAATATTCATGGCCGAGTTATGGGTGGAGAGGCCAAGCCAGACTTCACACATTAAAATACAACTCCACTGCGAAATTATAACTGTAGGCCCTGATCCTCACCCCTAGTAAAAATGCCATCCGAAGACTGCTTGTTTAATATCAAGCAAAGCTGCGTATTTCAAGTGAAATCCTCAGAACTATTAAAAGTCCCCATTAAAAAAAGAACTGTCCCTGGCAGCAAACTGAATACCCTTTGTGGGATCATGCAGAAATTCTGACATTTAAGACGTCGGAAATCAAGTTCACCTCTAATTCAGTGGAAAGGAAAATTTTTAAATGTCAGATTTATTCATTTGTATATAGAACTACACATTCATTCTTAGGTGAGAAAATTTGAAACTTTCATGGTACCGACAAAACAGCTTTGACAGCATCAAGAAAGTCGTGCCATTTGGTACTAAGCTGATACCAATTTTATTTTTAAGTAGTTCATCTTGGCCTCAGAGAGCCAATAAGCATGCTCGTTCCACTAAACTGGCGATTGGCTGTCTAACTTTTTGCTCACATGGCACATCGGGTATGCATTATTTAAAAGCAATATGACAAAAACAACCAAGTAGTGGCATTCAGGAAATGGTATTACATTTTTGAACAATATCCAGCCCTAAGGAGGCACTGACAGATAAGGAACAGTACTGAGATGCCAGGAACCCCTCTCAACTCTGACCCTATAGACCCCGTGTAAAGCAGGTGTTGAAACCCAAAGGACTGCAGGTGGATTTCCTAGGGGGACACCGGAGGTGTACCCTTGAGAAAGGTTACCGATCTCCCATTTCACTGCGAGAAACTCCTTTAGGGTCAGGCAATGCCTGCCTGCAACTTCCAGCTCAGTTCAGTTGATGTGGCTGAGGATTTGACATCACTCATCTGCTTTATGGAAACGCGCAACTTGAGGGAAGCACAATACAAGTTCACTATTACATTAATTATTCAAGTAGTCAAAATATAAAACCAATTTGATTGTACTATTGATCATAACTCACAAGAGAAAAGAACAATCAAACTGAGCTTAATCAATTGAAAGATGAATTTAGCCAAGAAGCAGACCACAATGAAACCTTTACAGCAGATAAGTCATGTGATAAAGATTAATATTCAAATAAAAAGCATCATAAATGAGCTCGGCTAGACTAAAAACCCACAGAAGCTTTAGGTCCTCTGTCCTGGGTTTGATATACTCTTCTGGAAGCAGCCAGAGAATCCAAACACTTCCAAGCACAGAATCCAGATGGTAAGTTGACTTGAACATCCATCTGTGGGACAGTGGAGACAGTGTTCTGCAGTAAAAGCCCTGTCAGGCAGACGGTGCGCTTGCCAAGCTAACGCCTGGCGGAGCCCCCTGTGATGGCCGCCCCTGCACACGCTCCAGCGCCGCTGACATTAAAGCCTCCACATTGGTGGCAAGGTAGCGCACAGACTAAATATAGTCATGATCAACGCAGAGTGGGGGGGGGAGAGAGAGGGGAGAGCAACAACATGAACACGGAGAACTGTAAAGTTCCTGGAAACCTTCGCACCGTCCAGACAAATAAAAAGCTTAAGATCCGGCTCGCACGGCGACTGGAGAGCAAGCGAGAGGGGAAGCGAGAGAGGGGAAGAGCGCGGCGCGGCGAGGCGGACGAGTGAGCGGAACGTACCGGGAGGTTCTCTGAGAGAGCCGCGGTTTCCCATCTGTGAGGAGAGCCGCGCGGCGGGCGTGGTGGTCCCGAGCGGAGCTCCTCCCAGAGGGAGGGAGGGAGGGGAGAAGGCGCGCTCTGCCCTGCCACGGCTCTGCGGGTGGCCCAGAGGCTCTGAGGAGGACGGGGCGCGTGCAGCCGGGTGCGGGGAAGGGCTGAAAGCTTCTGCGGGCGATTCCGCACCTGACCCGAGCGACGGGGGTGGGGGGCAACACGACCGCGTGACAGAGGTGCGGGGGCAGGAGGGGGGTTCGTAAATCAGTCAGCCCAAAGGTAAAAATAACCACCCCCTACCCTTCACCCCAGTTAGCAGAACGGGGTGAGGGGGGGTGGCAGGAGGGATGTTACCATCCATCCCTATGTGCATGTGTGGAAGGGCGTCACTGGACAGACCCGGGCTTCACTCTTTACAGCTAGCGCCATCTAGAGGTCTGGCGCAATACAGCAGCTGGCTTTTGCTAAACTCAGCTACATTCAAAAACTCCCTTGAAGGAAAAGGCTGCGGCTGAAGTAGAAATGATGAAAGGAACAACCTCCCACTGTTCCTAATCCCTCAGCGCCATGGCAACACTCAGAAATGTTTCAACCGAGGACGACTGAAAGTGGAGCTCAAGATGGTTACTCCACTGTGAACAGAAACCCCCCCAGCTCAGCCCCGTTTGGCCTGATTGCAAGGCCAGACAGTTACTGTGGCGGCCTGGTCTCGCGGTGGTGCGGGGGGAGGGGAGAGAGTTGCCTCATCGTCACATGGTCGGGGAAGGGGTGCAGTCTGTCAGTCAGCTGACCCGATGACTGGCCTTGTGATTCCCGGAATAGTCAGGGACGCGCACCACGTACACCATTATAACACCCGTACAGTTTCAGCGGGGCCGGACACCGGCGGGCCAGAGGCGGCGCTAACACCGGGGGGGGGGCACTGCCCCGAACACAGCTGCAGCACGTCTCGGGTGCACAGGGCTGGATTCAAATGCAACACGAGGTGAAGCCCGGCTGGGGGGGCGGAACTATAACGCATTGACCAATTGGGAGGGAGCCACAACGGACCCACATTCCACTGCAAATTCACTCGGAACTCCGTCTTCCCGGAAAGTCAAAAACAAACTCCGCTGCGCGTTTCTCCCTGCTGCAGCGTGTGAATGTGTGTGCGCAGACACTGTTCCCCCTGCCCCCTCCCCCACCAGGCTAATTCTACATCACGCGCACGTGGGGAGGGACACAAACCATCCCAAAAATGTGCCGACGTTTTCAAACAACGGACCTGCAGCTCGCTAGCCCAGGACGCACACGAATCTCCTTCGATTTAGCAAATAACATCATCTCTTTACCCTGACAACCATTTTCACTCCTGGGAATCGCAGAAATCGCACGACTTCCCTCGGTAACCTTTTCTACCGCCCCCTCCGGGGTTCTGGTCGTTCCGTACGGCTGGCTGATGACATTCAGCCCGAAAAACAGGGAACACCAAAACAGCGGGATTAAAGGAATCCTTCAGCGGCAAGTCAGTGCAGAAATGGAACACAAAACCAACTGTCTGTCCGTAAAACGCAGTTTTATCAGACTGGAAACGCTGAAGAGAGTTCCATTTACGCTGACTAACTGGATAAACCACTAATCGCCTTTCCCAGTCCTTACCGCACACAGTCGCGCAGGGACGGACACAGACCACAGTCAGTCCCAGAAGAGAACGCAGCAAAGGGGGGTTTCAGGTGAAAGGAGTGCTGAAGAAAAGCAAGACTGGCAGGAAAGGGGTGAAAAAAGGAAACTCAAACAAAACGGAGAAACGCACCCAACGCTCCACTCACCAGGGACGCTCTACCCGCTGAAAGCAATGCCATGGAGACAGTGGCAGAAATTCCTGCCCCCCCCCCACCCACCACCACCACCACCACCCAGAGAGATAAAAAAGGCTCTGCACATTCAGTGATGCATGCAGAGGATATGAGGGAGGGAGGAAAGGAAGGAGGAGAGAAAGTGAAGCAGAAAGGGAGAGGGATTGAGGGGACAAAGCATAAGCTTACAGGACCACATCAAGACTTCCCCTGGACTCCAATCCCCTCGCTATTCGCACTGTAACAGGTCCATGACCTGCTTTAGTTTGGTTTTAATGTGCCTACAGACCATGTGACCTGCACACGCATGCATATAGCCATGTCTGCTCACACAACTGCGCAATTAAATTTAAAAAAAAATTTTTTCAAAAAAATATGCATTACTCATTGTTGGCAACTTCTCAAAATTGAGAAACCAACAACTCCTCAGTCTTTCAGAGATCCCCATACTCCCCTGAGTGCATGTTACCGAATAGCACCAGTGATTATGCTAGTTCTAAACAACACGCACTGAAAATCCACCCCATCTGCTTCTTTACTCAGGCAAAATGAACGATGCGTTTGTATTGTGCTCGCCAAGTGAAACTCATCAGCTTACAGTAAACATCCTGCAGGACACAGACTATAATAAAAATATTTGTATACTGGAATACCCAGGGGAGCGGTAGCCATGTAGTTTTGACACATTGCAGCACAACCCAGAAATACTGCACATGGCACTTCCTTTCATTTTTATACCAAAATAAAATGTGCGGCTCTATAGTGCTCCCATTTTAGAAGCATCTGCTCCTGAAAATTGACACGTGCTAACAGGAAAAAATAATTTAGGGTAATTGGGTTGCAGCAGGGGGGCTCCTAAATTATTCCAACTTAGGAACACATGTGCTCCTCAGAAAAGACTTCCGCTAGCGTTGAGCCTGGAAATTAATGTACAATTTAACGAGAACTTCGATATTACGACATGCATTTCTCGGACAGATGCCTACAGCTCACCAACAGACAAAGGCTCTGGGGTCATTGCCCAAGCCACAGACCACAAGCAGCACACATTTGCGATCCTCCCCAGGGGAGCGTGTAGTTGGATTACTGCTCCCGGGGTGGGGCATGAACCAAAACCTGCTGACAGCCACTTTCAGCGCTCACTTTACTGACGTTTTCACAATAAACGCAGATTTGAAAACAGCAATTAAATCTTCATGCAGCTTTCCAACTGCTGTTGCTAGGTAAGAACCAAAAAAAAGGTGACATTACCTTGGCCAATGAGCTAAGAGATGACAGACAGCGAATCTACAGTCGCTGCCTCTGCTACAGTGCAGGTACGGAAAAGCCACTGGAAGCCATGTGGTCTGAGAATGTCTTATTTGGCCCATTGATCAGTAATGTTGATAAACCAATAATCACAGTAAAATGTGCTCGTTTTTATTGTGAAAAATTGTTTTTTTCCATTTAAAATAAGAACCACCCGCTTGACTGCAAGGAATTTTTTATGCTTTCAATATTGTCATTAACTCCACCCAGACTCAATAAAGTCAAACAGTACTCGGATAAAACTACGGTTCTCTAAAAGCCAAATGTATTTGAGAAGGAATCCAATTATCACACCATGAAATCTCAAAATGGTGCATCCCCCAAATGACTGCCCAAGAAACACATTGTGAACTGTGCGAGTGTCACCATCTTACCTGAAGAACAGGAACACATGACAAATACAGTCCTTAAACCGTAGGATTTTCACTAGTTCTCCGTCCCGCTATGGGGCTGTGAAGTAACCATGAACAGGCACCTGTGTGTCCCTTTATCTGCATTTGGGAGCAGAGCTAACTGCAGTCACAGACTAGACATGCATTCTGACTTTAATGCTTAATAGCAAAACAGAGCCTGGATATAAACTTAGGCAAATGAAGACTGAAGCCAGAACCACAGGACTCAGAATGAAAGACTGCTCCAAAGACCAGTCCCTGCTGCACCTGTGGGTCAGAGCTCAATTTCAGCAGCTGGGTTTAGGACTACATGATGTGATCCACATGCATTTTCAAATACAGAAAAACCAACAGAGTGAAAAGAATGAGATTTTGTGATTAGTTTGCACCTAAAGGAGCACTGAAGATTTATTTTTCACTCAGTTGGATGCAGCACAGTAGCGAGACCAGGTCAATTCGGGGGCCGGCAGCTCTTGTGTTTGGAGACGAAATGCAAAAGATATAAAGAGGAGAATTTTTGGAGTGATTATATGGTACAAACTGATCAGTGTGCACATGTGTATGTCGATGGAAAGTACTGCATTTATCAATATGAACTTGAATGTAACAAAGATATTTCTGACTGGAGACCTTTAGACCACACACCACTGCACAGAGATAGCATCAGAGCACAGCAGTGTGAGCTAGTTAGCTCTACCTTTGGTGAGACTAGCCTGCCATAAAAACGTGTTGCTTGCTAGCAAATGATTTATCCAGCAAAGGGAGAAAAAAATTGAGATTACCAGCTGATTTGCAAGGTCAGCCCTTTTGATAGGTAAACTGAAAATATCATGACTAACAATGACTGAGCAAGTTATGGGAAAATAAAATGACAGTTCATACTTTAAAGATTTTCCACCTCAGTTCCCACACACTTTCAGCACAGCCTGACGGGTTAATATAAAGGCAGGTGCCTAAAACACAAACCTGGCAGTGATATTTCTGATGCTCCCACTGGCCATATGAAATAAAACTGCATCTGTGAGCTTGATTAATAATGTATTAACCTCTGACTGGAGTCAGATTAGATTGTCAGTCTAAACAAATTGAAAAAAGAATACGTGTCCGCACTGCGGATGCATTTTCATCGCGGGGAACGTCGTCATTTTTAAGACTAGCTCCCGGCTTTCACAGGAGACGCGAGACAGCTGGCAGCACACAGTCTGCAGTGCGAGCGCTGAGCCCAGGCCCAGTTCTGAGTCCCGTGGTTCTGGTTCTGGTGTTCAGGTGAGGCCCCAAACAGAGCCTCTTACCATATGTACCATATTCTGCAGGGCTGGGTCCGGGGTAGAATCCAGGGGTGCCCGTGGGGACGGGGTACTGCTGGGGCGCCGCGGTCACGTAGGTGGACCGGTACTGCAGAGACACAGACGCACAGACAGGGTCAGCTGCAGAACAGACGCAGTGAAACACACACACACCACCAAGAACAGACAGGGCCCTACAGTCTGCTGAGGAAGACTGCCAAAGTGAGAAGAGTCCATAATGCTGAAGACTAGATATTTCAAATGTTCCGCTAAATATTCTTAAGCCTTATTTCGGTTTGTGCCAAATCTGAATATGATACAACCACAAGGCCGATGTAACAACGCCATATTGGTGGAGACGGCTCCAACTCCTACCACTCCAGTAATACCGGGCAATAAAAAAAAGGGAAGAAAGATCTCAGCGCAAAACCGGTCACATGCACACACTTCCAGTAAAACCACCCACGCAGCATGCAGCCCAGGGATGACTACTGACACACACAGATCTAAAGCCCCACACACACACAATAAAACCACGCAGACACGCATCACAGCTGTAGTAATACTGCACAGCTGCACAAAGCCAAAAACTGCTCTCATCCTTAGATCAGTTCAACATTAGCAACTCGAAAAAAATATATATACAATAATCTGACACATCCCCTTGCACCAATGCCTCACACACACCACACAGCAGCCCAGGAGCTCAGGGCCTCTGCGGTGCGCCACACTCGGGAGCGCGGGTGAGGAAACACTTACAGGCGACCGAGAGGAAGGGCCGTTTATGCGGTGTGTGTCGGGGAGCCGGGCCGGTGGACAGGTGAACAGACGCACCACTCTGGAGAAACTCGAGCTCCCTTTACCCCCCTCTGCCTGGGCGGGGCCTCCGAGGGCGCACAATGCGGAAGGCCCTGGAGCGGTCAGCCGGTCCGGTCCCTTTGTCCCAGCGCGGGACCATTGAGCCGAGGCCAGACTCAGCAGAAACGCTGTGGGCCAGAGGACCGGCCCTGTGCGCGCGCGTGTGTGTGTGTGTGCGCGCAGGCGCGGTCGTGCGCGTGTGTGTGCGCGCGCAGGTGTGGTCGTGCGTGCGTGTGTGTGTGTGCGCGCGCAGGCGTGGTCGTGCGTGTGTGAGCGTGCGCGTCAGCGCGAATCAGATGATATCAGCTCGCCGACCGAGGGTGGAGTTGGGATAGCTTGTTCCTCAAGTTTTTCCACCCTCACCCATACCTCAAAACCTGTATCCCACCCATTAATTATAAGAGACACCATGTTCTCACCAGAATGCTACCACAGTATCGGAGCGGAAGGGTGAGAAGTGAGTACGTGCAGCTCGTTCACTGCCGCACATCAGTCTGAACAGAGAGGACTCCCTTGTTTCACGGCCAGTAAATAAATGTAACTAAATTCAGGCGGGCGTGGCTGCCTGCTCAGACTGAGCCAAACTGGCAGTGCCCAGGCAACTAGCAGGGGGCAATTTGTTGGGGGGGGTGTGTGTGAGTCATGGATAGTAAAAATATATTTTAGGATTAACAGTAACCCATATCTGAGTGCCATAAATTTCCCCCAAAGATAGCAGCAAATCAAGACCACAGTACATGTGCGTCTCTTCAAAACTTTAATACCAAGTACACTTATCAGAGATCTCTAACTTTAGGAAACCGAGACAGCAGATGACCCTATAATTCACACAAGGCGTATCGTGAAGGGTACGCGAGAGGGGCGGAGCTACCTGTCCAGGGGGGATGAAGTAGGCGGGCGCCTGGGAGCTCCCGAACGTCAGCTGCTGCTGAGGGATCATCATCATCTGGGACCCAGACTGGTAGACGTGCGTCGGCGCCACGGGCCGCGGCGTGTTGCTGGGCGGGACTCGCGGGGCGTTGGCGGGCAGATTGGGCCTGTTCTGGTAGTACGGCTACACAAGGGATCGGGGGCGGGGCAGGGGAGGGGAGACATGGTCACGGGCGTGTCCAAGAGAAACCCCTATAGCCATCACCATACACCAGCACCGCTACCGTAACACAGCAAAAATGAGTAGTCCATATAGGAAAATTGTCGGTTTATGAATGAGGCATCGGTTGACTTATGGACCTTTATAGACTGTTATCCAAAGTAATTGGACGTAATTCCATGAAAGTCTGAAATATGTCATAATGGTTTTGCAAACAAGATCTCTTTACAATGGAATAAATGGGAAATGATTTGAGATTTGGCAATTCTATGCAAATACCCGAATGATGCAATAATCAGTTATGCAATTAAGTGGATTCTACTGCATTATCATTAACATGCATGGTTTTTGCCTATATGCGCAGATTAAATAAATGGAGAAATAATTCAGTGTACATCAATGCATTGCGATGGTCTCTTGAAGTCAATATAGGGAGACAACGCATGGAGGTGACAGTGGCAGGAAAGCTGGACTGACGGCAGTCCCTGTCACGCAGGCATTTTGAGCCAGGCAAACCCCTGTGCAGTAATGACACTGCATGCCTAACAAGCATCTGCAAGCAATATTTTCCATAGGTGAAAGCAGGCAGCATGAACTACTGGAATCCCCCAGTGCCATAAATCACTACCAGATCCAGGCTGGGACTCTGAAGGTCTGACTACATCCCACATAGCGTTCACACTGCGCAAATGTGTGGCAGTTATTGTGCTCCATAACAGTTATAAAGCTGCTTTAATGACAACGTAGACCTATCTGTCAGGCAAAAAGGCAGGCCAGAGCTGCTCAATGTTCTTATCTGAGGGAACAATTCAGATTTCAAGCATCAACACAAAGTAAATGCCAACCACAAAATGGGCTTCAAATAATGTGCCTTATATTTAAGTTGGTTGAGAAGTGAAATGGTAGAGAATCCCTGCTGTGCGCAAAATGGCACTCTTCTAATCTCTGACGCAGAATCATGGCAGCCAGGACGGTAGTTTAGTAATCACCATCACAACAGAAATGTTTTGAACGGAGGGGCTGGAAGAATTCTCAGGCACTCTGAACAGGAGGGCAGCAAATGTACATGTGCCAAACCTTCATGAAATGTCAGCCTATTTTTTAATTCATTTTTTTTAATGAACTCAGTGGGGAATGAAAGCACCTATAAAATAAATGTACCTACTGAGTACCATAGATGTAGCCATGTCCTACTACAGCTCCTTGTCACTGAATTAGAGGACATAATGAAAACTACGATCCAGCCACTGTTGGAAGGTGGAAAATGAGCCCCCCTGTCTCCCCACCCCAAGCTGGGGCTGTCTAGATTTATTTGCCAGATCCAGCATCAGACACAGACCTATGACTCAGCTCTACATCCATCCCTACAATACAAAACAGATGTGGCTACCCCACTGACCAAGAACTACCAATCAGGCTGATCTTTCCAGGACAAGAGATGGCCATGCACAATACTGTAACTTAGATTTTAGCTGGCACATGTTCTTGAACACTGTATTGGTGGACAGCACAACTTACATTAGAGGGCAGTTTACAGTTTAAATGCTGTCAACAAGCAGAAATGGGAACCCCATATGAATTTAAACGTGAACGCATCAGAATTCCATAAAAAACACTCCAATGAATAGTTTAAATACTGCCAATCATACTAAAATTCAAGTTAGCCAAATCTTTAATTTTATATTTAAGAATAAAAATGTTGGATTAGGTTAATGTACTCTAAGGATTATCATGCAATGCAAAATAGTTCACTTAATTCCACAGCCAATTATGTGAACATGCCTGGGATTAGAGAGATCTTGAGAACCTTTACTCGTGTGCACTGCATTATAACAATTTGGCAAGGTTAAGAACAATTTAGGAACAATCTGTGCACAGGCAGACAGCAATCTGGAGGGCAAAGTGACAGTGATAAGATAAAATAAGCATCATGAAAAAAGATCTCACTGTCGGAAACCAGCATGTGTACACAGATTCTTCTGATACTGAAAGTCAAAATGAGTGCTTCAACCAAAGCTAGTCAAATAATAGCAAAGATAACAACACTTCCCTTTACAGGTTGTGTGTGCATAACAAAGAGTTTCAAGCCAACCCCTTCCTTACTGATATTTGTAACAAACACATAAACATGTCAAATGACGATCAGTAGTCTGCAAATAAAACCCAGGAAACTACCGTTGGAAATGAGTAACATCAGTAAGTAGTTCAGATATCAAAAATAAAAAGGAACCTGCTAAAGACAAACTCGCTAAAAAAAAAACTAAACTATAGAATGTTTATCGCCATTTTTATTCATGTATAAGTGCGATGTTGGAAAAAATAACATGCAAAAAAAGTTCCTGTGCAGAGCATAGTCTGACCCCACAATTGTCACAATGTCACACCTATCCATTGTCACAATTTTTTATTTTTTTATTTTCTAGGAACAACTTCAGTTTTAATTTACTCTTAGCTAGCTAGAGCATGACATCTCGTTTTTGACTTATCAAATTAAGACAATTGTCTCATTTTGTTGTAGTTCAGGTCTGGGTCAAGGCCCATCGTAATCCTGAAAATAAAATAATCATAATAATATAAACAAAAAAATAAATAATTTTTAAGAATACCTCGGAATATCTGCGTTTATAAAACGCAGTGTTTTTCCCACTGCGCTTCGGCATAAAAAGCTAGAATCCAGTGTTTGACCACTGCTTTTTATACATCTAGGACTGCACTAGAGTCTAGGTCCCATATTTCACACTGTCCCAATTTGATAATCCAGAAACCTTATCATTCCTGACCACTGCACGGAAATCTGTTGATCCGCTGTCCATACACTATTTTGCACAGAGTAAATGTCTTGGCCTTGCCAACGATACACTTGTGCACCTGTGTTATAGACCACTTACCACACCTCCATATTCTAAATTGACACTATGCCACCAACAACATTTTATAGGAAGAACAAGTTTGGAGGGGGGAAAAAAATTCATACACCCTTATCAATGCTCATATCTGACGTCTGATAAAACAGCGCACTGACTAATAATTTTGAATACATAATTTAGTGCCTTTCGATTTAACATGCATCGCCAATTCCACCTAACTGCTGTAGCACCGAGATGCACTCGGGAGGTGGGGGGAGGGCTGGAAGCTGGAATTGAGTCAGATACACTGATCAGTCGGGAAGCCACAGATGCTGTGGTCAGAACGGCCACATGCTTTTTGGTTTGTGCATTTCACAGGGAAAACTGACTCACCTGGAATAAAAGCTTCCGCTGCATCTGGGGCTGGCCAACATGACCAGGCCAGAGCACTATGCTTTAGATATGCCCATTTTACCTCCGGCACATTTGACCTCACAAACACAGTCTGGTGGAAATACCTTGGCCTCATCTTGGGTATAGCTAGCCCACAGCGCAGGTAGTTCAGTGGAATTGCGATTTAAGATTTATGGAGTATAATCTGCACCATATAAAACCAGACTGATAAGCCATCCAGACGTTTTGAATTCCGATATTTTGATTTCCACTCGTACTACAGTTTAAACTAAACCGTAAAAAGTGCGGGACACCAGTCTAACTGTAAGGAGGAGCAAGATGAAGCGTTACCTGCAGTGACCTGAATCCTCCCTTCAGCAGCACAACACACACAAGACAGGAAGCGTTAGGAGGAGAGAGGAAGAGAGGGAAGAGGGAGGAGAGACCAACAGGGTGAGTGTGAGAGGAGGGGAAGAGAAAGCAGGAAAGTCCATTACCCATATGCAAACACAGCAACGTTTACAGCTACCACCTCAGAGCATCGCATTAACAATGAACATGCAGGAAAACTGTGTGTTTCAATATTCTAGAGCCCCCTGGGCATCAAGGGAGAAAAATGAGATAAATCCGTCCCTTTAATTAATAGTGTGATCCCTCAGTTAGTCATTCATGCCCCCAAATTACTTCATTAGTTCCCTCAATTTACTGATTTGTGCTCAAATTACTTGATTTCCCTCATCACCGTCCAGACATCTTATGTTACCAACACTTTGCGAGCAAACATTACACATTTCTTACAAGCTCTGCATGCACTGAACACTGCACCATGCGTTGCCACCGTAAGCAGAGATGGAAATGGAAGGTATTCTTCGAGAACGTCAAAGTCATAAATGAGGGAACTAAACATTAATTTGAGGCCGCAAATTAGTAATTCAAGCACACCAATTATTGATGATGGCATGGATTATAAACCAGGGAACTGATTAAATCATTTGAGGGTATGGATTACCAATTTGAGGGCATCAATTAGCAATGGGAGGGCACAGATTAGCAATTTGAGGAAACAATTTACTGATTCCAGGGGACAATTTATCATACATTTCTCCTCTGACCCCTGGGGGCTTTGCAATATTCACATCTTTAGTGCATAAAAATAAGTAATAATAAACTGGCTTTAAATTTATTTTCCCCCCCCCCAAAGAAAGCCCTGATAATGGTACGGCTACTCAACTTTCAGACAGTGATAACATTAACGCAGAAGACAAATCAGATGGGCAGAGTTCTTGGACTCCGAAACTAAGGAAAGGGCAGAATGGGAATTGCAATATTGCTGAATCAGTCACTAGGGAGAGTAGAATTAATCATTGCCAGTTTACAAATAACTGGTGCACATCACGAGCAGCATACTCCTATACTAGTACTCCCCACGGATAAAACACTGGCTAATGCAGGTGAAGAAGTCTTGGCAACACAGTGTGAGAATTTGCATGTCGTGTGTTGTGTATTCACAGCGAAAGGTTAACACGTATGCTTAAAGTCCACACATGAATGGGAACGGGGAGAGGAAGAGCTCAGAGGTGCCAGGGCCTGGTCTTAGAAAGGGATAAAGAACCTCCAGTCCTCCAGGTCTGGACAAGTTCTGATTTCCAGTCAGCAACCCATTTACCACAGCACCGGAGACATACATTGGGCTGCTTAATTCAACCCTTGTGGCCTACATAGCAACCTACAAAGCCATTGGTCAAGCAACAAAGATAACTCCTCCCCTAAGGCTTAAGCCAATTTAAGAGCCTAAGCCAATTTTAGGAGTTAGTTACTACGCTACACTCCCTTTCTGGTTTGGGCCTGGGTCTTTGAGCTCCGCCTCCACCACTCCCCATTCCGCCATCTTCACAGGGGTGTTAGTACCTGTTGGTGTAAAGCACGAGGCCCTGCAGCAAACTAGAAGAGGAGCAAGATAGAGTCAAAGGTCAGAGATGAAAGCCACACATGGAAATGAGCAGTCACAGTAGAAAAAAAGCATGCATGCACGTAGGTACGGACGCACACAAGCGCACGCAGTAACGCAGGGAGTTGCAGCAGGAGATTCTCTGAAGTGCGACATACCCTTCTTTTCGGCTCCGGAAACATGGAGGCAAGAAACTATTGGGCAATGCTATGGAGATCTGCAATTTTACAGGAGGAACCCTTCCATGCTGCGCAGCACTCAGCCTGAAGTGACGTGCTAAAAGTGCAGGCAGACTGCAGGGTAAGAGGGGAGGCTCAGCTGAACCCTGGAGATCAGATACTCTCCCTATCCCTGCCTCCCTTTCCGCTGTGCCACTTCGGCAGCTACGCAAAGAGAACAACGTAACCTCCCATTTTAATACATCTCTCTACCACTACCAAAAGAGTGACGATCAACTGAATATACCTAAATGCATATGCCAGTTGAGTTATAAAAAAAGGAAATTCCCTAGAAGCCCTCAGATGTGTGGGCTCCTACTACCTTCACAAAATACCACAGCACCTCCCAACAAAACAGAAAAAAGAGGGCCGCAGTGTTCGCCCAATGGCACTGAGAATGTGCTGAGTGCATTTCAGGTCATTCCACAAATTAACATGCAAATCAGGCTATGTATTTTTGATGTTTCAATGACAAAAGGAGAAATGTATGATTAAGGGTTTATTTTGGGTGCAGTAGGCTGGGCCACTGAACTTAAGTTCTACTTTAAGAAAGTAGACATATTCTGAAGAACATTACAGTACAAAAAAGTACACACTTCCCTTCGGTCTCTAAAGACTAGCCAGACCTGACAGGAAATGACATCAAGCTTGTTAGCTGGCAAGAATGATGGCTGTGTTTCAGTCAGCAGATTTCTTTATTACGAGAAGTTTCTCCTGACTAAGAACAGTGGAAAACTGCAGCACATCCAATGACTGTCTGCACTGGAGCAGCATGTGTCTTAAATGGGTTGTTTGTAGAGTAGTGGTGTTTTTGTGGATGCTTCCGATTGTGGCTGTGGTTGATTACCACTGCTGCACTTCAAATCAACCAATATCAATTCAAACTCAAGCACAATTGGCCATAACTGCACCACCATAATTACAAACTACTCAGTGGTCACTGCATCAATACCAATTATTCAACAACTTCAAAACATGTAGCTTGTTTAGTAGTGTTTCTGAAAGTAATGTGCTAAATAAAACCCATGTTCCCAATAAGGGTTTACTTAAATTAAACTAATAAAAGACGTATAAATAAAAAGTTTTTTTACTGAACCTTATGAATTTGGTAAAAAGGGTTATTGACCTTGTCCAAAGCACGGTCTAGGTCGGACTCCATCTTCTACTTTCATAACTCAGCTTAAAACAAGCCTGTAGCTCCTGAACTAATGTTATATGTATGTACAGACAGTCACATGCAAAAGTACTCTTGGCTGATATAACTGATATGGCAATTCAAACACAGTACTAACCACAAAAAACTACACTAAGAGAAAAGCCTCAAAAAACAGGAAATTAACAGGGAGCACAGAGTTTAGAAAACTGCTGTACGTGTCTACAGTTCTGCAAACGAACATGTTCTCATCACTGGGCAGATTGCTTACAACTCGCACCTCTCAGAGCGGCATTGGTATTAGCTTGCTAATCGCTGAGCAAAGCAAGATCAATATAAAAAATTGAATACACAAAACAAATTTTGAAAGGAAATAGAAGTTCATTGTTAGTGCTAGCAATATCAAATTAGTCGGTTATCTAGTTCACCAGACCTGAGTTTGCCACAAAGACCCAACTAAAAAGAATGTGTTAGTCAGCCCATATATATTTAGCTAGCAGAAACGGCTAGCTATGTGACTATGGACATCAGTTGTAACATTAAAACTGACTATTTCAAGGGAAGGAATCTACTACGAGGACAGGAAAGCAGTCACTCGACCCTCACGTGTAGTTGCTAGCCCATAGTTTCCAGTTATTGGTGTCATAAGTAACGGAATTTCCTGACTGATTTTGTATAAAAGTCAATGTGTGGAGCAGAATCATTCGATTAGTGGAGAATAGACAAGTAACCCAACTAGCTACATTTAAAAAGTTCCAGCAGTGGCAAGAGATGTAGTCAATAAACATATTTGTTGATTAATCTAAAGACAAACAGACAGTATTAACGGTATTAGCTATTGTTGACTAGCTAGCTAACGTTACCATCAGTCCTCTTGCTAGCCGCTCAGCTAGCAAAATGAGTCAGCAGTTTTGTTTTTATGCAGTGCAGGATGGGAAACTACGACCCTGAGACTTAATGGTAGCTAGCCAACGTAGCTACATTAGCTAAGATAGTGTGAACACCCTTCATATGCATTTACTACATATTCTGATGTAGAGTGCCGCTCAAAATAGGCCAACCAGGGGTGCTGTGATTGAGTGCTAGCCACTTTGGACAGAGACGGTGTGGCTGGCTGCTACTGTAGGTGTGCCTATCTGCAGCCTGTCTGTGTGCGCCAACACTTGACATAATGGTCTCCTACTGTTCTCAAGTGCATTTAGAATGATGGAACTATTCAAAACTTTGAGAAGCTAAAAAAGTCTGTTTGTGCAAGTCTTAATTTCTAGGCTCATTTTAGGGGCTGTCCACAATATTGCAATGGAGGCAACATAGCGACACCAAAAATCAGTATTTGGCGAGCCCCTGGCGACTGTAGTCTAGTGTAGTCCTGTGAAATGGCATTGAGACTCGTTTTGAAACGGCGAAAATAAAAGATAAGATAAAAAAAATTTAAAAAAACTTTGGCAGGCTGACCAACGCAAACAAATAAATCCAGCCTATCAAAAATCGTATTGTTCTACACAATGTTCATAAATTTCCAAATTATTTATGAATATACCAGCTACATGGTTTCTAAAAAGCAAAAAGGACATTCTAATTTGTGATTCACAACCCCTTTCCTCAAGGAATGGGGTTGTGAATCACAAACAAGATAAGTAAATCTGAACATTGCAGTCAGCCGGGTGAGTAGCAACACAGTTGCGAATGCATTGCATTCAAGTGTCAGTGGGTGTTACCCCAAAGTTACCTCGGGGTAGCATGGTTACTAGTGACGCCAACGGGTATTTTAATGTAACGAGGGTCTAATGGTCAACCGTATAATTCTTATCACGCTTCTGATGAGGTACGTTCAAAAGGGTGTGTCGTTACAGAAATGGAAAGAAACTTTGAAAGGCACCAGAACAGGTGACGGTGTGAGACACTGGAGTTAAAGCGGGAGAATGCAAGAGGCTCCGCCTCCACATGTGAACTTGTGTGCTGCAGCTCCCACTACTGAAGGGCAGCAGAGTTGAGCAACCACGGCTAAGCCTGCGGTTGGCCCGACTCGATCTAAACGAGAAGTGGGTGCAAATACCTGGCGGGGTTGCGGTGTCGGGTTCATTTGTGGGGGTGGAGTGGCAAAGACAACAGAGGGCTGACCAGGAGGAAAAGTGGGCTGAAAGACATAAAAAAAAGGTAGAAGAACATTTTAAAAGTGCAGTCATTGCATACATTCCACCAAAACATATTTGCCTTGGGTCTGTTGCTTTCCCATCATACGTAAAGAGCTTACCTGAGAGAGTCCAGGGGAGGGGGCGGGGTGGGGGGCAGAGGGGGGTCCTGCTATAGGCTGTGGTGCTTTATTCATTTCATGGGGTTCTGCATGGAGAGCCACGGACCAGTGTAGAAATCTGAGGGAGAAAGAAGGCGCGGTCAATCGAATTCCTCCAGGCGCGTATCTGACAAAAGCGCGGCGGCAGAGGACACTTACAATTCAAAATGCCGCAACTCTCAGCTGAGAGGGTGTTTCTCTGCAGCAGGCCAACGTGGAAGTCACTGCCCTGATCGCCCTGAGGGGGGCAGAGAGGAGGGGTCACAAATAATAAAAAGGACAGAAAACAGACATCAGCAGCACGGCATCAGCAGATCGGCACAGCAACCAAGCGGAATTAATGATGGGCCAGATCACAGGCACGCAAAGACAAGCTGGAAGCAGGTATTTGGCAAGCTGGTATATACTGCAGCCCCACGGCCACTCACTCAATTGCAAAGTGCTGAGGAATAGGCAGCACACTGCTGTGGCTCCCAGTGACTTGCATTTATTACATCTCAAATGAGAATTCTAGGTAGCGTACAAGTGTACAATAGTGTTAGGCCTGAAGACAGGATGCACGGTGGTCACATGACCCAAGTGTGATGTTAGGCCAGTAGTATTGAGCATAGCGTTTGACTACATTTAAATACATTACCTACTTCCTAGTTCCAGTAGGGTGAACCAAACAAAGTTAGCCAAAAAAATTAGCCCGGGGGGTTCAAGGGAGGAGAGCAATCAAGCTTCCAATAGAAAGACACTGCAATGAAGGGACATGCCATTCATTGGGAAGAGTAAACAAACATGGCTCAAATAGGAGGGATTTGTACAGTACGAATAATAACGCCAGAGACAAATAATGAACTTGTACTGAACCTCAGCCCTCCCTCACTCTGCTTGAAGAGTCGGAACCGTGTCAAACTTCAATGGCATTTCCCCTCTCACACTGTGAATGAACGCCAGAGGGGCAGGGGGAGAGGGGAGCCGTGGCCCCTTTAAGAGGCGGGTAACTGAAGGACAGGCTGAGGGGGGTGAGCAGAGGTAGGGTGACTGTGCGTTTGTGCTGAGTGGGCAATGCGGGGGGGCCGGGGGGCCGTCCTAGGCAGGCTCACGCACTGTCCACTCAGCTATGGAAGACCAATAGGCTGAGAGGGACGGCAAGAGAGAGAGATGGGGGAGGGGCAGGTGGGTGTACATTAAAACGGGGGGAGCAGGCCTGCTTGTATGTGTTACCCTTCAGGTCCTACAGCCAAGTCAGATCAGCTCTCACAGGCCAGTGTTTATACCCCAGAACACACACACACACACACACACAGGACAGGAAAAACATTCACACGCTCACGTCTGGGCGTGCAGTGCCCGACAAGCCACTGCGGGCAAGCCAGAAATTCACCCCAACTGTGCCTGAGGGTCTACACGGAACGACAGACCGTCAGACTGCTCTGCCCCTTCTTTCATTTAACTGTCTTTCAATGGACATGTGCAAAGTCATTCAATTCTCTTACAACCACGCACAGGGACGAAAACACACACATGCATGCATTCAGGCGCGCGCGCATGCACACACACACCTTAACTGCAAGACAGACATTAACATTAAGAGTGCCAAAACCCTCAGAACAGACATGTACATGCGTGCACACAGGCGGTTCCTTAGCCACCGCATGAGATAAGACGCAATTAATGGACGCTCGCCATTTTCTACGCCATCGAAGCAGCATTTCATTTAAACCTCGGTGCAGATTCGTATCACAAAGCTGCCGCTGTCGCTGCATGCGCACAAAGGCTGATCGACACAAAGACGGAACCCGTCCTCTCCCACGAGCACACACAGGCTGAGACTGCACCTCCGGTCCAACCCCGTCTGCGATTTATGAATGAAGAAACGGATCCGCCCGCCGTCGCGCGCTAGCTCGGATCCCGCCCGTCCGCGAGCCTCCGACTGGCCCGGAGATACAGGCGAGCGGCGGGCGAACGAAGCAGCCTTACCCCCCCGGAGCCTAGCTGGGACCGCCGGTCAGTGCAGGAGGGGTGGCACGCGTTTCGGGGCGGGCCTGCTCCCAGGACGGGGCCTCTGTGATCGGCACGCCGGGACGCCCGCAGGGGAGCCCCCCGCCCTTCTGCCAGGGGCGTGCAGCCCAAACATGGCCGGGGCGTCCTGGAGCGGAGTCAGACGGCGGTGGTCTGGCCCGCCTGTCCTCTCCTCCCGTCTGCTCTCTCTCTCTCTCTCTCTCTCTCTCTCTCGCTCGCTGGCTGGCTGGCTCGCACGGCGGAGCCCGAGGCACGTGGAGGCCAGGCGGATGTGCGATCACACGCGCGCGCACGGTGCTGCACTGCAGACTCTGACAGGCTCCGCCAGGCGGGGGAGAGGGTGCGGAGGGACCGAGGGAACAGGTTGGGGAGGGGGGAGGGGGGCAGGGGGGTTCAGAAACACGAGATCAGAGCGCAGACCACGCCTGCCGGCGCAAGGCACTGGAGCGACACACACACACACACACACACACACACACACACTCTTCAGCTGTCAGAAACGGGTGCATAACCTGTCCGCGCTTGTGTTTGACAGAGGGGAAACAGGTGTGTGTGCGCGCATTTGGTCTGTCTGTATGTCTGTCCGTCTGTCCGTCTGTGCGGTGTGGGTGCGGCAGGTGAATCCAGTATTCCACAGACACGCACCTGTCCAAAAGCAACATGACCCTTGAGCGCTGGTCAAACTGCGGACTCAAAAACACAGCACGTCAAACTCTCCAGTCCAAATAAATGGAGTTGGTGACAACACGCCATGTACAAAAAGCTCTCTGCATGACGGAAATGTGTCGGAGTCCAGTAACACCCCATCAGCTCACAAACGGGCAGGATGTCATACACCAGACCAGTTCACTCGTATCATCTGACCAACAACCACTCGATTATATAATTAATCAATAACATCTGGCATTTAATTGCCCTCATCTTTCTGAATTGTGCCTTGTGATACAATCCTTTAATTTTTGTCGCAATATGCCTCAGTTGTTCAGACCTGCCGATTACTTGGCCATGCAGAGATGGCTGAAGTTGCGGCAAACCTGAGCATATGCAAATTAGTCCAACTCTAAACCAACTGCAGTTCAGCCAATCAGTGCAGTCCCACAAATATAAGGGCTTCTGAAAAAGCAATGTCGTTTGGTTCTTTCTTCTGCTCCCTGTACTGTGAGATTGCAACAATTTATATTTAAGTTAAAGATTGTGACAATTAAGGGCCTGAATTTAAGACCTTTAACACGTGCAAAACCTTTTATGACACAACTAACAACAGAACCAATTATTGGTGCAAAACAAATAAAAAGACCAATCACAGGTCATGTTAATGGTTTTGCGTGTGCTAAAGGCCTTAATATTTCAGGCCGTAAATTAATTTTAGCAAGTTGCTCTAGGATGATAAACAAAAAAAAAAACAAATTAGCAGAAACAGAATATACCTTCCAATAGTTATAGAACAGATTGTTCCAAAGATCTAAAAATATGACAGAGGTTGGGACAGAGATGGAATAAACTGAACTCACAGACCGTAATTATAGCACATGTAATGAAGCCATATTACAATCCTGCTGAAAAATAAGCTTGAACAAATGCTAGCCAATGAATCAAAACTGAGTAATGCCCGTAATGACCATTCTGGTCAAATATGAACTAATTTCTGGACTCACTAGCTGTCAATACCACGAAGAACACTTGAAATTTGACCGTCGACTTGCTATCACAGCCAATGGTGCTGCGCAGAGAATACAGCTCCCTAACACACTGGATGTGCGATTCTCAGCACTATCAAGATTCCCACGACTGCCCTGTTAAAACAAACCCGTTTCCAAAAACTTCCTACGAATGTATACGCAATTGTCACGTCACGCTGCGCTCGATGTTAGGCGTGCCAGAAGTTTTAGATTAGAAGGGCGGGTCCAGATAAGCTTTTAAAAAAGGAAAGATGGGCTCTTGCGTCATAACTGAGGATAGCCCAGAGGAAGCAAGCCCAAAGCATGCCTACGAATGAAGATTAAGCATTGTGAAACTATATGAACAAGAGCTCACTGCTTTCTGTAATAGACACCAAATTCCAAGAAAGGAAGAACTTGTTGGGGGAAAAAAACAAGGCTTTCTAGACAAAAGCATTGTGAAAGACTGCAGCAAAAAAGAACAACATTCAACTACAGCTAGGGTAACAGTATAAGGGTATCATGATTTCAGCTGAGCCATTCTCCGGTCATGGCAAGCAGCCACTGGAATGGTCCTGAAGAACAGTGGTTCCCAACCACAACCCAGAAGCCTATCAATTCACCTCAGCCTTGAATTAATTTGATTGGTTAAATAATTGTTACTGCTTTTAATTAAACTGCGTGCAATATAGCATCAGCACGATGTGAACATGGGACGTTTATTCTACATGGCATGCATAGCTATCTCTGACAATTTGGCCTAAGAGGGTAAATCTCTCTAAACATGAAAAGCGCCCAATTAAGAACAATGAACAGCATGTTACATTTCCTAAGGCCAGGGATTTTGGCGCAAGTGACAGACTACATAAATGGAGCTGCCATTCTTTAACCCATGAGAGACCTGCACTGTCAGGGCGACCAGAGCTTTAGGGCATTAATAACATATGGTGCTCTTACATAGTCTTCCGGAGCTCTTCAAAGCACACTGGAGCCCAGACTATGGATCACACCAACCTGGAACCCTTCGAAAGTTTGAGCATGGAAGTCTCCACAGGCCAGCTGGAAGTTTGTGTGAGCCTTGTATGCTTCTTGTGATAGCAGCGAGAAAGCAAACAAGTCTTTTGGACTTATTTCATGTTCTTGACTGCTGCATGAGCAAAAGGCAAAGAAGAATTTCCAACAAGGGAAATGAATTGAAAATGAGGACAACAGGTTACTCTTGGTGCTAATCAGTTAGCCAACACTTGTTTATTCAGGCTCAGTGCAGCACATCTGGTGATCTGCTGTATACTGCCATTTTAAAGGAATAACAAGAAAATAACAACAGCCCATTAT
Organism: Anguilla rostrata; assembly: GCF_018555375.3. Classification (NCBI taxonomy): domain Eukaryota; kingdom Metazoa; phylum Chordata; class Actinopteri; order Anguilliformes; family Anguillidae; genus Anguilla; species Anguilla rostrata. The sequence goes on from NC_057944.1 coordinate 17,078,547, forward strand.
GAGGTGATCTACCCAGAGTTTGAGGGCAAGTCATTAACACTGAACTAAAATTGGAGGATAAACACAAGATTAGCCAGAAAGGGTAGCATGCAAACTGGGAGCCGGGTAGACACTGTTGGGGGAAGAAGGGGGAGGGGGGTTCACAAAAACAAAACAGCAGGTCTTCCAAAATGGAAACAATCTCCAAATGCAGCAGTTAAAATCATCCACACAGGCCATTTATTGAGTTGTATGCATCGGATTACTGGCTACAACAAATCCCCAATTTGTTCAAACGACACTTCCTGCCCTTGAGCCACCACGTGTGTGAATGCTAGACACTTTCACCTTCAACACCATTAATGGACAAGAACTTCAGAGAATCAACAACTAAATATGCCACTGCAACTTAAGTCCGTTCTAAAGAGCTACAGCAGAAACCTTCAATCCCAATTTGATTTCCATTAATCTTAAATTCCTTAAGGATTTAAACAGACTTCCTCCACAACTGACCAGTTTAGTTTTAATAATACTACCTGACCTTAGGGAGCACAAGTAAACTCTAAATGGAACCATTTATTAACTACAAGGATTTATAACGTATGAGAACAATTTAGCTGTAAATGCGGTTGAAATTTTAAAATACCATTCATTTGTACTTGCCATGCTTATGGTCGCCTAGAATAAGGTCACAGACAATCGAGTACGGCAACAGAGCACGTCATTTGTTCAGGAATGCAAAGAAAAGCAATTACATTGGTATAGCAAATATTCACTTATTCATACAATCGCGATGAAAACGGATGACCACATAGACTTTTCTGACGGGACAGGGAAGACACTCCCAAATTCATGTGACGGTCACAAAATCGTGCCTTAGCATTTGCCCCAGGTTGGATGACGTGAATGTGGCATCCATTTTGAGAAGCTTTAATCGAATCTCATGTTTTATTTTATATCTTCGATTAGCCAATTATTCACATTATTTCCTAGTATGAACGATTGCTTGATTCCGAAAACGGACTGTAAGTATTTGTGCGCCCACTGCTTTACAACCGGCAGTAAATAGAGCAATCGTATTCTACAGCACAACGCAGTGTCAGTTTAGCTCACTAGCAAAATTAAAATTAGAGCTTGCACTACAATCGGGTGCGACAACAAGAATGAGCACATTCACAGATTATTACCCAAGCAAAAACAATGGTGTACATGAACACTGAGCAGATATAAACTACCCGTTCGTGCTCACAAGACTCGACTGCGTGACACGAGAAGGCGTGCTGGGCAACGCTGAGCGGCGCCATGCAGCTCACGTCTTTCCCCTTGGGTACTGAACGCACCACGTGGTTCCAGCTCTGAGCGCGCGCACCACACCGGCTTCTGTTCCCGGCAGGCTGAGTCTCTCACGTTTTTTGTGTCATTCAAAACTGCTAAGGCTTCACATATATCTATAAAAACTAAAAATGTGACAATCTAAAAAGGACAAATGAAGCTCTACAATTATCGGAAAGTCGTACCATACTATTCTCCCTTAGACGCAACTCCGCTAAAATTATCTGGCATGTAACGCTGAGCCAAGTACGCTGAGCTACAGCTAACCAAGCCAGGGCCTCCCAGCTGAATTCACCCATAATTTAGCCAGAACCTTTTTTTAAGCTTGTTTGAAAATCCTTGAACGTTATTAAAGTCAGTACCATTAAGAATTTATGCAACTAGCCACTTGCCATGGTTCAGTAGATATACATAGGTATGTAAATCGATTGAGTAACACTGCTCCCAATTCTTTAATTCCCAATATTCCTGTTACTAACGTTAGCTAAATTGTTTATTCCGATAACGTTACGTTTTTTCAATTGACAATACATCTAAAATTGAACTAGGTAACTTCCCGAGCCGAAAGAAAATTCATATCTCACAGGGCCGCACGGCGACTTGTATTCTCGACGTGTCATTCACAGATAACAGGCCAGCCATGATGGAAAAGTCGGCTTTACAGAAGAGTTGGATTAATGTAGTCCCATTCTAAAAAATACCAACACAGTTATTCTGCTTCGTTTCAGTTGGTTTAAACACTTCAACTTCACACAGACAGTAATCGTATTGTCACGTAAGCCAAAGACAGTAATGATAATATAAAGCAGCCACGATTAGAAAGGTCGATTCGTGTAACTTACTTTAATTTAATTACAGAACATAATACTTACCTATTCAGCAATTTAAACACTTCCTGCCTAAACCAGCCGTTTCTGGGAGGCCTTGCGTAGTACGTTAACGTTAGCTACCTAGCTAGCTACCGGTGCCAATGTGTACAGCGTTAAACCAAGCTAGCTCGTTCGCTAACAGATTAGCTCGTCAAACAAACTACAAGTCGAAATATGGTATTAATTTAGTCCGATAATACGCTTTTCGATTGACTGACACGTATTTTTGCGAATAATCCAAGTCATAATGCACTGACAAGTAAAGTCGGCATGGACACGTGTCATGTCGTCTAAGCTAACATTAGCTAACAAATAAAGGTATACGATTAGCTGGCTAGGTTCCTAAAGTTTTCGTATTTAATAAGCAAAAGGTGGCTAGTGATAACTTCTAAATATATTTCAGGATTAAATGTCAACATATAATGACAAAGCAATCCTTCCACAGAAAATTTTCATTGTGTCAAGCCAATCGCAAGGTGGAGGGCGCCGCCGGCTACTCGAGCCATGCTGCATTAAGCATATGGTCGAAAGCGGGCTGAACCAATTCTAGTCTTAGCTAGCTGGCTAGTTTTGGCTTTCAACCTTAGATAGCAAGATAGATAACCAACGCTATCAAAATGACATTCAGGCAAAATAACTTACCTGTTAAAATGAAGCCGATTTACACATGCAGACTTTCTAAAAAAATATTATGGGGAAAAAATAGCTGAATAGGTAGACTGGGCCTGTAACATTCGACGTGGGCCCCAAAACCGCTCCTGTGACCGTTTCTTTTAAATTAAAGAAACTCGCGCTGGCTTGACAAATGTAGTTCTACGACAAGATCAGCTTTTAAACTTTATACATTTAGCTCTGTCGCTGACAACGTCTGCGGCTTCTTTTAGTCCAGTTGTTCATAAATCCTGGCTTATTCGCCAGGATACCGCTTCATGTAACGCACGGGCCTTGCAAGCCAAACACTAAGTTACGTACGGCTAGCAACTAGCTTTAGACTATGCTTTCATTTGCTTGCTACCAAGCCAGCGAAATCTACTCTGCCGGTTAACTAGCTAGCTATACCGGCATGTTGCTTATATTAAGCAGCAAAGTAACCGATTCGCTAGCAATAACTCTAGATTCATTTAATGATGCGGCTTTGAGACGACTTTGTCAGTCCAAACATTGAATACCTCACCATGCCTCAAGTAAAAGGTTTAGCTGACTGTATCAAGTTAGGCAGCTAGCTACTTAGCTAGCAAGAGTATACAGCTATAACGTCAGCGATCTGGTTACACTGTGCAATTTATACAAGAAACGGATAGGAAGGACAGGGCAAAACAGGTCGCTCCCAGTCGCGATCTAACCAAAACACCAGATGACTCGTTTCAACCTCGAACCAAACATAATCAACAGTGTCACGTCAGAAAATATACAATATGGGCTAAAATCATAATCTCAAATCCCAGCTATCAGAAATAGCAGGCAAACATTAACTTGGCTAACTGGCGAAGTTACCACACGGGTTAATGCCATGTCAAAATAACATCAGCTCCAAATACTTCCCAGTGCCAGCAAGGTTACATTAGTTAGCTTCGTACTGAATATTTCTTTAAATTACCAAACGAGCCAGCTACATAATGAGGCAACTGCCGCTAACATAAACGCCAGCTACATATAACCCGAAGACTGCTTACCAGAAATGAAGTTTTGAAGAAAATGGATAAGAAAAGGGCTTAGAACAAAATGTACGTTTCTTTTTAAGTGTTAGCTCCCTTTTTCGTCCGTTTCTTTAATTCACTTCTTTTGAAAGCTATATATGTCCTCAAGTTCCAAGGGGAGAGGGGTTTCCTATCCCTTTGAGTGAGTTGACCAGGACGAGAAGTGTGTTTTAAATCCCTAGAAACATACAAAAACAAAAAAAGAGAAAATCACAAAGAGCAATATAGCGCTGGTGATGGATTATTGACATAGTATGTGCTCCCAAATCGAAGCACAGGGTTGGAGGTCCATGTTTGAGTTGCGGATGGAGGCGGATTGACAGAGATATCTTCTTACAGTTCTGATTTAGCAAACAGTAAAGACGGGAGCCATGGCGTTACCTTTCTCTCCTTGAGTCCGCAGAGCCGGACGGAGTCCTCACGGAAGCCGCTCGGTACTTCCGGCTTAATCACAATGGGAATTCCTCACACCCTTATCACGTGACGAGGGAAATCGTGATTTGACTTGTCATTAATTTAGCTAAAGTAATTACTTGAGAATCCCTTCTTACCTCAATGTAAATTGATACGCAGCAGTAAACAAATGCATTTACGAAGAGAACAACAAAGTTAAGTTTGGAAAAACAAGTTTTCTACTTGCTAATTGGTGTGCTCGTGCACTTGGGCAGCTTGTATTCATACTGTATTCATACACGCGTAGCCTAGTCATGACTGATACGGATAACACCAAATTCCTCCTGATTTTGGTTTTGCAAAACAGCATTTACTTATACTTATACAAATAATTCCTTATATATTATTTTCTATAGCCATATATATGGCTTGCAATATATACGTGACCAACAATTATTTTAAATCACTACAAAATTTTGGTAACTGAGAAAGATAATTCACTTCCTTTCATGAAGTTCTGAATATACATTCAGCATACAGTTACTAGTTTTAGGCTATTTTGTGCCCCAAATGCCATGAATACATATATTCCAATATTTATAATTAGTGATAAATTCAGCTATTTATATTGCTCTTTTCTTAAGTTTTCTATCAACAGACTGAACTAAAATTCAATATACAAGAATAATTTAGGATACAAGCCACAAGACTTCAGGCCTAACAATTCTATTACTGCATTAAAACAATGTACAAAAACGGAATGAACAGTAAACCCACAGCTAGACACACTGAGAAGCATTTCCACTGTGTAGATTAGAAATGATTTTATTTCAACATATTACAGTGCTGTAACAAAACCAATGACAACAAAAAATAATAACCTGGATATAGCAGACATTTTACATGCTCTTATTACAAAAAGAGGAAGGTTCAGAACAAACAAAAAAAAAAAAAGAATGAGGAAAAACCATCTCAAAGTATCTGGTGACTGATGTTTTTATATCGGTCTCTATCTCTAGGCATTTATATTCATGTTACAGAACTGAACCTTGTCTTAACTTGGGAGAAAGACTGACAATAGAAAAGAGGTTGTAGATTGTGTCCCCAAAGCACTTAACCCTGGATCAGTTTTATATTTTTGAACTAAAAATGTATGGGTTAATCATACGGTTGCTTCAGGGCTACTATCTACCTTGAGCAATAGCGGCCCCCATTTTCCCCTAAGGCTTAAACCGATTCCCACACAAGAAGTGAACTGGAGGAGCTATGTTCATCCACAGAAGAAACTGAGGTCCGCAGAGCAAAGGTGGGCCACCCTGGCACTCATTCCTCCAAACTAATGCAAGGTTGTTGACAGATGGTGACCCCAAGCAAAGTGACTAGAGATCACCTACGCACAGAGCACTTTTTGGATTAGGGGTTAAATTAGGGTTTGGTCTGGGTTAGAATATCCTGGGCCAATAATTGGTTGGGGATACCATATCCTCCACCTAAAACCCACCAAATTGCCTGATCACCAGCTAATATCTTTAGAAGTGTCTGCAATCACATGAAACGAGGGGACAAGGAGGAAGGTCAGCCAGGCTCGCACACCCCAGCTGCCAGCTCAGTCTTGGAAGTGGAGACTGAGGGGCGGGCGGGCCGTGGGTATGGTGGGCTTAAGCGTCATAGTTGGGATTCTTGCGCAGGATGACAAAGCCTTCCAGGATAGGGGTGACGGGGAGGTACTCCTCTGTTGCAAGCTCTGCTCTCTCGCCATGGGCCAACAATACAGGTGTAGTGTGCGTCTGGAACCCCGTGATGGCTTTGGGCTTCCCGGCTTGGCCCACCACATCTACCGCCTGCAGATGACAAACACGCACACACAAACACAAGGACAGCAGTGGAAGAGCCGTTATATTCTTGCCTGCCCATCTATAACTCCACAGTAAAAAATTAGTGGCCTGGAGATGTTTACCCACAAATCTGTGGGGGACTCACCTGTCCGACTCTGACAGACACAGGAAGTGGCCGCAGCTCCTCATCGAAGGTGACTAGCATTCGGGGCTGCATGGCAGCCACTAGGCCATACAGCACATAGTGGGACTTCCCCAAGATGACTGCAACACACAGACACACCACAGGGGGAACCGTTAGGCAAGGAATTGTGAGCAACACATGCTTACTTCCATCACTCAAGCCAAGGAGTGAACCTTTTAACAAGACCACAGAGGACAAGAATAAAAGAAGAATGGGGAAAAACAGAAAGAAGGAAGAACGGGCAATGCAGAATAAAAAAAGGAATGAAAAGAAAAATGTGCAATACAGAAAGTAAGATACTTCAAGAAAAGAGAATACACAGAGGAAAATATCTTTGGTGGTCGTGGAAGAATCATTAACAACAAAACTGAGGGGACACTCACTGTTCTTGACGTCAAGGAAGGAAACAAGGACAGTGAGCAATCCAGCCACTGCCACCTGGCTCATGAGCTGCCTGTCGCTGTGGTATGGGCACAAGGTGAGTGTGCCTTTACCCAGGTGAGTCAGGCCCTGCAGGTGCAGCACACAGCACAGTTGAGCACAAGAAATGGAAACCATCCCTGCTTTTAGCACATGTCATGACAACACAACATAACATAAAGTCTTACCTGTGCCAGCCTGACCATGAAGAGGTTGTTGGGGTCCTTGGCATGATATTGTGCCAGCTGCCTCAGCATGGCAGCCAAACGGGCATTGTTTGTTCCTATGAGAACACAAAGCATCCAATCAGAATCTACATGGCAGGGAGGAGTGGGGATGATGCCCTTAACTGGTGACCAGTGGGAATTAAGTCCCAGCAAGAGAGAGATAAGAACACTAATTCTGACCAATGATAAGAACCCAGATACATATTTTATGAAAGACTGCGCTAAATCTTCAGACAAACATTAGTTAGAGAAAACCTCTATCTCAGACAGGGAGAATGTCTGAACACAACCCATGCCAGTGGGAACTCACCACTGCCCACCATGCCCATGGCAAAGATGGAGTTGTAGGAGACCTCAGGGTCGGCATCATGGGAGAACTTGCTCAGCGTGTCCAGGATGTTGAGGCGCGGGTTTGAGACGGAGATGAGGGCAAGAGCCAGGGGCACTGCCCGCCGAAGCGTGGGCTCACCATACCGCAGCTGCCGGACGAGAGGAACAAGATAAGAACTACGCGACAGGTGGCAAGAGCGAGAAGAAGAATAGGCCAGGAGAGGGAGACAAAAAAGGAGAGTATACATGACAAAACCAGAGACATACAGGAAAAATGTGCTATTAGCTACCACATCTAATAGCCAACATCACGTTCAGAGATGATGATTACTTGAGCATATCAATGGTATGAACAAGCTGCCATGTCACATGCTGACAGTGCCATAAGTAAGAAAACTGACCAGATGTCCGAACGTCCGCAGAGCCATCTCTGACCCAATCTCTTCACCCATGGCAATGAGGGCAATACCCAGAACAGCCACACCCTGCAGAGGGCAGCAAAAAGCAATGTATTCTGTAAAACATTTTTTTTAAATAGCCATCTGGCTGTGTCAAAAGCAAAACAGCATAAAACAAAATACAAAGAGTTAGCACATTGTGTGAGAAGCCATTTCAGATCTACATAGGTTCAAAAATGAAAACTACAGACCAGCTTGTCCAGGGGTTAGGGTCCTCTGGGGATGTTCCCTTACCTGGTGGGAGCCCATGTCTGCAGAGCTCTCCTTCTTTTCTTTCTCTTTCTTGTCTTTCTTATCTTTCTCCTCCTCTTTGTCCTTGGTGTCATAGTGCTCACTGCAGATGTGTAGCAGCTGCTGAACTTTCAGCACATTGCCTGAACCTGAGAGGGAGATAGATAGTCTCAGGGACAGAGGGAACAATGTCTGACAGAAACGCAGAAGGGGGTGGAGGTCATGGAGTGAATGGGAGGGTGAAAGAGATTACAGGAGGCCAGGAGGAAGTAAGGATGTCAGTCTGGTTTTTGGGACTTCAGAGGAGTGGACAACTAACCTGCGTAAGCACATACATCCACCAGCGTGTTGGCAAAACTGCGGAAGGGCTCAGGAACCACCTGCAGGGCAGCTAGTGTGGTCTCAATGGCCTCTCCTTTACCTGGGGTTGGAGAAGGAACAGGTGAGAGGTCAAAGGTCAGGTTACCTCTGCAAGTCCAGTGTTTGAACTGCACCTTCAGAGCAGATCACTCAGTACACCAATCATATTTTTCATACATCATGGAGATCATTCTTGAATTCTTGTACAAAGGCTATTATAGACCCCCTGGTTCAATCTCAAAGACTGGCACTCTCTTAACTTACCAAGGTGGTTCAGGCCCAAACCCAAAGGTAGCCAGCGGGCATAGGTGTCCTTCAGATCCTGCTCAGACTTCTCCATGATGGTATGCACAATGGTGGAGGTGACATCTCCATTGCAGGAGCCCACAGCAATCATGCCACAAGCCAGTGCAGTCACACCTGCTACCTATATTTCCATGACACCACACAGAAAACAATGAGCTATACTGAATGCCCATCAATGACTTAATGAAGCTCATCATGGGATGCAGTCAGGACAAAACTTTAGCTGATCTTAACAGTTTTCAAGACATTATTTTCCAGGACATTTTAGGTGAGCAACACCTGTAATATGGAGAGTGGGGTGGGCTTTGTGGACAGGTTTATTGTACACCATTGAGGGGGGGTTGGGGTAGATTGCATTGCAGACTGAGGCATCTATGATTTGGGCCTATAATGTTAAATTAAAATGTACTTCTGGACAAATTTAGACATTTATTTTTCATGACTTTTCCATCACTGGAAAACTGCATCAAAAAAGTCCATGTATTACAGGAACCAAATGATGCTAAACCAGGAAGAAGTCCATATGAATCCATCCCCACACCTACAGTATACTCCTCTGCCACCCTACTTACCTCCATGCTTGATTTAGAATCCCCCATGACAGGTAGCAGCAGTGACAGGACGTCTTCTCGGTTGGACCCAGCATAAGCCAGGCCAAGTCTGGGATAAGGTGAACAGAATTAGCGGTGTAAGCAGCACAAACCACAGGCTAAACTCTAGTTAGTTCTTGACCGTTTCCATGACCCATGACCAGTTTTCACTCTTTCTGCCCCCATCATTAGCCAAGTCATACTACCTACAGTAGACTGCTAGCGGTGCTCACTACCCCTGTCCATTCGCCAGGCTCAGAAACAGAATCAAGAACCGGGCTCACAAAGTTAGCTATGTTTGTCACAAACACTGCAATGACAACCACAGCAGTTTCTCCCACTCACCCAAAAATGGCCCCTATCCTCATGATGTTGCTGTTGTGCAGGACATAATCTGATAGCAGGGCAAGGGCAGGGTCACACTCATTCCTCACACCCGAGTTCACGATGCCACAAGCCAGCAAGGCACCCGACTGTACAGAGGGAAAGCCAAAGATAGCGCAAGAATAAAATCTGAGAGCATGTTACGTTAACAATTTCTGGCAGCTGAAAGTTGTGTAGGCCTATATAAATCAGTTCAGAGGGGTTAGTTTATTCAGTAGGCCTACCTTAATGTAGTCTTCAGAGGAGTACAGGTATTTATCAATCTGAGTCAGCCCTCCGTCCACATCCCACAGCAGAATCACCCCCAGGGAGGCAGCAGCGCTCAGCATTCCTGAACACGGAGTCGCACAGTCACACACACGGCTGTGTGGAGTTAAGTATGAGCAGAGAAACAGACGGCTTGCGCCTTCTCACTCACCGTGATCCTTGTTCTTATACAGCCACTTGTTGCCGTCGTCAGTCAGCAGCTTGTCCTGCCCAAAGGCTGCATTGACAAACCCGTTCACAAAGGAGGAGGCCAGGTTCATTCTAGCAGAGTCCACCTGAGATCCACTGCCTCCAAAGCCTGACGAAAGAGAAGGAATAATGATACATTTAGGCAGGAGTTAGGAGGAAGGAGGTATGGAAGTCAGGAGGTGAAGCTGAAGAAGGGAAGAAAAATGTGAGGCGGGGAAGGATGAAGGAAGAGGGATGAAAAGATGAGGTAGGATAAGAAGGGAAGGAGAAAGGAGTGGAGAGAGATGACCATAAACACAAGAGTAAGGAATGGTAGAGGGAAGGAGAGAGTGTTCTTAGGAAGACCACCTTTCAAAATAAAAGAATGAGACAGTCGTTATATCAACTTACGGTTATTTTCTAAATGAGTTTTGTAGATGTCATCTGGGACTTTGGGTTCCATAATATCCAGCTTTAAAAATATGAATATGAAAAAAATAAAAGACATTAAACATCTGACAGAAATAGCGGAAAACAGACAATCCACAGTGCAGTTTGTTCAAATCTGATTGTAAATGGTCCAGCTGATCACAGGATAAAATTTCCAATTTAATCCCCACCCCAACAGCTTTTCTTACCTCCACCCAACTCAAACCCCTCTTTCTGCCTTAGTTACTCTCCCTACTTTGCAAAAATGCCCATACACTGCTGCTTTTGTCTTCAACCTGCCAACACCCCAAGCCTCCTCCCTCCCCATGCCCACATGCAGACCTCTCTGGCCAGTGCCAGGAAGTTGCTGTTGAGCTGCACGTTGGACATGATCTCAGTCAGGTCCTCGTAGTCCTCCACATCCTCATTCAGCTCCAGAAACATGCCGTGTCTCCCCAGCATGAAGGCCATCTCCTTCTGGATGACACTGCCATAGATGGAAATAACACACTGTTACAACACTGTGGGTACATTTACTGAGCTGCAAATAAACCTCAAAGGACTGGCAAGTTTCTCAATTTGCAGAGATGCCGAAAATCAACATGAATTCCAGATGTAGATGAAATCCAGCATGAGAGTTTACAGTTGACTTGCTATTGAGTGTACTGAATAAGCGCATGGGATAAAAGAATAGAAACAAATAATATGCGGTGATTAGAAAACTGCTCACATATCCTTGCAGGAGGTGAAGATGTTCTCCACCAGCTCCATGTCGTTAAGCATCAGGGCCAGACGCAGCGCCTCTGGGTAACGGTTGAATTTGCGGAATATTTTTAGGGCGCACTTGAGCAGAGCAGAATTCTCCGGCTCTGGCACGTAGCTCACGCAGCTGGGGAGAGGAAGGGCCAGCCGTCACTCATTTATTAATTCACTCATTCATTCATATAATCACTGTTCATGCTTGTCCATCATTGAGGCACGCTGCAGTGTGGGTGCGATCAGGATTTCAGCTCACCTGGTCAGGTAGAGGCAGACCTTGGCGTAGGCGTTCTCATCGATGTAGTCCTCCAGCATGTCGAGGTGCTCAATCTCCATGAGCAGGTCGCAGGCCTCGTGCTCTGCGTTGTGGGCCATGTTGTAAGGGACGATCTCCTTCACCAGCTTCAGCAGTGTCTCCTGCTGGCTCCGGTCGCTCTCCTCCACCTCCTGCCACTCCTTGGCCACCTCTCCTGCCAGGTGCCTGGGACACAGGGCCGTGCGGGTGAGGTTTCACGAAGAGTCATCCAAAGCTCCGCCAAATGGAAGCGATTAAACCTAGTTGCCTTCCTGTCATTACACCTAAAACTCTATATGGAATGAAATTACTTCTAATACTGTCATTATCATGAGCCTCATCCCCTTTGCAACAATATTATGTACAACTACAACATTATCCAAGAGACAAGACTATGAGCTGACTATGAGCTTGTGTCCAAAAGAGTGGCAAATAAGGGAAACACTGCTGACATCACAGCAGCAACATAATGTCATCGAAGGGCTGCACAGGGCATCACTGAACTCACCACTGTCATTATTTCATCAAAAATAAAACAGGACTGTCAAAGCCAATCAATAAAGTTTGTTGTGACATCAATTTTAAAGTCTATTTATAACTAGCAGAGACTTGCGACTCTCAAATACGTTAAACTGGCCTACAGTAAAACCAGGGTTGTTTAAAAACCACACCTAAATTTTGCAAAACTTTGGCTGTTTTGTCACCAGCAGTAGTTATTGCTGAAAACACACAGAGCACCAGGAAAACACAGCACTGTAGTTGTAATACTTCAGAAACATGCCTCAGAAATAAATGTTACCAGTAGAATGAACCCTTTAAGCCATACTTCATTCTAATGACAAAGCTGACTGTTCAGGTGAAAATCAAAGCGCACTTTCGGGGAGGAGGATTTCTTTATCCGTGCAATGTACCCGACCGAGGAAGACGCAAATCCGATCTTAATACCACTATTCTAACAGGACACCTGTTGTTTAAATGGTTCATGCAATTAAATAAAAAAAGTTACTCGCTTTACTATATTTTACTATGATATTTACTATTATAACTATTGGAAAATAACCATTGTTTTACAGGCAATACAAAATCTAGTTATTCGTTACACTGGGATTCATGTCACTTAGGCTATTTGTCACCTGTTTCAAAAGCCTATAGCCTAAGCATTCAGTTCATGGCAAAAAAATAATATATAGTAGTTATATATAAAGTTTTATTTCTATCATATAGCTATACATAATGCTAATTTATTTTTAGTTTATTATTTATTATTGTAAAAAGAAATTGTTTATTGTTTGCAGTGTCATCAAAATAAACGTTTTATTTAACCATTTCAGTTCTCAGAGAGTATTTCCGGCAGGTATTCTACTAACATTTTTATACATTATAAAGCAATGGTATGAGTGCAATGAACATGGCTCTATGATGTGGTCACTCCATGCAACCTGTTCTTGTAATATAAGATTATATATCTGAACTGTCACTTTTTTAGGTTTTGGAGATACACTCAAGTGAACACATTTTAGTAGTAAGCAAAAATGATCTTTTTCTCAAACAATAGGGCCTACCAACGAATCCATATCATATCCAGGCTTAAGCTTGACATTTCCTGATTGGGACTAGTCTTGTGTACAAAATGAGGGGTTGTCTATCACATAAACCTGTATAATTTGTTTTAAAAAATTGAGGGCAGAGAAAAACATCAAAATCACCTCAGGGCTCAAAGCTACAGAACATATTTAGCTTGTTACACATATTCCATATTATAAAACTGTATCAGAAATATAACAATTCTATTTTTGTTTGTGAAAAAGGCACAAGAGGCCAAAAAATGTATATCACTTGCAATTAACAAGACAGAAAACAGAATGTACGAAACATGTACAGCGGCAGGTGCCCTGCGGGTGATGTAAGTGTACCTAACATATTCATGGCCCCAGGATGCCAGCTCCTCCTGTGACCCCAGCAGGCGGTACTTCAGACACTCTCGTTCGCCACTCATCGTCATGGCGAGGACCGACACCACGTCTGCACAGAATCGCTGCAAAATGAGCAAGAGAAGTATCCACATCAGACCAAAATATGGGCACAAGAGGAAATGTTGCAGTTCCCCTTCAAACAGAAACACACAAATTTTTCTTGTCGACACAACAGGTAAAAAAAGAAAATGGGTTCCAGTAAGATAAACAACCAGAGTAATGCAAGTCACTTATGTTTGCATCAGAATTAATTTTCACCTGTGTCAATAGCCTTACTTAAGTGATTTCAAACTCCAACAAACTTTGATCTGCAACTTCCCCTGTATAAGTGTCTAGCCACTCAATGTACACATAATGCTTTCAATGTAAATGGCATAGCATTTCAGACATCTTGTATCCTTCCCTGCCCCATTAATGTTACAGGGTGCTGCACCGCACGGTGGCCTGACCTTGTTGTCCCCAGCAGCCATGCCCTCGTAGATTTCCTTCAGCTTGCCGTAGTGCGGCCGCAGGAACTTGAGGGGCTTGGGCACAGAGGTCATGGAGGTGGTGGAGGAGCGGATCTGCCGGCGGAGCTCCTCCAGGGCCGGGCGGTAAAGAGATGTGTCCTTTTCCTGGGACACGGACACAGACAGGATCAGAACAAAAGAGATAATTGGGAAAACTCTCCAGCAGGATCATTCTGCTATATTATTTTTTCTCTTTGCAATGACACCTGTACAAATACAGTATTGTTCAATAACACCAGTGCAGTTATTTAAAAACTCCAATATTTTCCTTTAGAGCTTCACAGAAGTGAACACTACCTGAACTGTAGTTCTTCACAGCTAATCCAGAAAGGTTCTGCAACAGGAGTACTTACACCCAGTCTCTCCACCATCATCTCTAACTCTTCTTGAAGCTGCTTGTCTTCTTCAGACTAAAACAGTAGGAGAAATACATACAATTACAAGACAGGCCCAAGTTAAACAGTTATTAGTTAATGTAACATCGTAATGCTAAGTATACGTTACTGGGGCTATTTTCCTAGTGAAACTCGAGATTGGGGAGGGCCCAAATGGGATTTTAATTTGTAAATTCCATCATCTTTTAGACAGGCTTGTAAGCATTGTGTTTCCACAACAACACTCAAATATATGCATAAAAGAGAGACTATTTAGAGTAATAATCATTATTACCCAGGCAATTTAAGTACTGTCCCAAACGCAGACACCATGTGTCATTTGGGCACTAAATAACAGGGAAAAGAGCCATGACAAAATGATTTAGATGGTTTTGCTTGTGTTTAAAACAAAAGTAGCAAACTAAGTTGAACAGGACTGTCCCTAACAAAGACGGATGGAGAATACCATACTTTGCTGTAATAAGTCTCAATGTATTGTATCAATCTAAGTATTTTTACTACAGGACTGGTCTGCTTGCCAAAGACACTGGAGCTTGTAGTGTGTATTGATATTAGCACAACCCGGGAAAATAGAGAAGCTAACTTCTAGTTACGGACCACAAGCTAAAGACAATTACGTGTAAAGCATAATAAATGACTTAGCATCGCCTAGTTCCACAAATTGCATCTCAAATACCGGGTTTAAATTTGCAGTTGGGACTTGGTCTAATTTAATTCAAGCCATCCAATGACCTTATTCAAAAACGACAAATCAGTATCATTGCTAGGGCTCTCCCTTCTGATCATTAGAACGCTGTGTCACCAAATGCTGGCATTTCAATTTCTACTTAACTTGTTAAAGCACAATAAGAATATATTTCCCACCATAAATAACAAGAATCTTCTCTTTTCGTTCATTTCATCCGATAATTATACAGTCGGTACGAATAGTTCATGCTTTTGTTTGAAGTCGAAGCATATCTAGCGGACTAGCTACAGCCTATTGAAGCTACTGGTTGCTAACGCTTTCCAGCTAACGTTAGCTTAGCTTGCGTTATTTACTAACACTTTGTATTTAATTTTCATAGTGAAAAGAATATAATAATTTCTACATAACGTACTTAGCGCAATTTGGAATGAGCGTGCAACGTAAATCGGAAAATTACTTGCGAATTCGGTCATTTTAAAGATACTTGATTTTGCTAATTGAATGACAGCGCTCACGGCCTGCTCGACCATGTTGTCACTCGGGCAGTGACTCAGGCAAATTCGCAGCTACCTTTTGATTCTTATTTTTGAACACTGAGAAAATAAGCTGCCGTCGCTTACCAGCTCTTGCTCCTCTTTCTTTTCTTTGTCCTTTCCGGGGGGCTGCTGCCCCTTTTCCTCCGTCTTTTCGGGTAGTTTTTTCTCCTTGTTTTTTGCTTCCTCCATGATTGTAATACAACTGCCTCTGCGAATACGAAATTGAACCACCGGCTGACTCCCACAGTGAGCACGACAATTGTACGGCAAGCATGAGAAGCCAAAAAACATTGCTAATACATTTCGTGTGAGGTTCGCTCTTCCGTATTTTGCTATGAAAAACAACCAAACCCACGTTATTGAAATATTAAGTTCATATTAATTTTTTAATATTTATTTAGCAGTACAATATGTTATGATAGCATAACATATTGGTACAGTATTAACTATTAGCATTTTCAGTCATGCCTTTATGTGTCCTGTCATGTTTTATTACATTTTTATAGCACGACGTCTCTAAATACGGTGTAGAACGTGCAGAACAACTCAACGTCTGTCGGCATGCGTATCACAATGATAAAACATAAGCTAGAAACATTTTCATTGACTGCGACACATTTGCATGCTTTGAATTTCACTAATCACTAATGGGGCTTTTGTTATCGGGTAAATTACAATGAGACTGACCAAGCTAGCAAGTTATTGGCAAAATACTGCCCAGGTCATTTCACGCCTATTTTGTTTTCCCCTCAAATCGACGTCACAGCCTCATGATGAACTGAAGCTAGCCATGGAAGCTGGAAGACCAATTCAAGTTTGATACGTGCGCTAATATGAAGAGTTATTTAATTCTGATACAGCAGAGGCATTAACCACAAGTATTAATTAGTACAAACTTCAAGATTTGTGCTATGAACCAATAATTTGAACGAGAGAACCAATACTTATGTTAACTCGAATTCCCAGCTAACATGACATAGACAGGACTATTTATCATGTAATGTCACATTGTTCCTCGCTCGTGCTCGACTGGCCCGGACTACTACTTCGAATTCTCCGAGTGTACTGCGCGTGTGCATGTGTGCTCCTAGAGGGTACACGTGTCTCAAGGATTTGTCGTGTCACTTCCTCATGTTACAGTGACAGTTCATCAAACTGCCGATAGTGTACAGAGCGTGGAAATGGAAATGGAAATGCAAGATGAAGCCTATTCGGACTCTCTTCTGAAGAATCTCCAAGACCAGGATGCTGTCGCCATTGTTGGGATTATTGTCGCAGTAGTTGTAGTCATCTTAACGATACGTAAGTGAACCTCACCTCACAGACGCAGGCCTCGGTGCATCCTCGGCATCACAGTGACGAGTCATTCCGGGTTGGATGGCTTATTGCAAAGCTACCCGATTAGCTATCCTGCTAAAACAGCTAGATGCTAATGCCTTCGACATTCTAGTGTTTGTATTGCGCAACATTTTCATTCATTTTTGAGGTCGGAGAGTTGTAATTTGTTGCTAAATGTAATTTGATTTTTTTCAGTATTTCTGAAGATTTTCTGGGGGAGCAAATCGACTAAGAGTGCTGTCTTGTTGGTTGGACTATGTGATTCTGGGAAGACCCTTATCTTCAATAGAGTACGTGCAATTTCATTAAAGCGTTCAACTATCAAGCTACTTCATGACGTTGATTATCGTTTTTTCACAGGCAATAGTGTTATATAGTTAGTATTTTCCAAAAGGTAAAATTACTATTATCAGATGATTTTAAGTGATAAGATAGTGATAAGATCACTGCCTTATTGTTGCGATCACAACCAGGGGAGTTGTACCCTCAAAAGATTTAAACTAAAATGTTTCTCTGAAAATATCAGATTGGTAACATGTTAATGTTACAATCTCCAAAAGATTTACTGGCTAAGTAAGAAACCTATAACTTTAAAACATGTTTATTCAGTTGCTGGGTATTTTGGAGTGTCATAAATGTTTACTTCCAGTGGGAATTGAAAATGTTTTGTCCGTTTCCAGCTGTTGACGGGGAAATTCAAAAGGACTCAGACATCGATGGCAGACAACAGTGCATTTTACAGACCACATAATGACACGGTGAGAAAAGCACAGGTTTGATCATCTGGCATTTTATTTTGGTTTGTTGTGTAATATTAAATATATTTTTGTAGTCTTTCTCCAAAGACATTGACAGAGAAAGGTGAGTATTCTCAATTCCTGTCACCACAAAACAATTCAGATGAAAACTTTACAATGCTTGTATGGACTTTTACTTGGCACAATGATATTTTTCACATTAATACACGTTATTTGAATCTGAACAAAGGAGGAGTGGTCGTACAGGGACACTGGAGACCCACTTTGTGTGAATTGTAGACTTGTGCTGTAAGCAAATTTGTCTTTGGTTTCCCTCCAAAAGAAAAGGTCGTTCTCTGGAATACAATGGTGTGTTATTTAGGAATTGTATCTTTCCTGCAAACATTCACAGTACTGTATTTTCAGACACAGTGTGGGTATCTTTGTCTACAGGGCAGTGGTTGGACACTGATTGACCTCCCGGGACATGAGAGCCTACGTCCACAGTACATAGAGAAGTTCAAGTCAGCTGCTAGGTGGGCCTAATTTCACACTGGAAATGTCTTTAGGAATGTGAAAACAAGAGCAACGAGTTGCAACTGTTGCTACTAATGTAAATAATATATTCATGAAGATATGATTTTGTATTGATTCTTTAAATATGATTAAATGCATCAATGTAATGTGATGCCATATTGTAGTCACATAGCCTTTGATATTCTTGACTACCTCATTTGCACAGGGCTGGCCATATTCTAGACCATGTTCCAGCCCAAATGTGAGAAAACACAGGCCAAACTGGATAAGATATTAGTTGGTCTGGAACCCTGGACAAATACTGGACATTATTGTGCACTTTTTGTCTTGAGGTCTGACAACTTTTCAGGATTCAGTCAGACTCCCACTCCTTTCTGTAGGTTTTATTGTACTGCAGTTAGTTTTTATCTTTTTTTGTGGGTGAAACAGCTTTGCTCAGCAACAGGTATTTAGGTAGCTACTTTGACATTTGTGGCTGCCGTTGTCCTAATGGTGACAGACTGATTTTGCATCAGCCACGCCCCATCCACATGAAATTATTGTTGATAATTAGGGAACTTGATGGTATAAATTAGGGGTGTACACAAAAACCTGTTCACTGTGTGTGTTCATTTCAGCAGGAAAAGTAACCCAAAAATGTTACTCTTTCGCATACATGGAAAATGAACCCACAGACAGCTTTGACTGCTGGTGCTGCCCTGGTGGTTGGGGCTGCTGTCTTGTCTAATGAGGAGGGTGTGTCTCCACAGGGCAATTGTGTTTGTGGTGGATAGCGCCAGCTTCCAGAAAGAGGTGCGAGACGTGGCAGAATTGCTTTACTCGCTGCTGACGGACAGTGTTATTGCCAGGAATGCTCCAACCCTACTGGTGACCTGCAACAAACAAGGTAGACCCCAGCTGTGCGACTGCCAGAGTCTGTGCTAAAGTTAAGAGAATATGGACTGTGGGGGTGTAGAGCAGGAAGAGGAAGTGGACAATGACAATTCAGGAATGAAAGGGGAAACAGATGATATAGACGTAGGGTTAGAGCCGGTGGATGCAGTAAAGGAGTGCTTGAACGTAACTTTAGATGAGAGAGGGCAGTGGATAGCACTGTATCGATAGGTACTAAATGGAACTGTAAAGGAAAGAATGATATTTTCACCGGTGAAGAATTGTGTGGTGACCTTGTACTGCCTCCTTGTCCTATAGATATCACCATGGCAAAGTCAGCCAAGTTGATTCAACAGCAGCTGGAGAAGGAGCTGTGAGTATTTCACTGCACATTGTGCCTTAAAAAAATAACTTAAACTGCATGAATAAACACCACGAGACAACTGTCGATTCTGTATCCACAGGAACACATTACGAGTGACACGCTCTGCAGCCCTGAGCTCCCAGGATGGGTCAACAGGGGACGCCAGTGTGTACCTGGGTAAGAAGGGCAAGGACTTTGACTTCTCCCAGGTGTCCATGCGTGTGGAGTTCCTGGAGTGCAGCAGCCGTAGCAGCAAGGGCGATGAAGGGGAGGCTGACATCGAGAACCTGGAGAAGTGCCTGGCAAAACTGTCGTAATGAGTCCTAATTTGCTGTCATGTTTGGATCAAGCAATCATCTCTCAGAGCCTCATAATTTGACAGCATATGTCTGTCAGTGAACCACAGTTTTGAAGTTACTCTCCTCATATTTGCTTTCCATGAACCTTGTCTTTGATTTTTAAAGAAAGGAGGTACAGCTAGCCTCAGCAGTTCAGTGAAATGTTCTTTGCATTGTCCTTCATTCTCTGGGGCCCGTATTTCAGTATTCAAACGGCGTGTGAGACTGTAAAAACAGTGTCCCCATCTCTGCCAGTGTGCCACATTATGGTGTACTACAGCCTCAGTCTTTGATGTTGATCAGAGTCCACGCGCAGTAAGATCAAGTCATATTAGGGTTGAGCGGTTTGTGTGATACTCTCTTATAGGAAGAATTAGTTAGATTTTATATTGTGATGTACAATTCCTTGCTGCTATTGGCATGGGAATTTTTTTTTTTTTGAGCGTTTTGTCTTTTTTGAAGTCAGGGTCATGAAGCTAAGAAGTCCTAGTATTGTGCCTTTTTTTGTTTAAGGAACACATTTATTAAGCATCAAACGCACACTGAACAAGCTTGGGTATCTGTGCAAGGTTTGTTGTCATTTGCAGTGTTTAGATGTTTGATTGCAGAATTATGGACTTGTTAGATTGGATGTGTGACCTTAAACAGGAATGTTGTTACATTGTTCTGCCCTTCTATAAAAGCAAAGATTATTCACAAAGTTGTCCACGGAGTCTCAGTCACTGGCTGTGGGGGAAGGGGAGGTGAGGGGAGGGTGGGGGTGGAGTTGTCATTCAGCCCCAGGCCAATATTCTAGAGAGATTCTAGTCAAAATTGAGAGATTCCAGTAAGAATTTGTTGTAGTTGTTGAGTTAACCAGCAGTATATACAAGTATAAATTCCAAATTGCAGACAAAACTGAATTAATTGTAAATAGTTCTGTATTCAAAAAGATGGCAGAGATTCATCCAAATCATTCTTGTACATCTAGATTGATATCGTGATCCAAGTAAAATATATTGTGGTGAAATTCGTCTACGCCGTTGTTTTCACTTGCAGTTGACTTGCAGGCGCCCAATCTACCAACTTCATTCACTGGTGCACAGTGAGATGCTTACCGTCTGAATCCCTCCAATCCCTGAGCTACGCTGGAGCCGATTGTGCGCCAGCCTGGGGGGCATTAGCACCATGCCTAAACCGCGAGGCGGTCCTGCACTTTAATAGGAGATCCTTTTGATGATTCTACACACAGAACACAAGGACAATTTTGAAACTTAAATATATTTTGCTACGGTATAGTTTCAAATGGAAGTTCAGCAGTGGCTGATCAAATCTGTTTCAAGTAGGATGCAGAGTTGAAGGGAAATTCAAGTTTTTCAGTATATGTTTTCACCACGGAGGTCGTCCCACAGATCTCTCATATGCCCTCTGGTGGTAGGTGTGGGAAGTGCAGGCTTACTCCAGCTCTCAGAAGTGTGGAAATGGTCAGTTAAGGCTGGAGTTTTATGCGTAGAATGCATAAATTTGATTGACCTGCTCTCCAGAGCTATCAGTACAATTTATATGCCTCTGCATTATTTTACAATTTTTGTATTTATGTATTGCACATGGAAATCACAGTAACATCAGTATAATGTGCAATGTTCAGCATGAATCAGATGCACTGTTAAGTGTTTGTTACGAAACTATACCAAGATCTATAAAAATTAAGAAAAAGAAAAAAACAGACAAAATACACAATATGACAGCCCTGGTAAAACATTAAAAACTTATGCCATTTTTAACAATGCCGTGAGAATCCACAATTACTGTAAGCGTACATGGATCCTGGCTAGATGATCTACGGACGTGTAGGTGACTGTCCTCTTTTCCAGCTTTTCTGGTTATTACAGTAGTTCCATTGATGAGTTGTTGGAATGCGGGTGCATCAGTGTGCATGCATGCGGGTACATCAGTGTGCATACACACATTTATATATGTGTATGCGCATATATCCATGCGCAAGCGACGCAAGCACGTTTGCAAGTGAGCGCGTGTGTGAGGGCTTTCACATGGCTGCACACCTCCGTTGACAGCAGATGACAGAGCAGTACTCTGCTCCTTGGAAGAGGAATGAGTCTAGCTCTGGGCTGCAGAGCCAAGCCACCGGCAGAGTCTTTGAACAACAGATTTTAAGGACAAATAAGCCTCAGACGAGAACAGGTGAAATATTATCAACCAGTTATGGAGACTTCCATAGCTCTAGTACGTGTTCTCTGGTTCTCTCTCTCACTGTGGGACACAGGATTTGTACTGTGACTGCACGCTGCCGAGGGGTGGATTGCAGGTGTGAGGTTGTTACAGTCATTTAAAGGTGTACCTTGGCCTTCCGGAGGTTGTTCCAGCTGAGCGTCCGTGCGGCTGACGACAGCGTGGGCGGGCACCCTGGCCAGGTGGCAGGCGGCCAAGCTGCTCGCGTCCCCCCTGCTGCCGTTGTTGCACAGCAGCTGGTAGCCAGCGCTCTCTGCGGCCGTGTACAGGAAAGCCAGCAGAGCCTCCGCCTGTGGCGGTTCACAGCCCGGGGTGTGTCAGCGGAGTGGAGCGGAGCGATACCCACCTGGAGCAGTGGTGCGCTTCACAAAGGCCCCCTCGCCTGCTCCTTCTGTCCAGCATCTGAGTGTAGAGAGAGGAGAAAGCCAAATTTTCCCTTTCTGTTCATGGTCCTATTACACAAAGTTAATGAATCTGTCAGTCTCTTTATCTATTTCTCTCTCTCTCTCTCTCTCTGTGTCAGACTGTTTGTTTGACTGTCTCTGTCAAAGGACAGCGGTGACATGCATGGATGGATGGGTTAATACAGGGGGTGGTGACAAGATTACCGGTAGAGCTGAAGAGGGACGAGCAGGCTGGGTCCTTCAGTTACATTACATTACATTATAGGCATTTAGCAGACGCTCTTATCCAGAGCGACTTGCACAACTTTTTTTTTTTTTTTTTTTACATAGCACTTTTTTTACATTGTATCCATTTATACAGCTGGATATATACTGAAGCAATGCAGGTTAAGTACCTTGCTTAAGGGTACAACGTGTCAGTGTCCTTACCCGGGAATCGAACCTGCGACCTTTCGGTTACAAGCGCAGTTCCTTACCCACTGTGCCACACTCCGTTGTTGTGGAAGAGCTCGTTCTGTGTGCGGGAGCAGTTGCCCTGGCACAGCTGGCACAGTCCAGAGGCCTGAGTCGCTCCGGATGCACAGCTGGCAGAGAAGAAGCCAGACACAGCTGTGAAAAGAACATTAAGCACACAAAATCCTGCCACACACAGATGCATACGCAGGGAAAACTCCCAACAGGGCGTGGCCTTACCATATTTCGGTGAATATAATTTACAGTGCAGCATTTCCTTATTTAAAGTTGTCTGCAAGTCATTCACTCAGAGATGATGATTAACAGGAAGGGCAGAAGAGATGTGACTTCATTACCCTTCTGCATTAGCATCAAAACCGCACTTCTGCATTAGCTTTACATTGTGGAAACCCAATGCTAATGTTTCAGAGATGGCTTATGCAACGCAGAGTGCGAGTGTCTGGATACAGTCGAATAAAAGTGCAAGCATAAGCAACGTGCATGCTGTTCCTTTAAAAACATCGAGGCCCAGTAATGAGAGGCCCACACCTCAGCCAGTGTGGCCGACCCTCATATCTCACACCTCAATCCCACCCCCCACAGCACAAAGGGCTGTGTTACTGAGGACGCTGCGGCTGCATGGAGCTGATTATTAGCACAACAAAAGGACAGATGGTATTACATACACCTTCAAGTGGGTCAGGTGCTTTCACACATATGGACCTCAGGACACAATAGAGCACTGGTAACAAGTCTTTACAGTATGATACCATTTCCTCCACTGAGTTTTAAGCATATGGTCCCAGACAGTGAGACACACTCATCTGTGGGGTACTTCAATGACTTTTGCAGACAACAGGCAGAAATCATGGAATTTAAGGTAGCTTTAGCTTTCCATCCCCCCAACCAAAAGTACTCCAACCAAGGCAACTCAGAAATCTCAGCTTAGGGTTAAGCACTTATGCAGCAAGGAACTTCTGCTCCATGCAGTCAACAGAGAACAGAGCTTCACTGAATGCTATGAAAACAAAACAAAATCCTGGAGAGGCCTATTATCTTTAGCGTTGAAAATAATCCAGGTTTGTGTCAGCCTCTTGGTACAGTGTTTATATAGTAGACATGTTTTCTTTATTACGCTGGAGGCCCGTGCAGCTGCAATGACAATCACGTATTGTTCCTTTCGCAGAAAAACATTTCCAGAAAACCAGCAAAAAATGTGGCGAAGAGGGTTTTCAAAGGAAGAGTAATTTGATAGGACACAGACCCCGTTGTGTTCGTGAGCAGAAATCATGAAGAACGAGGGTTTGGCAAGTTTGGACTCGCTGGACCGTGCCAGGACGTTGAGGCAGACAGATGGGCATCAGAACGTCAGCCCAAGACACAGCCTGTACCGTTCAGCCACCTTTACCTGGAAAAATCTTACCCCCACATGCAAGACAAGAGCACACCACGTGCCCCTTATGCCAACCATGCAAACCTAGAATGAACAGGCAGGGTCTGGCATGTGTGCATGTGACTGTGTGTGTCGGCTCAAACACAAGCATGAAGATGCACAAATCCACACCTCTAACTCACACTATACCCTTCCCAACCATACACACAAATTCACCCGCACATGTAAACCGAGGCATACCCCACACAGTTCCACACAGTGACACCTTTATTCGGTATTGGCAGAAGATATTTAATTCACTGCAAAGCAGACTGAAATCCAAGAATGGCGGTACACAAATGCAACCCACTGAACATATTCTGCAGGCAAAGCAGACAATGGAAAATTCAGTGCAGTTTCTAATCTTGAGACATGGAGAGATGCTTTTCTCCCAGAGAAAAAGCTGCTGGGGTTGCTCTAGTCACTCTGATGCAGAGACAATCTTACTGGTAACAGATGACCCATCTGCAGCCCTCGTTCTCTCATACCAGCCTTCTGGCAACCAATAGCGCAAATTACAATTTGAGAGAAATAGGAATCGCGTATCACGCAAACCTAAAATACAATCAGGTACCACTGTGACCTTGGGTACCGTAAGGACTCAGTAACACCACCCCTCCCCAACTGTCTTCTACCCGACACCACACCTCCCTAACACTTGCACTCGACATCACCCCTACCCAACACTCTCCTGCTTAATTCTGCCCTGTAGGGTGCTCAGATGAATGGTTTTTGAGAAGGACCCCGGGGGTGAGCACACGGTTGACTGCAGCGCTCCTGAGGGGTCCTACAGTGCACTGAGGGAGTACACGGAGAGTGCGCTGCTCTGGTCCGCCACCAGGAGGCAGGGCTCGCCCTTGAGCAGGGCGGGACACAGCCAGTTCACCTTAGCCCCGTGGCTGATGCTGAGTCTCGGGCCTGCAGGAGGAGGTGTCTCTGGGCCTGGCTCATCGCTGGTGCCCTGCTCCTCATCCTGGTCCTCCTGCTGTGCCTGGGCCTGGGCCTGGGCCTGGGCTTGGGGCTGGGGCTGAGGCTGGGCCTGGGCCTGGGCCTGGGCCTGTGCTTTGGGTTTCGCCCTGCCTCTGCCCCCCCTGCGGCGGGACGGCCCGCGGGGTTTGCCCTTGCCCTCCGTGGCGGCGGCGGCGGCGAGCTCACTGACGTCCCACAGGGCCACGCACCCGTCGTTGCCCCCGGTGGCCAGCCAGTGAGGGTGGGACAGGAAGCTGAGGAAGTGCGCCTGGGAGGCGCCCTGGCTGTGGGCCTGCAGGGCCGTCCGCCGCTCCGGCCCCGAGCCGCCGCCCACGCGCACCACGTGCACCCGCCCGTCCTCGGCCGCGCACGCCAGCACGTTCCCGCAGGCTGCCGCCGAGACGCAGTGCACCAGCGGCGGGTTGAAGAGCTGGCCCGGGTTCTGCCGGCACCCCTCCTCTTCCTCAGCCACCTCCTGCAGGTTGAGCACCCACAGGGGCCGGGCTCTCTGCAGGCTCCACAACATGAGCTGTAGGAGCAGAGAATCAGGGCTGCAGCAGCTCAGACAATCAGCACTGGGCAAATATATGGAAAAGAGCACCCAAGGATAAGATCAATTTCTGTTATCCCAGTGAAACATATTGTTTGAAAACATTTTCATTAAAGTATAAAATCTTGCCTTTGTGTGGTGCATGGGTGTAGGCATTATCATCATCATCAACAACACTGAGACTGATCATTAAATTTCAATCATCAAGAACAGCAAAACCCATTTCATCTGAATCACTCTCTCCCCAGGCAACACAGCAGCCCACTATGCACCACCTTGCAGAGCAGCTGTTCACCAATGGCCCAGGCGAGGTCAGAACTGGAGAAAAACCTTCACTGCTCCAGGCTAGCCCATTGCCTGTTTGTCTGGCCTGCTCATAAATGGCACAGGTGAAAAACCTTCACCGCTCCAGGCCTGTTTGTCTGGCCTGCGTGTGCGCGCCTTACCTGCATGTCAAGGCCGGCAGAGACCAGGCTGTGTGGCCTCTGGGGCCGGAAGGCCACCGAGGAGCAGATGTTGGTGTGGCGGCGCAGGGTCCGGCTGACCTTGCCGCTGTGCAGCTCCACCACGCGCACGGCCCCGGAGTCGTCGGCGGCGGCCAGCAGCGCACCCGTCTCGTTCAGGGACAGCCCGTTGATCTCGTCCTCGCCCACGCGGAGCTCCCGGACTGGGCCCTTCAGGTTCCGGGGGTCCAGCTCGCTCACCGTCTCGCCGTGGGACGCGTAGAGCGAGCCGGGGGCCGCCGACGAGAACACGGCGCTCGTCACGTCCTCCCCAGCCTGCAGCCTGAGCTGGGCCAGCGGCGCCCCCTCCTGGCTCCACACCGTCACCTCGCCGCCCTCCGCTCCCGAGGCCAGCAGACCCTCGGGGCCCATCGCGGGGCCCGCCGCGGCCCCCACGCAGAGCACGGGGGCAGAGTGGCCACCGGTCCACCTGTGGGCCATTCTGTAAGGGCTCACCTAAAATAGCAGCGTACAGGACCGGGTCAACACATCTGTACAGGCAGGTACCAATGAGCTGCATCCATCTATCCATTATCTATAGACTATACCCAGTTATCCTGAGCAGGGTTGCAGGGGTTGCTGGAGCCTATCCCAGCATGCATTTGGCGAGTCTCCAATACAGTCACCTTCATGTCTCTGGACTGTGAGAGGAAACTTAAATACCCGAAGGAAACCCAGCAAGAGAACATGCAAACTCCACACAGAAAGGCCCAGGCCAGATACGAACCAAGGACCTTCTTGCTGTGAGGCGACAGTGCTACCCACTGCACCACCATGCCACCCCGATGAGCTACAGAATCAGAAAAATCAGACAATCTTCATGAGCCAGTGTTTTCTACAAACGCCATATACCCTGTTCATTGCCAAACAATATGTATAGCACAAGGAGGTTTTAAATCTAAATTTATTAGATTACAATGTTCCCTTCATTCCCAATGAAGCAGCTGTTGTGCAGACACCATCATTACATTGTACATTGCATAGGCAACTCACAACAGCAAATATACAATGCAGCAGCAAAATATATGTGCTATTTTGAGTTATTAATTGTGAAGCAGCAGCTGCACTCTGGGAACCTTCCTGTTGCAGATGGTAACTGAGTCAACATCTCCCAGCAGCAGCCACAAAAATGCACACAACATCAACACCAAGATCACAGCGTATGACTCTGACAGCCAAGATGCCCAAGAGACGTACAGGGAGAGTACATTTTGGAATGCGGGTTTTTGAGACGAAAGAGGGAACAATATGAGTGAAAAATATAAATGTTCAAATGATTATTTTTGTATCTCACACAGGGAATTAATTTAACTGTGTGAATGAGATTTTAATTGCGTGTGACAGAGATTTGCATGATGACCGATGTTAATGGAATTGCAATCTATGTTGGCACACGTGGCTCCAGTAATTTTGAATAGTAACCACACACTCATTGGACAACCTCTGGGTTTACCTATACGAATCCCATCACCTGTGTTTTCGAAAATTTTAATAAATGCGTCTACGATGACTGTCGCAGATGACCGTCCCTACACTCAGTTCTAATAAATTCAGCTAGTTAACATAGCCTACAGTAACAACATAGCTAATTATTCTTAATGTTATTCTGCATACAGGCCACTCCACCCCAACATAAGAAAGTGTCCATTTCATTATATTAAGGAGCAAACGTCAAATAAATTGATATCGGTTTTCTTAAGTTAAGCGTTTTCATTTACCTACCTCGCTATAGTTGCCACGGTCGTAGCAGATTCTATTTTGTCAGCTGTCTAGCAAACGTTACACGACGAATCTCGTGCTTCCCCCTTGACTGACTTGCTAACTCTTATGCACATGCATAGTTAGCTAACCAGGAAAAGGAAAACATGCAAACTATGTTTATCATCCAGTATAGTTTACAGCTGAAAATAAATTAACAATATTTTGCCTTGCTAAATAATAAAACTGGCAAAACCAACCCGTGAATTAAATCTTACCCTTCGGGGCTTTGCCAAGTCCTAACTAAACCTAACATACGTTAGCAGCACTGACTTGAAATTCAACTCATGCATGCTGGTGTGCGTCGCACATTAATGACATCAGACCGCCCTCATTTTCATGCAGATCTTCTTGTCCGTGTGCAGCGTACTGCGGCTAAGAAAACTAACATATTTGTACCGTCAGGAAAGGAAGGTGATGATGATGATCAGATAATAGAATCAATATATAAGAAATATTATTTTTTATGCGCTGCAAAAGCTGCAAACGTATGCTTGGGTTTAAGCAGGATGTCCGTGGGAACCGGTTTAGTGCAGCAGCTGCGCAGATGTACTGCTCGTCATATGGACAGACTGATATTGTACACATCATTTCAATTAAAAAACCCACACTAGTGAAAATTGTGAAATAAGTGGGCCAGCCTGGAATGTGATATAACTTGAAAACCAAAAAGCACAAATATCTACATCTTACAAAGTCATATTGAAAACATTTAGAGTATAAGAAAATTTTACTGTACACAGTAAAATGCCCAGTGTTAATTCAGCTCTAACAGAGTAGGATATGAGGTCAATAGAGACATTATGTATTCTATAAGAGTTGATTTATCACAAAATATTTTACTGTGTAGTTGCCATGGCACTCCTACAGGGCGGAAACTCACTGAATGGGCTGGTTGACTCCCAAAAATATGAAGTGCCTACAATGTACCCTAGGTTATAGAACTAGCCATGTCTGTTTTCAAATATTGTTCATGACTGTTCACACAGTTTATTCAAAGAAATTAGTTAAGCCATTGTCCAATTCAAAATGCTTTATTAGCATGACATTTCAACATACATTGTCAAAGCTATACATAAATTAAACATGAACTACAATACCATATTCCTTGAAATAATTAGCATAACCAAATAATAATGATTATAGGAGGAATAGTCACTAATTAAAACAATTATGAAAATTTTACATATCAACAAATGTTAGCTGTCTCCTCCAAGGTGTGGCATGTAGCTACATATTGTGTGGCCAGATTTTGACTGCACCTTTCCTCTCCTAGGAGGATTTAAATTTGTTGTGTTTCAGGAAGGTTTGGGAAGTTTGGGAACTGCAGAGAATGTGGGGAAGAAATATTCTCTAATTAATTTATAATTTCTTTGAGGGAGTGCAGCTCTCTCTCTCTCTCTCTCTCTCTCTCTCTCTCTCTCTCTCTCTCTCTCTCTCTCTCTCTCTCTCTCTCTCTCTCTCTCTCTCTCTCTCTCTCTCTCTCTCTCTCTCCCTCCCTCTTCTGGCTCTCTCATGTGGGCCATGGCATTTCTGATGAGTCTGGGCCATTTCTGGGTCACCGCACACTGCGACCTGACAAACTGAACGCGGAGCAGGATAGCTTGGACAGAAGTTCTGCAAGCTGTGCACTCACTCTCACATACTGTACACACACACACACACACACAAGCATCTACACTCACAACAACAAAAAAACTACACTCTCAAACACATTCAGATATCACACAAACGTTCACAGTGTACATTGCGTTGGTGTTGCATAAAGAACTCACAACTGTAAGTATCTAACTATCTATCTATCTATCTATCTATCTATCTATCTATCTATCTATCTATCTATCTATCTATCTATCTATCTATCTATCTATCTATCTATCTATCTATCTATCTGTCTGTCTGTCTGTCTGTCTGTCTGTCTGTCTGGCTGTCTATCATCTAACTATCTATATGTATCTGTCTGTCTGCCTATCATCTATCTATCATCTATCTATCTATTTGGCAATTTGTTTTACATTCCATAAGATACATCAGGTTTTAGAATTAGTCATATGAAAACATGTGGATTTGATATAGAATCACATTGGATATCAGAGTGTATATAGAAACAAAAATGTAAAGAACATTACCTCAAACAGTTGGAATATATTACACGAAAAAGGAACAATACTTATTACTTTAATGTACACCATTTCTTGAATTTGTTAACTTTACATTATTGTAATATATTGTGTAGCAGACTGTGCATTTCAACATATACAGCACTACAGCTGTACTTTTAAAAGTTTTTTTTTAGTGACTGAAAAGAGACTTTATTTTAGTGTTTTTGATATAGCGCAAACAGGGTTCATGGCTTTTGGAAAATTCTGTAGTTATTCTTGACACTTGAGCTACAGCTTGTGATATCGCTTGTGAGTCTTCAACCACAAGTTTGCACTTGTCTTATCCTCAAAAAGCTGTCACATTTAATTTCAGTTCTCAAATATTTTTGTGCATTGTCCTCCAAAATAAATGTCCCATGCACAGACAAATCTTCTTCTTCTCTTTGTGAAACTATATGCATATTTTCAAGTAGCATTTAATAGTAAATCAATATTAAACAAATTGCATCAAGATAAGCTCAATAATTATAAAGTTAGAGCTGAAGGATTCAAAATTTAATATTTGTAGAATTCCTGTAGTCCCATAGACCTAGAGAGAGAGAGAAAAGAAAGAGAGAGCGCAAAGAAGATATCTATTTGAGGCACTATTTTCAGCTTACAAAAAATCTTTGTGTGTCACAGTTCAACTCTCAATTGTCCTTAAAGCCACTGGCCTTTTGAAAGAATGCTGACAGTGGGATGGACAGCATTCTGTGGCCTGCGCTCTGTATGTTAACCATAATGTCCAGCCCACAGACCAACACACTGATCTACTGCCCAAGCGTTGTCAAGGACTGGTAACACTCCACAAAACAGGTACGAATCTCTCTCTCTTTCTCTCTTTTTTCTCTCTCTGACACACACACACACACACACACACACACGCACACACTCAAACACAAACACACAGACACACAGACACACACACACAACACTCAAGAACTGGCCCTCTAGTGTGGCTCTGCATCTTTGTGTTTTCACAAAAAAAAAAAACGCTTCCTCTCTTTTTTCTCTCACACAAGCATACAGAAGAAATGGGGTCCCCATATTTCCCAGCGCGCACAGTTCTGTTCCGGAAGGAGCCAAGCGGTGTGACCTACAGAATTCCGGCGCTGCTCTATTTGCCGATCTCCAACTCCTTCCTGGCCTTCTGTGAGGAGAGGCTCAGCCCAGCGGACTCCCAAGCCCACCTGCTGGTCCTGCGGAGGGGGACTTTCTACCGCAACTATGTGGAGGTCAGCAGCAGGTCAGGGGTCAGGGGTCAGCAGCCACATGGAAATGACCCTGAAATAAGTACATTTAGATTTATATTCCTCCTTTCTTTCCCTTTCGCTCTGTATCCTCCCTTTTCTCCCTCCCTAGTTTTAACAGACTTTACAGATCTATGTGCTTAGAGATGCACTTGACAAATATTATGGTCATGGAAAGTAATAATTAAAGGCTCTTTCTCCCCCTCTTTTCCCCGTTAGTGGGATGACATCAGGGTGCTGGAATCTGCTCGCCTGCCAGGTCACCGCTCCATGAACCCCTGTCCAGTCTACGATGAGTTCACCAACACCGTCTTCCTATTCTTCATCGCTGTGCTGGGCAACATCACAGAGTCCTTCCAGCTGGTCACAGGGAAGAATGTGACACGTCTGTGCTTCGTGTCCAGCCACGACCAAGGGCAGACCTGGAGTCCCGTCACCGACCTGACCAAAAGTGTCATTGCAGACACCATCAAAGGTGCGGTGATTCCTCGGCTCTCCAAGACCTGATTTATCCATGAAAGTGGATGCAAGGCACGTCTGTGTGACCATGTGACACAGTGGATGCTTTTGTCAGTTTATGTGTGTGTGTACCTGAGCGTGGAGGGGGTGGGCATGTCAGAAATTCTGTGTGAATTTATATGTGTTGTTGTGTCTCTGCATGAGCGTCGCCTTCTGTTGCAAGCATGTGCTACTTGTGTGTGTACCTGTAAGAATGTGTGTGTCAAGCAGACACCTGGGAACTTGTGAACATTATCCGTGTTTTAGCAAAACTTAATGACTTAATGCTTTAGTAATAGTGTGCATATTCTGATTTAATTTCACTTTGAACACAAATTAATTCCATTCACTAGTTCCATTTTCACACGCTTAATGAGGCCAGCTCAACAGCCATTTCATTTGTAATTTTGAATTTGAATAATATTGCATTTAGACCTTTTTAAGGGAAGTTGAATGGGGATTGAGAAATGTAAATTTTTTTAATTGGAAGTGAATGAGAATTGAGGCACTTATTAGGATCTGGATTTGTGGAATTGACCCCACGACTCTGGTTGTTGTTACTTCATCTGTCCTGCGGTCCAGACTGGGCCACCTTCGCGCTCGGCCCTGGCCACGGCGTTCAGGTGAAATCGGGCCGGCTGCTGGTGCCGGCCTACGCCTACCACATCGACTGCAGGGAGTGCTTCGGGCGGCTCTGCGTGACCACGCCCCACTCCTTCTGCCTCCGCAGCGACACGCACGGGCGCAGCTGGCTCTTGGGCGAGGCCGTGCCCGCCCTGGACAGCGTGGAGTGCCAGGTGGTGCCCGTGGACGAGGAGGACGGCGGTAGCGTGGTGTACTGCAACGCCCGGAGCCCACTGGGGTGCAGGGTTCAGGCGCTCAGCCTCGACGATGGCGCCACCTTCCAGAACGGGCAGCTGGTGCAGAAGCTGGTGGAGCCGCGGAACGGTTGCCACGGCAGCGTGGTGGGCTTCCCCGCTCCTCTCCGCTTGCCCCAGGAATGCCGCGCGCTGCTTTTTGGCCCCCATGGCTCGGCCCCTGCTCGGGCTCGACACTGGACCTTCAGTGCTCACCCACCCCCTGCAGACCCTCGAACCTCTGGAAACTTCCTCACACCCACGTGGGTGGCCTACTCCCACCCCACTTGGCCCAACGCCCGGCGGGACCTGGGCGTGTACCTCAGCCTGTTCCCTCGCGACCCGGACAGCTGGTCCGAACCCTGGGTCATTTACAACGGGCCCAGCGCCTACTCCGATCTGGCCTACCTGGAGCTTCCAGCCCCCGAAGCCCCGCCCATCACTGCCTTCGCTTGTCTCTTTGAGAACGGCTCAAAGACGGCGTATGACGAGATCTCCTTCTGCATCTTCACACTGTATGAGCTCATTGACCACATCCCTCATAGAAAGCCTGGCTCTGGCAGAGGAGAGGTGCAGAAGAAGAAGAGGAGGTGGAAGCAGAGGCAGAGCAGGCTTTGTGGCCTCTGTAGCATCTGCTAACGTGCTAGAATTGTAGCTTCCACTCGCTTCTGGTACATTGATTCAGTGAGTATGCTACATTGAGGAACACGTGGCTATGCCGGGGAAGTAGCAATGCTCAGGGTTTGTTTGAATTTTCTAATCAATTCATTACTGTACTGTAGGTGTCAGAAATGCTATAATT
Source organism: Anguilla rostrata (assembly GCF_018555375.3). Classification (NCBI taxonomy): domain Eukaryota; kingdom Metazoa; phylum Chordata; class Actinopteri; order Anguilliformes; family Anguillidae; genus Anguilla; species Anguilla rostrata. The sequence continues at coordinate 17,112,194 of NC_057944.1, forward strand.
TAATCTTAGTGATTAAATTACATTCTAATTTGCAACCACACACAAAATGATATACAAAAGCCAACTATACAAATGTATATAAGTAAAAAAATACTAAATTAAAAGTACTAAAATCTTTTCAGCTGATATAGCTGTCATTGGGCATAGAGTAAAAACATAACTTCAAGTGCCTTAGGTTTTTCTTTCTTTCTTTTTCTCAGTAGCCTATCTGTTGCAAATGTCATTCATTGAACATGACCGCAAATGCCTCAGGTTCCTCAAGTAATTTTATAGTTGTAATGTAAACCAATAGAACAAAAGAATAGACAATTCCTGGTCCACAAAGAGATGCGTGAAGACACAGGCTCCAGTAACCTACCTAAATTTGCCACTTACATTTATATCAAAAATCATGAAATGCTCTCAAGATTCAGGTTTGGCACATTATGTAGTAACGAGCTTGAGCAAAAACAATAATACCATTCTTAACATTTGTTTATTTCATGCATTATTCTTTGTTTTTGAGATACTCTCATAAAATAAACATGTTATTTGAACCAATATTTCATTACATTTATGACAAAAATATGGAATTTCAAAAAACGGTTATAATTTACTTTAAGTTCTTGTATCAAACTATCAGAACATAATAAAACCTTATTAAAATAAGAAAATAGCTTGCATGCCTTTTATTTTTAAGGTAATTTATATAGTTGATTGTACGTGTCCATTTTTTATTCTTTTTAGCTGCCATTTTGTCCCACCTTTGCCTCATAGTTATATGATAAAAATACTAGTGACTCATTTAATTCCTCATTCAATAAAATACATTGTTTGAAGACAAACAGTCAGTCATTTAAATAAGAAGAGGCTAGAACCCTGGCACTGAAAACCAATGCCTTCGATGCACTTCAGACACAGCTCAATACGGCCTCACAAGGAGAGGCAGAGAAAGTGCTTTGTGTTGTAGAATTTATATTTTTTGCTGTTTTGTGGTTTATCTGTAGAAAGCAGATGTATTTTTAGCAAGATATCTATTTTTCCACCAAAGGACAAAGATAATGTTTGTTTAGATGACTTGCTATCAAGGAAGACTGATGAAAAATACACTAAAGCCAAGGGATACCTAGCTGGATAACTCTTAGGGCATATGGTATTAGACGATACAGTAGTTACAATACAGAAGGAAGGTGCAAACCAGAAAATATGTGCATGAACTATTTGGTTATGCTTTTAAATGCATTGATGATGAGATAGCTATATCTGTGCAGTGACAACTCCTATTATCATAAAAAAGTACACAGTTTTTAATTTTGCAACATTGTGCATACTTGAAACATCAACTTGACATTATTTGTGCTAACACAGACAAGCTAGCTAAATAGACCTCCTTATAAATGATGTGTAACATCACACACACACACACACACACACACACACACACACACAGTTACAGACTGATAGTCACTCAGCAGTGGTGGTTGTCTTAGGAACACGCATTTACCCACTAGAAGGGAGGAGCAGTTTTCACAATCAACCAGACAGTAGTTCATTGTTCCTCTGAGCTACTGATGATCCTACGCCCACTATCTCCTGAGGACTTGGATTAGCAGTCTGGGCAGGGAGTAGATAATCATTTAGAAAGATTAAAAGGCTAAGAAAAATCTATGAACATATTTCTAAGGAAATGTATGGTTCAGTATAAGCTGTTGATTAACTTTAGTTAAATATAAAACATTTCAGAATCAATGTAATTTAATATAGATACAACCGGAAGTGTATGCCCTGTTACGTCCTGTTAATGACTTCACTCACATGCAGATTCCGTAATCTGGTTGCACAAGTTGGTGAGCCTCCTCAGGAACCTGCAGTCACATGTTCTGCACACTTGTTGCGTAATATTAAACCAGAATGTACAACATGAATTTCCATTTAAGTTGTCATATTTCTCAACTCACATACAAAGCTGCATTTCTGACTAGTGTGTACAATTTTGTGCCTTTTGCATTTGCCTGTCACTGCTGGTGCTAGAGTGGAGAGGCATGTTATCATGAAACCAAAGCCCACTGAAAAGGTAGCCTCAAATTAATTGCAAATATTTGATTAGTAGAATGTTGTGTGTGAACACAGCTATCAATATTTGACAATGTTGTCCCCCCCTAAATCAGGCTACTCTGGAGAGTCTGTTTCTGAGATATTGAATACTTGCCACCAGAGAGAGCTGTGATTAAAGTTTCTCTCAATTTCTTTCTCTTCAGAGCAGATGAAACGGTCCCAAATTTAATGTCACATTCAATTCATAGCGCAAACAATAGACTGAAATTTAGTGCACTACCCCACTGTATCTCTGGGACTTGACTTGCTGTGACCCTCTCTCTCTTTTTGCTATTTTCACAGTTTCTACAAATGAAACCAATATACAAATGTATTGCTAAACAACATGTGGATAAACCAATATACTGTCTAGATTATACTACCGCAATACCTCACCACCTATGAGCCTAATGCACATGAGTGATCAAGAATCACTTCTGAACTCAAATCAGTTCTGAACACTCCTGGAGTAAGACACAAGTATATGTTTTATGTGTTACTGGGATTGTGTGTGTGTGTGTGTGTGTGCACGCATGTGTATGTTTAATGTTGATTCTACTATCTCAGCATGGAATAGATTGAAAAGTTCAGTAGATCCCTTCAAAAGAATTAAGACGAGTTTGAACGTGAGTCAGGCTCCAGAAAACAGCTGGTAAGATTCAAGACAAGACAAGGACTATAAATGTTTTTCATATGAAAAATGCAATATTTACATTTTTGGTTCAGTAATATATACACATGCTGGGGTAAACACTGACCAGAAAGGAAGTGGGATATCTGTATCATACCAGAATAACCTTTGATCACACATTCATCATGCTTAATTGACCTTTAGATCTATTCAGTTATCTCTGCAGTTTATACAAACGTCTTGTTTACTTGCTTCACTAAAACAGTGGGGGGCAGTTACATATTTCTTCTCCAAGGAAGCACGTCCATGATATAAACTGAAATAAATTCTCCAGGACTTACAGGATTCTACCAGCATCGAGGAGTTTTAGTGTTTCAAATACATATCTGCCCCAGGTCTGATGAAGTGGTGTTTTTGTAAAAAAAGGAGTCTGCCAGAGGAAAGTGAGACTTGGCAGTAAGCGATGGTAGGTCAAGAGTCAGCGTTTCTTCGAAAACATAAGGAGGGCATTGAAACAGATTGAGCTGCTTTTCTGTCAGGAGCCAAGGCACAAACAGACCAAAGGCACAGTGTCAGGTGAGGGCAGCTGAAGCCTGCTCGGGACAGTCTGAAGCAGAGATGGAATACTCCCGGAACCGCCTCACCTGTGTCTTCCGGGCGATCGAGGGAGAGTCGTTCAGGCTGGAGCTGCGTTTGATGCCCAGTTGTGCCCTGAGCCGACGCGTGAAGGATTTACACATGAGGAAGTAGATGATGGGGTCTAGGCAGACGTTGCAGGAGGAAAGAAAGAGTGTAACCTTCTTCCCATACATCAGTATGTCTTTCGCCTCCTTGCTGAATTGCCCTTCAACCTGGCTGAGGGTGAAGGGAATTCTCCATAGGTGGTAGGGTACAAAACACACAAAGAACACAACCAGCACCACTGAGATGTTCTGTCCGGCCCGTGGGCTTCTGCTTTCGCCCGAGCTGATGAACTGGGCGTTGGAGCGGTGGATGTGCCGATAAATGGACACGTAGGTGACCAGCAGGGTGACCAGGACCACCGCAAAGATGAGTATGTTGACGTACGCGACGGCAGCGTGCCAGCGTATGCCCAGCTCACTCTTCAGGGCAGTGCAGCTGTGGGCGTTGCTAGCATTCTGTGGCTTGTTGGTCAGAATGGTGTTGGGCAGGGAGAGGGCGACCATGCTAATCCACACGCCAGCCGAGAGCACCTGGGTGAAAGTGTAGCTGTAGAGGCAAGAGTGTCCAAAAGGTTGCACAATCTTCAGGTAGCGGTCCAGGCTGACCAGGCCGAGGAAGAGGATGCTGACGTACATGCTGGCGTAGAAGAGCACGGCGGAGTAGCGGCAGAGCAGCCCGTGCAGCCACCAGGGCCCCAGCTCGGACTCCTTGGCTATCAGAAGAGGGAAGGTGAGGATCATCAGAAAGTCGGCTGCCGTGATGTTCTTCAGGTAGAGGATGAAGCTGTTTCGGGACTGGATCTTGAAGAAGATCCAGGCAGCCAGGCAGTTCAGCACCAGTCCTCCAACGAAGAGCAGCGAGTACAGGGCAGGGAAGACCACGGTGAGCACCACAGAGTTCTGTGACGTGTGGTTGCTGAAGACTCCTGCAGCCATGTTGCAGCTCACATCTGGGCAGTAGGAAAGAAAGACAAAGTTTAAATCCTTGCGGTAAATTTACTCATGAATAGATTTTTTGGCTGATTTTCACGTCCCAGTTAAGATTTACAGGCAAGCGCCCAGTCATCCCGGGAGGTCGTGAACTGTTTCCAGCAGCTGCTTCCTGTGCCCTTCGGTCACTGTGTGGAAGACTGCACGTTGTGCTCAGCAGGCACAGGCTATATACAGCACACAGCATGTGGCCTCAGTTAAACCCTTGCTGTAAGGCCACTGTGCTGCCACCTAGGAATCACTTTGGTCTGATCAATTTTCATTGGAGGCCCTCTGACGCATCCGCACAGTGGGACAGTGTCGTAACGGACAGTATGAGCCCCCCCCAGCATATCATTTTTCCCACAATTTTCCAGTTTGAGCAGAAAGCACTATAAACAGTGAATAGCCGTACCCTCACTATCTGTATACACTATCTGGTTTAACAGTCTTTTGCATTTCCCTGCCAAGACTGAACCAAATGCAACCAGAGCAGAACAGGAACTTCTTGTCTCCCAGACATGGACACATGGTAAATGGACTGTTTCTGTGATGTGCACTCAAGTTAAACAGTGAACAGATTACAGGGAGTCAGTACAGGGTCTTTGTGCAGATATCTTAGATTTGTCTTGTGTCTCTATTCTAAGCCAGAGTGTGTCTCAGTTCAGTTTATCATAAGATGCTTGCAGCGCATCTTGGTTTCCATTGTTCATCTCTGTGTTCAAAAAATCGATTATGACGAGAGAACGACAACAGTAGTCCTGTTCCCAACAGGCACCACTGCTTGCCACATTCTCTTGGCAATGTTCATTTCTGCCTTCTGTTGTACTTGCAGTTTTTTCATCAGAGTCAGAGTCAGAGTTTGGGAATATTCATAATTGTTTCTCCATTTATCTTTCTATTTAGTTTTGTTTGGTTGTAGAATTGAAATGAATTGTTTTTACAAAATAAATAGATAGGTGATATTGATTTCATGCTGCACAAATTTTACTGTTGGAAATAATTTCATCCACACAATACAGTATAAAAAATATTTTCAAGATAATCCATTGTTCAATTTCCAGGCTTCATTCCTGTGAAACTCTAAGGTAGGAGACCTAGGCTTGGTAGATATTTGTAGAACCCAGTAAAATCTACATTTTACAGGTGTTATTTGATTCCTTTTTGAGTTACCACCAGGACATGAAGGTCTTTAAATCTATTTATTACTGTATTATATAGTAATAAAATGTAACTGTGTTCGCATTCGCACCTATATCACTTGTCCATTTACTCCTTGTTATAAAGACAACAAAAATATGTGAAACACTGATGTCTAAAAACAACATAACATAACTGTTATCTGTAATCTTTGGATCCACACATATCTATGCAATTGGACCATTAGTGAAGTGCACTATTGGTTTTGATCTATATCAGAACTTCCAATACAATAAAACATTTAATTGATAGTAAAACAAGAACTTCACTGTCAAATGTATATACATCAAAAATCTGTCAGAGGAGGCTATTTAAGTTCTAAGGAACTATATTTTGCCTGCACTACTTTCTATAGATGTAAGCAAAAGTGTATCTTTCTACTGACATCTTTATCAATCACTTTTATCTATTCATCATAATTGCTTGTTTATACATTTCTGAAACACGAAACATACCAAGCAAAACCATTCATGCACTATCCCCAGGAAACTGAGACTTACCACACATTCAGCTGGAGCGGGCTCAGAATTAGTATTCCGGAGTAGTTCACTGACAGATGAGAAAGAGTTGCGCAGCTCCTCTTTTAAGAGTTCCTGCTCTTGATGTTATGTCCATCAGTGACATGGACAGGGACCACCTCAGGCCCAAATAAGGCAGTTAAATGAAAGCAAAAGGGCTTGAAAAAATCCCAAGAGAAACAAAACACGTCCGTTTCTTTCTAAATTGTGCATTTCCTGAAATTAAAAGTGACTTCTGATTGAACTTATTTCTCAGTAACAGAGGCTATCAGAAAGGACTTGCTGAGGAGCTGACTCACAGAAGTCACACCTTCTCCAGGTAGGTCTGATCTGGGGCTGAAGCGCTCAACCGATATTAAATACCAGGAAATACAATGCAACGTGACTACACCACACAGCCAAATGCTTCCAGGGAAATACTCACTTAACCTGTTTGATCCATTACAGGAAGTCACGTCCTCGCTGGAGTTCTCAGTGGCATTGCTGCGACTTGTAATGACCCACATTTCTATGGTAAATAGACATCTAAAAATATACTTCAATCAACTGCTCTCTCACGATCTTCTGATCACTAAACCACTATTTGACCATGGGAGAAAAATAAAAATCCTGAATGATGCATTTTTATTCTTGTGATTCAGTAGCTGTGAAATGGAAGACCTTTCATCATGGCTGAAGCTGTATAACTATAACTGTAACTCTGTACTCTGATCCTCATCCTGAATTGGTAAATGTCGGTGAGGGGTCAAAGTGCCATTCACATCATTCTAGTCTTGGCCACATTGGCATGCTGGGCTGTTTCTTCACATCATAAACCTGTTTCACACTATCTGTGCATGTGTGTGTGTGTGTGCGTGTGTGAGTGTGTGTGAGTGTGTGTGCACGTGTGTGTGCGCGTGTGCGTGCGTGCGTGCATGCATGCATGTGTGAGTGTGTGTGGTGTGTGTGTTTCTGTGTAACAGAGGGAGAGAGATTCTTACCACCTATACATTTCTCTTATCACTGTTCCACCCAAAGGGTGTGCCACTGAGTCAACAATGTAGAAAGGGCAAGCCACTGATACAGGTGTCACAGCTGAGGAACAGTTGATTCAATCCACACACTTCATATTAATTATCATAGCATAAAACATTTCTTTATTCATTTATTTATTTTACAAATTTTACTACCGGGAGTTGTTTGGTCTGTTGTCTGAATTACTGTGATTTAGCAAGAAATCTGTAAAAAAAAAAATTCCTTCTTGAAAACAGGATTTTATTTGGTCTGCCTGCATTAGTCATTGCTGGCCTTTTAATCATACCAAACAGTCTTCAAGACTTGGCAATCATCTTATTAAATGATCAGTCTGCATTCCTGTGGAACCCTCCCAGGTCAAATATTTACACAAAGAGAAGCCAAGATTCAGATCAACATTCTGTCTAAGGTTTTCTTTCATTTGCTCTGAAAATAAACCCCACACTTCTGCTTAACATCTACAAGTGGCTTCTGCTTTTAAGGGATTCATGTTGTTTCATTTGCCAGGCCCACAGGTGAAGGGGAAGAACGAGGCAGATGTTTCTTTCTCCACATCCTGGACAGCTGTCACTCTGCATCGCTGTCAGTTTGTACTTCTATCACTCTGCACTTCTATCACTCTGTACTTCTGTCACTCTGTACTTCTGTCACTGCACTGCTGTCACTCTGTACTGCTGTATTCTGCTGTACTCTGTACCTCCCCACTACTGAGGTTATTGCAATGACTAGTGGCCAGATGGTAGCACTGTAACAGCCCATAACTCCTGAATCATGTGTTATAGAAGCAAAATTCTTTTTTCCTCCGATTCTGTGGCTCATGCTAAACAAAACGTATATTCCCGATTTCATTTGTGTATGACAAAATTTTCCGCCGCTTTGAATTTTTTGCAAAACCGACTTTTGCAGACTAGTCTAGGGCAGTTTGGCCCACCATCACCAAATTAGTCTTGTAAGAATCTCTGGAGTCTGAACCTCAATAATTGTAAAAAGTGATGGTTCTGAAGAAGCATTAAAGTTTTGGCATGTTTGCCAATAGGGGCGCTATAAAAACCAAATAGGTCTAAATGCCTATAACTCTTCAACAGGTTGGCCAATGAGGCTGGAATTTTGCAAGGGACATCTCTGTGAAAGATCTCATCAGTGAACAACTTTTCCTCAAAAAACAACATCAGCAACCATTTTGTTTTTCCGCCATTTTGATTTTTATTTATTTTATTTTTTTAAATTATTATTATTATTTTTTTATTTTTATACAAAACTAGCTTTCACAAACTAGTCCTAAACCATTAAGCTGAGTGTCACCAAATTAGGCTTGAAAGAATCTGTGGAATCTGAAAATGAATAATTATCAAAACAATGTTGAACTTTCAAAACAATATGACTTCCTTATGCAAATAAACAGTTGTGGGTGTGGCTATTTTTCCAAGAACAGCTGTAACTTGTGAGTGCTTTGTCCAATCATCATGAAAATTTCCATACATGTACAATGCTTAACTCAGAAGCAGCATGCTAATTTTACCAGGTCCAGCCAATCAGTTGTTGGTGGGCATGTGACAGGCTTAGCAATGGCTGATAGGCAATAGTAAAATTTGCATTCACTATCAGAAATACCGGAAGTGAAGAAGTCATTCAAAAAGTTGAACATGGTCCTTCATGAGGCTGCATCATGGAAAAAAATGGTTTTTGATGACTCAGGCTCAAGAAGAACCATGAACCACACTTTTCCTTGAGCCTGTGTCATCAAAAACCTTGTTCCTGTCTTATCGTTAAACTCGTGAATTTCAGTATTTCAGTATGACTTCCTGTATGCTACGTAGCGAAATCACAGTTCAAGATTTTTGTGTAGAATAAGAGACCTATTTCCGGTAAGGAAGAAAAGTGGAAGGGAGGGGCATGAAACTTTAAAGTAAAATTGAATTTTAAAGAAGCTGAAGATGCGTACTGACTTCCACATACACAACAGAACCAGAACGCTCAATTTACATCTCATTTGTATAAAATCAATCCCATGAAACACATATCTTAAGTACATGCTTAAGACAGCATTTCACAGTAAATGTTTCTTTACTATTGCATATTTCACTATTCTATTTATCTATATCGTATTGTATATTGATATTTTTCATATATTTTGATCATGATGTTCACCTTGTGGAAAAAAAAAGTTTTTAAAGTTCAAAGCATACTAAATCATAAGCATACATATAAGAAGGAAAAATGGCAAAAATATATTTTTCTGAAATATATGCAACATATCATTTTACACATTTGAAAAATAGATTGTCTGCATTTTAAGCTGTTATTTTCACAGGCTCATTACAGGTGGTGAAGATACAACGAATCCACACGCTGCTGGGTAAGTACGTAGCACGCACATACATATGGAAATTTTGGTATGGTGGTGTGGAACGACCATTCTTGCATCCATTAAAAGTGCAGGATAAGGTAAAGTACCTCACTCAGGCGAACAGCAACAGGGGCATGAAGTTTTTCCATTTCCTGTGAGGATGACCTCTTAAGCCAATCACTCTCCTTCTTTCTCTGGGAGGGTACATTGTTTCATATTGAATGGCAGTGATGATGTGGCCTCTCCATATAATTCAGGATGCCACTGAGCAATGCTATTAATGTACAATGATACAACATCACAGGCTAGCTGCAGTTTAAGGAAACTTGTGACAGGATAATTAATATGCTATCTGGGAAACAGCACCTCGAAGTCCCAATGAGGGACTACAGTCTCCTTAGTTCTTTGGATAATGCAAATCATACAGGATTATATGGATGGTTGTTTTTTACTGCAAGGCCAATCATGCCTAAGCCAACTGACATTTTTTGATTCCCAGAAAATTTCAACAATTAAGAATGACCTTTGTCTGGTTCCATGGATGTCCCTTGAATGGTTGTTTAAAGTCACTAGGAGCAATGAAGGAATGGTTTCAAAATGTCATTCAATTTTGTTATTTCAGTTTAAAAAAATGTATATTGTAATCCATATTCATTCAATCCAAAAATATTGTTAAAAACTTTGACTTGTCAATTACATTTGCATCATCCTGAAAATTTTGTTGATATCCACAGTGTTTTCCCCCATGGTTAAATGATAACCATCAGAGGATGTTATCAAATGTTTATGCAACTTGGAACATCTTCTGTGATCTTGACATATATGTTTTACAGCATTTGTCCTAATGTTCTAAAACTTCTAAGAAATGTCAACGATTTTCTCCATGGGTTTTCATTCCTGTTGCTCTTTTTATATACTCTATGGACTGTCATTTATGTTTCTTTCCATTTGTTCTGTTCTGATATTCCTATTGTGCACCACGGAAGACATCTCCAATTTAGTGGAAGTGTCTGTTGGGGACTCTGGGCTGCCCAGGGGGAGGGGCTTACGCCTTAGAGTGGCAGCCAGCTTCCTGCGGAACATTCTGCACAGGAAGATGTAGATGAGTGGGTCCAAGCAAATGTTTGTGGTACACAGCCAGAGCGTTGTCTCCTTGGCAATGTAGAGTTGGTTCTGCACCCAGCAGGGGTTGGCATTGCGCGTTTGGGTGAGCGTGTAGGGTACACGGGCAAAGTGAAAGGGAGCAAAGCAGATGAAGAACACCACCACCACAATGAACACTTTGGCTTTGGTCCGCCTGCTTGCGGCTTTAGACTTACTGCGAGAGGCCTGGAATGACTCATAAACCTTCCTGCTGATGAACGTGTAACACACCACCATCAGAGCCAGAGTGCCCCAGAACACCACCTGGCAGAAGTAGTTGAACCCCTCGTGCCAGAGCAGGCCGGCCTTATCCTTCATGGAAGAGCACCTCAGCTTGGCGGATTGGGCCGGCTCCTTGTTGCTCAGAACCACGTTGGGCAGCGCCAGGGAGAACATGATGAGCCAGACGGCGACGCTCAGCCCTTGCCCAAAGCCCACCCTCTGCAGGATGCACTTTCCGAAGGGTCGGACGATCTTCAGGTAGCGGTCCAGGCTGATGAGGCCCAGCAGCAGGATGCTGATGTACATGGTGGTGTAGAAGAGCACGGCGGAGTAGCGGCAGTAGAAGGCCTTCAGCCGCCAGGAGCCCACACCAGAGTCGCTCAGCACCTTCACCAGCACGCTGAATGTCATGAGCAGGTCTGCTGCCACAACGTTTTTCAGGTACACCACAAAGGTGGAGGTGCTGGGAATCTGGAAGAAAATCCAGGTGGCCAGCAAGTTGAGCACCAGGGCTGCCAGGAAGACCGCGCTGTAGAGGCAGGGGAAGACCACGGAGGTCACACTCGTGTCCCGAACACACTTGGTGGAGTTGACCTGGCTCACATTCATGCTCGCAGTGCCCCTGAGCGAAAAACAAAATGAAACTTCATCACATCCTTCAAAGAAACTATGCCGAGACTTGCGTAAGCTTGGGTTGTGGGCAGCTGTGCCGGCAGGTCTATGCTGGCTGTATTCCATATTAGAGCCAACATGGAACAGCAGGCACATTGCCACGTCATGTTATATAGACTCACAATCAGATCTCCACTGGCAGAATTGTTGACTGCACCTTAATGTTAAATAGCCTGGCTGGCAATGCATCTGTCACTGGCACAGCCAAGCACCTGTTACTGCATTAAAAATGTACTACTCCCTATTCAGTTAGTGCTTAAAATATCTTAGTTTCAGAGAAGAGGGGGAGATATTTTTCTGTGTTCTCTGTGCTGTGTTTCACTCTCCTTTTTTGACCAAGCGTAGTTCAAATAAAAGGGTCATAACTGCCCTATGTTTAAGTCAGTCTGGAAAGCAAAGGCATTTATCAAATTAATTTGACTTGTACTGTGTTCTTTGAGGCTATGGTCACTGTTTGCCAGACACATTACAATTAAATGTGTTTTCAATACCGCAGAAAGCACATTTACAAAAATGCAATCAAGTCTGCTTGCTATCTGGATATATGTAATAGACTTAATACAGCAATCACAAAATCATTTTCCAAGGACACAAAATCCACTGACATGTAGAAATAAAGATAATACTCAAATATTACATTCCCATACACCTTTAGAAATATATGTATAACAACCTTATCCACAAATTTAGCGTCAAAGCATAAGGTATATTTTTCATGTGTTACACATGCTCAATACATCTATTTTATACTTTCATATTCACAAATGAATAATCTGCAGTCAAGTACTGGACAGGAAATGAGGAATTCATTTTTGTGACAATACCTGATATATATCATATAATATATAAACTAAATTAGCATATAGCATGTACTTGATTAAATTGAACAAGTAAAATAATATGTATTCCATTGTCATTTTAAGTAAAGTTAATTGACAGAAAAAACAGACTCACCAGTGTTTTTGTACAGATCTGAAAGGTCCAACTCATGGATTCTTTTTGTGGCAGATCACAACGTATGTCTTCTCTCTTATTACCCTTATTGACCACACATTGTGTGTGCAGTGTGTGTGTGTGTGCGATGTATGTGTGTGCAGTGTGTGTGTGTGTGTGTGTGCGAAAATGACTATGTTTTTTCTCAACTTCCTGTTTTGTGGCACAGAGCACCATATCAGCGCTTATTTTTTTGAAGAGACACCAGTTGAATTGAATATCATCCTCTTTCTCAGCTTCTATATGCAGCACCAAATCAAGTTCTGTTTTCCTGGAGTTGTTCCTAGTTTGCATCAATTCACATCCTGTGAAGATGACATTTGAGGATCTGTAGAATTTCTGTCATGTGGAAATGTTTGTTATGTTATATAGTGTATATGAATTTCCCTCATGCTGGAAAACACATACTGAAAGCACTTAAATTGCAAATAATTGCACCCAGGAATGAGGAACAAGACCTCTTTCTCAGCGAATGTGTGTGTTTGCATGTGTGTGAGGAACAAGGCATCTTTTTCAGGGAATGTGTGTGTGCATGTGTGTGTGTGCATGTGTGTGTTTGCGTGGCTGTGTGTGTGCATGTGTGCATATGTGGTATCTTTTCTTTCCACCAGTGTATGGTGGTCTGCATTTCCTTTTCTCACAGTTGGTTCCGGCTGTGCAGTCTGATAAAAAAACATTGTGCGGTTGACCAAGGTCATTGTTCTCATAAAATGGTACTGGTATCTAGTTCATCCAATTGGTGCACAAATGCATTTTTGCAAAGAGTAGTTGACAGCTTGTGAAAAAGCAAAGTACAAGAAATAACCAAGTGGCTTCACCAACCCAGCTGATTCTTGTACCCTCATTCTTTTCCATAATGTATCAGCTACCTTTTATCTGTAGGGCTCAGGCCCTTCCACCAGGCTGCATATTCTGTCTGCAAAGACGCTTACAGAAAGCTGAACTGAAAGGGAGCAGCACATAATGGGGAAGTGACAAGTATTACGCATATAACCAAATAACAACCATCTGAGATAATCATTGGGAATGGAGAAATTGAGGTAATTTCTAATGTTGAAATTCAGCAAATTTTCAGACTTTGAAAGTGATATGAAAACACAAATTTAAAGAATCATTTATTGACTGAAATGAAATGAAAAGATAAAAGTCTACCACAAATTACATAAAACAGCCTCTGTCTGTTGACAAAATGTCACCAATTTAGAATAATGGGTTTGATATTACATAAACCTTGGCACATTCAACACATTAAAATGAATACTCTGCCCAAGATTTACAGCTCCATTTTAAAGCAGGAGCTACAAACAACTGTCTGTAGTTTATTCACTTTTTTCAGTTAAGGGACTCGGTAGATGAGCCAAATATATGCCAAACCAGTGGTGGTTGTTGGGTGTGGTGACAGGGGAGGACAGAAATATTTATTTGCAATAATTGCAAGCTGGTGCAGTGAGGGAGAAAATTTTTCTGAAAATCACCCCTAAACTAAACCCTAAAAGATTATTAAAATGAGACGTAGGGCCATATTACTAAGGATTTGCTGGGCTTATATAGACACAAACAACACAAATAATGTTTTTCCATCTTTACTATGGTGGGGGGATGAGGGGGTCCCCTGGAGAACATGGTGGAGCATTGATCAGCATTCTGCTTTTCCACATAAATTGTCCACTAAAATAAATATATTTCTGAAAACTAGGTGAAAACTAGACCAAGTAGTTGCTGAATCTTGTTTATTATTGATCGGCAATGCCTAGTTTGAAAGTTGGATCCGAATTTCGTGAGCCTGAGCAAGCTAAGTTGGATACTTTAATTTGCACAGAACAAGAGTACATTCTATGTGAATACAGAACTGGCAACAGCAACACAGCACTTGCCGGACCACTTCCATCATGCAACGTGCAGCCTGTCCATAGACAATGAATTGGACACCTTGAGTGCCGGATTCGGTGAGAATACCCCATTATGGTACCACAGTGGCAACAATGCAACCTAGGAATGAGGACAGCTTCAAAAAGAATTACAATGTCTAAAATGTGTCCAATGATAAAACACATGGTAGAACTGGCAACACAGTCTGGGCAGTATATAAAAGGGGGGTTTCCCACTACACCAGTTCACACAATAGGATAGGTAGCATGCACACCGTAACACAATAGGTTTGGTAGAATGCACACCATAATACATCAGTTCACACGATAGGCTAGGTAGGATGCATGTTGTAATACATATGTTCACACAATAGGCTTTGTAGCATGCACATCATAACACATATGGTCACACAATAGGCTAGGTAGCATGCACACCGTCCTCCATCTGTCCATATGAAAGGCTGGGAAAATGCACACTGTGATAATAGATGCTTCACTGCACACACAGACACACACACTACCAACCCCTTAACTGTTCAGCCAAACAACCAAGTACAAGTAAAAAATGCAATGTGCATCATTTAAATGAAAAACAAAGTCATTAACTACCCAAGCTGAGCCCTAAGGTGATTTAGATTTTCCCAACCAACAGTATTTTTTATTTTTATTTTTTATACTGATTAAACAGGTTTATCTAATAGACAATCTATATAATCTATAGAATATTTGGCCATCCTCCATGCCATTTCTTATTTTGATGGCTGGTTATAACGTCCTCCCAAACAGGACAGGAGAAGCCACGGCAGCGAGGTAACATTTAAATGGATGCTTATGGAGGCTAAGTCCCTACTACATTTTTCCATTGCACTAGAGGCCACTGTTGAGTTTTTAACACTGGCTATAGGGAGTTTTGTGTTTCCTAGATGCTTAGAAATGGACATGAATTAATTTTTGTGCCATTGTTATTTTTATAGAATTATTTCAATTGTTTTTTCCGCCCATTTAAATTCTTGAGGAGAATGGTCCTCCATGTCTTTTATGAATGGACCTCCCGTGATTGAAACACATTGGAACTATTTTTTTAATTTCAGGAACATAATACATTTACATAATAGAGCCTGTACACTGTTGAAATCACTACATGTTCAACTATAGGTTTAACAGAAGTCAGTGACCTATTTTTACCTCTGATGTTCTCCTTTTTCCTGGTTTTGAATGTCCGTTGGTAATTATAGCCCAGTGTCATCACTGTAAGATCCACTGTCTAGCACACTGACAGCTCCTTCACTGTAGTCCAATGCCTAAGGAGTACAGCGAGTGTAGACACACTAAAATAAGAACGGTTGCTGTTACGTGATGAGGCAAGGAACACCCTGGGGATTTAAATCCTCCCTGACGGGGGGATTGTACAGCCAATTTTCTGAAGGGCTTCTGCAACTGGCAGCACCAGTATGGTCAGGATTCAATATCTGACACTGATAAACAGATGCAATGTAGCGCAATGTAATGGGTGCAGTGTTTTAAAACTGAGACAATGGAATCTTACGATTAGAGAAAATGATGCCTTAATTATGTGGTGCATGTGGGTGCAGGTGAGTTTGAGTATGTGTGTGTGTTTTTGTGCGTGTGTGTGTGGTAATGCATCAATATCTATATGCCACAGAAGACACTTTCCCAACATTCCTCCTGCTCCGACATTTACTCAGTCATGCATTATATTCTGTAGTTGATTACTGCTCCCCTTCAAGTGGTTGAATGTTTTAAGAAAGAATTTTTTAGTTTTATGTCATACTTTAACAGATATTAAACCTGGCAAATGAACTAAGGACATAACCGAGGAACTCAATTATATGTTAGATAGAAAAAATATGATGGACATCTGAAAAATATAAAAATATAAAAAAATATAAAAATATAAAAAATATGCCTGACAGGTGACTGCTTTACTGCCTGAAGCTTTTATGATTTCCGATATTTATAGATACCCTATTTACAAGAAGGAATGCAGGATGCTTGAAATCCTAATGTCTTTCGAAATGCATTTTTTAACCCTTTGCTGTATACATGTCTTGAATTGTCATCTAATCTAATTCGCATGAGAACCAGCTGCAATAAGATAACATACTGTAAAAAAAAAATAAAAAAAAATTCACGTCCACGTATATGCCTATATGTACTCGGATA
Organism: Anguilla rostrata; assembly: GCF_018555375.3. Classification (NCBI taxonomy): domain Eukaryota; kingdom Metazoa; phylum Chordata; class Actinopteri; order Anguilliformes; family Anguillidae; genus Anguilla; species Anguilla rostrata. The sequence continues at coordinate 17,128,711 of NC_057944.1, forward strand.
AATAATTTCATAGCTAAATTCCCTTCCAAAAAGTCTGCATTTAATTTTTTTGTTTTGTTTACTGTCAATATTTGATAACAGTCTCATTCATTTCTATTCAAATTATTTTGAACAGCAGTGCATGTGTTGCATGAATGTGAGATACTGAAATATCCTTCAGAGGGCAGTAGTGAGCTGGAGTTCAATTTCCCAACTACATTGGCTGACAATGGCAACTTGACCCATTCTCTAGCAAATACATACATATAGGTGACAGTTTTGACATGAGAATGAATCTATACGGAATGGTTTTGAATGGTTAAGCCTCTGTTAATAATGTTAATAATGTGTTTTCAAGTAAGGTATACATTAAATTATCACCATGTGGTATTTGTTTTTGCTAATCTGATACAAGCTGCATTCGGTGATTGTGATCTAAACAAAGATATTAATTGGATTTGTTGAAATCTTGTGGTGACATGTGAAGTAGAAAATTACGTTTGTAAATATGATTAATTTTCACATTATTCATTTATATTTTTACTACTATAACTACTACTACTACAACTACTGTTGCTACTACTACTACTACTACTACAACTACTAATACTACAACTACTAATGATAATAATAATGAACAATTGAAATAATAATAATAATTATTATTATTCACAGTCGTATTAAGTCAGTTATCATGTCGGGAGGTCAACTCACCTACCTGAAACTGTGACTCCTGCTGGACTGAAGCAATCCAGTATTGAGATGCCAAACCCTTCCTGATGTTAATGTCTTGTGGTCACAGTTTCCTCTCCGGGCCACCAGGGGTAGGGATAGTTCTTTAGCAGAGTTTCAAAAAATCTACCACTCTGTCTCCTACCGTGAGCTACCATAGACAGGACCTCTATTTATAAATCTGTGATGTATTAATACTTAAAAGCTTGTACATTAACATGCCATTTTAGAACACATTGGTTTTCTTTGTCACCTGAATCGGTTCAGCACATTTATAAAAATCAGTGTTTATAATGGAATATGGTGTGGACAATAAGGTTGTTGTCTTGGCTGCAGTTTCAGGTCAGACTCATTGACTGAATTCAGATGTCAATGTTATTGATAGGCCTATGGCCTCATCCATGTGGTCTATTCATTTGGTTTGCTTCCTCTGTATTATTGCTAAATCAGGCACCCTCTTCTTTCTGAATAGTATTATTCCTGTAGCCCCTTGAGGCAGTAGTGCCGGACTGTTGAAAAGGGGCTGTCCTAAGGGTTTCTTTTGGGCCACATATTATGTATGAAATTCACAAGCTATGGACTGGTTTGGCTCTTTTGTAAACTTTAGTTAGCCTTTCTTTAACTATATGGCTCAGAATTATATTGCTCTACAAATGGCATCTCCAAAAAGAACATTGCAGACACTAGCCCAAGACAGTACTTGGGCTATATAGTGTATCACCATGTAATAATGACCACAGACCAGACATATGAATTCATTGTTTAGTCAGTCAACAAATCATTTATTAATCCTCAATTCATCTGAATTTTCTCAACAATTTAGATGAGAACAATGGATGGCCAAAGTGTTTAAAGAATCGTATCATTTAAGACTTGTTACTCACAGTGTAATCATAGTAAGTGTTCTGATTACCACAATGGGTCCAGACAGTGAGGACGCTAAGTGAAATAAAAATCAGTAGTGGTTTCAGCGGTCACAAGCATTAATGAGAGATGGTTAAGTACTTGTAAGTAATATATAATTGCAGTGGGATGGTAATTGAGATTGAACTTAAACAGTGTGCATCACAGCTGTGAAGATGCTGGAGGTGTTCATTTGGGAACTGGAGCTGGAGGCAGGCTGTGAGAAGCACTTCGGAAAAAAGAGAAAATTCAATTACAAGCACACGGATGGAAGCCATTTTGAAAAAAACATAATGAGAAAACAGTGGTTGAGGAAAGATTGAGGAAATCAGGCTGTGCAAAACATTAAATCCATTTTAAATGAATTAAATATTGCTATTTTTGATCCTGCCATTGAAGCAAACAACACAATTTCTGGATATGCTGGATAATGAAGAAATAATCTGAATAATTTTGGTCTCTTTAAGGTATGAATGCATATTTTCTTTTGTCCTAGAAATGCCTTCATTTATGGTACACACCTGTTGAATACTGATAGGGATCCCATTTTTCATTTTACCATGTGATATTGTATTGACTAGTAAAAAATCAGCTGCATGGGGGAACAAATGGCTTAGATGCTGCGTAGGTCTTTGTAGGACTGAGTGTCCAGTCATTTCCAAATATATACATGACTCAATTAATTACCTCTCCAGCTTTTACAGAAAGTGTTATGGTTGCATTGTCTTAAGGTGATACAAATTTCATGTTGTAGAACACGCCTGTGTCAGATCAGACAACCTGTCTCACTATAGACATAGTAATATGGCAATTGTGTTCTGCTCTGTTTCACATAGGCTATGTCATAACAGCACTCAGATGGTGCTAGAAACACACCTCAACAAGCTGCTCCTCTGCTACTACTGACAGGGAAGAAATGCTCTTTTTAACGCTCAGAGCATTTGAGGTCACTTTCAGTTACGTGTGGGCCGGAAGAGAGTCCAGTGAGGCTCTGAGTGACCCCACGCTCCGGCCTCCTATGAGGAAGAGGAGTTTCCCAGGGGGGTGCTTCCAGCGTTGGGATCAGCGGGCGACCTTCGCAGAGTCCGGCGTAGCCTGGAGTACAGCCGCAGGGTACTGAAGAGGGACGTCCTGAAGGACTTGCAGAGGAAGAAGTAGATGAGCGGGTCCAGGACGGCGTTGAGGGCGGACAGCCAGAGCGTGCTCTCCTTTAGCTGGAAGAGGAACAGCTTGAGGGCGCAATCAAACGTGCCCCGCGTTTGGCTTATGGTGTAGGGCACACGGGCAAAGTGGAAGGGCACGAAGCAGACAAAGAAAACGGCCAGCACCAGGAAGACGTTCCCCCTCACCCTGCTCTTCCTTGGCCCCGCCACCGGCCCCACTCCGCCACTTTGGCTGGTCTGGGTGCGGGCGTAGGAGCTGTACAGCTCCTTGGTGATGAGGATGTAGCACAGCACCACAGTGGCCAGGTTGCCCCAGAAGATGATCTGACACACATGATTGACGACCTCGTGCCATCTGAGCCCCAGGTCACTCTTCAGGTCACTGCACTTGAAGTGGGGAGAGGGCGGGGTCTGGTTGGTCAAGATCATGTTGGGGAGGCCAAGGGTGAACAGGAGGCACCAGATGGCCCCGGAGAGGAGCTTGCGCCGGGCCAGGCCGGTGTGGTCCGTGCCAGCAAACGGCCAGAGGGTCTTGCGGCAGCGGTCGATGCTGATGAGACCGAAGAAGAGGATGCTGATGTACATGGTGAGGTAGAAGACCACGGAGGAGAACCGGCAGACAAAAACACGCAATTCCGTGGATGCCAGGTTGGAGTCAGACATGATCTTGAAGGGGAAGGTCAGAGTCATTAGTACATCAGCCACCACAATGTTCTTCAGGTAGATAATGAAGTGGGACTTGCTGGGGATGTTGAAGAAGACCCACATTGCCAGGCTGTTGAGTGACATCCCCAGGAGGAAGAGCACTGAGTAAAGCACTGGGAATATCACTGTCTTCAACACATTGTTTCGGGAACACTCTTCAGGTGCTTGGCTGTGATTGGTCATGTTCTGAGTAGCAATCACCACAGAAAATCCTGTCACGGCAGTCATTTTCTAGACTTTCTGTTGGGAGAAATTGTGGCAAATTGAACAAAAACTCAATAAACCGGAGCTAACAGGAACCTTCACCAAAAAAACTGTTTTTAACAGTTTTTTTTGGTAAAGTAACAGTCAAATAGCATCTCTTTTTCCTAGTGCTGTAGATGCGTACGTGCCTCTGGTGTGAGTAGCCTGCTTAGATACAGTACTGTATTTTGCTACAGCTCTAGTGTATAGGTGAGTGACTGCGGGGTGCAAATATCCTAATTTCTATCGTTATGTTAGAACCCTGAAACTGCTCGGTGTGCAGCGGTAACAGGAATGGCAGGTTAAAGTGAATGCAGTTTATTTTACAGTATGCATAATGACAATAAGAAACAGATGAAAAAGAGTGTGTGTGTAGTGAAATGGCTATACGCATAAGGCGAAGGAATTTGTATTGACGAGTCTCCTTGAACCATTTCCCCCTTCCTCTTATATTCGAAGATCAAAGCAAAACACCAAGTCACCAAATGGAGACAACAACAATAACAAAACAGTACATTAATGATCCTGATTGCTCTGTCTCTGCAAGCATACCCCACTGGGTTAACCTTTGCATCTGGCGGTGCACTGACCCAAAGATATCAAGATCTTTAGTCATCACCCCACCACCAAAGGCACAAACTTGTTCCCCATGACATTAGCTTTCCGTCAATGTGAAAGATGATTAAGCTGTATTGTGGAGAACCTCAGTTTTACATATTGCCAATTCTGCAGGATTTTTTGCAAGAGAGCAACAGAGTCTTTTTATCAGGCCCTGCTGACTCCTTGGGCCCACTTCTGTAAACCACCTTAGACCTTCCATTTGTAGATAACACAGAAGTGAAAGCCACAAGTTGTCCATGGGTATGTCTATCTAAATACTCCTTGAAATAAACTCAAAAATGCCAAGTGCATCTTCTCAGTAGTTCAGTAAGCCGACCTTGCCTAGATTACTTACCTTTTCCCTAAGGGGTGTCTGGGAATTCATCCACCCATCTAGCTGTTGGTTCTGGTCGTGCTGAGTAGTCTGTCGTCAGGTTGGTGGAGGCCCCAGGTCTTTATAAACTAAGAGTCTTACTAGAAGTGAAAGAAAGCACATTTTTATGTCAGAAAAAGACATTGAGGGGCGGGGGAAAACTATCCTTCTGCTTTTCGTTTCCTGCTTGACTTCTGCAATGAACGTTTTGCTTTCAAAATAAGGCAATAAAATTAAAAAGAAACAAAATTGTATAATTAAGCCTATGTTGTGTATGTGGAATGCATATATATAGTCCTTGACATTTGTGCGTGAGGATCAGGCTATCAATTTATTTTTATTTTTTTCAGTTTGAAGGATTTTCATGTGTAAACAGATCACTGCTCCGACTCTTGTGTATTATGGTTCATGTAAGATTTGAACTAAACCTTTTTCAAAGATACTCAACAAGTAAGCTTGATTAAAAATGTATGGTTGAATTATGGTTTAATATCAAGTTTTGAGTTATTATTATTATTATTATTATTATTATTATTATTATTATCATCATCATCATCATCATCATCATCATCATCATCATCATTATTATAATCTACTTGTTCCATCTGTTCATATATTTTTGTTTAAACCCATAATTTACTTGGTTTTACATTTATATAAAAAAATGGTATGGCAGAATTACAGTATAGGGTATTGTATGTGTCATCATATGTGCATTCAGCAAATTATTTAATTCCACAAATCAACCAGTAATTTGCCAACAGAGACAGAAGTTCTTCAAGGAGCTAGCAGCTCATTCTGAGATACCTGATAAAAATGTGCAAGATATACAGTCTAGCAGTGGAGACTGCAACACCCTAAAGGGAGACATATGGAAAGACGGAGGAAGCTCCTTCTAATGAAAATACCCTCATTGCCAGACGTCTCCTTAAAATAAGTCTTGCCCAATGCAGTGGCTCAAGAAGATGATCCGGTTTCCATCTGTGCCACTGTGAGACAAAGAGCTCTTGAGCACAGTGTGGGTTCTGCTGTGTCAGGAAGTACAGGGGCTGCTCCCAAGGGATTTGGGGATAATTTGTGTTTTCCTCAGCATTACATGTGAATGCTCCTGCAGCCTTTCATGCGATCAGTTCCAGTAATCATTCCAGTAATCTTTGAAGTGTTGGCATGTGTGTATGCACCCATGCACCCACAATCTCACACACGCTCACACATGCAGACACAAGCACACGCACATGCACACTCACAGAGGTACAAAAGTAAATAATACACAGTAGTATATCTTTCAAAATGCAGCCAATATAAATATCAGGCTATAATCATCCTTAGTTCTGACTACAGCTGTAATTAAGCAAATTGAGGAAATTAGAAATTAACCTGATGTAAAGATTAATAGACAGCCCAACACTGTGTGCAGGGATTTGCTTTCATAGAAATGACAGATGAACAGGTGGAGTGGAATTATGGTTTTACTGGTGAACAGGTGTGTGTTTGCTGTGTAAACAGGCATGCCAACATGTCTCTAGTGTGCATCCATCTTTCTCTTTTTATGGCTCCCAACCTGACTCTCATCCTTAGCTCCATCCATCCTCTCTGCCTTGGGATCATTATCACCCCACAGTCTTTATCATCCTCTGCAGTCATTCATTAGACCTGTGGGAAAAGCCAGAGGGATTTCGTGAGGACTGCTCTTTCGTGAGTGGGAACAATTCAGGGACCGCACTCATTTGTCTGGTCTGGTCTTCTGAGTGGTGATTCGAGAGGAGGGAGGTGATGTGTTTTTAACGATGATATTTTCCTGTTTTTGCACGGAGTCTACCTACAGACAGATTGCTTGTCCTGAAGCTCTTGTAAGAGGTGTGTTCACTTGAGAATTCTTTACATGATAACCTTCCATTACCAGAGCTTCACTCACAAAGATTACCGTAGTTATGGGTCAGAGACAGAGAAGAAGACTGAAGAAGCAGAAACAAACAAAAAAGAATTCAATTTATGGGATTTATTCAGAAATAGCCGTAACCGTTAGTCAGAACTGTGTGTGTGGCCAACAACCACTGTTGGTTTTCATGGGATCTTCAAATCCTCTAAACAGAGATTTTGGACCTTTGACCTTTAAATGACCCCTGATGACCTCTGTGTCTGCCTCAAACAACCTTAGTTGTTCCTTAGTAGTTCCATCAAAATCAAAGAACACACACACACACGCGCACACACAGTTCGGACATTTGAATTCTCCTGAGAAAGAAGCCATATATTTTGATTACCCTGTTCTTACACTTTTCCCAGAAGTGCCTGAAACATAATTAACCATGTAATAGGTGCATATTGAGATGGCCTGTTGCTCCATTTGAGAGTGACAGCTTGTGTATCACCAAGCCACATCATTCTATGTCCTGAATCAATAAGATATCCTTTCACTGTAAACTTGAGGCAAACATCAGAGGTTCTGCACTTCTTTTGCAAAAATCTAATTTATCTGTGAATATAACAAGATTCACAACCTGAATTCCTTCATACAGATAAGTTAGATTTTTGCAAAAGAAAAAAGAACATTTTCCTGTAACTGGAAGAAAATATTTGTGATGAAACAGTTAACCTCTGATGTTTGCCTCAAGTTTACAGTGAAAGGATATCTTATTGATTCAGGACATAGAATGATGTGGCTTGGTGATACACAAGCTGTCACTCTCAAATGGAGCAACAGGGCATCTCAATATGCACCTATTACATGGTTAATTATGTTTCAGGCGCTTCTGGGAAAAGTGTAAGAACAGGGTAATCAAAATATATGGCTTCTTTCTCAGGAGAAGAAAGAAGCCATATACTTTTAATGTGATATTAAAATGTAGCCGCATCCCTTCAAATTTAAGAAAACTGGGGATTGGGAGCTTTGGCTGCATTAAAACTCATTTAGGTTGGGTGTTTACACAGCTCTTCTTGCATGAAGAGCACAGATGTGCTCCAGGGCCATGCCAAGTGGAGCAGGACAGTGATCAAAAGTGAGTCTGCCAGTCCAGAACAAGGCATTCTGGGAACATGCATTCCATAGCATTTGCTCGTGTAAAATTATACCTCATGATATGCTCTCACTGTAGTGATTGGTCACGGTGCAGTCACATGGGTGGGGAAGCAGGCAGAGCCCCGTGCAGAAATCAAACTGACAGCACCATATACCTGTACATTAGCGGAAGTAATTTTTTATGATATGAATCATAATGTTGATTCTGTCTGAGTAGATCAGACTGACAGGCCCAAATGTGAATATTCATATATTCTATTCCTGGGTCACAGGGTTTTTTTTTCTCCTGTCTGTTTGCTGTTGTGTGCACCCATCTGCTTTTCTTCCAATTCTTTTCAGTCCAGGGTTTCTACTTTTGGATGAAAATGTTTTTTTTTTTAGTCTAATCTCCAAATTATGTTTTTATTTTGTATAAAGCCTTTGGTTCTTTGAGTTGGACAGCATTGTGCTGATTTAGGCATTGGGTCAATTTTGATGTGAGGTATTTGAGAAACACACTTAGCAGGAATTATTTAAACAAATAGGCAACTGCACAAGTGTCACACAACGGGGGTTAGGACCCAGGCGCAGAGTGGGAAAAATACGAAACTCAAAAATGTAGATTCAAATAAAGACTTTACTTACAAAACAGAACAAACAAAAGGCCACCAGGGGCGATTCCAGAAGAAAACTCAAAAACCAGAAAACACATAATGGAACTCAAAGCACTCATAACAAGCAGAACTTGAAACTCTTGAAAACTCAGAAGCAGGAACAGAAACAGTACGGGCAGAACACAGACAGGGCAGAGCACAGACAGGTCCAAACGCAAGCAGGAAGAACACAGGCAGATGGAACACAAGGCAGGCAGAACACAAGAGCACAAGCAGGCAGATACATATACACAGGCGGAAACCAGCACCCGAGTCAGGCAAACCCAGAACTTAAATAGACAGGGGCTAACAAGACACAGGAGAACATAATGCACAATTAACACAGAAGCGAGGGACAACGAGAGGCAGGTGGGAATGATGATTAAATAACGAGACAGAAAATAATTGAATAATGAGACATACAAAGGCAGACCAAACTAAGGGACGTGAGAAAGGACAAAAACTACGGGGAGGCGGGAGCAGGCGGGCACAAAGGAGGCACAACCATGACAACAAGTAAATGCCTCAAATGTGGCCACAGCATGTTTTCCTGGAACAGGCTGTGTTCTAAGCAAGAAAGTAGGAATTCTCTCTTTTTCAGTTTTCAAAATTTAATTTACCATTTTTGCTCTTTCAAAATAGGAACTATTCCCCTGCAGAATCGTATCTCAAACATAATACGACCTATCAATGTAAATGTAAACAGTATTGGAGTAGAAGGGGATCTGAAACTATATGAGAGAGGGAAAAAACACAGACCGCTGGGGAAGAATCCAAGGGACCTTGAGTGGTAAATGCTTCCAGATGAGGTTACCGCAGTGCATTGCATAGCTGTGCGCTAGAACTGGCTCAGGAAGCTGCACCATCCCCCTTTCTGGCTGCGTGGACGACCACAGTGTTTCAGGAAGAGACAGAGATGACAGCCAGGCTGGGGCGTAGTGTTGGGGGACTGTGTTTATTTCACATGTGAGATTGGGTTTGTAACTTGGGCTGGTACTGTATGAAGGTGGAACATAAGCGCATTTCAACTAGGAGAATGGAGTGAGACTAACCCAAACCACAACAGTCTGGGCAACCTGACTAAAAAGTGTCTGCATGTACATTTTGTCAGGCAAAGAGAATGACTGATGTTTAAGAGGAGGAAAACCAATGACTGTCACCATGGGGAGACAGAGGGGTTCAAAGAGAACTGCCCCGGAGACATGGTGATTCATTGCGCTTCGTGAAAACGGGTAATGGATGTGGGCCGAGGAATCCCTTCCTGCCTTGGGAACAGTATGTCACAGACTCCATTGCTGTACTCCTTATGGAGACAGATACATAAACTGCTCTCAGTGATTGGACCAGAGCCCCAGGAGGCAGGCCATAGGCTACAGGCAACACTCAAGCAAAGGGAATAAACTTTTTACCACCTGTATGTGGGGGTTTTCTTTTATGAATTACAGATTGGTTACTGTTCAAGTGCCTTCACAATCAATGCAATGCGAATAGGCACAGGGAAGTGTGAAAAAAAGAAGCGTGAAAATAATTAAGGATGGGTCATCATACTGATGAGACAGTGGTATTGTCCAATCTGTTAGGGATGCCTCAGCATAATCAGTTTGATGAGAAATCAAAATGTGAATGAATGAATTGCTGTATCACTGCCCTGCTGATCTGTTCAACCTCATTGTCATTACAGGGTAAGTGTGGGAGGCCATCTTGCTTTGTCATCACCTTTGTTCTCTGTGAGCCAACAGTTGGCACATCGACTTCTAGTCTAACAATAGAATTGCCGTTCTGCAGCTTCTAGACTGGCATCCTGTGTTTTCGATTTCCTGTGTGGCTGCCATGATGACAAAGGTCAGTGTCTCAGAGGACATTGGTTTCTCAATGGCTTGGCCACTGTACAGTTAACACGTAGGGGAAACCTAACAACCAAAGCTGCTACAATATGTTAAGGCTGTTCAGCTTTTAACTCCAAGTTCAAAGCACCTTTGCTCTGCGCCAAGCTGAGCAAGTGGAAATATTAACAGCGCCCTATTTCATTGGGCTTGTATAAATCCAGACATCTGCAGGATCAGATTTCTATCAGGTGTGTTAGGGGGAACCATTAGAAGTTCAGTGCCCCGTGGTTGTCGACCTGTGTAAGCTATGTGTTAAAAGATTTTCCTGCTGGTGAACAGATGCAAAAACAATTGACCGTAATTTTCTTCTTACTGAAACAATTTATCAAAACAAAAAAATCTTTGCAGGAATAGTTTTTTTTTGGAGACATGGTTCACATAACGCAAAAGAAAAACACCAAAAATCCATTATTTATTTATTTTAGTTTTTGTGCCTCAGGATTTTTTATTGAATGCTTTCATATGCTGCAGACTGTATTCAGTAGGCTGGTCCGCCTACCTTGTTTGCGACTTCTGCTCTCTGTGAGACGATTGCATAGACAATTTCTTCATCAGCTATAACAGCACGTGCATGATGATTAGGACTGGATGTGGTGTAGCTATTAATCATGTGTAGGGGAAGTGAGCAATACAAAGGACCTGATAAATCTGAGTAAATGAACTTTATTTCCACCTCACAGTAATTCAATGTGTAAATATGTCATTGGCCATCAGACCGGGCCAGACTCAATACACAAAGTAAAGAATTAGGATTTTAGATTTTGACTGCTTCATGCATCCTAAATAGTGTGCACTGCTCTACAGTTTAAGGATGGCTGGCAATGTCAGATCCTGAATCCTAAAGATTAGAATTCCTTTCCAGGTAATTGTGTGTATATATACCACAGTGCTGTACGTCTTAGCAATTCTGAACTCGGGAGTGAAATGAACAATGGTTTTATGGTATGTTCACCAGTATAATGTTGGTCAAAACCTATAAGCTTGAGGTATTGAAGTGTCCATTTTATAATAAAACTCTGACCTTCTGTCCTTTGTAGATAGCAGAAGAATAAACACAGCGCCCCTCAACTCGGTTCTGCGTAGGTGTGAGTGAGAGTGAGTGTGTGGATATGTTTAATTTTTTTTTGGTTCATGTCTAAAATAAACACTTCCTTGAAAATTACGCCAATGCTCGGTTGGAGTTTATATGAATGCTGGTGCTGCGTCAGGCCGGTTTTAGTGGAGTCTGCATTCTGAAGCGACTGATCCATTCTTCATTGAATAATCAGACTGCTGGGAAGGCAGGAAATAAGGTCCAAGATGGTGGAGAAGGTCTTTGCAAAGTACTTCTCAGTGTGCTTTTTCAACTTTATGGAGAACTGTCAACATAGGAGAGTATACATGCATGTTTTTCTTAGGGAGAACATTTTTCTTTTTTAAATGACCTCATACATATGATTTTGCATTTAAATGATAGTATTCATGATATTTACCTTGTTTTCCATCCATTTTAAATGGGTTATCAGGTGTTTTCAATGGTACCAATGGCTTCAAATTAGAGTAAAGGACTCAAATTAGGGTTCAGCTAGGGTTAGGGTTAGGAAAACGGTAAGTCTGAGGGTTGAGGCAAGTTTACGGTTGTGTTCAGCAGCTTGAAGAAAGGTTGGGACATGAGTTTTATTGATTTTGAATGAAGCAAAAAAAATGTCTAGTAGCATGTGTACCCATGACCATACAAAATGTCTAATACATGCATGTTTTCTTAGGGAGAACATTTTTCTTTTTTAAATGACCTCATACATATGATTTTGCATTTAAATATAGTATTCATGATATTTACCTTGTTTTCCATCCATTTTAAATGGGTTTCAGGTGTTTTCAATGGTACCAATGGCTTCAATAGAGTTAAGGCTCAAATTAGGGTTCAGCTAGGTTAGGGTTAGGAAACGGTAAGTCTGAGGGTTGAGGCAAGTTTGGTTGTGTTCAGCAGCTTGAAGAAAGGTTGGGACATGAGTTTTATTGATTTTGAATGAAGCAAAAAAATGTCTAGTAGCATGTGTACCATGACCATACAAAATGCTAATACATGCATGTTTTTCTTAGGAGAACATTTTCTTTTAAAGACCTCATACATATGATTTTGCATTTAAATTATAGTATTCATGATATTTACCTTGTTTTCCATCCATTTTAAATGGGTTTTCAGGTGTTTTCAATGGTACCAATGGCTTCAAATTAGAGTTAAGGGCTCAAATTAGGGTTCAGCTAGGGTTAGGGTTAGGAAAACGGTAAGTCTGAGGTTGAGGCAAGTTTACGGTTGTGTTCAGCAGCTTGAAGAAGGTTGGGACATGAGTTTTATTGATTTTGAATGAACAAAAAAATGTCTAGTAGCATGTTACCCATGACCATACAAAATGTCTAATACATGCATTTTTTCTTAGGGAGAACATTTTTTTTTTAAATGACCTCATACATATGATTTTGCATTTAAATTATAGTATTCATGATATTTACCTTGTTTTCCATCCATTTTAAATGGGTTTCAGGTGTTTTCAATGGTACCAATGGCTTCAAATTAGAGTTAAGGGCTCAAATTAGGGTTCAGCTAGGGTTAGGGTTAGAAGTGTCTGGTGGAATTTATTTAAGCTTGAAGAAGGTTGGGAAATTTGATTTGAATGAAAAAATGTCTAGTATGTCAGACCACAAGTATCTGTTTTTGGAAACATTTTTTTAAAGACCCATACATAGATTTCATTAAATTATAGTATCATGAATTTACCTTTTCCTCCTTATTTCGTTTAATACCAATGGTAATAGTGGCTCAATTGTCGTAGGTTAGTAACAAGTCGAGGGGCAAGTTCTGTGCATAAGTGCAGAGTTTATATTTATGAAAAAAATGTCGCATACCCTAATATATGCATTTTTCTGAGACATTTTTTTTTAATGCCTCAATATGATTCTTAATTATAATATGAATTTACCTTTCACCATTAAAGGTTTCAGGTTTTAATTAATGGCTTCAAATGATAAGGGCCAAATTGGTTGTAGGGTTAGGGTTAGAACGTAAGCGAGGGTGAGGTTTACGTGTGTTCAGCAGTGAAGAAAGGGACATGAGTTTTATGATTTGAATGAACAAAAAATGTCTAGTAGATGGTACCCTCCATACAAATGTCAATACATGCATTTTTCTTAGGAAACATTTTTTTTAAATGACCTCAACATATGATTTCTTTAAATTATAGTATTCATATATTTACTGTTTTCATCCATTTAAAGGGTTTTCAGGTGTTTTCAAGGTACAATGGTTCAAAAGAGTTAGGGCAAATTAGGTTCAGGTTAGGTTAGGAAAGGTAAGTCTGAGGTTGAGGCAAGTTACGGTGTGTTCAGAGCTTGAAGAAAGTTGGGACATGAGTTTATGATTTTGAATGAACAAAAATCTAGTAATGTACATGACCATACAAATGTCTAATACATGCTGTTTTCTTGGAGAACATTTTTTTTTAAATGACTCTACAATGATTTTGCATTTAAATTATAGTATTCATGATATTTACTTGTTTCCATCCATTTTAAATGGTTTTCAGGTGTTTTCAATGGTACAATGGTTCAAATTAGAGTTTATGGCTCAAATTAGGGTTCAGCTAGGGTTAGGGTTAGGAAAATGGTAAGTCTGAGGGTCGAGGCAAGTTTGCGGTTGTGTTCAGCAGCTTGAAGAAAGGTTGGGACATGAGTTTTATTGATTTTGATGAAGCAAAAAAAATTTCTAGTTCCATGTGTACCCATGACCATACAAAATGTCTAATACATGCTTGTTTTTCTTAGGGAGAACATTTTTCTTTTTTAAATGACCTCATACATATGATTTTGCATTTAAATTATAGTATTCATGATATTTACCTTGTTTTCCATCCATTTTAAATGGGTTTTCAGGTGTTTTCAATGGTACCAATGGCTTCAATTTAGAGTTAAGGGCTCAAATTAGGGTTCAGCTAGGGTTAGGGTTAGGAAAACGGTAAGTCTGAGGGTTGAGGCAAGTTTACGGTTGTGTTCAGCAGCTTGAAGAAAGGTTGGGACATGAGTTTTATTGATTTTGAATGAAGCAAAAAAAAAGTCTAGTATCATGTGTACCCATGACCATACATAATGTCTAATACATGCATGCTTTTCTTAGGGAGAACATTTTTCTTTTTTAATTGACCTCATACATATGATTTTGCATTTAAATTATAGTATTCATGATATTTACCTTGTTTTCCATCCATTTTAAATGGGTTTTCAGGTGTTTTCAATGGTACCAATGGCTTCAAATTAGAGTTAAGGGCTCAAATTAGGGTTCAGCTAGGGTTAGGGTTAGGAAAACGGTAAGTCTGAGGGTTGAGGCAAGTTTACGGTTGTGTTCAGCAGCTTGAAGAAAGATTGGGACATGAGTTTTATAGATTTTGAATGAACCAAAAAAAAATTCTAGTATCATGTGTACACCTGACCATACAAAATGTCTAATACATGCATGTTTTCTTGGGGAGAACATTTTTCTTTTAAATGACCTCATACATATGATTTTGCATTTAAATTATAGTATTCATGATATTTACCTTGTTTTCCATCCATTTTAAATGGGTTTTCAGGTGTTGTCAATGGTACCAATGGCTTCAAATTAGAGTTAAGGGCTCAAATTAGGGTTCAGCTAGGGTTAGGGTTAGGAAAACGGTAAGTCTGAGGGTTGAGGCAAGTTTACGGTTGTGTTCAGCAGCTTGAAGAAAGGTTGGGACATGAGTTTTATTGATTTTGAATGAAGCAAAAAAAATGTCTAGTAGCATGTGTACCCATGACCATACAAAATGGCTAATACATGCATGTTTTTCTTAGGGAGAACATTTTTGCTTTTTAAAGGACCTCATACATATGATTTTGCATTTAAATTATAGTATTCATGATATTTACCTTGTTTTCCATCCATTTTAAATGGGTTTTCAGGTGTTTTCAATGGTACCAATGGCTTCAAATTAGAGTTAAGGGCTCAAATTAGGGTTCAGCTAGGGTTAGGGTTAGGAAAACGGTAAGTCTGAGGGTTGAGGCAAGTTTACGGTTGTGTTCAGCAGCTTGAAGAAAGTTGGGACTGAGTTTTATGATTTTGAATGAAGCAAAAAAATGTCTAGTAGCATGTGTACCCATGACCATACAAAATGTCTAATACATGCATGTTTTTCTTAGGGAGAACATTTTTCTTTTTTAAATGACCTCATACATATGATTTTGCATTTAAATGATAGTATTCATGATATTTACCTTGTTTTCCATCCATTTTAAATGGGTTTTCAGGTGTTTTCAATAGTACAATGGCTTCAAATTAGAGTTAAGGGCTCAAATTAGGGTTCAGCTAGGGTTAGGGTTAGGAAAACGGTAAGTCTGAGGGTTGAGGCAAGTTTACGGTTGTGTTCAGCAGCTTGAAGAAAGGTTGGGACATGAGTTTTATTGAATTTGAATGAAGCAAAAAAAATGTCTAGTAGCATGTGTACCCATGACCATACAAAATGTCTAATACATGCATGTTTTTCTTAGGGAGAACATTTTTCTTTTTTAAATGACCTCATACATATGATTTTGCATTTAAATTATAGTATGCATGATGTTTACCTTGTTTTCAATCCATTTTAAATGGGTTTTCAGGTGTTTTCAATGGTACCAATGGCTTCAAATTAGAGTTAAGGGCTCAAATTAGGGTTCAGCTAGGGTTAGGGTTAGGAAAACGGTAAGTCTGAGGGTTGAGGCAAGTTTACGGTTGTGTTCAGCAGCTTGAAGAAAGGTTGGGACATGAGTTTTATTGATTTTGAATGAAGCAAAAAAAATGTCTAGTAGCATGTGTACCCATGACCATACAAAATGTCTAATACATGAATTTTTTTCTTAGGGAGAACATTTTTGTTTTTTAAATGACCTCATACATATGATTTTGCATTTAAATTATAGTATTCATGATATTTACCTTGTTTTCCATCCATTTTAAATGGGTTTTCAGGTGTTGTCAATGGTACCAATGGCTTCAAATTAGAGTTAAGGGCTCAAATTAGGGTTCAGCTAGGGTTAGGGTTAGGAAAACGGTAAGTCTGAGGGTTGAGGCAAGTTTACGGTTGTGTTCAGCAGCTTGAAGAAAGGTTGGGACATGAGTTTTATTGAATTTGAATGAAGCAAAAAAAATGCCTAGTAGCATGTGTACCCATGACCATACAAAATGTCTAATACATGCATGTTTTTCTTAGGGAGAACATTTTTCTTTTTTAAATGACCTCATACATATGATTTTGCATTTAAATTATAGTATTCATGATATTTACCTTGTTTTCCATCCATTTTAAATGGGTTTTCAGGTGTTTTCAATGGTACCAATTGCTTCAAATTAGAGTTAAGGGCTCAAATTAGGGTTCAGCTAGGGTTAGGGTTAGGAAAACGGTAAGTCTGAGGGTTGAGGCAAGTTTACGGTTGTGTTCAGCAGCTTGAAGAAAGATTGGGACTTGAGTTTTATAGATTTTGAATGAACCAAAAAAAAATTCTAGTATCATGTGTACACCTGACCATACAAAATGTCTAATACATGCATGTTTTTCTTAGGGAGAACATTTTTCTTTTTTAAATGACCTCATACATATGATTTTGCATTTAAATTATAGTATTCATGATATTTACCTTGTTTTCCATCCATTTTAAATGGGTTTTCAGGTGTTGTCAATGGTACCAATGGCTTCAAATTAGAGTTAAGGGCTCAAATTAGGGTTCAGCTAGGGTTAGGGTTAGGAAAACGGTAAGTCTGAGGGTTGAGGCAAGTTTACGGTTGTGTTCAGCAGCTTGAAGAAAGGTTGGGACATGAGTTTTATTGATTTTGAATGAAGTAAAAGAAATGTCTAGTAGCATGTAGTGTACCCATGACCATACAAAATGTCTAATACATGCATGTTTTTCTTAGGGAGAACATTTTTCTTTTTTAAATGACCTCATACATATGATTTTGCATTTAAATTATAGTATGCATGATGTTTACCTTGTTTTCAATCCATTTTAAATGGGTTTTCAGGTGTTTTCAATGGTACCAATGGCTTCAACTTAGAGTTAAGGGCTCAAATTAGGGTTCAGCTAGGGTTAGGGTTAGGAAAACGGTAAGTCTGAGGGTTGAGGCAAGTTTACGGTTGTGTTCAGCAGCTTGAAGAAAGGTTGGGACATGAGTTTTATTGATTTTGAATGAAGCAAAAAAATGTCTAGTAGCATGTGTACCCATGACCATACAAAATGTCTAATACATGAATTTTTTTCTTAGGGAGAACATTTTTCTTTTTTAAATGACCTCATATATATGATTTTGCATTTAAATTATAGTATTCATGATATTTACCTTGTTTTCCATCCATTTTAAATGGGTTTTCAGGTGTTTTCAATGGTACCAATGGCTTCAAATTAGAGTTAAGGGCTCAAATTAGGGTTCAGCTAGGGTTAGGGTTAGGAAAACGGTAAGTCTGAGGGTTGAGGCAAGTTTACGGTTGTGTTCAGCAGCTTGAAGAAAGGTTGGGACATGAGTTTTATTGAATTTGAATGAAGCAAAACAAATGCCTAGTAGCATGTGTACCCATGACCATACAAAATGGCTAATACATGCATGTTTTTCTTAGGGAGAACATTTTTCTTTTTTAAATGACCTCATACATATGATTTTGCATTTAAATTATAGTATGCATGATATTTACCTTGTTTTCCATCCATTTTAAATGGGTTTTCAGGTGTTTTCAATGGTACCAATGCTTCAAATTAGAGTTAAGGGCTCAAATTAGGGTTCAGCTAGGGTTAGGGTTAGGAAAACGGTAAGTCTGAGGGTTGAGGCAAGCTTACGGTTGTGTTCAGCAGCTTGAAGAAAGGTTGGGACATGAGTTTTATTGAATTTGAATGAAGCAAAAAAAATGCCTAGTAGCATGTGTACCCATGACCATACAAAATGGCTAATACATGCATGCTTTTCTTAGGGAGAACATTTTTGTTTTTTAATTGACCTCATACATATGATTTTGCATTTAAATTATAGTATTCATGATATTTACCTTGTTTTCCATCCATTTTAAATGGGTTTTCAGGTGTTTTCAATGGTACCAATGGCTTCAAATTAGAGTTAAGGGCTCAAATTAGGGTTCAGCTAGGGTTAGGGTTAGGAAAACGGTAAGTCTGAGGGTTGAGGCAAGTTTACGGTTGTGTTCAGCAGCTTGAAGAAAGGTTGGGACATGAGTTTTATTGATTTTGAATGAAGCAAAAAAAAAAGTGTAGTATCATGTGTACCCATGACCATACATAATGTCTAATACATGCATGCTTGTCTTAGGGAGAACATTTTTCTTTTTTAAATGACCTCATACATATTATTTTGCATTTAAATTATAGTATTCATGATATTTACCTTGTTTTCCATCCATTTTAAATGGGTTTTCAGGTGTTTTCAATGGAACCAATGGCTTCAAATTAGAGTTAAGGGCTCAAATTAGGGTTCAGCTAGGGTTAGGGTTAGGAAAACGGTAAGTCTGAGGGTTGAGGCAAGTTTACGGTTGTGTTCAGCAGCTTGAAGAAAGGTTGGGACATGAGTTTTATTGATTTTGAATGAACCAAAAAAAAAGTCTAGTATCATGTGTACCCATGACCATACATAATGTCTAATACATGCATGCTTTTCTTAGGGAGAACATTTTTCTTTTTTAAATGACCTCATACATATGATTTTGCATTTAAATTATAGTATTCATGATATTTACCTTGTTTTCCATCCATTTTAAATGGGTTTTCAGGTGTTTCAATGGTACCAATGGCTCAAATTAGAGTTACAGCTCAAATTAGGGTTCAGCTAGGGTTAGGTTAAGAAAACGGTAAGTCTGAGGTTGAGGCAAGTTACGGTGTGTTCAGCAGCTGAAGAAGGTTGGGACATGAGTTTTATTGATTTTGAATGAAGCAAAAAAATGTCTAGTAGCATGTGTACCCATGACCATACACAATGTCTAATACATGCATGTTTTTCTTAGGAGAACATTTTTCTTTTTAAATGACCTCATACATATGATTTTGCATTTAAATTATAGTATTCATGATATTTACCTTGTTTTCCATCCATTTTAAATGGGTTTCAGGTGTTTTCAATGGTACCAATGGCTTCAATTAGAGTTAAGGGCTCAAATTAGGGTTCAGCAAGGGTTAGGGTTAGGAAAACGGTAAGTCTGAGGGTTGAGGCAAGTTTACGGTTGTGTTCAGCAGCTTGAAGAAGGTTGGGACACAAGTTTTATTGAATTTGAATGTAGAAAAAAAAATGTCTAGTAGCATGTGTACCCATGACCATACAAAATGTCTAATACATGCATGTTTTCTTAGGAGAACATTTTTCTTTTAAAATGACCTCATACATATGATTTTGCATTTAAATTATAGTATGCATGATATTTACCTTGTTTCCAACCATTTTAAATGGGTTTTCAGGTGTTTTCAATGGTACCAATGGCTTCAAATTAGAGTTAAGGGCTCAAATTAGGGTTCAGCTAGGGTTGGGTTAGGAAAACGGTAAGTCTGAGGGTTGAGGCAAGTTTACGGTTGTGTTCAGCAGCTTGAAGAAAGGTTGGGACATGAGTTTTATTGATTTTGAATAAAGCAAAAGAAATGTCTAGTAGCATGTATGTACCCATGACCATACAAAATGTCTAATACATGCATGTTTTTCTTAGGGAGAACATTTTCTTTTAAAATGACCTCATACATATGATTTTGCATTTAAATTATAGTATGCATGATATTTACCTTGTTTTCCAACCATTTTAAATGGGTTTTCAGGTGTTTTCAATGGTACAATGGCTTCAATTAGAGTTAAGAGCTCAAATTAGGGTTCAGCTAGGGTTAGGGTTAGGAAAACGGTAAGTCTGAGGGTTGAGGCAAGTTTACGGTTGTGTTCAGCAGCTTGAAGAAAGGTTGGGACATGAGTTTTATTGATTTTGAATGAAGCAAAAGAAATGTCTAGTAGCACGTAATGTACCCATGACCATACAAAATGGCTAATACATGCATCTTTTTCTTAGGGAGAACATTTTTCTTTTTTAAATGACCTCATACATATGATTTTGCATTTAAATTATAGTATGCATGATGTTTACCTTGTTTTCAATCCATTTTAAATGGGTTTTCAGGTGTTTTCAATGGTACCAATGGCTTCAAATTAGAGTTAAGGGCTCAAATTAGGGTTCAGCTAGGGTTAGGGTTAGGAAAACGGTAAGTCTGAGGGTTGAGGCAAGTTTACGGTTGTGTTCAGCAGCTTGAAGAAAGGTTGGGACATGAGTTTTATTGATTTTGAATGAAGCAAAAAAAATGTCTAGTAGCATGTGTACCCATGACCATACAAAATGTCTAATACATGAATTTTTTTCTTAGGGAGAACATTTTTGTTTTTTAAATGACCTCATACATATGATTTTGCATTTAAATTATAGTATTCATGATATTTACCTTGTTTTCCATCCATTTTAAATGGGTTTTCAGGTGTTTTCAATGGTACCAATGGCTTCAAATTAGAGTTAAGGGCTCAAATTAGGGTTCAGCTAGGGTTAGGGTTAGGAAAACGGTAAGTCTGAGGGTTGAGGCAAGTTTACGGTTGTGTTCAGCAGCTTGAAGAAAGGTTGGGTCATGAGTTTTATTGATTTTGAATGAAGCAAAAAAAATGTCTAGTAGCATGTGTACCCATGACCATACACAATGTCTAATACATGCATGTTTTTCTTAGGGAGAACATTTTTCTTTTTTAAATGACCTCATACATATGATTTTGCATTTAAATTATAGTATTCATGATATTTACCTTGTTTTCCATCCATTTTAAATGGGTTTTCAGGTGTTTTCAATGGAACCAATGGCTTCAAATTAGAGTTAAGGGCTCAAATTAGGGTTCAGCTAGGGTTAGGGTTAGGAAAACGGTAAGTCTGAGGGTTGAGGCAAGTTTACGGTTGTGTTCAGCAGCTTGAAGAAAGGTTGGGACATGAGTTTTATTGATTTTGAATGAAGCAAAAAAAAAGTCTAGTATCATGTGTACCCATGACCATGTCTAATACATGCATGCTTTTCTTAGGGAGAACATTTTTCTTTTTTAAATGACCTCATACATATGATTTTGCATTTAAATTATAGTATTCATGATATTTACCTTGTTTTCCATGCATTTTAAATGGGTTTTCAGGTGTTTTCAATGGTACCAATGGCTTCAAATTAGAGTTAACAGCTCAAATTAGGGTTCAGCTAGGGTTAGGGTTAAGAAAACGGTAAGTCTGAGGGTTGAGGCAAGTTTACGGTTGTGTTCAGCAGCTTGAAGAAAGGTTGGGACATGAGTTTTATTGATTTTGAATGAAGCAAAAAAAATGTCTAGTAGCATGTGTACCCATGACCATACACAATGTCTAATACATGCATGTTTTTCTTAGGGAACATTTTCTTTTTAAATGACCTCATACATATGATTTTGCATTTAAATTATAGTATTCATGATATTTACCTTGTTTTCCATCCATTTTAAATGGGTTTTCAGGTGTTTTCAATGGTACCAATGGCTTCAAATTAGAGTTAAGGGCTCAAATTAGGGTTCAGCAAGGGTTAGGGTTAGGAAAACGGTAAGTCTGAGGGTTGAGGCAAGTTTACGGTTGTGTTCAGCAGCTTGAAGAAAGATTGGGACATGAGTTTTATTGAATTTGAATGAAGCAAAAAAAATGCCTAGTAGCATGTGTACCCATGACCATACAAAATGGCTAATACATGCATGTTTTTCTTAGGGAGAACATTTTTCTTTTTTAAATGACCTCATACATATGATTTTGCATTTAAATTATAGTATGCATGATATTTACCTTGTTTTCAATCCATTTTAAATGGGTTTTCAGGTGTTTTCAATGGTACCAATGGCTTCAAATTAGAGTTAAGGGCTCAAATTAGGGTTCAGCTAGGGTTAGGGTTAGGAAAACGGTAAGTCTGAGGGTTGAGGCAAGTTTACGGTTGTGTTCAGCAGCTTGAAGAAAGGTTGGGACACAAGTTTTATTGAATTTGAATGTAGCAAAAAAAATGTCTAGTAGCATGTGTACCCATGACCATACAAAATGTCTAATACATGCATGTTTTTCTTAGGGAGAACATTTTTCTTTTTAAAATGACCTCATACATATGATTTTGCATTTAAATTATAGTATGCATGATATTTACCTTGTTTTCCAACCATTTTAAATGGGTTTTCAGGTGTTTTCAATGGTACCAATGGCTTCAAATTAGAGTTAAGGGCTCAAATTAGGGTTCAGCTAGGGTTAGGGTTAGGAAAACGGTAAGTCTGAGGGTTGAGGCAAGTTTACGGTTGTGTTCAGCAGCTTGAAGAAAGGTTGGGACATGAGTTTTATTGATTTTGAATAAAGCAAAAGAAATGTCTAGTAGCATGTAGTGTACCCATGACCATACAAAATGTCTAATACATGCATGTTTTTCTTAGGGAGAACATTTTTCTTTTTAAAATGACCTCATACATATGATTTTGCATTTAAATTATAGTATGCATGATATTTACCTTGTTTTCCAACCATTTTAAATGGGTTTTCAGGTGTTTTCAATGGTACCAATGGCTTCAAATTAGAGTTAAGAGCTCAAATTAGGGTTCAGCTAGGGTTAGGGTTAGGAAAACGGTAAGTCTGAGGGTTGAGGCAAGTTTACGGTTGTGTTCAGCAGCTTGAAGAAAGGTTGGGACATGAGTTTTATTGATTTTGAATGAAGCAAAAGAAATGTCTAGTAGCACGTAATGTACCCATGACCATACAAAATGGCTAATACATGCATCTTTTTCTTAGGGAGAACATTTTTCTTTTTTAAATGACCTCATACATATGATTTTGCATTTAAATTATAGTATGCATGATATTTACCTTGTTTTCCATCCATTTTAAATGGGTTTTCAGGTGTTTTCAATGGTACCAATGGCTTCAAATTAGAGTTAAGGGCTCAAATTAGGGTTCAGCTAGGGTTAGGGTTAGGAAAACAGTAAGACTGAGGGTTGAGGCAAGTATACGGTTGTGTTCAGCAGCTTGAAGAAAGGTTGGGTCATGAGTTTTATTGATTTTGAATGAAGCAAACAAAATGTCTAGTAGCATGTGTACCCATGACCATACACAATGTCTAATACATGCATGTTTTTCTTAGGGAGAACATTTTTCTTTTTTAAATGACCTCATACATATGATTTTGCATTTAAATTATAGTATTCATGATATTTACCTTGTTATCCATCCATTTTAAATGGGTTTTCAGGTGTTTTCAATGGTACCAATGGCTTCAAATTAGAGTTAAGGGCTCAAATTAGGGTTCAGCTAGGGTTAGGGTTAGGAAAACGGTAAGTCTGAGGGTTGAGGCAAGTTTACGGTTGTGTTCAGCAGCTTGAAGAAAGATTGGGACATGAGTTTTATTGATTTTGAATGAACCAAAAAAAAATTCTAGTATCATGTGTACCCCTGACCATACAAAATGTCTAATACATGCATGTTTTTCTTAGGGAGAACATTTTTCTTTTTTAAATGACCTCATACATATGATTTTGCATTTAAATTATAGTATTCATGATATTTACCTTGTTTTCCATCCAGTTTAAATGGGTTTTCAGGTGTTTTCAATGGTACCAATGGCTTCAAATTAGAGTTAAGGGCTCAAATTAGGGTTCAGCTAGGGTTAGGGATAGGATAACGGTAAGTCTGAGGGTTGAGGCAAGTTTACGGTTGTGTTCAGCAGCTTGAAGAAGGGTTGGGACATGAGTTTTATTGATTTTGAATGAAGCAAAAAAAATGTCTAGTAGCATGTGTACCCATGACCATACACAATGTCTAATACATGAATTTTTTTCTTAGGGAGAACATTTTTGTTTTTTAAATGACCTCATACATATGATTTTGCATTTAAATGATAGTATTCATGATATTTACCTTGTTTTCCATCCATTTTAAATGGGTTTTCAGGTGTTTTCAATGGTACCAATGGCTTCAAATTAGAGTTAAGGGCTCAAATTAGGGTTCAGCTAGGGTTAGGGTTAGGAAAACGGTAAGTCTGAGGGTTGAGGCAAGTTTACGGTTGTGTTCAGCAGCTTGAAGAAAGGTTGGGACATGAGTTTTATTGATTTTGAATGAAGCAAAAAAAATGTCTAGTAGCATGTGTACCCATGACCATACAAAATGTCTAATACATGCATGTTTTTCTTAGGGAGAACATTTTTCTTTTTTAAATGAACTCATACATATGATTTTGCATTTAAATTATAGTATCTATGATATTTACCTTGTTTTCCATCCATTTTAAATGGGTTTTCAGGTGTTTTCAATGGTACCAATGGCTTCAAATTAGAGTTAAGGGCTCAAATTAGGGTTCAGCTAGGGTTAGGGTTAGGAAAACGGTAAGTCTGAGGGTTGAGGCAAGTTTACGGTTGTGTTCAGCAGCTTGAAGAAAGGTTGGGACATGAGTTTTATTGATTTTGAATGAAGCAAAAAAAAAATGTCTAGTAGCATGTGTACCCATGACCATACAAAATTTCTAATAAATGCATGTTTTCTTAGGGAGAACATTTTTCTTTTTTAAATGACCTCATACATATGATTTTGCATTTAAATTATAGTATTCATGATATTTACCTTGTTTTCCATCCATTTTAAATGGGTTTTCAGGTGTTTTCAATGGTACCAATGGCTTCAAATTAGAGTTAAGGGCTCAAATTAGGGTTCAGCTAGGGTTAGGGTTAGGAAAACGGTAAGTCTGAGGGTTGAGGCAAGTTTATGGTTGTGTTCAGCCGCTTGAAGAAAGGTTGGGACATGAGTTTTATTGAATTTGAATGAAGCAAAATAAATGTCTAGTAGCATGTGTACCCATGAACATACACAATGTCTAATACATGAATGTTTTTCTTAGGGAGAACATTTTTCTTTTTTAAATGACCTCATACATATGATTTTGCATTTAAATTATAGTATTCATGATATTTACCTTGTTTTCCATCCATTTTAAATGGGTTTTCAGGTGTTTTCAATGGTACCAATGGCTTCAAATTAGAGTAAAGGGCTCAAATTAGGGTTCAGCTAGGGTTAGGGTTAGGAAAACGGTAAGTCTGAGGGTTGAGGCAAGTTTACGGTTGTGTTCAGCAGCTTGAAGAAAGATTGGGACATGAGTTTTATAGATTTTGAATGAACCAAAAAAAAAATGTCTAGTAGCATGTGTACCCATGACCATACAAAATGTCTAATACATGCATCTTTTTCTTAGGGAGAACATTTTTCTTTTTTAAATGACCTCATACATATGATTTTGCATTTAAATGATAGTATTCATGATATTTACCTTGTTTTCCATCCATTTTAAATGGGTTTTCAGGTGTTTTCAATGGTACCAATGGCTTCAAATTAGAGTTAAGGGCTCCAATTAGGGTTCAGCTAGGGTTAGGGTTAGGAAAACGGTAAGTCTGAGGGTTGAGGCAAGTTTATGGTTGTGTTCAGCCGCTTGAAGAAAGGTTGGGACACGAGTTTTATTGAATTTGAATGAAGCAAAAAAAATGTCTAGTAGCATGTGTACCCATGACCATACAAAATGTCTAATACATGCATGTTTTTCTTAGGGAGAACATTTTTCTTTTTAAAATGACCTCATACATATGATTTTGCATTTAAATTATAGTATGCATGATATTTACCTTGTTTTCCATTCATTTTAAATGGGTTTTCAGTTGTTTTCAATGGTACCAATGGCTTCAAATTAGAGTTAAGGGCTCAAATTAGGGTTCAGCTAGGGTTAGGGTTAGGAAAACGGTAAGTCTGAGGTTTGAGGCAAGTTCACGGTTGTGTTCAGCAGCTTGAAGAAAGGTTGGGACATGAGTTTTATTGATTTTGAATGAACCAAAAAAAACGTCTAGTAGCATGTGTACCCATGACCATACAAAATGTCTAATACATGAATGTTTTTCTTAGGGAGAACATTTTTCTTTTTTAAATGACCTCATACATATGATTTTGCATTTAAATTATAGTATTCATGATATTTACCTTGTTTTCCATCCATTTTAAATGGGTTTTCAGGTGTTTTCAATGGTACCAATGGCTTCAAATTAGAGTTAAGAGCTCAAATTAGGGTTCAGCTAGGGTTAGGGTTAGGAAAACGGTAAGTCTGAGGGTTGAGGCAAGTTTATGGTTGGCTTCAGCAGCTTGAAGAAAGGTTGGGACATGAGTTTTATTGATTTTGAATGAACCAAAAAAATGTCTAGTAGCATGTGTACCCATGACCATACAAAATGTCTAATACATGCTGTCACGGTTGTGGAGGGTGGGACGCAATTGCGGACCGAGGCGATCTAAAAGTTAACCCTGAGGGATAACCACCAAATCGCTGAGCGATAGAAAGGGAAGGGGAAAAACCAAATAATAAAGAGCGAAGTAATCGCTCTCTCCACCCACTGAAACTTCTGTCAGCGGGCTCAGAAAACTAAAAGAAATTAAACACCGCCGCAGCGTAGCTGCCCAAAAAGAAAACCCCCACTAGAAAAACAGAGTGGGGTCACTTACAAAAGAAAAAGGATATTCGCAGCCCGGCGGGTAGAAAACAAAAAGAAAACTAAAGAGACGAGGGCAAAATGTCCTCCACAGCGCAGAGAGATAACCAACTCGAGAAGAAACTAAACGATGATCAAATCAGGCAGATAGGATCAACACGGTAACTTCTGCCGATTCTCACACCCCTACACACTAAGAGTCTGACAAACAATGAGTCTGCGCTGAACCCCAGAAATCAGGGGCTACATATAGGCCTCCTACACCTGACCCTCATCAGGGACAATTAGCTCAGACAAAAACCTGTGAGGTGCTATCACCTCACCATAGTACTCATACACCTGCCCCTCGTCAGGGTCAATTAACTCGCAGAAATCAGAGAGAGAGGTGCCACCACCTCACACATGCATGTTTTTCTTAGGGAGAACATTTTTCTTTTTTAAATGACCTCATACATATGATTTTGCATTTAAATGATAGTATTCATGATATTTACCTTGTTTTCCATCCATTTTAAATGGGTTTTCAGGTGTTTTCAATGGTACCAATGGCTTCAAATTAGAGTTAAGGGCTCAAATTAGGGTTCAGCTAGGGTTAGGGTTAGGAAAACGGTAAGTCTGAGGGTTGAGGCAAGTTTACGGTTGTGTTCAGCAGCTTGAAGAAAGGTTGGGACATGAGTTTTATTGATTTTGAATGAAGCAAAAAAAATGTCTAGTAGCATGTGTACCCTTGACCATACAAAATGTCTAATACATGCATGCTTTTCTTAGGGAGAACATTTTTTTTTTTAAATGACCTCATACATATGATTTTGCATTTAAATGATAATATTCATGATATTTACCTTGTTTTCCATCCATTTTAAATGGGTTTACAGGTGTTTTCAATGGTACCAATGGCTTCAAATTAGAGTTAAGGGCTCAAATTAGGGTTCAGCTAGGGTTAGGGTTAGGAAAACAGTAAGTCTGATGGTCGAGGCAAGTTTACGGTTGTGTTCAGCAGCTTGAAGAAAGGTTGGGACATGAGTTTTATTGATTTTGAATGAAGCAAAAAAAATGTCTAGTAGCATGTGTACCCATGACCATACACAATGTCTAATACATGCATGTTTTTCTTAGGGAGAACATCTTTTTTTTAAATGACCTCATACATATGATTTTGCATTTAAATTATAGTATTCATGATATTTACCTTGTTTTCCATCCATTTTAAATGGGTTTTCAGGTGTTTTCAATGGTACCAATGGCTTCAAATTAGAGTTAAGGGCTCAAATTAGGGTTCAGCTAGGGTTAGGGTTAGGAAAACGGTAAGTCTGAGGGTTGAGGAAAGTTTACGGTTGTGTTCAGCAGCTTGAAGAAAGGTTGGGACATGAGTTTTATTGATTTTGAATGAAGCAAAAAAAATGTCTAGTAGCATGTGTACCTATGACCATACAAAATGTCTAATACATGCATGTTTTCTTAGGGAGAACATTTTTGTTTTTTAAATGACCTCATACATATGATTTTGCATTTAAATTATAGTATTCATGATAGTTACCTTGTTTTCCATCCATTTTAAATGGGTTTTCAGGTGTTTTCAATGGTACCAATGGCTTCAAATTAGAGTTAAGGGCTCAAATTAGGGTTCAGCTAGGGTTAGGGTTAGGAAAACGGTAAGTCTGAGGGTTGAGGCAAGTTTACGGTTGTGTTCAGCAGCTTGAAGAAAGGTTGGGACATGAGTTTTATTGATTTTGAATGAAGCAAAAAAAATGTCTAGTAGCATGTGTACCCATGACCATACACAATGTCTACTTAATGTCTTTCTCCTCTGTTTCCCAAGGGTCTCCCTGATAGACGGTAGGCTTACACTATTTGCTGATGCTGAGATTTGAGAACGACAGCCGCCTACCAACTGCTGTTCGGTTGAGTCACATGATGAGCCGCACACTTCCCGATAAAAGCGTCTGACTTTCGCTTCCTTTGGAAAAGCGCATTTTCTGAGGCCAACCGAGCGCTGCTCTGAGCGGCCCAGAGAGCGCACAGGAACGCACCGTGTGTGTGAAACATGAAACCGACGCCCTGCTGGAGCGGCTGTGTGGGATCAACAGACGACGGAAAGTTAAAGAGACTAAATCAAGGAAGCTGTCCACTGTTATTCCCTCTCCTTTATATGCTCCCCGCCGCCAAGCCCTGTCTACTCGGCTACCGTCCTCCCGCCCGCGCCAAAACAAACACGGGGGGCCCCTTGGGGAAATGAGGAAGCTGGAAATGTTTTTAAACGTCTTTCTACCCCAGCCTCCCAGCCCTGCTGCCCCTCAACCAATCAAAATATCTCTGTCTTATCCCAATGGGCACCACACTTTAGAGGCCAAAGCCTGGCCCTCAAGATGACAATGAAAGTGTTATGAATAAAATAAACATTTTTTAAGTCAAACTCAATGACATGAATGATGACTCATGCATTACCATTGTTTTTCTTTTGCATTTTTGACTTTTTGGCATGCAGTGGTAGCGGCGTTTCTCCGCAAAAAAAAGGATGTGCCTGATCACGTTAGCTAGCAAAATATCAGCGCCAAGAAAACTGGACAGCAGTGCGACGCCAACATGGTATATCGTTATGGCCAAAAAAATGGTAGGCTATCCACACACCAGTACGCAGGGTTTTTTATTTTTTATTTTTTATAAGAACAGAGGTGCACACTCGTATTTACAGCCGTACTGTAATTTATTATGCAAAGAATAGCCAAATTCATGACCTGGTGTGCGGTCAGGCTATATAAACCACCTGATCTGAAGTGGAGTACATTAAAATCTTATAACCTCATATTTCGGGGTGAACTATTGCAATTAATACCATGGTAATACGCACAAAATTAAAACAAGCATTTTTGTTAATGGTGCCGTTTTCCTGGCAACACATTAGGGTCAGACTTGGAAACAACCAGTGCCATCCCTTAATAAACGTAAGTTCATAATGAAGTATAATGTTATATTACAATTCCTGCAAATAGCCCAAACTGTTGATGCGAAAAAACAGCCAGCCACTAGTCCTCTCATTCTAATCAAGTAGAAAGTCAGCGCTAGGTTCGCTATCACTTGTGGAACTTAGTATCAGTATTCAATTTGATCTTGACACAAAACTTTCTCAGAATGTTTTCATAGATAGAAAGCTAGCCATCTACCCCATTTGCTTCTAAACTACAGCTTCTTTCGAAGCAAAATCATAGTGAATATAGCCTAACAACATAGCACTTAGTGGACACTTGCTAAATTGAATGAATGCTGCACATATTTACACCAAAATGCTTAGCTAGTTCAGTGCTGATGTAACAAGACATTCATGTGTTCTTTATCATAGTCTACATTTCAGCTTCTGCAATTGATATTGTTTTTTTTAGCTAGCTAGCACAGCACACTCAAACACACACACAAAGCACGCACACACACATACACAAACACAGACAAATTTCCTGCAAATGTCAAATTTAGTTCATCAACCCCTACTGCACAAAAAAGCCACAACAAGGCACAAGGGAACTTTTAACAGCTCACAAGGAGAAGGAATGTTGTATGGTTTTTATGGAATTTCAACATTGCATTGAGAATCTATTTACCTTTGCCTGTGATGCCTCTGGGGAGGGTTAATTTTTGAAACTCTCCTTGATAAAGAGCAGAGTGAGATTACCATGGGACAAGAAAGGCTGAGCAACCTCAATCACATGTCGTTAGAAAGTAACTTGTTAAGCACTCTGGATTTCAGTGCTATCATTACAGACTTCGAAAAAGGGAATGGGAGCGAGAACAGCTTCTAGATTGGTAGGCCATCCCTCTTTTGTTTCAATAAAGTTCTGACGTACTTCAAATGTTTGTCCATCCATTCATCCATCATCTAACCCACTTATTCCTGGTCAGGGTCGCGGAGGGTGCTGGAGCCTATCCTAGCGTGCATTGGGTGAGAGGCAGGAATACACCCTGGACAGGTCACCAGTCCTTTATTAGGCCTATGAGACTACACTGGACCTATAAGCAGGTGGCTCCACTGCTATGTAGGCCTGCGCTCTTTGTTGCTGTACATTTTCATTTGTATTAGACTCATTGTGTATTCTGATAGTGTGCAGTATTGTTGTGCTGCTGATTATATTATTGAGTTGCAATTGACTGTAAGCTATAATTGATGTGTTCTTCATGTGTGAGCTGTTTGTTGAGTAGAAGTAGGCTTATGGGCAGTGCAGTGATTATGCGTTCATGTTTGGTTGGCTCCTCTGTTGTGCTCAGTTGTGACCACAGCTGTAATTCTGAGATGTGAGCTGGGGGTTTGAGGCTAAAGGCTGTCATAGCCCTGGGGCCTGGAATGAGTCCTAACTGTACCAGTGCTAATTGTGGCCAGTAGCCAGCAGGGCTTAATTGTTGGTAGCATCACTTGGGGTTTAGGGAAGGTTCAGTCAGCTGGGATCCACATCTCATTGTTCTCTAGCGACCCCTGCTGGTCGATTGGGCACTTTCAAATAAGCTTATTAAAACGAAGCTGCATATGAAGTGTCTTCCTCCGACTTATCTGCCTGACTTGTGAGGAGTGGAGAGTATGTCCTTATCTGTGCTTTTCCGAATTAATAGTGGAGGATCCGGTAATGATAGATTGGGCATTCCAAATCGGGAGGCAAAGGGGTAGCAAAAAATACATAAAAACTTTTAAGTGATTGGCTGTGAACTTAGAGTAGTCAGTGTATGTACAAAGTGGTCTGTGTGTCTACGTGTGTATTTGTGATTACAATGTGTGCGTGCATGTGTGTGAGTGTGTGTCTGTGTGTGTATGTGTGTGTGTTTGGGCTGGCTGACGGTTTGTGGCTTCTGAATGTGACTTGTACATGCCATAGCTGTATGTTTGTGCAGCATATGGTTACTCTTCCACTGGTGTTGGCAGCACGCTGAGTGCCACAGGCCTGTTCTCCATGTGGATACCTCACTGCAGAATATCTCCCAGAATAAGGAATACTCCACCATGTCTCAGAGCCGTCTCACGCCACTGCAGCATAGCTGAGGTTGGAGCCGGGAGTCTAAGGCCAACACTATCCTCTCCTCTCTAAGGGCAGTAATCCCACTTGCCTCTCACACATTCAGACTGAACAAGGAGAGAAATTGTTTGAGTAGCTACTGAAAGATTCACGGCCATGAAAAAGATTATGTAATCAGTGCCCTCTGTAATGGCTAACAGCCCCATTCAGGCAGCATTGACGGGCCCCAAGCGTCCAGTAGTAGTGACAGACAGCAGCCTTGAGCAGGCCTGTTCCCCCACTGCTCCAGTCGGGCTGGCTCCGGACCACACTGCACTGGGACAGACCTCACTCGGATGCAGACAGGCGGACAGACAAGCACACAGCGTGTGCCCATGGCAACCCTTTTATATGGCGATATGGAAAAAGGTTTGCCATAGGCAGCGGTTTTTATTCCGAAATTGCATGCAAACTGAATGGTGTTTACACAGCTGGGGTCGAACTGCATTAACCCAGGTAAACTACCTCATTGCATGGCTCAGTAGCTCTGATCCATTTGGGATCTGAATCCACAAATCCACTGGTCACATATTCAGAGCAGGAAGCTGCCCCTATTCAAACACTGTGTCCTGCCCCCCCCCCCCCCCCCAACACACACATACACACCCCCTCCATTGAGTGCCCTGTGTGGATTTCTTATTGGAGAATGGTTTATGCCATGTTAAGTTGCTATGTGACCTTGTTAAAGCAGTAGCTGATGACTCTTTTCTACCGTGGATGGGAGGCATGTTTCCACAGCTGGTGTCAGTGTCTGTTTGTGCAATCAGAAGGATTCATCTGGGCTGATTCATTGATGTCTGTATCAATAAATCTCCTTTAAACGTAAGAGTGGAATTCTCTGGAAGTGGACACACACTGGTATAAAGTCATGGCAGGAATATCCAAATCACTCAGGAAGTACCACAGGTACAGGAATGTTGGCATCTTTCCCACACCACTGACCCCTGACCCCTGACCTGACATTTCCATCATCTGTGTGGGGGCTGGGATATAGCATACTGTGCACTGAGTCGATGTGTGGATGCACAGTGCAATCTCTTCTGGTTTTCCTGCACTGGTTCATTTTGGTTGTCCTCTGTCCTTGTGCGGTACATTTTACCTGTGCACTGTCTGCCACTTATTCTGCTTCTGTTTCTTCATAATTATCTACCTAGTCTCATTTTCTTCTGTGTATTCTTCTGTCTCCCATCTCTTAATGTGTCTCCTTGACTCTCCAAACTTAGATCTCTTCAGCTCTCACTCTGTTCTTCTCTTCATGTCACATAAGAAGCACAAGCACAAATACAACAAACACACATGCACACTCTCCTAAAACCAGCCTGCCTCAGCACCGTCATTCATACAAACTCCAGTCGAGCATTGGGATCATTTTCAAGGAAGTGTTTATTTTTGACATGAATCATGAAAATAAAACATATCCACACACACACACGCACACGCACACAAACACGCACACGCACACGCACACACACACACACACACACACTCACACACAGACACAGTAAATGTCACAAATAAAATGCAGGTGACATATGTGAGTAGGTGACATAGGTGAGTAATGTGTCAGTTATTGGGCTACTCTTGAACAGTGTCGAGTTGGATTTCTTGTGGGCTTGTGGCCTTTCCATGGCTGAGTGAGAGACACTGGCAGCACAGCGTGACCCTGGCTGTAACCAGGGGCTGGCAGCACTGCTGCGGTCTTCAGGTGCAATCACTTCCTCATTATGCTCTTCAGACTGGCACCCTGCCCAGTGCCCTTCTCTCTCTCTGCGTGTGCCCAGCACTGCTGCCATTATGTCCCTAATGACCATTTCAGTTTAACAATGAACTAAAGGATCCCCTTAATAATTATCTGGTAACATTGTTAATATTTTGTGTATGTGTGTGTGTGTGTGTGCATGCGCCTGTGCATGTGTGTGTGTGTGAACGCACCTGTATGTGTGTGTGTGTATGAGATAAATGATGCACCCAGAAAAGAAAGACAGCATTACCCTTTGACAGAAAGCAGCGTGGAGATAGTTTAAGGCATTTAAAATATTTGACACAAACCCTCTGTGTACTCAGACAGGGCCTGCACACTGTGCATTTCACTGGGTGCTGGAGCAAAGCCTGCTGGAACATCTGAGGGCAAGGAACACAACACAACACCCACTCCTGGCTTCAAAGCCAAAGAGCACACTGGACTGGACAGGCAAAGACAGGAGGGGGAGGCTTGTGACATCAACAAACTGATACTTATCTGTTATTCACTCCAGGTCTGTCGCATATCTCTTCACAACTACCTGAACTATGGACAATGTTTCTAAGCAAGCCAAGGCGAGATGTTTCACTTTTGCGTGTGTGTGTTACAAAGTAAACCACTCTGTTCTTGGGTTTAGATGAGAGCAGCTTGGTTTTAGGAACCGTTTACCGTGCAAGGAAGGCAGTGAGTGCAGATGCTCATATTTTTGGCCTCATTTAAACCTAGGGGGCTCCATCGCTCATGTGAAAATGTGCACTTTAAGAGCAAAAAAGATGCGGTAAGCAGATGTGTAGCAAAAATATATTGCTTGGAGCATGGCGGGTGAAGTACAGAGCAGAATGCATTCTGATGGACCGTGCACAAGCATACCCTGATGCATTCATGAGGTAATGTTGGTGGCTAAAGCGTGCTGTTGATGTTGAGAGCAGGAATCCTGCAGTTTTACATAGCCTGCAGGGCCTGTAGTATCAGCTCCATGAACAAAAACTGCTTTACACTTCCTCTCCATGCCAGAATAAACCCCAGATATATACTCACCCCTATTGCTTTCTGTCTCTCTCTCTCTCGCTCTCAGACACACACACACATATACACAGACACACACACACACACAGCTCTTAACATTCACAAGTGCTCTCCTGCTATCTTCAGTCAGGGCATAGGTGATATACAGAACTACAGAGAATAGTGGAAGACAGAAACAGTGCTAGTTTTGAATGTTCAGACAGCAGGTATACCATATGCTAAGATACTCCATGGGATAAATATTAAAATAAAATAATATAAAAATAATTTATATGTAAAATGATATACAGTATTAAGTATAAGTATTAAGCTTGTTACACTCATCAAAAAACACAATTATTCTTAACAAAACTGCTAATGATGATGGCTTTAGTCATGTTATGGAGATTTGTATATGCAAATGAGCAGCACTTTGCACTAAGGCACAACAAACCACATAATGTAAATGAGCTGATATTAACATCTGGGACCTTAAAAAAGAGAATCCTTACTGGCTCCCCTTTTGGCTGAGTAAATAAGAAGACACTCTCCCCTCCTGCCTACACAACAGTGAGGGCAGAGCAAGCATAGCTGCAAGAAGGCTCTCATCATAGTCTCAGAACAGCTTTTCATAATGCCATCACGGCATTGCAGAACCAGGCTGAGGTCATATGAAGGGGAGATTAAAGTCAGTTTATTGATAGGGTTAGATATGCCAATCTAGGTCATCAGTATTACGAAGATGAAAGTAAAAATTCACTCTTAAGTGCAAGACAATTCTAATAATTATACTCCTACCAGCAAGAATAATAGATATGTATAAATATGCTTTAATCTTAAACCTACCCATAACTTAGCACAAATTCAAGAGAATTCAAGTGGTCTCAACCCTTTAAGAATGGCCAGAATGGCAGCTTTGCTAATGCAGAAATGGTGTGGGGGCACCTTTTCTGAAAAAAGAGTGTTATAGATATTGTTATTATGAATAAATCTAATAATACATTTTGGAGAAATGTGATCATTGTCCTTACATAAACTAATTAAATTAGCTTCCATTGACAACCTTTACCTTCAGTGATCTGTAAAAAGATATGTATACAGTTGAATTGTTGGGTTTAAGCCATGTGTTACATATCATGTAATATATCTTGAAAAATATATGGCTTGCATGCACATGTCATGCATGGTTATTAAACATGATTTCTTGCCTCTCAATGTGTGGCCTTACATCCTATAATGTAAACAAAATGTGGCTTCTGCTGGAATGTCTACATCTACCACAGTTTCTGTGCCTAATGCATATGATACTTGCAGAGTGGAATTGCAGAATTTTCATTTTTAAAAATGACAATATTTTTTTTAATTTTTATTTTACCTTTTTCTTTTGTTTTCTATTCTCCACGATATTACAGTATACAGCAAATCAGCCTGAAACCAAATTACATTGATATTGAAATAAAACAGGAAGGATGGATCCATTTCACAACTATGGACATTGATATTCATTCAATTAGCTTAACAAATTAATACACATACTGTAATAAAGCTACAACAACCACTAACAGTCACAAATAAACAGAAAGTATTGCTTATTTTTCATTTCAAGTCACTTTGTCTAAACCAGTGCTACAACAAAACACATTTAGAGAAGTGCTACACATTAAAACAACACATTTAGAGAAGTGCTGCACACTAAAACAACCCTGTAAACTCAAAGAACACTGATGAGTACTTATAATCAGAACCAGCAGATGCTCGATGAATTACATTGAGTTCTTAGACAGATGAGTGCATTGGTTGAAGATTTTCAACTTCATCTGTAACATGTCCAGTTATTCTGCTCACTGAGGAGCAGATTCTAATGTGAGACATGTCCAGCAGCCAATGGAAGGAAATAAGCTGAGTTGAGACAGGAATATTTTGTTCTGAATAATTAAAGAGGCCTGGTTGTACAGAAAGGGAGACAAGCAGTTCAAGTGTAACAGAAGATCAGATGTGAGAACACAGAGATCTGGCCTAGGAGAGTCAATCAATTGTTCTGGCCAAGGAGAATGGCCAGGGCCGCAGAGGAATCGAGATCCTCGATTTCTTCTTTTTTTAAAAATTCGGACTGTGTGAATCATGACATTCCAGCAGAGGAAATGAGGTAAAGTCTGTTGCAGAGTCCCTTGTCAGGTAGAATGATCTTGAGGAAAGCATGATATTTCACTTAGCTAAGAGACATGGTCTTTTGGAAACAAGGTGAAGTCACTGTGTTGTGGCGTGAGAGACTAGGCCCGTTTCCCACGTCAAGCTCTTCGCCTCCTTGAAAATGTGTGGAATGTGCCAGCATTAATCAGACTCACAGGAATACACTCACCTAAAGGATTCAAAGGGTAGGGCAGCGTAGAGGTTATGTCTGACAGGCAAGGTGATATTGCTAAGAGATCTGTAGCAGGATGCTTCACTACTCCCAGAATTAGAGCAATGTTATCATTTTAGTGCGGCTTGGAGTGTTAGGCCAGGGTTTGACTCCCTCGTGTGACAGTTAAATTTTTACCTCCTTGAAAACCTCTGTTTGTCATTCTAATGACAGTGACCACTGGTAATTCTTCTTCGCAAACTTTGCTTCGCTTGCTGTACTCTTGGCCCCTCTCCCTCCTGGAGTTCAACCCAGAACACTAGGATCCTTTATGAACGTTGCCATTGTAAAATCATCAACTTTATGAGTTCTGTGTTGTTTCACTCCAGAACCCATCAGGGCCATGGAAACAGTGGCAATTTATTTACCAGAAATCTGGAACGACTTTTTAGTTGACCTGTCCCCTCTTGGGAAAAGATAGTATTCGGTAATATAATTGCTTTTGGCTGGATCCCTAGGAATGAAGAATACAGGCACTTTGTTCTCCACATTTCTGTAATCTGATGGAGGGGAATTTCAGTGGTAGGCTGCAACCGCAGTGATTGAAGCGATAGCAATTTCGGAAGAACATTGAATAATTTTATATAAACACTGACCTGTATATGTGCATCACTGTTTGTCTGTCAAGTGTTTGTGACTGAGAAAACCTCAGACACATGATTCCTCAGACTGATAATGACAAATCCCAGACAGCGGATTACATTGTAATAATTTCTTCTTTCATAAAATATTGAGGAAACAAAACCGCAGCTTGATTTGGCTGGAACAAAACTGGAGCTGAATTAATTTCGAACCTGGAAAAGTAAGTTGTGAAAAGACTCACATCTTTGAGGTCATGTGTGCATTGTCAAGTATCATTAAGCAGCCTGTCTGGGATTG
This sequence comes from Anguilla rostrata, assembly GCF_018555375.3. NCBI lineage: Eukaryota > Metazoa > Chordata > Actinopteri > Anguilliformes > Anguillidae > Anguilla > Anguilla rostrata. The sequence goes on from NC_057944.1 coordinate 17,166,569, forward strand.
TGGAGACTTAAGCTCCACTGAGTGTTTGATATATTAGAGGAAATATGGACTGCCCCAACCCAACTTTACTCCCAGAGAGGAAACTTTGTCTGGATGGGTGCCAGCTCTACAGGCCTAAGAATAAGAAGGCCGCTTACTAAGTGTGTTTTCAGACGGTGTTTATGTGCTGCTCTGGCTCGACCACATGCGAGTGAAATTTATCCACACTGTATCACCTCTCCACCAGACTCTGGCTAAAGGAATAAAAGGTTTCTGTTGTCTGCTGGCTTATTTCATCAGGAGTATGAGGCCAGTGTTGTCCATTTCCAGGATTTGAGACATCTTTTCCCCCACGTAAAGCGACTTTGAGTACTTAGAAAAGCGCTATATAAATCTGAGGTATTATTAACTTGGTTAGGTAGGTTTAGATGTTGGGAGAAAGTGACACCAGAAACTGGATGTATAGACTCTGACGGGAGGTGTTTTTGATCTTTGGGGCAAAGTTACCCCAGTGAGAAGTGTGATTATTCTGCATGCTTGCATTCTAAAGGACAGGGATCTGGCTCTTAGAACAAATCCCTGCCGCCAGCCATCGCAGCAGGACAACATCCTGATGAATCTCTGCTTTGTGTTCAGAGGGCGAAGGTGTGGATTTTGTCATTCAGGTGTGAAATTCAGGCAGCGTAGGGAGTACAGAGAGACACACTGATCCATATATATAGTGGGGTGTCATTAACCCCGTCAGAGAAACCACAGATCCCACAGATGCCCCACTTCATTCCAAGTATTGCTCCGTCTTGCTTTTTTCTTCTTCCAGCAGTTTGCATAAGTAGTTGCGAACTTTACTGCCATTTCTTCCCTGAATGTCGGGACAATTGACTGTATTTAACTTGGCCGGAACAATTCTTCTTCCTATGTCATTGCCCAAGTTTCCATGTTCTGCGGAATTGTGTATATTGTAGAACGGCTAAAGAGTCTGAAAATTATGCGAAGTAGAATTCCTTTGACTAACCAAAACTATGTCTCACTCTTCGCTAGAATCTGACTCTTTCCATTTGCTTCTGCCTCCTCAGCCAGGGTTTCTCACTTGCTCTTTTTTATAACGTGGGTCTCAGGAGCAGTGGCTATAGGATGTCACACACGTCCACACAGGAATCTGTGTTTGAGACCTTTCAGCTGGGCTGAAATTCTATAAATTTATATGAGTATTACAGTTACAGGAGGAGGCTGTCTGAAAGGACTGGGCAAAATAATTCAATGGCCAAACAGTGGAAACTGCTTCAGTTTAAAAATAAGTTTATGAGGACTTGTGACACATACAGTAGTAGTGGTGTGAGGGAGAGGATTGGGGTGAGATGTATCTGTTACCTCAGTTACTGAACTAAACAAGAGTTTGGAGCAGTGGAGGTGAGGCATCAGGACTCTAAATTTAATGTGTGATGCTACTATACTGTCTGCTTAGAGAAAATTTACTCTCCTCAACTTCTCCATTATATAAAAACTACAGCTGTACTAATGGGTTGTAGAGCATGTAAGGTTTGAAATCTGAGTGCTATATGTTCAGCAGGATAATGGTTTGCTTAAAGACAGTATAATGCTAATAAAGCAATGTATTTATGGAATCAGCCTTTCAGAATCCAGCTCTGTGTTTTGAGCAATGGGCTGGGGGTAGGAGTTGGGGTGGAGGTCCAATCATTAATCATGATAGCAGAGGTCCCAGGTTTCTGTTTGAGGCTCTCCTTTGCCATGATCATGAAAGAGAAAATAAACATTACTGGGCCCACACAGGGAACACGGGGCTCTGCTATGGCTCAGTTTCTCTTTCAAATAGGCTTCCTATTTGAGGAGGGGGAGAGGGTCAACTTGGGCATTACAATTGTGTTACCTGCAAAGTAACACACTCTTGTTAAGCACAGGTTAAGCCGTCTGTGTCTCCAACTGGAGAACTGATATTACCCTGGATGTGTCTCTGGCTGGACAGCCATTTCCAGTCAGGAAACAAGGTGGTTAAAACCAGACTGACCTCTTTTTCACCTTTTCCTGTGAACAGCCTGCTTAAATGCTGTCCTTTTCTTTTTCCATCACATGCATGGAAAGGAAGAAATTGATTACGTTATGCCTTGGCAATCCCCATCATAAGCCTTTTGAGAGGCCAACATAGGTAGCTAATATGGCATGGCCAATTGGGAAGTGAAAGACTTTGTTATTTTAAAGGGTCAACAAAAAGTCATTTTTACACTGCAGTTATATGTGACATCAGCATTTCCCCCCTCTGGCACCCTTGGGAACAGGAGTGAATGAGAAAATCATATGCCTAGTGCTGTTATAAATATCCGTTCTGAAGAGGTAACCTTCCACTGCCTTCAATGTTAAGCTGAAATGATAAAACAAGGTCAGTGTAGTTTAAAATGGTTCACTTAATCGGCCGTCACAAAACAACTTATTAAACACGTTTCTTTTTGAAACTCTCGCCAGATTTGCTAATTGTCTGTGTGTGTCGTCATGCACATATGCTCCAGATTTTGCAGGATTTTCCACATTTTGCTGTTTAGTAGGCAGAATTCCACGTGCCTTTCAAGTTACCTTCACAGTCCCTGACTCTGGGCTGGTGATACCGTTGTGAATGTTGTATCAGAACTGTGGGAATAAGAATAATTTCATTGTTTCCATGTATGAGCTTGTGAGAGTGTGGCAAACTCATGATCAAACCTGCTGTTAAGCCACCTGAAAACAGATGCAAGGACATTTTTCTGCCCATTTTAACCCTCCTCATCAAGAAAATTGTAATTAGTGTGATTTCCTCTTAAATTGTTTGCAGCCGCAGACCTTTTTAGACATTTGTTTTAAATGACTCCTCTCAAAGGACCATGTATTTAGGTTTTCAGGGCCAGTGATATAGAGAGGAATAAAAAGGGTGTATGAACTTTCACAGAAGAAATTCAGACAGCCGTAACTTTCTGCTCACATAAACAACTCACCCCTCATAAACAAAAACTCTTCATGTTGAATTTAACTGGAACTAATTGAAGATATCGGACACATAAAAAAAAATGTTTATGGAACTTCATTTTTGTAATTCCATCCACTTTCTACAGTTCTCTTCAGCTTTACAAAAGACAGGAAGAAAATAATAACCGCTTTAATTAAATTCTTATGTGCTCTTTTTTCTCCTGGAAAAGCAGTGAGACTCAGTGGAGAAATCACTGTAGTTCTGCAACATTATTCATTATGTCCAACACACACACACACAAGCATGCACACACATGTACACACACACACACACACACACACACCTCTGCAGCAGCAGTGTAATGGTTCCTTATTCTGCTGGATTTTGAGCAGGTGGCTGTGCGTTCAAATCACAGCTGGTAGTCCTGAATTAGACAAATTATCCAGTGTGTACATAATTACAGGTGATTATGTAACACATGGGTAGGTGATTCTTCAAAACAAAGGACATTGTTGAAGTACAGGAATAATTCCGAGAGGTAATTTAACCCATTTTCTCCCAAAAGGGAGGCAGACACACACTGGCCACAGAACACTTTTTTTATTTTCATAAGGGTGGTCAAAAGTTCTTGTCCTACTACTTGAAGGGACATGGAAAGCAACCCCACGGAATCCGACTCTTGTTGAACTGAGTTATATAGCTTGTATGGCACATAATCTTGCAGTAAGCAGGCTATGTACAAAAACATGACAGAAGTACAACAGCAGCAAGGTCACTTTTAGGCACTGAATACCTAGCATAATACAATAATTTTGCTATAATGGATGAAGAATGGTTGCTTTTATTTACAATTCTTAGGCTTTATATGTCAGTGTGTTACTGACTGCTCTGCACCTATATTATAATGTAATGTAATATTGTGCATGTTGTTACTCCCGTGATATGCATTTAATGTATTTGTACAGTGGCCTTGCATTATGTAGTTTCCCTAATCTGGTGTTTCCTTAACCTGATTTGTGGATTTTAGCCACAGTTCTCCAAGTACAACATTGTTTCATGAAAACTTGACAATCACGTTTTGTTTAATTGTCTGTTTGGGTACCAAAAAATGTATTGATATATACAAAACAAATAAAACATTCATAAAAATGCATAAATATATTATCTACTAAATGTGATGATGTACATTTGAATTTACTTTGTGATGTCGTTGAAAAATGGTATAAACAGCATTTAAAAAATAAATGTGTATAATTAATTTACATCCATATGAGGCGATTTATATCAAAAGCAAAAACAACACATGTAGAACTGAAAGCCAAACCAAAAGAAGAAAAAAGATTTTTTTAAAAACACCTGTAATTTGGTACAAGCCTTACAAAAATCATCTGGGTGAAGAATGCAATAATTCTGATATCAAAATATATCCAGTGTGTACAATTGGTAGAAAACATCTTTCAGCATACACCAAAGGTATATGGGTAGATATGGCTTTATATAAGAAAACTGAACATCGCTCTAAAATGTTGCAAAAGTATAAACCTTAGACTGGTTTTTTAAAGTCTCTGCCTATCCCAAACCTCTCTTCTTCTCTCTACCTCATTTGTTGCATGGGTCAGGCTATTGAGGAATGTCCACTTTAGCACTCACAGTTGATACAGGGATGTGTTTCTCAGATCTTTGCCTCTAAGTGTGTGAATGAGAAAGCTGAGAAGTTTCCAGAGCCCATATCATTACAATGAAAAAACACTATTCCCGGGCCACAAGCCTCTGCACTGTAGAGTCTCTCTCTCTCTCTGCTTCTCTGTCTGATCACTCATTATTCATCCCCTGCCCACTGTTGTGAGATGTAAGTAAACTCAGACATTCCACAAGTAGTACCCTCAATGGTCAGCACAGGATAAAGTTACATTTCCTCCTTGCAGTCATGTGTTTTGCACTGGTATAGAAAGTGGGGTGTGCATGTGCAGGTGCCAACCATCTGAAATCGATTGTTGACCCTGAGATCTTTGCCCTCTTCAGGCTGTCACATCACCCGGATGTACGTGGTTCTGGAGTCTGTGCCCATGTGATTCTTGGCTATGCACTTGTAGGCTCCGGAATCGGAGCTGGTGGGTCTCTGAATGACGAGTGTTCCCTGGGGGTGGAGCAGCTCTGTGCCAGTGGGCCGGCCCTTATTAGCTGTGGACAGTTCAGAGCGGTCGGGCAGCTCCCATGAGATCTCAGGTTTGGGGATCCCAATGGCCATGCAGTTAAGCTGCACAGGCACTCCCACCGCTGCCCGCATGGTTGACGGAGGCCCATTGGTGATGCGCGGAGGGTAGGCGATGATGATGACTGGGACAGTGAGCGCAGCCTCACCCATATCATTCTTAGCTCTGCACAAGTAGTTTCCACGGTCGTGGAAGGTCGTCTCCCGCACAACAAGGGTCCCATTTTCCAGGAGGTGGAAACGACCGTTCACCTGCGGACGAGACAAGACTTGGCCCCCCGGGACGGTCCAGTAGATAGTAGGTCGGGGGCTGCCATCAGTGAGGCAGTGGAGAAACAAGGATTCCCCAGACACACTGCGGATGATTCCTCGAGGACGAGTCACTATGTACGGCCTCTGTCCCACCTCCAAGACCACCAGCTTCTCTATGTAGCCCATCTTGTTCTTAGCAGAGCACCGGTATTTACCCGTGTCTTCCCGGCTGGGGTTGTAAATGACTAAGTTTCCATCGCTCCCCAGATGGTGGTGAGGCGTACGAGCATCATTGGTAAAGCGTGTCCCATTGGGCAACAACCAACTGATCTCTGGTGTTGGATGCCCATCGGCTGAGCAGTTCAGCACAGTGGTCTTCCCCAAGCGTGCCACCACTCTCTCATTGAAGGGATTTTTGAAGATCGGTCTCCTCAACATGCTAGAGACCTCCAGCTGGACCACCATGACCGCCTCCCCGCCATCATTCCGTGCCATGCAGATGAACTCAGCTGTGTCTGTGGGGCGCACGTTTCGGATCTCCAGCGTCCCATTGGGGTGGACGTTGATCCTGCTCCCGTAATAGGGGGCCGAGAGGAAGATGTTGTCGGGCATGATCCAGGTGATCTTGGGTGGCGGGCTTCCCTCTGCCCTGCAGTCAATCAGCTTCCTGGAATACTTGGAGGCGGTGTCTTTGATGACAGTTCTGTTTTGGCGGTAGCCGTTGATGACAGGGGGGTTTCCATCAATGTCCAGCTTGTAAACCTTTCTGTCATCCCCAGCAGCATTGCGAGCCATGCACACATACTCCCCGGCATCGACTAACTTGACATCCCGGATGTCCAGCGATCCATTCACGTGCATTAGGTAGCGGTCGTTGGAGGCAGCAATCATGTCATTAGAGGGCAACATCCAGAGGATCTTTGGCTTGGGCTCACCAACGGCCTCGCAGTCGAAGCGCACGTTCCCACCTGGTTTCACCCTGGCATAGGTGCGGCTGGACGGCCTGATGCGTGGGGCTGCTGTCAACACGCTGATATGCACGTGCATCTCATCCTTGCCCAGTGTGTTTTCAGCGTAGCAGGTGTAGTCCCCCTCCTCTGTCATCCCTATCTTGTTGAAATAGAGAGTTCCATTGTCGAAGAGGATGTATCGTCGTGTGCGCCCCCTGCTGTCATCTGACTGCATCACACTGTTCAACACTGTGCCGTCCGGTAAGCCCCAGGAGATCTCTGGCTCGGGTGAGCCAGAGGCCTTACAGTCCACCTTCAGGTCATTGCCATAGGGTACCTGTTTCTTACCCAAAGGTTTGGTCATGATCTTGGCTGGCTTCATGGACACAGAGACTTTCATAAGCTGTAGGTCATCCCCAATCTTGTTGCGGGCAATGCAGAGATAGTCTCCAGCGTCCTTCTCACTCACAGGGTCAATGATCAGGGTTCCATTGTCCAGGACATGAATCCGACTGCCCATCCTGATTAAAGATAGAGAAATAGAGACAACATTTATAAGGATCCCGTGGAAACTTGTGAACATTCTTTCTTCGTGTAATAGCATTGTTTTGTTTTCAGCATTTCAATTTTACTACACAATGCTGAAAGGACAATGACTTTCATAGTGCATATAAGTAAAAACACCACAATTCTGTAGTGTACCATATGGAGTAGTTCATGTATTTATGCAGAAACATTGCTTAAAATGAACAGGTCACAGAACATCATAGAACATTTGTTGATACTTCTGAAAACTGCAAATGATTTTGCTGTGAACAGCAGTTTTCCAAACCAAAAAACTGAGCGTGCAATAATCAGGAAGGGAGACTATATTCTTCCCAATTAATTCTTTGAATGTCAATTTTTCTGTGTATTGGGCTATATTTAATGGCTATGGCCCATGAGGGAAGATTAAGAAGAAATGGAAAACCAAGATATAAAGAGAAATCATGGAATCTCCCATCACAATATTTTTAGGGGAAAAAACTAAAAAGCTGATTATAAATATAAGAATCATACATGCATAAAACCACTATGAATGCAACCCAACAAAGAATGAAATGACTGACAAGAGAACTTACAAATATTTAATTTTCATTGGTTTTTTTTCATGATACCACAATATTGAGAAAATGTAATTCCTGAGACCACTTTTTGACATTATTGTACAGGCTGCATTCATGGATGAATATTGACTTAATTGCTTGGCAGAATATGAGAAATAAGTCCATATTCAGGATGCCAGTGTTATTGTGGTATTCTTTTGTTTCTCTTTTATGAACTCAGGCTGTATTCACAATTGAATACAGACATTTCTTGTTTAAAAAAGCCATTTCCACATATCCCTTACGAATGCATCCTTTTGTTTAATAAACAAAGCAACTTTACCGCTAAGCACAACGATAAATGAAAATTACTGGAAAATCCTGCATAGATAGCTTTTTTGGATTTAATAAAATTACATTCATCACAGGCTCAGGCTTGACTTTCGGTTGTAGTATATCCTAATATTTTAAATATTAGGAAGAATTAGGCCTCTTTGAAATGCATATTTTGTTTAAAATGTACTTGTAAATTATTTTAGTGATATCAAGATACAAACAAAAGATTTCTGCAAATAGAATAAGTGCCATAATGTTTGAGACAGACCCATTTTTAAAAACTGATTTGGCACTCTACTCCACAATTTTAGATTTGTAATCAAATTATTCACATGTGGTCGAAGTGCGCGTTCTCAGTCAGAGACATAGGCCAAACCTTAGCCTAACCAAAACTAACTCTTCTGAATGTCATTAAGAAGAAAGCCCTGAAGAGAGTCCTATTGAGCTCAGAAATAAAAAAGAACCTGATAACAAATGACTGTTTTTTTTTCTTACTTCTCAGCCTTATGATGGCTTCCTTGACTTTCATTGGCACATCGCTGGTCCTTATGTTGACCAACACCCATAACAGACTGCAAAGGCAATCAAAAGGCTAGAATCAGCGCTTGATACTAAAAGCGCTCTTATACCTGCACTAAGGAAGCAACTGAACACGCCTGACTAATCAGAAACACCTGTGACGCCGCGTGTCGCAAACATAAAGAAATGGGGGGACTATTTATAGAACCCTGTCATCTCTACATGGTGAAACCAAGATGTATAGAAATGCCCTTAAATAAAAGGGCATTTATTGAGTCAAATCAATAAAAATATGTCTCACGCATAATGGTTCTACATATGTATACAGCATGCCTTTTACCACCACAGAAAATAAAATGAGAAAAGAATACATGAATTCCCCTTTTGTTCTTCACCTCAATTCATAATTTAAACGAAAGTGGAATGAAACACATGGTTTGCGTAAACCTAAATCGTACTGTAAACACACTGACCGCACAATTACTTTCCTGAAAGCCCAAGTGAGTTTCTGGTCAGCTGAAGCCAACACGGGAAAGATGCCCAAGGATCCAGTTTCATTCAAGCATACAATTTTACACTAAATAGATCAACACTAGTCCGTACTGAAAGTGCTTCATAACCCATTGATACACACCGATTTTGAGAGAGGAGAGTTGCCATACCATACCGTAAAAAATGGAACAATTATCTTCCTACAAATGGCTTTTCTACTGCAGAGGTAGAACCAGCCTGTTCCTATAATTTGTTTCCAGGGTGGTTTTTAATTTAAATTTTTTTTTTGTTTGTTTAAACCAATCATGTGTGTTTATGCTCTTTGCTGAGCCTTCCCCAGACCAGCATGCTTTCTCCGCCACAACATGTCAAGCAGCTGCTTCTTTTAACCCCACAGTCCACCAGTTACACTCACACAGATGTTGAATCGGAGGAGGACTGCAGGGACCTGATCTGTTGTAGAGCTGCTGGTACACTGTAAGACATGGACGCTTCACTGCCTGAGCTCCATCCCTCTTTGGACAAAGTTATGACAATTTCGCAGGCTAGGCCTCGTTGAACTTACGCTGTCGACCATGGACGCCAGCTAGCCGGGCTCCATCCTTTTGGTACAATTCATGACCAATTCCGCACTGCCCCGTAGGGCTGCTGGCCAGAGCCAACACCAGCAGGGTCCACGCTCACTTTTTATGGTAATTCAAGACCGCTCAAACCACTGGGATAACTGGCTGTGGCCTACTCAGTATGTGTCCTCCATTATTGTTAAAATTACATAAACTCACAATTCACAAGGGAACAAATTCCTATGCCTAATCACATTACACAACCAGAGGTAGACAAAATCATTTCAGTCTGGTTTAGTGGAGCCCTAAGATATGGATACAAATACTCTCAAACTAAACCTGGTGCATTTTAACCTCATATTCATTATTTTATTTCAGATCTGTGCTAGAGTATAGAGACAAAACAAGAGAAATTGTGTCATTGTCCCAATTATTTTGCATTTAACTGTATATGGAAGTAATCAAAATTCCAATTGCACATTAGGCAAGATGGAGAGGGAATAAATGTATTTAGCCATTTAAACTGGTGTGCAATTAGAAGTCCAGATTGAGGTGGAAAGACCACTAGGTTTAAACACTATTATTTAAAAAAATAAAACAGCCTTTCTCAGCTAAACTGAAGCATTATTCTGTGCTACATTTTTGAAGAGATTTCATTTAGCTAGTATGTCATCTGACCACTCCACACCAGGATTTTAGGCTGTGTGTGCTGAGGGAATGTTGTTCCAGGAGGGAAAGCCTGCACTTTACCTGTGTACCTGGTCGACAAGTGCCTTCGAAGGGAGCCTCCAGAGGATCTTGGGCGTGGGCTCCCCCACAGCAGTGCAGTTCAGCCAGAGCCGGCCCCCATAATTCAGCTCCGTGTTACGCTGAGACAACTCCACAATGTGGGGCATGGTCTCGGTCTGCTCCACAGTCAAGCTGACCACCCTTCTTTCAGACCCCGTGGAGCTGGTGGCGATGCATTCGTACATTCCGCTGTCCGAGCCTGCCAGGCCTCTGAGGAGCAATGTACCATTGGCTAAAACAGATGCCTTGTTACCATGGCTATTTAGAGGTCTGACCGTTGTTCCATCAAAGAGTACCCAGTGCACAGTAGGCTGTGGGCTGCCCTGAGCAGTACAGGGGAGCTTCAGGCTCTCCCCACTCACAACGTTGACCAGCTGCCGTTTTTCCTCCAGGATCCCAGGGGGCGCAGCCACAACCTGCAGCCGGACAGTGGCAGTATCTGCTCCTGCTGGGTTACTGGCGATGCACTTATAGTGTCCCCTGTCAAATACAGTCACCTGCTGGATGACTAGAGTCCCATCAGCGGTCACGCTCACCCTGCCACGGCCTGTGTTGTAGCCTCTCACTTGAGTTTGGTTGGCCAGGATCCAGGAGACGACGGGTGTCGGCCGACCATCAGTCCTGCACTTAACTTCCACTGTGTCCCCAGTATGGGACTTTATCTCCCTCACCTTTGGCTCCAGGATGCGTGATGGGTAGGAAACCACAGACAACGTGACCAGGAGCTTGTCTGAGCCATGGTCATTCTCTGCTAGGCACAGGTACTGCCCACGGTCCTTAATGTTGGCATTCTGAATCAAAAGAGTGCCATTCTTGAACATCTCAAATTTACCCATCTTGCCCCTTATGGTCAAGGTGCTCCCTTCAAGGTAAAAGACAGAAAGACAATTCAGTATGTATTAACAGTGATAGTGTAAATAAGCTGACACTTTCTCTCTCAATAATAATTTTACTGTGACAGGAAAAAGCACATACTGTAATACCCTCTTACTCAAGTTTATGAAATTGATTACAACAGAACAGCTCATGTAAAACCTAAAATGCAGTTATGAACAGTGCAGAAAAAAGGAATATATTTACAAAAAATCTGCAAGATATCTTTTCCAGGGTTATAGTAATAATAATAGTTTGAGGTTACCCTGATTCCCAATATCCTTTGCAGCAATGGAGTTCTACTATAAATCCATAACAATTCCAAATTTTACACCGTATTTATTCTACAATAACAGTCCAATTGAATTTGTAAATAAAATATTGCATTTTTCTAAAGGAACCACCAAAAATGATAAACCCAGAACATTTAATGACAGTGACTCAGCGTTTCAATGAGAAGACATAATTTTTACCTGTCCCAGAAGAGAAGCGTTTCCAGCTGATTGTCGGCTCAGGATGACCCACGGGCTCACAGGGCAGGAAGGCATCTGAGTTAGACAGGACAGTGAAGCTTGCTGCATTGCCTCCAATGATCCTAGGCTTGGATGGCATGTCCCCTGTGGACAGCTCAAGTCCTATCATATTGGAGGTGGTTGTCTGATGCCCATTAAGCTGGTCATATTTGTGGGATGTTTCACTGTCCATATTACTGCTGAAAGGCACAGTGGAAGTGGTGTAGCCCTGTTCTGTTGTAGGAATGATCAAGGTATCGAATTTCATAGTCTGTGTCCTGTCTGTCACCTCAGACTGATCCTGTTTGGATTCTGAGGGTTTTGTTCTAATTCTGGACAAAGAAGGTGTTGGTTTAGGATGTGGCTGGTTGCTTCCAAGTCTGGTCTCAGATTTGCTGTCCTTGTGAGAAAATGCAGTGGGTTGGACCTTTCTTACAGAAGGTGTTGGATGTTTACTTTCCCTTCCTGGGGGGAGCCTAACGTCAGTGTTTATTCTTATGGCTTTTGTAGCACTTTCACTACTGCTTGCTGTGGAGGTGGTGCGTGGTTGTGATGTAGTATAAGACCTTGATGTGGTTATGGTTTTAACGGTTGTTGGTTTTGTTGTAGTTGTTCTAAGCCTTGCAGTTGTAGTGTATGCTCTTGGACGGCTAGTGGTGAGAGCCCTAGTTGGACCTCTCCAGCTATCTTTTTCTGAGTCTTTGGTGGTATCACCCCCTGAAGTCTTGGAGATAGAAGATGTTGTGGATTTCCTATTATCTATTATGGTCAATGTTGGGTCCAGTGTTGTGGAGGGAATGTTTGTGCGTATGGGTGAAACCGTCCTAGAGGGTGATGTTGTTAGAGATTCTGTCACCATAGTTCTTTTCGTATTGGGGGTTACCACAGTCATTTTTTTGCCTGGCCTTCTACGCCTTATGCCTATCCTCCGGGGTCCACCAATTGGCCTCCGAGGGAACCCAAGTCTGTTCACAGGTTCAGCAGAAGACCCCCCTGAACCAGAAGCAGAGCCAAATGAACCTTCAAATCTCTTTTCAGTGGTAGCAGTCATTGCTGTTGGTGGGGTTTCTAGGGTTTCAGCAAATGGTGAGATTTCTGTAGTGGTGGAAAATCTTAATACAAAGCTAGGTGCTGTTGTAGGAGCCCGACCCACTGATTCTTTTTGGTCACCACCTGGCAGTGATATGGTTGAGGAAGCAGTGGCAACTCTAGACACAGTCTGAGATTCAGAAGTGAAAGAAGACCCTGAAAAATCATCAGGTGAAGTCTGTGAAGGCTGAATGATAGGTGTCTTTCCAGGTGATATCCTTTGGGATGTTATAAGTGGAACTAAATATCTTGTTGTGGGAAAGAGGGTCATAGTCCTTGCTGGGGCAGTAGTGGGTGTGGATTTAACTGTTGTTAGGGTTTCTGTTGTGGTTGTTAGCTTCACAGGCTTACGTAACCTGCTGAGGAGCTCTTTTTGACCCTGCCTAGTCCCAAACAGTTTTTCCCAGGGAATTCTACCTCGGATAACTTTAGAGGGTCTTGTAGTAGGCTTTATAGTGGAGCTTAGTTTGTCAGTATGTGCTGAGTTTCTCTCCAACTCCCTAGGATCCTGTGTTGTCTGAAGCACTGGAGCATCTGCAGACGTCATAAATCTAGTGAATCCCTCTGATCTGAAATGTGAATCAGTAGTGGGTGGTTGTGTGGTGGATTTTACTTTCCGGAAATATGTTTTTGTCACAGGTGGTAAAGTGGTAGAACTGAGGAGTGGATTTTCCAGAGCCACCATAGTTGGCTTCTCTGTATTGTGCAGGGAAGAGCTGTGAATATTAGGTTTAGGCTTTGATCCAGTATCGTAGGCCAGAGTGTATTTTGTCTCAGAAATTATGCTGTTTTCATTTTTCTCTATAGCAGGGTTGTCTGTGGTGAGTTCCACAGTAGATGGGACTGTGGAATTGCCTTTGTGCTTTTCTGTGGGCTTCTTTAGTTTGTTCAGGTATGCATGGATGTCATTGATTCTACTGGGCTTAAAAACCCTCCTCCTGTTAGGAAAGTTACGCCTCCTACCCACACGCTGTTTGTTTGGGGGGATGATGTGGATCTGCTGATGGGAGATTATAGTGGATCCTGCAGGAATTCTGGGTGATGTGATCCTCTGAGTGGTGTGGAATGTGATCTCATCTTGCTCATGTTCAGTAGTAGTGACTGCCGTAAATGTGGTCTGGCCATCGGGGTCAGTCGATGTGTGGATCACTGGCTCAGACCTTAGGCCTGGGCTGTCCATCATGGTCACATTTGGGTACTGCATCATGAGCAGGGGTGTTACATCTGTGACTGTCTCCAGGGCATCACCTGAGATCCTCAGCCGCATCTCACTGGTTGAATCAGTTACTTTGAGCTTCACAGTTACTGGCAGATTCAGAGGTCTGTTTGTGCTTCTCTCAAGAGCATACAGATCAACAGCACTAGGTGTAACAGAATGATAAAGTGGACTTATAACTGGTGTTACTGCATTTCTCTCTGCTTCCCGGCGACTAGTAGTGAGACGGGGAGATGGGGATACTGTCAGTGCCTCAGTAGTTTTGGGCATCAATCTAGTAGTTACCTCAGGTCTCACTGTACTTGTCATGACAGTGCTTGGAATGACGATGAGCTGTTCTTCAGAAAGGCTTTCTCCTGAGCCCACCTCCTCATCCCCAGAGATCTCGGACACTGGATTATTAGTCTTTGTGTTTTTCCTCCCAGTCTGAGTTTCTTCCTCATCCTCTGTCGTTTTACCTTTTTGTGCCCTTTTCATGAACTCTTCCCATTTCTGAGGGTCTACTTTCTTGGAAGTATTGCCAAAGATTCTCCTAGCTCCCCAGTTGCGCCTTCTGGTGGAGGGGCCATGCCTTCTCTGGGTGATATCACCAGAGGTTCTGCTGTGTGAGAACCTATGTCTGGGGTACGGCCTATCTGAGGTGATAGTTCTTGACTCTTGACTTGTTTTGTGGGAGGGGCCAGAAGGAGTTAGCTCATTGTGACTTTCACTTTCCTCTGAGTTGGACTCAAGCTCACTCCCTGACCCCTCACCTTCTAAAAGCACATTGCTATTTTTCTCAGTTCCTGAAATGGTAATCTGAGAGGCTACCATATCCACCCCCAAATAATTGCCAGCAAGACATCTATAAAACCCACGGTCCCTCTGAGTTAGCTCTTGTACTCCCAAAGTGCCATTTTCATATATTTTCTTGTTCCCATAAGACCTGTCTAACACTGTGTGGTCCGGTAAGATCCACTGAATGGATGCTTTAGGGTTACCAGAAGATTCACAGTCCAGAAGCAAGCTGTCACCCAATGAGTATGAGAGCTGCACTCCATTCACATCATCTGCTTCCACATCCGGAGACAAAACTGTAATCCGGAAAGTCAACACATCTGCATCAAGATAGTTTGTTGCAATGCAGCGGTACAGCCCAGAGTCTGAGGTGTCTGCTGCCCTCAGGGTGAGTCTTCCCGAGTCTGTGATAACAATCCTTCGGTCTTCACTGTTGTATGGTGCACGAACTTTGCTGCCATCAGATAAGATCCAGTCGATGGAAGGCTTTGGGTCACCCCAAGTCTGACAGTTCAAGTCAGCTACCCCACCGGTTAGAACAGAATGCTCGGTTTTGGTGAGGTTGTCCCTTTTGATCATTGCCCAACTGTATCTGTCCTTCCTCTGTGCTTTGTTCTCCATTCGCAGCTGAACAGTGGATGTATACTTAACATGCAGAGTAGAGAAGGTGGTAGTCGTACGGTCAAGCTGTAATGTGACCTCACCCTGCATCAGCCATGCAGGGTTAGCTTTGATCTCTGTCTCTATGGCAGTAAAGACCTCATCCTCATTCTGTCCTGGCCTCCTTTGCTGGTACCTGTAGATCATTTCTGGTGTTTTGGCAAGCAGCAGCCCCCTCTGCAGCCGCATGGGTGAGTCACTATAGGTGGCCAATATGCGCCACAGCTTCTGAATGTGCTCGTAGTCGATATTACAGATAAGGGATGTGGCAACAGATACACCCATCGTCATGATGTCTTCATCATGTATTACAGTCAGATTCTCCATCCCTGAAGGCCTCTGGACAGTGCAGACCACACTAGCATCATTATGAAACTGATCGGTCATGTTCATCACCATCAGTCCAATGGGTGCAATGAAATCCTTGGAGGTCACAGGGGAGTATTCCCCCTCATCCACAGTGATGTTTTTTTGCTTTAAGTGAGGGTAAATCCGAGGCTTAGTACAGGACAGGGCAGTACGTGGTACCTGAGCAAGGATCTTGCCTCTGGAGGCTGCAGGAGATTCACACACAGGACAGAGCTGACCCCTAGCATACTTCCTATCCCGCTTGCATTTCAGTATCCCTGGATAAAAAGAGAAAAACAGTTATGATAAATATTCAGTGAGTCATTGCTTGAAAATATGCAATGCTATCAATCTGTTTTATTTTCCTGATCTTTGTCTCTCATCACAAGAGCAAAATTGCAAGCAGGAAATCAGTTGAAATGGCTCATCCCTGCTCCTTGTCACAACTGATGATTTATTTTTTATTCATGGAACAGCCTGTTGTATCTGCCTGCTAGATGCCTCCCTGCTCAATGTGAGGACAGAAAATAACCAGAATTTTTGCCTTGTGAAGGAAGGGGTTTCCCCCCCAGTTCAAATAAAAATTATTTTTAGATTCATGTCCACAGAAATTCCACCAGATGAGAGATGCCTGATATAGACTGTCTGTCTCTGTACGGATTACTGCCTACATACATACAAATGTGCCTGAACTTTACCTGTGTTCTTCTCTGCCCAGTCCACAAACCATTCCATACGGCAGTCACATGACCAGGGGTTGCCATGGAGATACAGATTTTCCAGCTGGGTGCAGTGGGAGAAGATGCTAGCAGGTAGGCTGCTCAGGGCATTGTCAGACAGGTATATGTTCTTAACGGAGGACACCTTGAAGATCTGGCTGTAGCGCAAGGTGACAAAGGTGTCAGGGTGCAGCTGCTGAAGGAGATTTCCCTCCAGTTGCACCAGTTGCAGCGCAGTCAGGCCATAGAAGGCCTCAGGGTTGATGAACTCAATCCGGTTGTGGTCCATGTGCAACCGGACCAGACTCTTCAAGCCCTGGAGAGTCTCCTTGTTGATCTCTTTCACTCTGTTGTAGCTCATCTTCAGGACCTGAAATAAATTATGCGAGAGTTTCATGAAGGCAGCTGCACAGCAGTGTGCGAGAAATCCGTGCAATTTGCTGCTATCCAGATGGCTGCAGGCATTAGTCTTTTTTGGAAGCAGCTGTTGTACAATGGAGCACGTGCAAAAACTGAGCAAAAACATTCAGCTGTATAAAGAGATTTTGGAGAAGCACTAATATAAGAAAGTTTCTCTTGACAGATATTTCTGCTAAGCAAATAAACTTAGCAGAAATAAACTAAATGTAATGCAGTTTGTGAATCACATGTGTCAGTGACTGCTGCCAGTTTTTATGTATTCCTCTGTGTCATTTGAAAGCATTCGAATATACTGAGTGAAATGTACTGTATAGCATGACTAATCCTGTACCTGCAAGGACTGGAGATCATCGAAGGCCTTGTCTTCTATCTTGTGTATGGTGTTGCTATGCAACATTAACAGTTCCAGATTCCTCAATCCAGAAAAGTCGTGCTCTTTCAATACACTTAAACTGTTGTATCTGAAAGCGAG
Organism: Anguilla rostrata; assembly: GCF_018555375.3. Classification (NCBI taxonomy): domain Eukaryota; kingdom Metazoa; phylum Chordata; class Actinopteri; order Anguilliformes; family Anguillidae; genus Anguilla; species Anguilla rostrata. The sequence continues at coordinate 17,183,782 of NC_057944.1, forward strand.
GGAGAGAGATCTTTGTTCAGTCATTTAACATATTCACTATTATTAAATTATTTTTTATTGCCTCATGTGGGAGGGAGAAAGATAGGGTATGTTATTGAAAGGCAATGGACTATTGAAATTGACTGACTGTGTGTGACATTAAAGAAACAGATGCAAAATGACAACATTAACAACAACATGCATATTTGGGAAGTAAAGGAATTCTATTCTATACCTTGTTGCACATTAGGTAAATGGCGAGACTATTTGGGATGAATTGCCTGTTCTTCTCATGAGATATTCTTATGCACTGATGCAATAAAAGAATAGCAAACATTTTATAGGAAACTGGTGTGTGAACGCAATGTCTGTGTATCATCACGTATGTGCGCGCGAGTGGCAAACACACCCCAGGTTCATACGTTCCACAGTAGGCTGGATCGCTCCTGGTATTGCTGTCAGGTATCTGAAGGTGCAGTGCACTTCGGCGGGAACATAGCACGCGCACGATTTGGGGCATGCACTACCTGTGGGAATTGCTTGCACAAGGAAACAGAGAAACAGTAATAACTCCCTTCGCAGGCACGGATTTCCTCGATTGAGGGCGTTCATTATGGCGGGAGATGGGTTTCATTCACCATGGGAGAAAGGGTCACTTGGCCATTAAATTGGATACCTGTCGGGAAGAACATATGCAGCTAATTATTAAGTTGATTTCAAAGAAGGAAGCGAAACACCGCAAATCTGAAGAAAAAAAAAATAAAAAATCAACCGAGAGAATTTCTACCTTCTAGATATAATAAAGACAGCTTCAGAATAAATATTGCTGCTCGATAAAACTACATTAAATAAACAAAACAAACGATAATTTCATAAACAATATAATGAAATTATTAACTGCTTTCAAGAGTAATATACATAGCCTACATGAAACATGCTAGGTCAACACATACGCTATATGTACATATATCAATTTCCACACATTAGTCTTATCTTTCTGTTTTTGACCACAAAACGCCCTTACATTCAACTCCATGAAAAAAAAGATGCTCTATATCATCGTTACAATGGAAACTTAATCAAACAATGTGTCCACGCATACAGCATATCTGAGATCTCAACCAATTAACTTAAAAGTTAACTTCAAAGTCTTCAATGAAAACGCATTGATGTCATCACTCATATACGCCTCCTAGACCACCCCCCACCCCCCTCTCTCTCACACACGCAGACACACAACAGAAAGAAAACCTTTAACGTGAAAGTACCATTGATATCTTCGAATAGAAACAGCACAGGTTTATGTTGCAGTGCTATCAGACTCGGTGCATCTGGACACCATTAATTCAGTCCATACACCAATTTAGACACCATTAACTTTAGACATGGCCTAATTATTAATATTTTAAACTATAATTTATAACAATTCTTCAAAAATGAATACTTAAGCTTACTTGATCAGATAAACTGTCCGCACCACCATTGCATCTTTACATAAAAAAGATGTTACGCAAAGATGGCAAAATATAATAAATCCACTTTTTCGTTCCTCAAAAAAAGTTGCTTGTAAAATCCGTAGGGATGCAAACAAAGTAATCGCCGCTATGTCAGAAGTTCCATCCAATATGCTCCGCTGTCGCTGTATCTCAATTGCAGACAACCGTGAATGCTGGAGGACGTGTAGCGCGTATGTTCAGAGCGCGAGAAGCTTGTTCCCACCCACCCGATATTCCTTGTGGCCGGTCTTTTTCAATCCTGCAGCACAAGACTCCCGTGCGTCGGTAACACTACTTATGAGCATACAAGCTCACACTCTCACTCATATTCAAATATGGCAAATAGCAAACGTGCGAGTCCGAACGATAAACCTGCCATGTGTGAGGCTTCCAAGCGAGTTGTCAATATAAAGCGTGACGCAGAAGTGTTGTTGCTGCTGTTGTGTGTGTGTGTGTCTGTGTGTGTCTGTGCGCGTCCTGTTAGGTAGCTCAGATATCCTACTAAAGCGATCGAAAGCAATGCTGACACTGGTCATTGTCGACCAGTCAACGCAGACCTGTTTGGAAAGCATATAAATAAAGGCAATGAAGACGGGAAAAAGGTCTTCGAAGTTGATAACGTTGTCCATCAGCAGTAGGAAAAATGTATTTTTACTTTGTGAAATTTCTTTTTATACGACAATTGTGCACATCGGGTGTCCGTTGCAATCGAAGTGCATTTTGAGAAAACAATTAAATTATTCCATGACAGAGCAGCCAGACTGTAGCGCCTTACACAAGACCTGTGCAAGTATCAGTTGTTGTGTTATTAGTGATTGTATATGTATGGCAGCGGAGATGTAAAATAAGAAAGTTCTTCTGCATCAACAGGTGCAACACAGATCGGTATCGCAAGTACATAAATTAAAATAATAAAGACATGAAAAGGTATCTGGAGTAGATAACATAATCCATCACCAGTAGACAAAGTCAATTTTATTTTGTAATTGTATACCTTTTCATGCAAACAGTGTATGTTGTAATCTGAGTGCATTTTGACCAAACACATTTTGACAACAGAGCAGTTAGACATTAGTGCCTTAAAAGCGATTTATAGGGAATGCAGTTGGTCATCATTTCTCGAGAAAGAAATTTGTAAATAGCTGCTACCCCCAATCACAATTCAGACACATTTAATGCCTTAACCATATGTATATGCCACAGAAGAACCTTCCACTTTTCCAAACTTTACTATAGAACATACAGTTTAATCATTTTTTATTCTGTTGAAACCATTCAGACAAACTCTCAGAAGTGATGAATATATTGCATTTGTAAAAAGGCACAAAATGAAAAAGTTATTTGGTCTCGGCAGTTCCAGTAGATGGTTCCAAAAATAAAGTAAAACAACATGGCACACATATTTATTTGCTTTTTACTATTTTGGTGAAATACTTTGCAACCAATTATTGTTATACAGGTGGTTTTATCTTGCAGCTAAAGAATATATTTAACCTGCTTGTGATTGGTTTAGAGAAAGGTTTTAATGGCCAATGGTGGCTTGATATAATGTATCCCTCATGATCTGTGGAATGTTTCCTGGCTCTAAGGTGGATACTGTGTCTATGAAGCCTGCACTACACACAAATGAAGCTGGGTCAGAACCACAAACCCCTGCTATAGCCGGGAGTGCACAAAACAGGGGTATGGCTTAAAGCATAGAATGTGAAAAGAATGATGGATGCAATCTGGCAATCAAAATCAAAGTCCATTCGCTGTCCTTTTTAGTGACAACTGCTGAATGAAGAGCTTTCAAAAGCTCTCTCTCTCCCTCCCCCTCTCTTTCTCTCTCTCTCCCTCCCTCCCTCCCTCCAACAGCTTCAATTTCACAGCTCAGTTCTCAGTGCACTTTTATTTTGCTTAGATGATATGTTTGACTTTATTTAAATTTTCTAATTCTTTACAACTACAATTTTACAAAAGGCAAACAGATAGACAGAATGACAGAGGCAGACAGATAAAGAGAGAAATAAGCTGTTTTTTATCCTCATCACAAAGCTCTGACCTGGACTTTGTCCACTTGGTAAAGAATTTCCTTTAAGGTCTAATTTAATCCAGATGATGGAATACTATAAATCTATTTTATTTAAAATGTCACTCTAGGTTCCCATTACAGAAGTCACTATTAAAAGCAATAAGAAAATGGTATACACCATGAGCAAATATGTATAAGAATAATTAAACAAGAATGTCCTTGAAACAATTCCATGTGCCTGTGTTTGAACAGCTAAATGATGCTCATTTGTAGCAGCACAACAATTAGATGTCCCATAGCCCTTTCTTGGTGACCTGTGTTTTTATATGTATTATAATGCTGTTAATTGCATTATATCTAGCCATGAACAAGAATATTAACTCAAATTTAGCCATGGAGAATATAATCCCATTGCTGAAATCTTGTGGTGGGAGCATCCTCATCCTCTGCTTTTGTTATAACAAGTGAGATGATGTGTATGTGGCATGAGGGATGTAGCTTAGAACACAGTGTGTGTGATGCTGAGCTACAGGTCACCCCTAATGAAGACACTGTGTCAAGCCGTCTTGTTGATGTCAGTTTTATATAAGCTACGCAAACTATATCCTCAGCAGCCTCCCTCCTCCATGTTAACAAATTATTCCAGTGAACGAGAGTACAGGCAGTCAACCGCCTGACCCGGCCCAAAAAATGGTAGCTAAAGAAGGTAGCCACCAACCTTATAATCGGCAGTTCGCCACGCGTGTCCTCATATCCACGTTACACCACAGTGCCCCACCCAGGAAAGGCCAGTCAGTCCGCTGAGCAGAACTGAAGCTTCCTGTACTTCTCTTCTTCTCACCCCCTTCTTTGCCTGGGCGAGAAGAGCATGGAGGTTTGGGTCAATGCTAAAAGTCACAGCTCCCTGGTAGGGTTTGAGGAATCTGTGAGCACACACTGCATTGGCTGGGTTCTGTGTGAAAAAGCAGTGATGAGCGCGAGGGAGATGTGGGGTAGTGTAGGAGGAGAATGTTGTGGAGGACTTGCCGTTTCACCATTTTTTATTTGGACAGTATTTACTTATCAGTGGGAATACTTTCAAAGAGAGATCCCGCAGACATTTTTTTCTCTTTGAGATGTGTTCCAGTACATGCTGGTTCTTTGATACCTTTTTCTGAGACTCTTAACATCATTCCCTACATAGCGCTAAATATTCATTCACAATAAACAGACTTTATGGGCTCTGAAATGGCTCAGTTATTAAAGGCTCTCAGCCAGGGGAGCAGACGGGGCCCTGTGAATGCAGATTTGAGTAGAACACTCAACAGAGTCATCAGCAATGACTGGTGGTCTACGCTAGTAGGTAGTGTGGATTTAAGGCAGCCAGGGATTCTTGGGATACCACAATGTGAATTCTCCTTCACAACGTGCCAGGCACCAATAGGCCACCTGCTGTCACCGGTGCTTCACACACTTTTTATCTGATCAGTGATAGCAATAAGAGTCTTGGCATGCAAGTGCCACTTACTATGAATGTTCTTAATTTCTTGAGGATTAGTGGCCAAAGGAACATAAATTTGCTTTACAGTATGCTGCAAAATTCTACCATAATCAATCTTCATCTCTTCCAACACTGCACAGGTTACTTTTGTGCTTCTACAGGAACTAAACAGAAAAACCGGGCTAAAGGTTATCTCATGTGGGCCTTAGGCAAAATAAATAGGGTAATGCAGTGTCTGCTTTCCTGTAGTTAGCACTGCATGCTAAGACAAGGAGTAAGGAAGTATTAAATGTGTCATTGTGAATGGTGAAATATGGATGAAAAAAAATATTAGAAATACATTAAAATGTGCATGCATGTATGGGCATGGTTGACTTGTATATGTAGACTCTACTTTTACCTTCTGTTTGGGTTCATAAGGAAAGATTGGCAAAGCCAAACTCCTGAACAGGGCTGTTTGACTCATGCCCATCAGAAGCTGTCAGTGGTCTGAATCCCTTGGGTGACCTTTGACATTCTGGGGTCACTTCATCTCACAGATCCCATGCATGTCAGCAGGAGAGGCTCCTGGGATTTTGCTTTCATAGCATTGTCACCAGATTCCAGGAAGCTCTTTGCGTGCATTGGGACAGCCCAAACATGCCCATATGAAAATTCGATCTTCAGAACATGTGGAAAGAGAAACTATCAATAAGTAACTCTTAGGTAAACAATGTTTCTCAGCAGGGCAGGATGTTTGTAAAACAATTGGACATATGAAGTAACTCTTTCAGAAGGAAGTGAGCTGAAGGAAAGAGTAAAGAAAAACAGGAAGTGAAAGAAGATCACCACAGAGATCAGCAATGATCTCTGTACAGGACTGACTGGAAGTACCAGGCACTGAAGAAGGGAAAAGAGAGCACTATTTTGGTTCCGATTTCAATGGGTTCATTAAACCCAGATGGCCTGAACCTGGAGTTTTTGTGTGTATTCAGGACACGGCCTGAGGGAGTACTGTATGTGCACACATTTTTTTTTACATGGAGAAAACTTACAGGAACTCTATACCCTTCTATACTACTCTATACCACTGATGTGAATGTAGGACCTCTGCAAACGCAGGCTGCCATGGTTCCATTTGAGCAATTTATGTCTATTGAGTTATTACACATTATGTTTTATAGCGTGTTCCTCTGCTGTGTTATACGTTTACTGTCATGTGTAAATTACCATCTAATTACTGTAATAATTTCGACATCGTATACCATCGTAGAGAGATTGGATTGGTGGTTGAACACCCTGGTCTGGCTCATTAGGAGCACAGTTGTGATTATATTTGCATATGTGCATTTCCATCCCCACATTTGAGCCATAATTATAATTATACACTGCCTGGCCAAAAAAAAAAGTTGCTGTTTGGATTTTTTTGGACAGTGCCCACTGTACAAGCCTCTGGAGGCTTATGATCTGGGGTTGCTTCAATTGGTCAGGTCTAGGCTCAGCAATGTTATGCGGCAATAAAATGAAGTCAGCTGAGTACCTGAATGTATTGAATGACCAGGTTATCCCATCAATGGATTTTTTCTTCCCTGACAGCACGGGCATATTCCAGGACGACAATGCCAAGATTCATCAGGCTTAAATTGTGAAAGAGTGGTTCTGGGAGCATGAGGAATCATTTTCACACATGAATTGGCCACCAGAGTCCTAACCCCATTGAAAGTCTTTGGGATGTGCTGGAGAAGACTTTATGGAGTGGTTAGACTCTCCCGTCAATACAAGATCTCGGCCAAAAATTAATGCTATTCTGGATGGAAATAAATGTTGTGACGTTGCACAAGGTTGTCGAAACAATGCCACAAAGAGTGCGTGCCATAATCAAAGCTAAAGGCTCAGCTTCACTGCTTAGGGTGTCCATGCTCCTTGATTATGAATTAATTAAAGGAATATGATTAGGAATCAGCATTCTTGTCCTCCTGTGTCTTTGTAGTGTCATTGGCATTGCTATCAACATAAATATTTATGATTGTTCTTCCCTTTCACAGTCTGCCCTGACCAGGTCGAGGGAGGGGATTGGTTGGATGCTGATATAGGTTTCTGTCCCATGAGGCTAAACTGAAAACCTTTGTCTTATGAGAAATCCACAGGTATTGCTGGGTAAAGTTAATATTTTGTTGTCCTGAAAAACTGGTAGACCAGGGAGAATGCAAATGGCATCCTGTTCAGGGGTAGGCTGTATATTTCAGGGGTTTAACAAGACAGACATCTGAATCCACAATAGAATATTTTATTGTGCTTTTACAGTACCTTACCTGGAAAATTTATATTTGTGGAGCCTATTAAACTGTTGCTGTTTGCCCTGAACTTTGACTTAATGAAAAACACTACACCCGAAAAAGCAATTGCAATTTTTTTTGCGCCAATTTCTCTCTAAATGTTTTTAAAAGTGACATTTAAAAATTGTAGTGCATTATTTTACACTTGGCGATGCCAAATGTGGAAAAATTGAGCAGGGTTTCAGCGAGTGTAACTTTTTACAAACAGTACCCCACAACAAAGGCAAGCATTATCAATCCCTGCTGTGTGATTTAAAAAGTTAAACTTTTATTTTGAGTTTTATTTGGATTTAGCGTTGTTTTGACATAAAGAAACTAGGTCAATAGCTCAGGTTTCACCAGGTTACAACCTTGTTGGCTAGAAAACATTCAGTTTGCAACCAAATGTAGCTGGGATTTCATATGAATGCCTAGATGGTGTTACACTGACTTTTCACCAACTTTTCTTCACAAAAATGTTCACTGGGGCAGGTTTGACTCCCCCTCCTTTTTATGCTTTACAATGCATGGTTTACTGTACATGAAGGAGCTGGAAAACATCTCGGATGTTGTTTTGTTAAGCAGATCCACGCGCTGTTCTTGACTGTTGAGAATCAGAAATACATAGATACACAAAGGGCTTATAAAGTGTATATTTATGGGGGCAAGATGTGGAACATAAATTGTCAGACGTTTTCCACTATTTTTTTTAAGCTGCGTATGAATGTATACAGAGTTTACACAATACAGAGTTTTCACAGCCACAGTGCATATTATTTAAATTTACTGGATGAAGTATCCGACTGTGATAATGAGCATACAGACTAATGTTAACATTACAGCTAAAGACATAATTCATTTTTCCCCTTAATTATCTCAGTGTGAGTGCAAACAGGAAATCTGTTGGAGACACGTGGCTCTCTGGCCGCGAGTGGAGGATCCCATCTGTCTCCTGTTTAAGGTCAGCTCACTGACTAACAGAACTGATTCTTGGCATTATGGGTATGGGTATGCTTGCAACTCTAAATCTATCTGAATGTGGAAGACACATAGGAAGGTCTATAACTCTATCTTCCCAATTCCACCAGAGTGTCTTTGATATTGAGAGAGAAGGACCCATCATTGTGCTATGAGAGATGTGTGTGTGTGTGTGTGTGTGTGTGTGTGTGTGTGTGTGTGTGTGTGTGTGTGCGTACATGTGTGGTTATTGATGTGCCTGTAGGGTGCATAACACAGCAGTGCTCAGGGTCATTAGTGGTAATTTCTACCTGCAGCAGGGAAACATCATGAAAGTCCTGTTCCTGGATCCCACATCTGGGCAGTACATTTAGGTAATTATGGGAGCTGGGAACTTATGAGGAAATGGGGGTAGGGGGGCGCAGCCCAAAAAAAGCAAAAAACAAAGAGGAAACCACAGCTGGGAATTCTGTCAAACCACTGGAAAATGGCAGTCAGTATGACTGGTATGAATGAAGAGCGTGAGGTAATTATTCATGATCCGTCTGTAGCTGTTTGTATAAAGGATAGAATTGCTACAGGTGATAGTAATAGTCAAATGTTTATTTTACTCCTTGAAACAAATCAGAGGAACTCTAACCATTAACATTTAAACAAGCAGGTTTCAGAGAGTCTGTTTCTGGGAAAATACTGCATCAACAGTTTCAGGAGTTTGCACAACCACTCAGAACCACCTAGAAGACCCATGCATCACACATTACTTAATTGAGAATAGCTTTGATGATTTAGTTACAAAAGATCTTGATTGTTCTGGAAAGAAGAGAAGGCAGATGGGATAAATCTGGAAAATGCAAATGGAAACCACAAAGGAAATGTAAACATGTGGTCTATGAGACATCTTCACACAAGTAAGGAGTTCACAACCAGCCCACTAGTTTCACTCTCAGACAGCACATATGTTACTACACATTATTCTGAAAGGAACTATGTATACTTTAACCTATTCTTTCCTTCCTCACTAGGCTTTATGGAGATTAATAACCTCTATATGTCAAACAGCACCCAAGCAATATTTTCATTGTTTGTACAAAAAAAAAAAGAAAAAAAAAAAAAGATGTGTTTGTGATGTCACTGGAACACAGAGGTTCATTTGTTCATGATGTCATTGAGTAACATGGAGATGCCAGATGGATTTCTGCTATTGTGTTTGCAATGCAATTATAGAACAAGGGGACTTCACAGAAGTGCCATGTTCATCAGACGTCGTTACTTAAGGTAAAAGTCCCCACATCCCTCTGGGCATGGCTGGTGTTTAGGCTACAGTATAAATATTCATGGGCAGCACACAAAGGTATGCTCATGGGATACATAGCTATATATTTTATAAATCCATTTAAAACAATCATTTCATTTCCCCTAATACACTCTTTTACCTTTTTTCAATATGGTTCAGCTTCCCAGAGGCAAACACCTTAAAAGAGGCACTTAAATTGGAGCCTCAGCTCAAGAAAATGACTGCCATTCTGTGACAAACCTGGCCATTACTTTCCCTTACAGAATGATTAAAAAAAACTCAGATACAGAGCACAACAAAATAATTTAACAATAAAAAAAAAAAAAAACCTGCATGTTTTTCACAGACAAGTCTTCAATCCTGTTTCTTACAAAACAGCCTTGCCTCACACACCTGCTTTTAACTCCTATTGATTACAATCACCAGCAGGTGTGCAACTATCTTAATCAGTCACAGATCCTGAGACAATTAGGAGTTTAAGGTAGACTGGATTTATAAGTGTTCAACAGAAGGCATGTTCCCTTCTGACATGGCATGACATTTAAAAACATTTTAGTCATTCAACTAATTCATCGTGAAGAGGTTGTCATCATCACATTATCAACTGTTTGAGCACATCCTGGTTAACTTTAGTCAGCTTGATTAAATGTGCTACTGCTTATGTTAACGATGTCACTGTGGAACACATGGGATTCTAGAGTATACTCCATGTTGAGAAAGCGGAGAACTGTCTCCTACCTTAAGCCTTATTGTGAGCCAATGAAGAGTGATATTTGATAGGGTAAGAGCGTATGCACAGTTTAATAACAACTCCTCTGAGATAGGTTTTTCCACAAATGAAATGGGAAAGGGTAGAAAATGGAAGAATGTAAATGTAAAAAAGCCATATGGCTTCTATTTAGGAACACTTTTTCATTTCTATTTTCTCCCCCTTGTGGTTTTTTACAGAGACGCATTGTTGTGTAAGAAAAACCTCCACATTCAAAATGTAGGCCACATTTTCTGGACTGGGTCCAGTTCGTTTGGGCCAAATCAGACTTTGTTCAAACGTAAATTTAAACCGTAGACAGAACAGTGTTTTTTTTTTACATTCTGAGTCAGATTAAAGGGTAATTTTCATTTTCAGAATAAAACGAGAGGTATATACACCTGGTGCGGTGATGTGGGTGGGCCTAACAGGCCTGGGCCCGCCCACTTTTACCAATGGCCCATCCAAAAATGACATATTTTTAAACTTTTGTTTTGATTTATTTTCATTAACATTTAAATGCACAATAAAGATTGAACATTTAAAAATGTCCTCTCAACTTCACATCACAGATGGCTGAGTTCAGAAGCATTCATTGCTCCACCTCAAGCGGAAGCAACCCTATTTGGCCTTTCATTTGTTCCCTAAGGACAAACACCAAAGAAAGTTGTGGATAAGGGCTATTAGGAGAGATGAAAGAGAGGGGTTTGTCGTGAAAAAAGGCAGCACTTTTGTGCAATAGTAGTTTGCTGCAGCCCTGCTGCACTACCAGTAGTTTTATATATTTATAAAATCTAAAAGGCAAATAGCTTTCAAAGGAAATATATGTAATCACTTGGAAAATTCTCTCAAACAGATTCAAGTTTTTTTTTTTAAATTAGCTAGCTAGCCAGACGAGAATCTCCCATTCATTCATAAGAGCAAGCCAGCAATGATAGGTCCACTCTTACCCGTGTAACTTAGTATTACAATTCAATGTAGGATCAAAATAGCCTTGCCATTCTGCCATGGATAGCTAGCTAGCCACCTACTCCATTTACTTCAACATTGCAGCCTCTATCTCCAGTCTTAGCAAAATCATAGTAAAGCTGTCTTCATTCAGTTGAGCGCCTATGTATCGTATGAAAAGCCATCAATGCCAAAACCTCTTTAAAAATTTGACTGGCCATAGTTATTTTTGGTTAACTGATGAGATGGTAAGAGATAAGATAAGATATACTTTATTGAACCCCGTGGGGTAATTTGTCCTCTGAATTTGACCCATCCTTAGTTACCTAGGAGCAGTGGGCAGCCACAGTGCAGCGCCCGGGGACCAACTCCAGTTCTGAGGAAAGTGCCTTGGTCAAGGGCACCTGCAGGAGTGCATCTAACAACACAATATAACACTACTGAAAATGAATATTGCATATATTTACACCAAACTGCTTAGCTAGATCAGTGTTGATGTAATTCATGTAAAATAAGAGTCCTGATCATCCATTTCAGCTTCTTTTTTAGCAAAATATTGAATATGATGACCAAGCATTGTGTGCAAACCTGAGCTGTGAAGTTACTCAGAAACTGGTCCTTTTCACCCAGTGTTCTACATTACTATGTTATAAAACGGGTAGGGCAAATCTTACAATCTGATTGGTTAATAGCCATAATATAATAATCGTATACCACAGCTATGACGTCTAATGCTTTACAGTTTTATTTGAATTATCACGCTGTGGCTAAGCAGACTTTCAAGTCAAAATAAAAAAAACCATGTAACGATCATCATCACTCACAAAATGGAAACATTTGAAACTATCTGCGGGTGTAATGATGTAACAATACATAGGACCTCTGGCTTCCTGACCACGGGACCGACTCTCCTCTAAGTCACATTCACAATTAACATCACTGGTCAACCAAGGCATATTTAAGTGCCTGTCCCCTTCCTCTTGTGACCCTGCATTAAACTCAATGCTTGATAAATTGGGCACCAGTTTGGGGCAGGAACTCTTTGAGAAGAAAATGGAGAATCCAATATGCTTTAAACATTAAAGCAGTAATAAATATTTGATTGACAGCCCCAATACAATGAGCCAATCAAATATTCAGGTGCCCAAAATCCTCTACCAATGCATGTGAGGTTCCGGCGAGTCAGTGACTTTGTGAGCATAAAACTCACCAAAAACAGCTCTGAGGTTAAAAATAGTTTAGTCTAACTGTCCAGACACACCCCTTAACGACCTTGACAGACTTCGCTGTGTGCCCCAACCCACATCTTGCTTGATCAGTGAGACAGTTAGCCTGCTACCATCTGCAAAATAACCCAAGGTGGGAAACAGAGAAGTTTCCCAGGAGTTCATGCACCTGTCATGACCTTGGACCAGCTGATACATCACCTAATGGAATTAAGGACTGGCCTCCCCTTTTATTGCTGTTAAGTATTGAAATGCATTTGATCACTTCCTCTGATTAATAATCCTATAATATTATTTCTCATATTATGCAAATTATTGTTTTCAATTGTCTTATTCATATATTCATTATCATAACCAATAAAATATATATAATTTTTCCAAACCATTGTCATGTGTACATTATTTCACTCTAAGTTATAGTATGGTATAGATATACAGAATTCTGATTGGTTGAACTTAATTTGTTTTGAATTAACCCGACCAAATCTCACTACACGGGTCTTGAGGCGAGAGAGATTATGTCCATAAGCGGGCAGAAGTACCAGAGCTCTCCCCAGAGCTGTCGGCGACTGAAACTCAGCCACCAGAGAAGGTGGCACAGCATCCTTGCCACGTCGGGCAATAAACGTATGGAGGTATTTTTGTAGCAAGTCACAAATCTCTAAATGGTTTCACAAATATGTAAATGGTTTCACAAATATGTAAATGGTTTCACAAATATGTAAATGGTTTCACAAATATCTAAACAGTTTTACAAATATGTAAATAGGGTTTCACAAATATCTAAACGGTTTCACAACTATGTAAATGAAGTTTCACAAATATCTAAATGGTTTCATAAATATGTAAATGGGGTTTCACAAATATTATGTAAAATGCGAGTCACAGTTGTAATAGCGTGCTTATGCTAACACTTTGGTGGGGATGTTCTTCCGACCAATCAGAATCCCCCCATCCCCTAAGATGAACACAAAAAAGTTTAGTTGGCTTGCCCATAAACGTCCATAAACGTTCCTAAACAATGTATTTTGAATTTAACACTTAAACATCCTTCACTGTTTACACTGTATAAGAGTGGGAAATGGAGGAAAATGCAGGATATTTTTCATTGACCGCATCCCAACCCTGACTTGGCCTGTTATCTGGAATATAAATCAACCAACAACCAATGACACTTTGCTGTACACTTATTGTACACCAAATTAAATCATTAATTTATTTAAATATTTTTTCAATATACCACTCATTCTGCAAAAGGGATTTTGGTGAGTCTTGCTCAAGAGTACACTTACCTGAGCAGTAGTCCCTCCTGGACCCTATAACCATGTAGTAAGTCCCTAAAACCCACACCGCACTACTGGTATTGAGAGTATCATCACTAAATGAAGTTTAGCTGTGACCTATCCCAGATATTTTCAGAGAAATAGCGCTTTACCCCCTTTGAACTGATGAACTAATGAATTAACTATCATATGGCGGCTATGACATAATCCTTACAGAACATAACATCAGTGTAATGTTCTTACTCGTGCTGCATGTAACACACTTGATATGTCTTACCAGTGTAAAGAACAAGAGGCCCACAAAGAAAAAAGGGGGATTGTGGTGCTAAAAGTTGTTTTTTTCCCCCTTGTTGAAGTACGCTAATGTGAACCATACTACTCTGCATGTGCCTGTGTTCTTGTTTGTAAGAAAGTATTCATGACTCATCCTCTTTATCTCCTGCCACACAATAGAATCAGTCTAATTAATTATAAAAGGATCCAGCTGAGTTTATCTCAGTTCTGCATGGCTTGACTTTGTCTCTGATAAACATGCTTTTTTCGTTCTTTCAGATTTTAACATGTCATGCATCATTTCTCAACTATTTAAAAAAAAAAAATCCCATCTGCCAATTGGAGAACTTGTTCAACCATACCATTTACCTGTTTGACACTATTTATGATGTAGCACCTTTCTGAATTAATAATGGCAGCAAATCACCTTTTAAGCTATAGGTGTTGGTTTAGTACAGGATTGTTCCTAATTGGAACACGACACAGCAAGTGGTAACAGATGCAGTGGTCCATTATAATGATTTATTTCAACCATCATAACCAGACATCTAGCGTATGAGCCTCATACAGGTCTATCATTGACATCTGTATGTTCACATATGCTATAAAGACACGGCAAATGTCATAAAATCTCATGTGCAGTCATTGAAATATGCAATTAAACTATTAAAAATTTAATTAAAGACTGCTGCATTCATTAAATTGCCTATACTCAAATAAAATTGATCAACAAATTCTGAATTCCTGTCTATAACTATTTATAACTATTTATAACTGCATCATGATTTTTTAATTCTCCACTTTAAACAAGTGGAAAACAGATTAAATAGCTGTGCCATAAATTCCTGACTTACCTTACTTATTTGTACATTAGTAGTACACTAGTGCTATATAAAGACTATTGGATCACTTGTCATTTCACTTTTTGTATCACTACAGTAAGCATGTATAGTGCTTTGTTTGGTGCTTCACTTACATTAAATTCTAGCACTTATGATTCAGCAGTTTGTTGTATGATGTTTTAACAATAAAGGACAACAAGAAAAACTTTCAGACTCTGTTACAGCTGCCTTGTTTAATACTGGAGAAAAGGTGGTTGTTGACTGGTTAGTGGGTGGTGCAGAGAAAGGGGTCAGGTGGGTCACTGCATGCTGAGTAGCACTGCATGTGCCTGGATTGAATGACATGCGTAATTCTGGTTTTGGTGCATTTGGCAGTCCGTTGGCCTGGGGACAGCTTACACAAACAGACACAGGCGTACAGTACACCACCGGTTCACTGATGTTGACATTGTCAATCCTTTATTATCCCTGTCCCTGGTCACAAGATGCTCACTGCAGTGAACCAGTGGTGTTTGCCTGTGTGTCTGTGTGTGTCCACACGTTGGTTTAAATTATCACCACTGAGAGGTGGAATATTATACGGGTGTTTGTATTATTTGTATGTATTGGCCAGCAATCACAAGATGAGATTACTCACAAAGTAGAGGCTGCTGAGTGTAGATATACTACTGCTAGATCTGGCACAGTGGTCTGTTTTATATGCTTTTCATATTCCGGTTGGATTTGGTGTCCTGAAGGTGCCTGATATTGTACAGCCCTCTAATTAAATTATACGGCTCCACAATACAACAGCTCCCAACACCATGCAGGCTGACACAGCTGCAAATTCAACAAGGATTGATGAGAGCGGAAACTCAGAGAACCCTCAGAGATTCTCTAAACACATGAGGGCAATTCTCTGATTTATGAAGGAGAACGATTCCTTAAAGAAAAACAGTGTCCAGTGCATGTCTTTTATTACGGGACAGGAACTGTCAGCGTCATGCAAATCAGGAAAAGACAAATGGAGGGCTCCAGATACTTAAAGTCTCTGCCCTGCTGTGGTGCTGTGGGTCTGTGGGCTAAGGACACAGGGAACAGGCAGCATGCCTCATTTCCCTCATCCATCATTATTCCTCCTTTTAAGCCCGATGGTTTATGCAGAACGCTCGGTGAATGATGGCAGTGTACTAGTTTTGATGAGGTGATATGTAGATCAAAATCCTGGAGCATTTTGGATGGGAAAACATTTTCTTTTCCTTTCCTTGTTGCTGCTTGGAACTTATGAGTCACAATCTCATCAGCTACAAGTCATTTTTACTACCAAGAGATGGAATATCGCCTTTCTTCTGATCATGCTAATGAAAAATTCAGACCTTAAGACAAATAGGTCTTTTTCTTTACAGAATAATGTGTGGATAACAGATATCCATGTGTTAAAGTTGCCTTCCTTTGGCTGGCTAGGAAGAATGATCAAGGCAACACAATTTGGACATGTGGGGATCTCCCATATTCAGACATAAATCCCAGAGTTCTTTGCAGAGAGGAAGCGGACACTTCAATGCAGATGGATAAAATTGACACATTAGACATGGCACATACGTGTGTTGAAGGCTATTCACTTGTAATGCAGAGAGACCGTGATTCCGCTACATGGTAGAACATTTTAGTGGGCGATAGTAACGCACCCTCAGCAGCTGTGTCAGGGAGCACAGACCAGTCCGTGCCAGTACAGCCCAGAATTTATGGCCATTAGTTTGGAGGGCTTGCAATGCACGTGAGGCGTCACGTTCCTGATAGCACAGAGCTGTTGACTTCTGTTGGCTTCAGGGACAAATAGATGTTGGTTTTTGCAGCCTCTGGGAAGTGTAAATTCTGTGCATCTGTAAATTTGGTCTGGACGTATTCCCGGTCCTTTGGCCAAAGTACGACCTAGCTGTCTCATCTATTATCTATGAACTGCAAAGGCTCTTCCAGCTACTGTCACCACTTTATTGGATAAGGGGGAGGGGGGGGGGGGGCAGTGGTGGGGCTCAGTCTAGCTACTATGGTGATGTATCCACAGATTTGAACAACACATTATGATAGTGGTCTTTTTTTCTATTACCTTTCTCAACCTCAATGCTACATGATTAAATAAAGTCAGTGTTGAATACAAAATAACATAGTGGTAGGTTTGAATTGCCTGACTGAGTGTATGAAAGTGGATTTAGGAAACAAACTGCAACTCGGTTCTTTAGCGGCAAACAGACCACCAGGCAGAGGAGTGATGGGACTGAGCCTTCATGGCTTCAGATCCTGCATGTGGCGCTGTGGCAGTGTTCTTGTGCCACGTGGAGACAACCCAGCGAAGCACCTGTTTCTGATTTCATTCTAATGAACATGGAGGCAAAGACCCATAACTATCGGGAGGATATGTCCAACCCCTATCCTCAGGGCTCAGCAGAGGCCCAATGTGTTATAAAAACATCAAAAGGAGATTGCAGTCCGTAGAGAACACTAAAGAGGACATTTAAGGCGGTGTTGGTTCAGCTCTTTCATGGCAGCCCATTGAGTCTCAATGTGGAGACAATGTATGCACTGGATTACATCATACTGCTATCTGGATTTAAGATGTTGGGCAGAAAAGCTTTGGCCACTTAATGACGTTTTTGAGGGCTTTTGGTAGTTTTTATTCTTTTAAATGAAGGACATTGCACAATTGGAACATTAAGACTGGGTATTGCAAATTTGGGATATTGAGTAAAATATGGGATACAAATTGATTAAATTAAATGAGGTTGACATCCAGAGAGTATAGAAGTGCAACCGAGAGATGGCAATACGAGATGGTATTTGTGAACATCCATATGTGAATTGTAACTGGAGTCATTGAATTAATTGGCAATACTCTGAGTGGGTTGTCCTTATAGATACAGCTGTACCTTTGCAATATTAAGTCTGCAATGCCAGTGTCAAAGGAAAGTAACAATCAGGTAATGACCGTGAAGAGAAAAACTTCATTGAGGTGTGTGTGTGTGTGTGTGTGCATGTGTGTGTGCGTGTGTGCATGCATGTTAGTGTGTTCATGTGTGTGTGTGTGCCTGTGTTTTTGTGTGTTCTTTTTATTTTTATTGTAAATGAGGTCAACATTTGATGATATGACTTGTGAAAGTACTCTTTTTCCCATGTGTGGATTGTGTGAATACATTCTGAATGGAAAGACTCACTCTGACCTTATGTGTGCGTATAATGCAGAAGGGAATGTTACATCCTGACATTTCTGACAACCTTAAAGCAGCGTTTTCCCTTTTCGCAAACAGTAGCGCTTTGAGGTTTTCTTAAGAAACAAAAGGGCAAAAAAACTTTGCGAATTTCTGGTGGATACTATATCTTAAAGACCTAATCAAATAATTTATTTTTCACTTATGGGGACAGAAACATCTGACTTCATTTAAAAGAGGCTCTTCTGAGTCATATGAAATTATTGCCAGGGGGATCACCACAGGGATTGTGCAGTGTTTGTAAAAACAGCCAACCAGTAAAGGATATGCATGAAATCCTCAGATGCTTATGTGTGTGTGTGTGTTGTAGCTGAATGAGAATGAATAAAAACCCATGAGTGGGTAGATGTTGACCTTGCTCACCATTCAACTCCCTGATTTTATTTTTTTCCAAAAACGTTTCTGATTTTAAAACCAGCTATGGGTTTTGGGAAAAATGCAACATTTTATTCTACCTTGAATACATCCTTATGGTGTAAATTATGTGGGGCTGTGAAATACCTATTATGGGAATTTTTAACAACAAAGGAGTCGTTCTACTCAATACACAACCAGACAACATTTCCATTGGTATCACTTTTCAGAAGTCAAAACAAAAGGAGTGTGAGTTCATATTCCTCACTGAGTATCTCTAGTTTTGTCATAACACGCCAGCCAATGGCATTGCCATGTCACAGGAATACGTCCATCACCCCTCAGGGGTTCAGTTGCTTGTTATGTCTCCAGAGAAGACCTCTGTATCCATCTGGTGCTAAAACCGTGTTAAATAAGATGGCCTATATGATTTCTCAGTTCTTGCTTTATATGCCCTGTTTAGATAAACATGGACGTGTCCTGCACGTGTGGTGCTATTTGTGCTTTGAAAGGCTGAACCTGTTCTCTGTGTGTGATCTTTCCCTTCTGTTTGTCCCGTGTGGTCCTCATCACCAGGCACCATTGTTTTATGCCTGTGGAGAAATAAAGAGCGAGGGGGACTTTGGGTTTAGAAAATTTGATCCTGCTAACGGCTTTTTCAGAAGCTACCTTTACTGCCTACTATAATCCTGTTTCATTTCTGCTGTATGTCAGCAAGTCCCCGGTCTGGGTTCAGCTTACAGGTAATTATTTGATGGGTGGATTGGATATGATGGCTGAAAAAAAACTGGGGAGACAAACTGGACTCCTCCAACACCGTGTGACTACCAAAGAGAGGGCACGTGGAAGTCACGTGTGAAACCAAACAAGGGGCACACTAGAATAGGATGTGAAAGAGAGTCAACAGCAGCACAGTTGTGGAACACCTGACCAGGTTGACACTCCTGATGTAAGAACTGGGCATGTGCATTGCTAATAAAACTATGGTAAGTTACAACTAACACATCAAGTTCTTCTGTAGATGGGGCTCCAGTTGGCTGGCTACTACTTGCTAGAACAGAGCAGAGTGGAGAATACCACAAAAACACACCTCACACATTTTTATTTCCTTTTCCAGAGACTGGCCAAGTTTCAGTGTGAGTCTGTGTATGCTTATTGTATCTGTTTCTGTGAGCATGTGTGTACCAGTGTGTGTCTGTGTGTGAGAGACTGTACTGTGTGTGTGTTTGTGTGCCTGTGCATGTGTGTGTGTGTGAGTGCGTGTGTGTTTGTTTTTTGAAGAGATTCACAGTAAACAATCACAGGCGAGTGAAAACACTCTGTTTGTGTTCACAACTGAGTTGAGCACCAAGAGCCATTAAATCTGCTCTAGTAATAACCTCAGGGACAGGCAGAAGAAATGTGCTCCTTAATTTCAAAGCCTGCTGGGAGAATTGCGTTATTGGAATGAATCCCTGGACAGCTCTTCATCTGACATTTTTTTGTCAGATGATTACAGTTTCCCAAGTTCAGAGTTTGGAAGATAAATCATCCATACAGCTTCAAATTCCCTCAGTTGTTTTTGTGGCATCTGGGAAAGTAAGAAGTTTGTCTAAGAAGGTTTCTCTTAATGTTTAAGAGGCTAACGTATGAAAGATAGGCCCTTATGTTTTTACTGCAGTAGCACTGAGAAATGGAGAAGGTTTCACCACATTAACCTGTCCCATTGAGAGAGATTATTATTCTTTGCCTTGTTCACATTGTTTGAGTCCATACATATGTGCAAACATGCATTCACATGCTGGGGAAGGAGAGAAATACCCTTCCTCTCCTGTGTACCCTACATCATGGCTGTGTTTCACAGACCAACGCTTCATCATCTTGCCCGCTTCAGAACAAAGTTCTCGCCTTGACAGCCAGTTTATGATCTAGGAAAATGTTACTGGACATTCTTGGAATGCTGTGATTCATTCTTGCAGGGAATAGGTGAAGGAGGGGGGTTCTTCCAATGGGGATGTTTTAAGCCATCTTTACTGTTCCAAAAAAACAAACAGAAATGGCTCCCAGGGGTGCAGTTACCTCCTGAATCACCTCCTGCACTGCAGGGATGAGCTGTGCCCTGGAAATCTGTGCCTCAGTGGAATCACACCACATCCATATTGCCCCCCCCATTACCACAGCACAGGAGAGGTCTGCAGGGCAAGATTTCTTATGCCTGTAGTTTACATATCACACACAGTGTCCCCCTGCTGTTTAACCTCCTCTGTGCAATCATACAGGACATTTATGGTGAGGGCATCAAAAAAAAATTTCTGTGGAGATCACAAAGAGGTTTTAAAGTCTGGGTATATTAGGGGGGACAGGGGAGGGTTCACCACAAGGAGCTTCACATGCAGTTCCACTGTGTGTGATCATACACAGCATTTACTGTGTGAAATTCAGTGTGTCAGCTGTAATTAAATGCACGATCCATCCTTTCTCTCAAAACAGTTTTAAAACTAAAAATGTCCCTCCTGATTAACAGCCCTGTCCTAGCTTTCTAAAAACAAACTGTGTTCTGTGAGGGAAGTCCGCCTTTGTTCTTACAGGGCTGGACATCTTTCAACATTTTCCTTCCATCTCTACTCTTAATGAATAAATTAGCGTAATGACTTACTCACCGTGACTTTGTATTTTCAGACCCATGAAAATTGCATTCAGCTAGCAACAGACTCTTCTCCTTCAGCAGTCCACCACCTGAGCAGCGGTCAGCACACTGATTATGCAGCCAGCACTGGCAGGCCACAGATGCCTCATAAAACAAGGACACTCTTGCACAGTAAGGCAGCGGACACCTTGCCAACTGAAACCTCGCTCCCTGGGCAACACTATGGCCAATGATATGTGGCCCTGTAGGGGTGGCCAGCCACAATCCACGCTTGCAGGGGCAGGACCGTGGGGCACACAAGTTCTCAGAAAATAAGTACTTTAGCGGAACGTCACACCCACCACCAATCGCAGTTTGTTTTTGGAAACATTGGTTGGTTAAAGAACATCTCATTGTTAAATGATTTCTGAGCATTCAGGAAAGACTCCATTAGGTGCATATAGCCGTGAATATCCTGCATCTGCAATTAAGATGGGAAGCAAAGTGGCCTTAACACTCAGTTATGTGTGCAAGTGGACATCGAATAGTTGAGGTACCTTACGAGTAGTGTACATATTGGGGCAGGGGAACATGGCAGAGAAGAACATGGGGGAGCCACCTTGCCATTTCAGGTAATGTTCTCAGAACCTCTTATTAACAGCTTCAGCCTTATTCACTCACCTACAGAAAGCCTGTCCAGACCAATCATTGTTCCATATTTATTTATTTTTTGGCAGTTTTATTGGTCTGTTTGTTTAGGGTAATGCAGCTCTATACATTTTCAGCAACGACGGGGCCAGAAAAACATGCAGGGGAATATGTGCACTGCTCTCCTAAAGCTTTACTGGCTACATGCTAGCGCTGATTTTCAAAGCAGCAGTCACACAGGGATATGCCGTAGACTCTGAACCTGCTGTGAATATAATCTTTTTGTCCATACGTATAGTTCCACATTTATTGTGAATTTCCTTGGCCTTGTGTAAAATATATCTCTCCTTCGGACAGTTTTGAAATGGCAAAAGAGGTTATGTACTGCTGAGACATACTTCTAAGACCTCAGTAATATTCGGTAATGAAATTACTTTATTTCAATATAAATGACTTGAGAAACAGATTTTTTTTTCCCAACACGTGCATCTTATTTTCACAAATGGAAAACAACGCTGTGCAGTTAAAATGCCGTTCTTTTGAGGTTAGTTTGAAATAACCTCGTAATCATTTATTTGATTTACAATTCCTTTGACTCATTCTTCCAAACACCAAAACTCTTGTGGATTCCAGGGATGAGGTAGATGACATTACAGTCTGGTTGCCAGAGTCCTCTGGGGTTTGGCAGGCAGCGCGACTGTGGGTGTAAAACCAGTGAAACAAACTACTGCAGGCAGCCAGCCATGTCCCTAGCTCTCCTGTTTCAGGGCAAAGCAGTGTGGTGTCCTTGGCGCTGCTAATATGAATAACATTGGCAAAGCAACAACGGACCGCCAGCTTGCTCTATAGGTTAGCGGTTTCTTCTTCTCTCAAGCGCTCACCCAAAATGCAGGGTTAGGTGTGGAGGTTAGGGGTTGCCCCTATACCCTCGAGGCGTGTGAGGGCAAAGGGCAGAGCTCCCTCAGGTACAATGACGACAGACGACTGGAGGGGGGTCGTCAGTGATGGCAAAGGCAGTCCATCACCGCTTCCCCATGTCAGGTCACCGCTGCCACTCACCAGCCTCAGCCACTGCCATCTGTGTGTGGGTGGCTGACCCCTCCTGACCCTCTGACCCCTCAGAAAGAGGTCAAGCTTGCAGCAGGCATGTCACATCACATCTCTCTGATCTGCTGCTGAAAAGAGACCTCTGTCGTTCCGTGTCGTGGACAGGAGTCTCACCTCCACGTATCTGGAGATAGATTAGCTGTCTCTGAGGCATGTTTTGTAAACACTAGTTTCCCAACTGTGTTTTCTTGTATATCTACACTATGTGGAGTGTATACATTTAATGGTTTGGTTACAGTCACTGAAGATAAAGTCTATTCATTCTGGAATACTAGAATATATTTTTTGAAAAAAAAGAAAAAGTGTGTTGAAATTATTCATTGAACATTGAACATAAACACCTGCTAAATGGTCCTGCAAGCCTGGTCATGAGTGTTAAAGCCTACGCGTTTTGGGAAGACATTTCAATGACCCGCAGCTGTAAGCTATGGAAAAGCCATTCATTTTAAGGGGTTTGTCTAACATCTGAATTATTTCACCAGCACCAGGTCCAGAACGGTGTGAGAATGAGGAGAAATGATTACGAAATAATACTCAGGAGCGTGACAATGCAAAAGACACGAGCTCCACAATGGAGCTAAACATAGGAGCAAGCTACGGCAGAAAGACGGCTGTGCAGCGCAGCCCTGCATAATGACAAAATAAAGGTTTCCACAGTCAAGGCGTACACTATGGTGGAGAACAAAAAAATGCAAAAAGCATGGGCTCCACAGTGGAGCTGCGTACGAGAGCAAGATCTTGTAAAGAGAACTGGTTGCATGTTTGACCTCTGCTCAGGAACACCCTGATGCACAAAGCATGCCCTCCACAGCAGTGCTCCACACTGGACTAC
Source organism: Anguilla rostrata (assembly GCF_018555375.3). Lineage (NCBI taxonomy): Eukaryota > Metazoa > Chordata > Actinopteri > Anguilliformes > Anguillidae > Anguilla > Anguilla rostrata. The sequence continues at coordinate 17,207,404 of NC_057944.1, forward strand.
AATAATGCACAGGGGATGAGTTCCACAGACTACTGGTACAGAAAGGATGGGGAGACTAGGCAAGGACATGCACGTGGCCTTACTGTATGTTGAACAGCTGCTCAGTGCAGAGTAAAAACTGACTTGCAAGTTTTAAAAGTTAATTCAGTAAAATGATGTTTTTTCTTCAGTGGTGTCACAGTTTAATGTATTTCATGTCTTGGCAAAACCACTGCCCGCAAAACCAGAGCTCCCGTACACCTGTGTATGCTGCTTAACATCTTCATGCATGTCCAGATGGGTTATGGGATACCTATTACCTTCCAATCATACGTTTCTTGAAATTTTTGTTACAGTGCATAGCTGCAGAATGCCATCTAGTTCACCAGACATTTGTAGCACATAATTATCACTTGTGTTTCAGAATCTGACCATTTTAACATTACTATATACAAAAATACATACTACTGTATATCCGAGGTTTCTCATTGCATTGTACATTATCAAATAAGAACAATATGTGTTACATTTATGCATTTACATTAATTATTAATGTATATTCTAAAACTGAAATATCACTATAACTTAAGTATGTGATTACAGTCCCAGAAGGAAAATGCTTCAGAACATTTGCAACCAACTACTTGCTTGCTAACTAGATTCTGCACTCAGTTTTCAATTTGTGCTGTGAATCACTTCTTTTTTCTCATTATAAAATGTGTACTTTGAAATAAAGTCAAATAATTAATCAATTAATTTCTTTTTTTAATTTTTATAAAGTGATTCCAATATACCATTTTTTTTCTTACAAAATATACAAAGCATATTGGCAATAACTTCTCCAACTGGGGTAAAATTAAATAAATGAAATCTGTTGAGTTTGGGATGATGTTCATCTTTGCTCAAAATCAGGTGCAATTAAAGGTCACAATGCAAAATATGAATGCATTACAGTACCAATCAACGCTTAACAGTAACTATGATTATCCATATGGTATGCATTTGCACATGTATTTAAAAGTAAACATGGAGGTGTGAGAATGAATGCTGAAGGAATTTCTGGGGGTTTATTTCTAGGAATTTTAAATTTATAGTAGCCGCTTGAAATATTGTCCCACATGTGTTTCTAATTTTGTGTTTCATTAGATGAAAAATAATGCCTTGAACCAATAAATTAAGCTACCTTGTTTCAGGTATCAAAAAATGGAAAATTCAAGCCCCTGTTTATATTCTTACTCAAATCTCTTGCAAAAATGTCAAATATAGAGCACATTGTTAAATCTTAAGTTTTGTAACCTTAAAAAGAAGCATAGAAACTGTAAACAGTTCAAAGTAATGAATTCTTTAAAACATCATGTGAAGCTAATACTAATAGTTATGATCCTGTTAGATGTTAATATAAAATTTCATTGCATAAACGACACTGGGTCAACAGGTAAAAGGTGGGTCAATAAGTTTAACACTTTGAAATGCCACATTCATTATTAGGATGACCTGTCTGGAAGTAACTGAAAAATAATGCACATTTAGTTCCATCTGCTGGCCATAACTGGAACAATCTACATTTTGGATTCGGAGGAATCTACCAGTTAAACATAAATTAAAAAATTAAAAAATTCTCATTCACTTGATGAGAAAATGAAAAGCATGGTCTAACCTCTCTAAAATCCTTGCTAGATAGTGTTTTATGCATTACAATGGCTGTCACAAAAAAGGGATAAGTACTTTGCAATATTTCTGGAAATGAGAGACAATTTATGTGCTTTTTATGCCATGGCAATATTGTATACTGATGCATAAAGTAGAATTTATCATATTAAATTAAGACGTGTTACTTTAATTCTTCACCCACTTGCTCTCCACCCATCCTTAATGTTTGTGCTCATTTTACACATTTCCTCCACTCTCGCCTCTATCTTTTCCTGTCTGTGTCAATCTTCTCCATCTCTCTTTCCATCTCTTCTTTCTTCTCCCTCATTATCTCCTTTTCTCTCTCCATTTCTTCCTTCATCTTTTCAGTTGCTTCTTTCTCTTCCCTGATTCTTGCCTGCTCTCTCTCGATCTCATCCCTCTCTTTCCTTATCCTCTCCTCTTCTCTCTTCATCTCCTGCTTCTCTTTGCTATCCACTAATTTCTTCATCCTCCTCCTCCACTGTTCCCTTTCTCTCGTCCATTCGGTCATCATCATCTCCATGTCTATCTCCGCCAGCTCTAACAGACAGGACAACTTCACCGTCTCCGCCTTGCTCCTCTCCAGCTCTCTCGCCATCTCCTCTTGCTCCTGTCTCAACCTCACTCTCTCTTTCTCAATGTTTTCTCTTTCCCTCTTTCTTTCTATCCCCAGTTCTTCTTTCTCCCTCTTAATTCTGGCTCTTTCTTTCTCAATTTCTTCTTTGTCATTGTCCCTCTCCCTGTTTATCTCTTCATTCTCTTTCTGCATCCTTGTCACTATCTTCTCCATGCCTTCCTGCTGCCTCAGCAAAGAGTGCAGTGATTTCCCCGGCACATTCAGTGTGATGGAAATCCTCCTATGTCTCTGTCCAAGGGAGATCTGCCAGGAGATACATAATCGGAAAGGGGAGTGCCTCGCACGCATCACGCATCACAATAACTTAAATATTAAAAACGGTTATAGAGAGAACACGTTAGCCAAGGCAGTTGGTTGCAGGTTTTGGTTAATTTTGACACTACCAGAGTCCCGTTACCCGTTACTTACTTTCCGGCTTCTGGGTTTACAACGGTTCATCATACGAAGATCTACACGTTAGCGAAAGCACGCAAGAGATGGCACTTCTCAAATCTTTGGTTTAGCTTTGCATACTATTCCATTACATTATTTAATTTGAAGTAAGGCTGAAGTATGCTACTTATAAAAAAATATAGATGTATTATACTACGTCACAGTATTCATCATTCTGACGTTGCTAAGCATGTTCCACCACAAACCATAGGAATTGCCGTTTTGTGTTGACGTCATAAATTTCTGCGAATTCTGTATCTGGGCTGCACGAACAACTCGCATTAAAATTATAAAGTCAACACCCAGTTAATCACTTGCTATATATCCTACATGGGGCATTGACGACAAACAAGCAAACAAATAAATAAACAAACAAACAAACAAACAAACAAACAAACAAACAAACAAATAAACAAACAAACAAATAAATAAATAAATAAATAAATAAATAAATAAATAAATGAGTAATGCACACTAACCTAATGCACCCTTTTGCAATATGTATTTCGCGTGTCCTCTGCACTTAGGTGTACAAGTGACAAATTTCGCACGAAAGTTCGTCATACTATGTCGCATTACCAATCTGAAACTGCGTTTCAAAAAAGATATTTATTATTTATTTCCGTTTACATTCGCCCGTCTTGGGCGTCAAAATATCCTTAAATCGGTATTCATAGAAAGTTAATAAAATGGCCAGCAGATGGCATGATACCTCTTTTGTGTTGTCCTAGTTGTCCCTTTTCAAGTACGCGTTCAGTGGTTCATTTATTTCGCATTCCCATTTCCTAAAACTTATTATAAAACTTATCTTACTTTTAATATTAGTCCCCATCAAGTGCTCTGGTATTACTGTGACAAACGGAATCTGTTTTTAAAGCATAATTCCATGATGGATGTTGTAGTTTTTAATAATACATGGATGTGTGGGCTGCGAGACAGAAACTTATTGTGGATCTTTTAAATTCAGCAACTCCACTGTGAATGGATCTCTGAGATTGACATTCTACCCCTGAACTCCCCCATCATGGACAACTTGCCAGCATGAGTCACTTCATTACCAAGGGCCAGAGGCAAATGGGAAGCTATAACATGGGTGTGTGTGTGTGTGTGAGTGCAACGTTTTTCCTGGCATCGGTAACAAGCTAATGAAATCAATGGCCACATGAAATCATGTGGTCACATGAAATCATGTCGAACAATGAGAGAGAGAGAGAGAGAGAGAGAGAGAGAGAGAATTCTTGTATAATTGTGAAATAGTAGCCTGAACTGAACCAAAGACAGCCTGAAGGGCCAGCCTGAAGTCTGACCATTGCTCCAGACAGCTGTACTGACCATGGCTCCATACTGTTTTCCTCATTCCTGCTCTGTTGTCCTGCCCAGATTATAGATCAACATGGCTGCCTTCACTACTATCCCACACTGTTGCCCAGTGAACCCGTGGCTTTCTTGATTCTTTCCAAAATTTTCCCTCAAAGCACAACATGAAAGCACCAAGTTCTTTAGGGATTCAGTCCAAATGAAAATGACTCAGTTTGTGCGTGTGAGCGCGAGACACAGCAGGAGGTTTACTGTCTGCAGGAGTCAGACTTGTGTCTGTTTTAAATCCTAGAAAAGACTGAAGACAATCCGCTTCATGATCATAGTAGAGCATAGCCCAGAAATACACTGCTACTGTTCACCCAGGAAAGAATGTATAGCACATAAAGCAAACAATCAACAAAGACACAGATATATCAAAAAAAATGCATGCAGAAAAAAGATTAAAATGTAATTTAAATAGCCACTTAAGGAGGTTCCCTGCCAGGAGTAAAGCCAAAGGAACAAAATTAAAAGAAGACCTTGGAAACTCTGAGTATTTCCCACCCTGTCCAGAAACCATCAAATATGCAGCTGCTTCACATCGGTCTGCCTGAAAATGTCTTCACCTCATCCATCACCCACTTCCTGCTGGATGAGTACTCTTGATCCATGATGGTGGGTGACAAGTTGATTATAGACTCCCAACTTCCTCCACACACACATGCACACGCACACATACACGCACATGCACACACACCAGTAAATTACTCTCATGTTAAAAGTTTGCTGTGATGCTTACAAAAGTAATTGAATTAATTCCTTTTTTGTTTTCATTTTGAGGACCTGTATTGATTGTCTGCAGTAACCTGAGATAGAGGGAGAGATACTTGTATAATAGTAATATTAATAAAAATAGTATCATTACTTGATAATTGATTACTCTGCTGCTCTCTGTTGAGATCCAACCTATATATACATAGAGCGAGCATCATGTATCCCAAAGCATCATGTATCCCATTATTTTAAGGACTGTTAGTCAATATATGCTTATTAGGGTTACATCCCCATCTGTGAACCACATTTCCCAAGAAGAACCTGTCAAAAACTCCATGAAAGTCCTTATGCATCTTCATTGTCTGTTAGTCTTTACATGTTGAATAGTTTGAATTTATGTCATAAAAGCTGGCAATTTTAAGCACATCTGAAAAAGCATTAATGAGACTGTTTAAAACTGCTTGAGTCCTGTTGTCGCAAGTCCAAATGTCTCTCTTTCATTGCAGGTGTGATGAGGCATTGGACATTTATTTAATAAAAAGTATTTTTATATAACAATATTGTAAATTGTTGTCCTGGGGTTGAGAAAGCAATATTTTTTATTGTCACTGAAAGGTGTTCTGTGATTTTATTTTCAGCTCACACTTTTTTGGTCACGTTCTAAATCTGGTTGATTTGTAAAAAAAATCTGCTCTTTACTGTATAGTAAAATACTTCAAAATGAAAAAGAAAAAAAAGTCCATCATGTGCAGCACTAGAAATGCCGCGATTTTGCACGAGTTGGCCATGTGACGCTTGGAAGGATTTACAGTTTATGGTGTAATAAGGTCAACTCCATGCAATTTCGAACTTTCTTCATTTTTTCGTATGAATAAACATTACATTCAAACAAGTAGACAATTTCATTTGTGAACTGTAATTTAAGAGAACTTAAAAACAAAACAAACAAACAAACAAACAAAAAAAAAAAAAAAACAATTAGGTTAAGGTGATGTCCAACCCGTGTAATAGGCCTATCGCGCCGTTTCAGCCGGGCTGCTGGCTTGTGTGATATGTATGATGTAAGATGAAATTCGATATATATAATTCATATTGGTTTTAAATGTCATTATGTAATTACCTGGTTAGTTTTATCAGTAAGGATCTCCGTGTCATGCCAATGCTACTACAGCATCACCATTCCTTCTTCTGTGCCTTGGTATATTGGCAAATGCAGAAATGCACACTTTCTCGCAAAGTGTATTGCAGTTTACAGTGCAATAATGCCAGGTTTGTCTGAATTACAGCTGTGCGCAGACAATATCGCATTATCAAAAATATAGAAATAACTTCATTGTCCCCAGGCGAAGGGTCTGATGCAGACAATGGCGGTTCTGAAGAGGCTACAATGGATCTTCGTTCACCGTGGCACATAGGCTATAAGTGTAGCCTACTTATATATAGGGGTTATTCCGGTGGCTATATTTAGAAAAGTGGAGATGTCATAACTTAAGTCTCCAGTCGCACTTCACCGCCAGCTACACTTCATACGCTGACAAGCAGCGTAGGCTGCAGAGTCTAAAGATTAGGATATGTTTTATACTTGAACCCAACTTTTTGCGTAATTTTAAAAGCAGTCGCTTATATCGTGTTACGTTATAATTTGCCTTGCCCATGTGCAACCAGCTGAACCTGTTTATCACTAGTAATAGGCTACTGTAGGGCGGACCTTCGCATGCGTTCCCTATGTCACCGATGCAAGTTGTGGAGAGAGAGAGAGAGAGAGAGAGAGCTACCTTGTGGACCCAATAAATACCTGGAGACTTTAGCATTCAAATGACTGACAATAGGCTGTCTTGTGCGTTGGGGACAGATCTGGTTTCAGTTAATTTGACTGAATTTCCATTAATCGAGTTTACCGTTAAAAGCGAAACGGACTAGGCTAAGCTACAGTTAATAAGCTATCGGTCGTTGACAGGCTGCCATCGCCTTGGTAAAAAACTCGGATAATGCCTGGTCATAACGATCAGATGACAGTAACACGTGCTGTCATATCTTATTGGCTCCGTTCCAAATTTAATACCGGATTACATTTTGCCCTGGCCGAAGTGACTTGTTAATAAGAAAAACCGAACACAGAGTGTTTCTGCACTTTTAAATCAACCAGATTTCTATAAAAAATGGGATCAAAAGGCATCTTTTTACTTTTACTACTGGGCACGTTAAGTGCATATTATGTTTACTTACCTATTCCGGATGAAATAGAAGAGAGATGGAAGTTGATGGCCACAGACTGCTTTTTCAGAAGTCTCAGCCACCTGGTAGGTTCAATGATAGAATACTATAATGCAATGTAAGCTATGGTTTTATTTATCACAGTGTATGATGCTGAATGAACCTAAAATTGCTTAAAGTCTTAATTTAGCTAAAAAGTCAAATAGACACTGTCACATTTCGTTGTCCGTACGAATATAAATTCCAGGCACACCGGTAACCTAAACCAATACAGATACACCGCGTTTTGATTGCCAGTTTTTAGTGTTACTAAAGATGCGTTGTCGGAATTCCGGACAAATCACGTTTATGCTACATGTAGATTTATTTTTGTAGCCTGCAGTAATATAAACGCCGACTGATAAAGAGCGTTTACAACAGATTATCTATGCCAGATCGTAATCCCCGTATTGTATGTCTATTCCTGCTCACCCTTTCTAATAATAGACGCTATTAAATAACGCATCGCTTTATTTGTGGAGTTGGGTAGCTTAAGACTTCGTGGCACTTCCGACAGAAGATAAGAGGCTACTGTCTATATTCTTGTTTTAGAAGTGCGGCTGGCATTGATTATGAAATAGCCTACTGAAACCCGCGCTGTATTTGTTTGTACTGTACTTGAGAAGCAGTACTAACTGTTGTCAAAAGTAAATACTGTACATTTTTGTCACATAGCAATTATTATTATTATTATTATTATTATTATTGCTGATTCACCACTCTTCTTTGCATATTTCATAATTTCTGAATTAGGCCTGTAAGATACACAATGTGTTCATATTTTATGTGTTTGAATTGTAATTTGTAATTTAAATTCTGCAGTCAACTTTCTTTATTCCTGACATACGACCTACATCAATACCAGTCCACGTGGGCTGTGAGGCTTAACTGTGCCCATAAGAAATCAATCTGCTTAAATAAACTGCTCAATTATTCTCATTCAACATCCTTATTACAATTTACCCCAAGAGAAAGCATGGAAGAGGGAGAAAAAGGAAGAGGGGCTGTTGGGGCTATGAAGACGTCTTCCCATTTGCAAATAATGTACCAAATTTAAATGGACACAAATATGCTTTACATTTGTAATTATTATTAATCACAAAGCATTGTGGAATATCACCATGCTGGTTTATCTAATATTTAAAAGGGGGCTGACGGCTGAGCTGGGTGTCTCTGCACACAGTCTTTTCTGTTGTCACACAGAGCTCACAAGGGGAACAGCTGATCCATTCTCTGCTGCATTTAAAGGGTTTAACACTCCCTCAGTGAATGTGGCAGCCCAGGGGCTAATGCTATGAGGATAACGTGGTGTCGTGATTTGAAATTCAGACTGGAGATGTGGAGGGAGAGGCCCGCGGTGATGAGAGGGGTTGGTCTGTGTAATGTCCAGTTCAATGGGTGTTATGTTGGGCAATGGGCTGACAAACATCTGACAGACTATTACTGCATACCATTTTGCTGATTACCACATCTAATGTAAAAAAAATAGCTTGCGGATTGAATATGGAACTATATTTATAATAATCACCGCAGGTCTGAGCTAATAGTCATCCAGCTTACACTATTCAGTGGACATGTCCTCACCCTGCAGTATTCCAGTAAGTGCCATTTTACACCTCTCTCCTCTTCATCCACAACTCTGTTCATGGCTTTTCCCATTGATATTTACCTGGCAAACACATCAGGGGTTCATCTTCCTAAAGGAGGATCATCAAAGTTGTAAACCATGCTAATTATCTTCTTCCTATTAATGTTGTCTTTCCTCCCCTCTGCTCCATAACTGCCTCTGCATCTATTCCGTCTTTATTCCCTTTTCAATTTCAGTTTATTTTTTGTTCTTCCTCTCTCTTCCACCCTCTCTTCAGGCAGAACTAAGTGAATTGCTGGGTCTGAAGGATTACATGGGGGTCATGATGTTCATCACTTTCGTGGAGGAAGTGGTCCCAGTGTCAGATGAGCATGTACGCGTGACAATGGAGGTGTTTGACGGGGTAGAGGTTGTGGTCTATGAGCCGGGCCAGCAGGGCGGCAACGGGGAGCTGAAGAGGGCAGTTGTTTACCTGCATGGCGGAGGATGGTGTCTGGGAAGCGCAAGTGAGTACTCTTCCATACAGCACATCCTTGTCATATGTGTGTGCTGTACATGCATGCATGGGTGAGAGAGAAAGAGAGAGAGTTGTTAGAAATAAGCAGTTGAATGTGTTTCCTGTTGGCTGAAAGCTAACCATTTTTACTATTTCCATCTATTTCCAGCTATTGAAAAATAAACTGTTCTGTCTCAGTATGTTAAAAAGGGACAGATCATGATTTCTGATTGGTTTGGCCTATCTGTCCCAGACCCAAATTCGAAATGTCCACTGTGTGCTCTTATCTGTGGACAGTGTTCTTCATGACAATAAGATTTAAAAAATGCCGGTTGTTGAGAGAGGCCAACCAATGGTGGTCTCTCTCAACAGATGATGTGAGACATAACAGAAAACTGTAAAATCATGCTACATGTGATATACACTACATTTCTAAAAGTATGTGGACACCTGAACACCACACTCATATATAGTTGTTGAACATCTCATTACAAAACTATGGGAATTCATGTAATATGAATTACCCCCCCCCCCTTTTCTGCCTCCACTGTTTTGGGAAGGCTTTCCAGTAGATTCTAGAACATAGCTGCAGGGATTCACTTCCATTCAGCCACAAGAGCATTAGTGAGGTTTGACACTGATTTTGGGCGTAAGGCATGGCTCACAGTCAGCATTCCAATTCACATTTGGTGGGGTAGGTAGGCCAGTCAAGTTCTTCCCCAACAAACTAGAAAACCATGTCTTTATGGACCTTGCTTTGTGCCCAGGGGCATAGTCATGCTGAAACAGGAAAGGGCTTTCCCGAAACGGTTGTCACAAATTTGGAAGCACACAATTCTCTAGAATGTCACTATATGCAGTAGCATTAAGATTTCCCTTCACTGGAACTAAGGGGCCTAGCCCAAACTGTGAAAAGCAGCCCCATTCCATTATTCCTCCTCCAACAAACTTTACAGTTGGCACTAGTCGGCCCAATACATTTGGCACTATACATTCCGTCAAACCCCGTCAGACTGGCAGATAGTGAAGCGTGATTCATCACTCCAGAGAAATCATTTCCACTGCCCCAGAGGCCGCTGGCTGTGCGCTTTGCACCACTCCAGCCGACGCTTGGCACTGAGCATGGTGATCTTACACTTGTGTACAGCTGCTTGGACCTGGAAACCCATATCCTGAAGCACTTGACGAATGATTCTTGTGCTGACGTTGTTTCCAGAGGTTGTTTGGAACTCTATAGTGAATGTTGCAGATGATTTTTATGCGCTACATGCTTCAGCACTCAGCGGTCCTGTTCTGTGTGCTTGTGTGGCCTACCGCTTCGTGGCTGGAGATTTTGTTGCTCCTGTACATTTCTACTTCACAATAACAGCACTTATAATTGACTGGGGCAGCTCTAGCAAAGCAGAAATTTGACAAACTGACCTATGACAGTGCCACGTTGAAAGTCACTGAGCTCTTCAGTACGACCCATTCTACTGCCAGGGTTGGTCAATGGAGTGAATGCTTGATTTTATTTGCCTGTTAGCAATGGGTGTGGCTTAAATAGGCAAAACCGCTAAATAGAAGGGGTGACCACATCCTTTTGGAAATGTAGTGTTTCACTTACTTTCCATGCAGATCATTATAATGACTTTTCCATAACTGTAAAGCATCCCTAAACCATGTCAAATTCATTCCAGAGCATTTATATAAAAGGAATGCACATTTTGTGTAGTTTATTTATTCATTTATTTATTTATGACCTTTATTTATACAGTTGCTACACAACCATTGCTTTTTGTTTCTGTAAAGGAATGGGACCGTATGATCTTCTTGCCAGACAGATGGTCAGCGAACTTAATGCTGTTGTCGTGTCTGTGGAGTAAGCATTTCATATTTGTTCCATAATATTACGATTTCATTTTCACATCACTGAAAATTCAGTCCCGCCCAACCTCACGCAGCTTTGCCACACTTCTGCCGAGAGCGCATATTCTGTTTCAGTTGAATTATTACGTAGAAAACGAGGTGGGGACATATTTTCTTTGATCAATTTTTTTCCCTACATTGTTACTTATTTATTTAACGGATTTCATATTTCGCTATTTATATTTATTTCCAGTCTCACTTACTTGACTTGCAGTGCCCTGTGGGTGGAATTGGGCTTGTGTATACAGAGAAAGGGGGGCACATTTTGGCATTGCTAAGCACATGCCCTCCCACATTTATCCGGACTGAGATGGCTACAGAGATAACCCCCGGGGTCAAAAAGATGCACAAATCACAAGCCCAGATCCTGTGCCCATGAGGGTTTTTTTTAAACCCATTCTCTGTCTATCCATTTTTTTTTAAATTTCCTCTGCAGTGGGTGACTGCTGAAGTGTAGTGCGGTTTTCACACCTTTTCTCTTTTGGTCAGTAATTACCAATTATTGACTGGGGTAGAGAATGGGGCTGGGTCAAGGAAGCCCGCCATTGGACAATACCATGTTTGCCCAATCTCAAGTATTGCCGGAATGTGATCGCATTGACTTTCAGAGCCTGCACAAACAGACAACACTAATCTCTGCAGGAATGCCGTTAGCACACACATCTGACTCATATTAGCACATTTCGAGCAAAGTGTCTGGTCTTTTTTATTTTTAGCGCTAGTGTTTGAAGCATGCAGCCTGAACTATTCATCACACATGCCCAGCGTTTTCACAGATAGAATTAAATATAGATCTACAGCATTCAGTTATTCAGACAACTGAACTTGGAAGTCCAACATGCATTCTGACCCAACAGGTATCGCCGGGCCCCAGAGCACCACTTTCCTGTCCCATTTGAAGATGTGTATCGTGTTGTCAAGCACTTCCTTCAGGCAGAGGTTCTGGCCCAGTATTCTGTGGACCCGGGCCGCGTTGCTGTGTCAGGGGATAGCGCTGGGGGCAACCTGGCAGCTGCAGTTGCCCAACAGGTATGCCACACTGAGAGCCTTCATTCCCTTTTCCTCACACTCTTTCTCCTTTTCTCTTCCCATTACACTCAGATTTTTTTCTTCTGAATTTTCCCAGTTTGCTAACAGGTCATGTATTGGAATTCTGATGTCACTGTGATGTCTGTTGGTGTAGCTGGAGCAGGACCCTGAGCAGAAGGTGACCCTGAAGGCCCAGGCTCTGCTCTACCCTGTGCTGCAGGCCCTGGACCTCAACACGCCGTCATACCAGCAGAACCGGGACATGCCCATCCTGCCTAAGACTCTGATGGTGCGTTTCTGGAGCCAGTACTTCACCAGGGACCAGGCCCTGTTCCGCGCCATGATGGCCAACTCGCACAACAGCCTGGAGTCCGCCGGCCTGCTGAAGTTCGTCAACTGGAGCGCGCTCCTCCCCGAGAGCTTACACGGGCCGTATGAATACAGCGCCCCCGTGGCGGGGAGCTCGGACCCATCCCGCGCTGCGGCGGCCATCGCCGACCCCCGGGCCTCCCCGCTGCTGGCCCCGGACTCCGCGCTGCGGCCCCTGCCCAAGACCTACGTGCTCACGGGCGAGTACGACGTGCTGCGGGACGACGGGTTCATGTACGTGACGCGCCTGCAGAGGGCCGGCGTGGACGTCACGCACGAACACTACGCCGCCGGCTTCCACGGCGCGCTGATGTTCACCGTGTGGCCCACCGACTTTGCCATTGGCCACAGGATGATGGACAATTACATCCACTGGCTAAAGCAAAACTTGTAGGCCGCCGCCCCCTTCCTGTTACCAGTGGCAACTTGCCGATTCTGTAAGAACGCATATATTCTTTGTTCATGAGCTCTATTTGTTCTGTTTTTTTGTCTTTTTGGTAACTGTTTTTGTTCGCGCTTTCATTTTTGAAAGTGGGCACGCCTCTGAGGGTTCTCATTGTACATCGTTAATATATTGTGTCTGTTACAGATTTCTTTAATGCTGTATTATGAATGTTTATCCATTTGCAGTATATAATTACAAATGAATGGTATGCAGTATTTAACCAAGTTGGAGACTTATCAAAAATGAAATATGAACAGGAAATGGTCAATCATCAAGCCAAGTTTTCAGGATTTTTTTTTTTTAAGGGCAATTGTTCATCTGGTGAAGTGCATCAAATCTGTCTGCATGTGAAATCTGTTTCACACAACATGGCAGTACAGTGTCTACTGTTGAAAAACATACATGCATAACCTTGATTGGGTCTTTTGTTGCCTCTGGCTATTATGTGCATTACACAAGAATTATTAGTTAAATGGCTGAAAAAAAGTGATACCCTTTCACACACATGAAGGATTGCATCAGTTTTGTGACGCTGTTGCAGCAGGAGTCTTGTCACTCAGCAGAGAAGGATCCCATTCTAGCACAGTGGATTAAAAAAGACACCCAAAGGCGGTGGCCGTGGCATTGAGCTCTAGCATGTCCGTGTCTCTCCCTCTCTGAAGGCCAGCCTGCCTCCCCAGGACTGCAGCGGTCATCCTCGTTTCAGGGGCCACATCCAGAGAGCAGCAGACCGCTCTGCGCTGACTCCGCTTTCTCTTACATCCATACCTCTTTGCTCTACACATTTTGATGGAATTTTTCATTTCTATGGCTCTTTGAGAATAAAACGACCCTACCTTTCATAGCCTCATTTGTCTGGGTGTAAGGCTGTGAAACTGCATTGCCAAAGGCTTTTTACAGAAATCGTATATTTTTTTTTGCCAGGGGTCAGGAAATGAATGTCAGCATGAAAAAAAGAGCCAATTCTGTTTCTAAATTAGTGGGTGCATTTTAAATAGAAATGGATTGAACTCTCATTTCAGTCCCTTGTGTTAAAACAGAGGTGCATACTGTATATTTAAGGCCTTCTGTAACTACATTCATGGACTGCCAGCCCTCAATGTAATTAGTAAAGATAAGGCTTAAAGATTCAAACATTACATTTATATTGCCTTCATCAGTGAAATGGTGTTTTATGCTGATGGCAGTAATATACCTACTGTAACTCTATAGCATTGGGAAGCTAATTAGATTAAGTAGGAGGCACAGGTTTCATTATTGGTTTAAATTAGTTAAATTCAATAATGCTGGTACAAACCTAGGCATTCACATGTTGTTGCCTACACAGACATATCTTTTTTCCACACCCCAGGAATACCGTTTCCCATAGCATGTTCCTATGCATGTGCACACTTAGACACTTCCTTAAGTGAAGGATCATGGTAATCTAGTCTTCAGAGCATGCTAGTGCACTGCATAACTACAGTTTACAGCTACGCAGCTTAGCCTCAGCTTACTGTGAAAGATCTAAATATTATCGTTGCTATGTTTCAGTAAGAGTAAGTTTGTATTGTACCTTTGTATGCTACTATGTGGCTATTTTCTGGCAAAAGAAATGAATTTTATGTTTTATCAATATTTACTATGAAAAATGGTAATTATCAGAAGTAAAACTTATCAGCCGAACCTGCATGTATCTAACATTTCCATATGGACTCCCAGGACTCCATAAATCTCAGAAGGTGTGAGCCATTCACAAGATGCTACTGAACTCAACATAGTACAGTGACTTACTCAATCCCAGTAATGTCTAGAGTGCAAGCCGCACCACCATTTCCTTGAGCAGTGGCGCCCTTCTATTAGGTTACATACCCTCTGTTTGCTTAGAGCCCTTGTCTGCCACAAGTGCACACTGTGAAGAGTTAGTGTGCTGGAAATTCAGGTTTGCATGCCGTTTCCACATGAGTCGTGAGTTCGCTCAGGCCAAAATCAGCCAAAATGTTAAATTATAGTGTATGCATGCTCTGCAAGGTGATGATCTGTATAAACACATCATGTATGTTTCAGTTGGCTGGAACTGCTGCCTTCAACTGAAACCTGTCCTTGCTGAGTTGATGTGATTGGCTACATTTTGAAAGCAGGTGCATTTATGGCTTTGAATTGCACTTCTTACATTAGGTTTATAACAGAGATTTAAACTCCCATGTGAGGCTTCTGGGGTTGTATCTCTCTGGGATAACAACCAAGAAGACAATGGACAGCAAGAAATCCCATGACAGTTTTTTCACGTACAAGAATGCTGGTTTGTCTTTCCATATGTGATGGAAGGAAAGATCAGTTTCCAGTTGCTCATAAAGAGGAACTTTTCTGATGACCTGAGGAGGTCTCCTGTAGAGGAACTCTAGGCTCCATCTTCATGATGAGTTTACATAACCAATAAATGTGCACCTATTTTGAATTTGTCAAGAACTTTAAACTGCTAAATAAGGAAATTGCCTGTATGACTACATGTTGCGTGCATGCATGTGTGCGTACAGTATGTGTGCGTGCATTTAAGTCAGTGTGTCTCTTCATGCTTGAAACACAGCCTAATCATATAAAAAAACTGACATGTTATTCAAAAATTCTTCCAATTCTATAGAGGGATAATCTGGACTGCATGCCAAGGATTAAAATGAGCTATTTAAAAAAGGCTAATAGTATGTTGAGCTCTTTCTGAACCTCTGTGACCATAAGAAACCATAATAGACCTTTGACTTCAAACTTTCCCCCTCCACCATTACATAACATCACACACGTCTACATTAATCTTCAGGAATGGCTTTGGTATTTACAGTATCTTTCTAGTTCTGGGAGCAATGATTAGACAACCTTTAACATTTAACTTTTGCTGGAGAAAGACAATTCCCCTGTTGTCTTCTGGTTGTGATTAAAATTTTATTTTGAATGAAAGCAATGATCTTGACTATTTTGGACTAGACAGGAATTCATAAACAAGGAACATAGGAACACTATATTTGAGGAATGTAATACCACAAAACCTGTCCTGTTTTTATGAGGGGCCAAAAAGGACTCTATACTAGATTATCCCAACAGGTGCAATATGTGCAGGTGCTTCTTTGGTCCAGCTGCAAGGCCTCTCCATTTATTTCAGCTTAGCACACATAATACCACAGTCTCAAGGTCAAGACTAGTGCAGTACGGCTATTTATGAAAAAGATGAATTCATCACTCTGAAATCATTCATGTGAATGACTTTGTCCTTTTTTAGCCCCCCTACATTGAAACAGCCCTGGCCAGGAAAAGTCTATTCCGAGTGCTGTAATTTTCTGGGACTTACCTCAGATCCTGCAACTTGTAACCCTGCAACCTCTGGTCATTGGCCTGAGCTACATACATAATGTGTGTGTGTGTGTGCGTGTGTGTATATATATATATGTATATATCAGTGCATCCTCTACTACTGTAAATGCCAGCATGAAAGAACAAGCCTTGATCTTGATGTTATAATAAGCTCAATTATGGAGAGAAACAAATAAGTCTTTAACGGAGGTCTTTATTTTAGCAGTTGACTAAAACACATTGCATTTCATATGAAATAATGGAATGATGTTTATATCTGTTTCATATGTCTTGAAAAAGCTACAATCCTCTGTAAGCAAAGACCCACTGCATTCCTCTGCATTTTTTTTTGTGTGTGTGTGGAAGTCACTCCAAGATCTTGGAATTTTTGACAAGCAGAGGATAGACTGGGTGGAATGATCTAGCTTTTAAAAAACATTATGATAGAGAAAAGAGAGGTGACTCATCATCAATCTCTCTTACATACTGTTGTGAGGATACAGTTCTGTTGATCAGTCATTTCCCTCTGCAGACACTTTACACAGATCTTTAACTGCATTCAATGATCAATGCATGTGGAAAGTTACAGCACTGAGAGAAATACACTATAGAATAGATTTAAACCTTTTCATTAATAGAAAGCATTTCAATTTGCTTCAACTTCAGATAAATAATTGTGTAGCTATGCATTTTGCACACAGAGCTTGTGAAATGCAATTAAAGTTTCACAAGGAGTTGGGAGTTTTGGCACAGTTACCATGTCAATTTATAAACAAGCTGCTGCCGCAGATACTGTGTTATTGCAACCAAACAGTATTCATGATTTATGCGCATAAAATTCTCCATAGTCATGAGGGAGATGAGCTAATGGGCCACTTTTCGCTAAAAACATTCTGGCTTGAAGTCAGGGTTGTTCGGGAAGTCTGTCTAGAGCTGTTTCACCTCCAGACCCACTGAGATGTTCTATGTACCAGACATGTGACCAGAAGAAAAATGCATGTGTTTCTCAGAAAACACAACCCTGCATAATCCCCTTCATTCAGCGCTTGAATGAACACGAGCCCATCTGACTGCGGAGATCTTGCATAAAAGCCTCAGACACGCATGCATTCCTCATTTCTCACACCATAAGGTACGCTTTGTCTGCGGAAAGCTGGACAACCCCCAACCAGAAACTTCTGGAAATTAAAATAACATTTGAAAGGCCTTATGAAACACAATACATTGTTTTGCACTGGAGTTTTTTTCTTTTCACATCCCTCTGTAGCAGGATACCGATACTTTTCTTTTTCCACATTATAATCCTGTTTTTCAGTTTTTCATTAGATAACAAATAAGCCACATTGTAATCTCTTACATTTCTTGTAAATGTCTTAACATTCACTTGGGTCAAGTAGTCATTAGTCTTCATGCATGTGTATGTGTTCACTGTATTTACATTACAAGGAAGTATTTACAAATATCCCACCAGAACTTTTGACCGAATGTACCCGAACATCTGTGTTTTGACAGGAACAAAAAAAAAAAAAAAGACACAGTAGGTTTTTACTTCCTGGAGAAAATAGCTGGTGTTAAGAAAAATGAGAAGGTTATAAATACACTTCTATTGTTTCATATAAAACTGAGACAGTTACAAAAATAAAGACCTCCATTAAGATATCATCCTTCATTTCCTGTGTTCAGACAGCAGTGTATACAGTCCAACAGTCAAATGACATTAGTCCCAGAACAGAGATAAGAGTGTGGATATACTATATTTCAGACCAGCTGTGGTAAAAAGAAGTTTATCATTTCAGAGTATATCTGGGAGCTAATCAGCCAACTCGAAAAAGTTTTGGGAGTGATCTGAAACCTCTAGCCATAATCAACATCATGTCATTTTCTGACATTCAAGTACATTTTTTTGCAAGTATTTTCATGTTACTACACAATGACATCGTTTTAAGACTTGTGAATAACCCAGGCATGTATTCACTATGATTTAAAGCTTTGCCCTATTCTCTGGGGCTGGAAACCCATAGTGGTGGAACAAAACCGGCTTTGTGGGCACGGCTAAGTTGGCATTTATCTCACAATATTACGCTCCCAGAAGCCATCACTGAGATAATCCTCTGCAATCAGTACTAGTTCTTCTGTTAAACTGTGTCAATGTCATACATCCGCTGAAAGTCTTTGTGCACTTCATCTGCACTGCGGCTTGCATTGGATGTCACTTTTGATTATTACAATTTTGGGAGTAAAAGTAAAAAAAACATGGTTTGTGGGGAGAAGACTGCAGCCGTTTTAACTCAATGCTCAAATGTTCAAAGCCCTCAGGCCCCAGTCAGGTGCCCTAATCCCTACTACATGCTCACTGAGAATGCTTTATTCGAGGAGGATTTTATCTCCACTTCGCTGATAGCATGGGTCCCGAGATAGGCAACACCATGCTAACACAGAAGGCAACTGAAAGGAGCTTCTCAGACAATGGTTCAGAAGCTTGGATGTCACAAAATGATAAAGCAATGAAATTGCAATGGATACCATGGCTAGCCCTCCAGCCATCCTCCTTTCCTGAATACTATGAATTGAATGTACGTATGTATCCATATGATAAAGTTTGTGTATGCGTTTGTCACACGCCAGCGTGACACCCCTGGGAGGGAGATGCGGCAGTGTCGGGGAACACTGTTGGTTGCCACATGGAGAGAGAGAGAGCGCACCCACACAAACATGAAATCAGATAAACGAACACCTCTTCACCCTTCCCCCTCATGGATTCCGGGCAAAAACCATAAACTAAAACAACAAGCTAAAATAACAAAGCCAAAAGAAAGTAAAATGGTGTGAACACTTTCCCGTGCGCTGCCTGTCGCTGGCCTACCTTCCAGCTCCTCTAACATCCAAATTGAGGATTACTTTCTTTTTCTTTCTCGAACAAATCCCCAAAAATAAAATAAACCAACACAAAAAATCATAACCGCACTCTCGGTGTTAGCTCCCGGTCTCGGCCCCGAACTATGGAGAGCAGCACACCTTTAAGCACCTGGGCTGATTAGCTAATGCAACCAGGTGCGTGTGCTCTCTCCACCAGCCGGCTCAGCCGAGACCAATCCAGTTCATCGCCGGACTGAATGCCACAGCGTTATTTAAGTTAGACAGTTGTCCTGATATTTCACTCATCACATCTTGAAGGATATTGCTCAAGACATACCGATATTCTTTAAAACAGTTACCACTGGATGAGGATGTAATGCATCAGCTGTTATGTCTGAGAAAGCTGTAGAATTTCTCTACATCACAACATTGTGTTTGCGTTTCCAAGCGCTGATATCTATGTTGTGAGCAGAGGTGGAAAATCAAGGCATCAGAAATGAAGAGTCTTGCCTTGTTCTTCTTCCACCCACAAACTCAGCCAGCTGATTCACTAATTAGTTCTTCTTCCTGGCTGAGGAATTGAGCTAATTAGTAAATCCAGGTGATGGAAACAAGTCCTGGGGATGACTTTTGCTTACTGAACCTGGATTTTCCAGCTCTGTTTGTTAGACTCTGTTCACGTACAGTACAGCCAAGCCAGCACCGGAGAATGAATGTAATATAGATGTGCGATAGACAGGCAGCTCTCTTATGCAGTGCAGTGCCCCAAAAGTGAGGGCCTTAAGGACTATTTTCACCCAGACATTAGAGAAAGCCTTAACATACGTACTAGTTCTTAACGATAGCAGATAATCTTTTAAGGAAAATTCAGTGAGTCACTGCTGTCCTGTGAGACATTGGGCCCTGCACAAGGTCCCTTGCTAAGGCACAGACACACAGATACACAGCCAGGAATGTGATTCATCAAAGGACAAATAAGGTAGAATTTAAGGTTGAGAAAAGTCAGTACTGAGCAACAGAAAAGCACTTTCACACTTCCACCACAAGATCAGTGTGTCCTGTCAACACTGCCTCCTTAGCACCGTTTTTTCACACACAGTTTTATTTCTGCAATCGCCATGCAACCAACCTAGCACTTCCCAAGATCGCTGTGAGAACTCTGCAAAGTGATTAAACTCAAATTATGTAGACAGTTCCCCCACACTGACTCTGTCTCTTTGATTGTGGTTCATGCGATTTGCAGTCATTGCATGCTGTATGCATCCCAGCTCCTTCCCACTCCCAGTAAATCTATATGAGCCAGAAGATCAAGAGGTATTCCACCAGAGGTTGACATGTGTGTAATGACATCGTGAGAAATACATCATGACTTCACAATAGTGATTTCTAGCACCAAATGAAGGTCTCTGTAGAGTTGGCCACAGTGATCCTTATGGTTCCTGTTCCAGGTTACATGTATTGTTTGGGTTAATCTGTATAAATGTGGAAAGTGAGCTTGTTGGAAGAGATTACATTAGGGGACATTCATCCAGTCATTAAATACATTTTTAGGAAAATAGTAAATAAATAGCATTACATAATAACCATGAGAATTCATTCACAATTTTAGTCACACTGACCATGCAGTTTACCAGCAGATGAAGCAATGACTCTTAATTTGATTTTGGGAGTTAAACATTTTCCTACATTGAAAAAAAGAGAGACAAATGTAAGATTATTTTGCATCTGGAAGATTTTTAGAGAGATATGTGATATAGTTATAGTGATTGTCTACATCTCTGTCTATCATTATACACATTTAATATCAATATGTTATGCATAAATAGTGTATATGGCAATAGTGTTAAATGTATTTGTTTATAGCATTTTATCAGCTACTAGTGATAGACAATTAAACAAAAACAAGAAAGATTAATGATGTCATAAAATCATAATCATAAGATCTTAAGAATACTTGGTTTTGCAGTTTCCATGAAAAGTAGACAAATTGCATTTCATTCAAGTTCCACCTTCAACTTTAGTTCACTGTACAAGAGAGTGTGAAGGAAATAGGCACACAAGAAAAGCTTATTAATCCAAAGGTAGTCCATGAACCTGATTCAGCAAAGGATTTAATTTTTCAGTTTCATCTGTCCCCCCTCCCCAATTAAAACAAATAGGATTTCAAAAATGTATGAAACAGCACTTTCAAGGTAAAGTGCTTTTTAAGAGAAAAACTTGTTTGCAAGTGCAAGGTTGTGAGTTCTAGCCGACCAATTTGAACAAGGCAGTTTACTTATTTTTGCTAATACTACTCAATTAATGTGCATTTCTTCTAATAAATACCTAGTTGACTGGCTAAATAGGTATCACGTAACGTCAGCTGCATTGATACACTTGTGCGAAAATGTGGCTTGCTGTGTAACTAACAACAATCCTCAAGATACGGGTATCTGCCCAGCACATGAGTAATTGAATAGCCTATTTAATAAAAAACTTTTGAATAGGCTAGACATTGCTCAGCCCTGGCACTTATTTTGTTGCAGTAAGACTTCCACTGCGTCTTTCCACTGCATAGGCCTACTCGTAAACATACTTTTTTGTTTGCCTCTTAGTTGTAAAAGCCATTTTGAAGGTTTATCTTTTTCCCTTTAACCCAGACACACTCAGCTCCTCCAATAGACGGTTTGCTAAAGTGTTTCCGGAAGAACTGAAGAGGGTTGCTATTGCTGTTGATATAATGGCAACGTGCACTAAACTCAAGCCCGCCAATGCCACCATGCTGTAGTATTCTCACAGATCTACATTTCAGTATTTAAATATCTCGAATTTTGCATGGGAAAAAAATCTGGGCATGAAACAGGTTGTGGGGATGACTTTTAGATGTAAAGACTTAACACATTTTGGAAGTGACAGATGGCAATGATGCAATTGAGTCTGACTCAGTCTGGTGTTTGAACAAATCTTAGGACTTGACTGAAACATCAAGAGGCTTTAAATCATGCAGAAAACAGCTTTGCAGAAACAACAGTAACCGCGACCTCCTGTGCGAGTCTTTAGACTGATTTGATGCTCACCACCTTCCCTCAACAAATTTAAAGGCAGACTATGCAGGCAGACTATTTTTACTTGAAAATATTATAAAATAGCAATGCTGAGGCATATCTATCATGCACTGGCAATCTATGTCTTTACTTAGTTTCACACTTAGTTTCACCAAATTCATATACCTTTTACCTGCATTTGTCATTCTAAAATGTTTTCAGGACGTTTCTGGGTGTGGCATTCTGTTCTGTGTGGGGAGGAGTGGGTGTGGCTATAGAGCCTGTGGTTTGGGATCAGGTTCCAGAAGTGTTTGTTGCTTGTAAGCTACTGCAATGATAAATGCTAAGAAGCCTAGATACAGCGAAGCAAAAATACAAGCCGACAGGGCTCGTTCAATAACTGCACTCAACCTTGGAATTGCTTTTCCTCGGGCGCGTATATATATATATGGAATCATTCATGTTGCAAAAAATGCTGTTTTCAATACCACCTCACCTCTTCGCTTGATATTTTGATTTCTGTGCTCCAGCTTGTGTCCTCAATGGAGGTTTGGGTGGGGCTGAGGACGGATGACGAGACTCCTTTGACTACAAACAGAGTCTAGAAGGTTAAAAAAAACCTTAATTGTATGCCTTTAAATAAACCACTTCACTTTCTCATTTCCAGAGCCATGCTGCAAAGGGAAATTGAAAGGAAGTGGGAGGAGAGATGCTGCCAGCTAACCCACCGACAGGTGACAGTACTCCTCCCTATCTCAGTCCACGCTGTGTGGAAGCCCAACCTTCTGGGGGGTGCTGTTCTGAGTGAGACAAATTGAAACACTCATACATACATGCAAACGAGACATCATGCAAACAAAACAGAGTACAGCTGTAATCTGTTGATGAGAGTGTTGATCAGTGTTTTAGCCACTGTGACCTTCCACTGGCCTGCAGTTCAGGGTTGGCAGGCCAGCCCAGGTCCTGGAGCGCTGCAGGGTCTGCCGGGTTTTCTTTTTTCTCTGTGCTTAATTGATCTGTTAAAGCAGTTGATTACTCAGTTAACTCACCTCACCTGGTTTTCTTTGGCCTAATTGGTTGCATTTAAGGTGAAAACAAAAACCAGCAGACCCTGCAGGGCACCAGGACCAGGGTTGGCCACCCCTGTCCTAGCTTAAACTGCAAACAAAAATAATCTGTTTCATATTCAGGGTGGGAGAAATCAAGTTGTGTTTTTGTTCCAGGATAAACTCTTGAACAGCCTATTAATGTGAAGGTGAAAAACTTCATGTCGATAGCTATTTGTCATCAGGGCCACATGTTATCTGTTGGAAAAACATGATGTATTGACATTGGAAGTCATCATCGATGAAGACATGAACAATAACATCATTGATTAACACTTATGTTGAGCTTTATTTAACTATTATTTATTACTTATTTTTTGGAATTCCAGTGTTAAATTAATTTTGTGAGGATATATGATTGACCCAGTACAGCAGGCCTATTCATCACAGCCAGCTTTAACAGAGAAATACTCCTGGCCCTTTGATCATTGGAATGACAAATATGTATGTTCAGAATTGTGGATGTGTCCAGATCTACATCTGCAGTGTCAGAATACCTCTTGTTAGTGACAGTATTATAAATAATTGCTCTTCATATTTTAAAAAGGCATACGCTTTGTTTAAACATGTGCAATTCATCTTATGTATACAGTATTTTAATAAATAGTATGTGGAAAATTCCAGATGGTCTGTGTCCCCAGTGACACAACTATATTATGTTAATCAGTATGCATTTTACACTTCCACGCTGCCAATCTGCCACCTCCATACTCCGATGTGCTTGTCACTTGAAGAGAATGAGAAAAAAACTTTTAGTTTATTAATGAACAAATGATAACGCTACTGTGAAGCAGGTTGTTCCTACACCTCTCTTGCTCAGAATTAATCATAAAATGAAATCATTGAGGAATCATTTATAGGTTTAGTATTTTTAAATTAACATACGAAAAAAAACAAAAAACATCATCAATGAGTGAACAACATCAAATTGGATCCTAGCCGACTTGATCTATACAGTGAACTGAACAACATGTGTCATCTTCACTGAAGATCAGCAATATTATTAGCTGCAGAGTCCCAAATTAATTTTTCTTGTCTGCATGTGTTCCCACTGCTGAGGTCAATGGTCATATTCTTGGAAAGCCACATCCATCCTTTTCCATTGACTTATACATACTCTTCATTAACTCCATTGCGTTGTTTGTTTCGCAAAGCTGAAGTAGTAGTCCATTCAATTTCTTTATCATGGGTGACTTTTGCCCATATTTCTTACTGTTTAACCAGAACCAGGCTGAAAACATTGGGTAGCATTGCTTTGGAATGAATGGAGAAAAACACAAAATCACCCAAGTTGGGGTCCTTTTGTGGAAGGGTGAGGTTGTATGGAGCAACATACCTGCCACCCGAATAACATTTGTCTGTGTTTGTTAGTGAAGCGAAAGTTTGAGAACTCCATTAACTTTTCTCCTGTTTCTTGGCTTATCTCAGCATGTATCATTCCCACTGTTCAAATATATATGATGTAGTACAGCATGGTCACTAAAATTGAGAGCTAGCTCAAAGCCAGCCAACCTCGGATCCAGAATAGCTTGGTTCAGCATGATTCTGTCAGTAGATATGGGGTATTACTTTGCTGGCATGTATCACTGCACGACATAGCAAACTTATTTGCGCCAAAGCAAATCAGTGTAAGTGGGTTACCAGTGGGTGCAACTACATTTCTGCTTTTTATACATGCAAGATGCTTATAAAGCAGTCTGCTTTTCTTCTTTAATCCATCTTATGTCAGTTGTTAAAACTTATTTAATGTACTCTTTTGTTCATAGATTTTCTGCCACTGTGCTGAATGTATTTAAAAACTGAAAATCTTGACATAAATTTGTAATATAATTGCATTTACTATTCCAGGAGTGTCTAAGTTGACCTCACAAAACCTAAATTAGATTTCTTCCATTTTGGTGAAAAGGGGTGTCTCACCATACTCTGTGCTTCTGCTGTCACCTAGTGGTGAAAAGAGATGTTCCGGAATCCAGTGTGAAATTCATATTTATAAAATCCTTCCTTTTGTGAAGGTTTCAAATATGCTTTTATAAAACTCATGCTGGTTTTTAAAATAAACTATACATAGCTTAGATTAAAATAAATAAATAAATACAGACAGACAAATATGAATAATCTGAGTGAACCTTTTTAATGTACAGGTACAGCTGCTTATAATGCACTGTATAACTTTATTTATTTATTTATTTATTTAACATCTGCATACCAAAATATGATCATCAATTGTAATGTAATCACATTTGAAATGATATGCAAAGTTGAACAGAGGTTAATATTTCTGCAGATAAATGTAGTTGAGAGTTAAGGTTATTAATTTCAATACTTTACTCACAATGACAGTGCCCTGCTGAAGATTAAAACCCTAGACCTCAGATCCACAGCACTGTGTTCTTTATAAATGTGAGAAACTCTGTTTCCTAAAATTGGTGTTTAAAAAAGCAACTGCCACCATGTTTAAAATGTCTATGTGAGTGTTGTGCAGTGTTGGGTTGCAGTGAAAGTAACCCAGCATTGGCCCCTTGGTAGAGCTCACTGACTCAGAGGGTGGGAACCTGACACAGACACAGGAGGCCGCGGTGTCTCAGTTACGGTCACAGAGTTTCTGTGCATGCTAATGGCTTAGCATTGCCACACACACAGTTACTGCTGATGATTAGTGATGTTCTGCATGCACAGGTTCACACTCACACTGATACCAACTCAGGCTTCCTGGCCACTGGTTTACTACATATGCTGTATGCACATTGTTACATGCTACCAAACTCCCTCAGGGATTTATTCTCCTTTTCACCCTTACAGAAATGAAATTTACTGTGATGGATTGCAATTCACGTTACTTGTACAGTTTTACTGCAAATGCTGTATGTATATAGCTGCTGCACATAACACACCCACTACATCCACATATTTATTTTACGTGGTTATTCTTTATGCTCCATGTGCATAATGTGTTGCTGCACACAGACCTGCTGTTCATTGCACATGAAGGACAGGCCATCTTATGATGTACTGCATTTAAAAAGAACAAACCTCTCAACTGTCCTTTTTTTTTTGGGAGAAGCTGAAACTGAAGTTGAAATGTGTAACTACACCTGTCAACCAATAGATGGCAGTGTGAGACGTTGTAATTTACTGTGGCTCTTGCTTACTGTGTACCGTTTTTGTTTTTCAAGACAGAAAGCCAGTGAACCCAGAGTCAGACACAAGAGATCTGGGTCAGGGGTAACAAATCTTGATATTGTTTTTCTTCCAGAAATTCTTCTCTGTGGAAAATGAGGGAGAGAGAGATAGAGAGAGAGAAAGAGAGAGAGAGAAAGAGAGGGGGGGTGGGGGTGAGAGAAGGAGAGAGAGAGAGAGAACAGTCTTCTAGCAGAGAAATAGAGAAATGAGAGTGCACAGTCATACTTCTGACCTTTCTAGAGGTATGCTAAAGGCCCATGGTTGACTAGATTTCATGCAGGGTGGTCATCTGCTGAAAAGACATAGACATATGTGGTAACACATTCTGATCCTGAGCTGATGCCAGGGTACCCGGTCTTGCCACATTGACCCTGTCCTAGAGCACCATCTTGCCTTTTTAGTGTATGTCTGTATTGCAGTCTAATCCACTCAATCTTGCACTCATTCCCTTGTCTCTGCATGTGTAAGGTGTGGTACATGTCACGTCAGTACAAACGCTGTTGCATACAGATAGGAGGGGTGAAGAGTGTGATTCATTTGGGATGTGCAATGGCCCACCCACTGTTCCCGGAGTTTCACCTGCCGTACATGGTAAAGGGGAGTGGGCTATGTGTGGCAGATGGGACTACAGAAACAGTGGGCGGGTCTTTGGAAGCAGTGGGCGAGGCCTTGGAAATAATGGGGAACAGCAGGCTGGGATTCATTATAGCAGAGGAATTTGAAGGCAGACAAGGGATGCGCTCAGAGGTGCAAAGTCCACGGGTCGGAAAGTGAAAGTTCTGTCCTGTTTCTTCCACTAATTAACTCAGCTAGCAGATATCACAAATTAGTTCTACCTCCTGGCAGAAGAATTGTGCTAATTAGCTAATTCAGGGAATTGTAACAACATAGGGGATAACTTTTACTTTCCGAACCTGTATTTTCCAGCTCGGGATGCACTGTATATTTTCTACATGGTTAATGTATATCCTCTTAAGGCCAGGCAATTATTTTTTATTCCCAGTAATGGACACACGTTTCTGGTCTTAATCTTAAGAACCATGTATTCCACTATGTTAAAACTTACGCTGCAAGGCTCATTCAATTAAAATAAAATAATATATTTGGAAACATTTTCTTTGCCATGTGTTCTTGTCATCCAAGACACTTATAGAGACATTATGGACACATCAAAACTCCTTTTTTAATACTTATACTTTTTTTCTGCCGAGTCTCCAAAGGATATATGGCTAGGCTACATACTTTAGATACTGTATGAAGGTATAGTAGGGGCTTATAGTGGAAGTGTGGGAAAGTAATGTAATAAGTTCCACTGCCTTCTCTGTGTGAAACTCTGGGTCACAGGTGATAGTGTGGGCTACAGGACCCTGGTGATTTACTCCTGGACCTTTTGACCTGTTTAGTCTTAATTTCCACCAAAGGCACCTGGAGGTTGTCCTGTTCCTCCTGGATCTCACAGCAACCAGAATAAGGAAAGCCAATCAGAAGCCAACATGAGAGTGCTCCAGCTTGACCACCGTTTTGAAACCCAACCCTTTTCCTATTTTGGTCGGAGTGCAACCCTGTTTACAACCCAGATGTGGTGGAGAGGAACTTGCCCTCTTACATGACCAGTATCATGGGCTCATTTCAACCCCAAAAGAAGAAGTTAAAGTAACTGATACATCCTTCAGCTGCCTTTATACTGGAGAAATGAAGAAAAAAGTGTGCTTCCAAGAAGCATTTTCTACAAGATCCATGTTTCATAAAATGTCAGCATTAGTCAAACAGGTTCACAGCATAGTGTTTTTGTGTTTGCTGAGTCATTACTGCTCGCTTCACCACCTCTCATTGGCTGTGCGTAACATCAAGCATCTTAGGGGGTAGCCAATGATCAGGGTAATTGAGGGACTTCCCCTCATCTACTGAGCACATAATCCGTCCAAAGTTGTGTCCAAACTGTCTGTCCAAACTGTTTATCTTATTTACTCAAGAAATATTAGGGTAGAATTTGAGTAGATAAAATATGTAAATATGTATATATTTATAAATATATAAATATGTGGAAAATAGTCCTGTTTTATCAGTTATTAATTAACCATTGCTCTTGCTAAAGAAGGGAAATCCTGTCTAAGCAGGTGATAGAGAACTTATATAATTGCTTGTGGTGGACTGTGCTTGTAGAAGCGTCCACCACAAGCAATTCATTCCTGTTTGTGTATGTTGATATGTTGAAATGTTATAAGTCTACCTGCAGTACCTACTTGTCCATTCATGTTTTGGAATGTAATGGAATTGAAATTAGCCTGTATTATATGACATATAAATATGACAATTATAACAATCTGAGCAGCAAAATGTCTAAATTCATACAGAAAAATAAAGCCTAATCAATTAGGTTTTAAAATCATTGAAATTGTTGGCTACATCATACAGGGATTTAATTATGTCTTAAATTGCATTTAACATTTTCAGCATTTTGCAGATGCTCTTATCCAGACAGAATTACACAGCTTGCGGTCCATTTACACAGCTGGACATTTTAACTGATGTAATTCAGGCTAAGTACCTTGCAGAAGGGTACAAACAACAGTGTCCCGGCTGGGAATTGGGCCTACATCCTGAGATTAATGTCAAATGGCAATGCTGTTAACTGAGACCCAGTGTTACATGCATTATAACGTTAAATTGGAGATGCCATTTTTCTCACTGGATTGCTCATTCCATCTCAGAAAAGGTTGGCCTAAATAGATTTCTCAATTATAGCTTAAGAAGAGAAGAAATCCTGTACCTCAACCTTCCTATTAATTCACCATTTACAAACATTTGTGACAGCCGTATTGACAGTTATGTGTTCTAGTTGACCAATCCAAGAGAAGAGAAGTGTATTCCACTGGCAACTATAAAGTAGAAAAGACAGTCTATTAAAGCCTGCCAGTAGACAATTTGCTTCGCTGCATGTCAGTAGCCCGTAAATCACTGAAAGATAATTATATGATTAAGGCCACTCAGAAAGATGTTAGCCATTCTGTATGACAGGACATCCATTGGGTTAGTACTAGGGGGCTACCTTGCTCAATTCCAATGCATCTTTCCACCTAGTGGCGTACCTTTTTCCCCAAGTAGACTGTAAGTGTTCTCACATAGATTTGTTTCTCACACATAAAGAGTGCTTCCAGAATCAGGTTGGGGGGGAGGGGGGGGGGGGGGGGCGGCAAGGACAACCTGGCTTGCCGCACTGATGCGCCAGCACCCAGACAATGAGGACCAGAGGCATATCCTCCAGCAGGGAAGCCTTGCCTTGGAGTGTCATTGATGTTTCTGACTTTTGGTCCATTTGAAACCTTAACAGCATACTTAATTATTCATTAAGATAAACCAATGTAGGTGCTCAAGGCACTCTGTCTGTCACCATTTCACCACTGAGAGGTGAGGAAGGGAGATTAAGATTAGTTACCGAACTGAAAGGTGAAGGGGAGGTGGTATGAATGAAGAGCTCAGTTTCCCCTTCATGGTCCCATGACTGTGACAAGTTCTTCATACCCTTGTATGTAAGCCACAGGAGAGCTTCAGATATTACAGCCCTTTTCTCATTGGCATGGTTATAGCAGCCTGGACACTACTAAAGAAAAATCCCAAAACAGTTCAAGATAACAGATGATTTGGAGAGGGTGAGACAGAGACACAGTGAGTGCTAGACCTCTCCAGCTGGAGTGAGATGCGTTGCCTCATCGCACGGACAAGCTGACTACAAACAAGAGGGCAAGCGCCGTGCTCACGGGGTCATATTTATCTGCACTGACATCATTTTAGATGAATTCTGTTTACTCGCCACCTGTGACTCGTTATTGCTGGTGCGTACGTGAGAAAATAAGCTGAAGTCTGTGTGTTTTATTTACTCGTCTAATTCAGCTTTTCAGCTGGTCTGCTTCCACGTCTTATATGTACTCATCAAATGGCTGTTTTCTGTCTGCTCTTTTTCCAAGCCTAACAGCCTGGTCCTTTGTGAAGTTTCTGATTTGAATGCGTACAGCCCATATGAGGCCCTTCTCCAAACAAATAATAGCTGATATGAATGGGCGTGGCCTAACACCATTGTCCACACCCTTAGTGGCTGATGTGAATAGGTGTGGCCTAACACCATTGTCCACACCCTTAGTGGCTGATGTGAATGGGTGTGGCCTAACACCATTGTCCACACCCTTAGTGGCTGATGTAATGGGCGTGGCTTAACAGCCTTATCAGTATTGTCGCTGACTAATGTCATTGGGCATGGCTCGCATGTGATTGATTGCTTCGACCAAATTGCAGTTCAGCGCTTGCTATCTCAAGCCCTCCTCAGAACATTTGAAATTTAATTTAAGATTGCTTACAGTATATCTAATAATAGAAGCAAGCTGCATCCAAAGTGCGTCTACTTTGGGACTGGAAATCGGACACGTCCTCCTGGGCAAAGTGCGGCCATAATAAGTGAGAAAAACTCTTTTATTGATGACTTTGCAGTGCATGCTACTGAGTGTTACATATTTACAAATTATAAATAAAGTTTATATACTGATTGCTGGTGGGAAATGGGTCCATACCGGGGTCACAAGAGTTTTATAGTGTTTTCTGATGTTTGTTTTGTGTTGTATTTCTGAGGTTTACTTGCTTGGAGGGCTCTCAGTCCTGCTCTGCCTAATCATTCAAATTGATTGTACCGCCGAATACTTTCAAGGATGATCATTAAGTGTGCTCTTAAGAGTACTGTTCCATGCTTTGCTGTTGAAAAAGCAGCAAGTCAGTCACAAAATAATCAATCCTAAAACTACTCTTAAAACATACATAACATTTTTAAAAATTATTCTTGCAATAGAAATGCATATTATATGATATTATCCTAATTAATGGGACGCATTGATTTTATTTTCACAGACCAATTTGTGGAAAACTTATGAAGGCGGTTTGGTTAAAGTATTTCATTAATTGCACAGAATCTGCTAATTGTTAAGCATGAAAACAAAATGTGAGCTCTTTCCCAAATAATTTATATAGGTCCAATGCAGTTGCGAAATCTGAAATCACCCGTTAGCCTGTTGGGGGCATCATTGAACCTACATAGAATTATGCATTAAAGGGGTCCTTTTAACCTACATTCTGAACACTTTTACATTATTCCCTGACCCCTTCTTCAATGTGTTTCTGTAATTTTCTTCAGTCAATTCATAAATATTTTAATAAATTATTTTCTGCTACTTCACCTGGCTCTTCACTCACACAAGCCATTTTGCCTTGCTCGTTTAAATATATAATGACCTGTAGCTGCGATTGGCTCCCAATTTTGGCTCACCCCACCCACAAACAGAAGGCTTGAGGAGCGCAGCATGACGGCACCATGGAGTGTTATCACGTCTCACACGTACGGGCCGGGGTCAGATCCAGAATGTGAGGACAGAGTGGGCCTACCCAGATCCCCTCAAGATGTACCCGAATTATAATTTCATTTATTTTCTACTTTGTCTTAAGTATTTTTTAAGGTACGTAGGCAGTAGGTCAAAGTTCAACTAACGCTAGCTATAATCACAATAACAGAGCAGAGATGAGTATAGTGACTACTGTGACTACAGACTACCGTACAAGGTCTACTACCTGAGGCTAAACAAAACAATAAAGCACGGGAGCTTGTATGAGGTTGTGTGCGATGTATGTATGTGTGTCTGCATAAGTGCATGCATGTCTCTATATGTGTGTGTTTGTGTGCATGTGCTTGTATGTGTTTGTATGTTCGTTTATGCCCTAAAATGTCAAGTGATTCAGTTTGAAGTAAAATTTAAGGAATATGTTTGTCTGAGTTGAGAACAACAAAATGAATGAATTATCTAGTCTTCACACAAATGGACTGTTACTGGGGAGCTCATTAGGGCACAGTTCCAGAGAGTGGCATCTTAGCCGTGTCCCCTGATCTAGAAGAGTCTTAATTGGCCCTGCTGAGCCATTGGGGTTTCTTAAGCCGCGTTTCCACCAAAATTACCCGGAACTTTCAGTCCCAGGAACTACTTTACCAGGAACTAAAAGGTTCCTTCAGCCAATGGTTGTCTGCGTTTCCACCGGGGTCTAAAGTACCGCGAAGATTAGGCAAATTAGCCCACTGACGTTGTCGTCGGTCCATCTGTCATATGATTTCTTCTGTAACCCCATACTACCACCGACGTAGCCTACATTATTTTCTAATAACCGGGACAGCCCGGAGGGGTTTATTCCACTTATATACAACGGGTTACCAACAATGACTATATATGGTTACTTTTGTATTTAGCCTATTGGTTTTCATATATCCTCTCAAACACATTCATTAACAGCAGAAAACATGCACACGTTGTAAACAATTTGCTGTTTTATTAATTTCTCGTCGTCAATTCCATATAGGCTAATCGCAAAATGACAAGAATAGAACGAAAACTCGGACTTGCGTGAAAATGTAAATTAGTAGTGGTACAGCCGCCGTTTGCTTTCCTTCGAAGTTACTGCTAGCCGAGCAGCGAAGTGTGCCCTCCAGATGCGAGCCATGCACCATAAATTAGTCCATAGTCTTCCTGGTCTTTTCGTGGAATTGAAAAAATGGCAGTAAAATTGAGTAAAATTACGGCAGTCTGAAAAAGCTAAAGGGAAGATTACTAGAATTAACCTGTTATTTTACCCGGATAAAAAGTGCGGAAGGTGATTTCCAGTTTGCTTGTACTGTATCACCAATGTTAATTATGCAGAACTACCGCATACCTCACATAACTGAATCAAACGTTTTGAGTCAATTACAACGGGCTAACAAAGAAAATCCGGAAGAAAATATTCAGCAACCGAATTAATCCGTTTGAATGTTTTGGTAGCCTACGTAATATGCTGTCCAAGAACGAATGCCTAGCATTTTATAAAACGAATACTAAAGCAAGAAAAGAACAAAAGAGCACACGTTATAATTCCAAGACGTTGACAGGCTATAACCAAAAGTAGGCTACTGCGCCGCATAATATACAAGTTTGATTTGAAGTTATTATGAAAATAAATTGGTTTGCCGCTGAATATTTTCAAACATGGCGGGTAATGGCGGAAAATAAATACAACACAAATGCTACGAGTACTCGACCAATCAGAAATGTTCAGCGCTGCAAGCTCCACCCAAAAGGTTCCTGTACTTTCGGAAAGTACTACCCCCCGAGCAGGAACGTTTTGGGGGGTAAAACAAAGCCCCCAGAACTAAATTTAGACCCTAGTTCCTGCGGTGGAAACGCACTGAGTTCCTCAAAAGGTTCCTAGTTCCGGGGTATAGTTCCTGCGGTGGAAACGCGGCTTTATTCTACAGGAGTAAAAGCTGCATTCACCAAAGGGTAAATACTTCTGTGTGTCTGTGGGAGTGTAGCATAATGGGTTTGGGGGGTGGGGGGATGTGGGGGGGTGGTGTGGAGTATGACACAGTCCCACAAAGCACCACGGCAAAACAAAACAATCCAGAGGACCATGCTTAGACTGTCAAAGAAAAACAAAACCCTCCCTGCTGTAGGAACGCTTAGGTTGCGTAGGCACATTTGCCGGTTTTCTGACTGTCAAGCAGTTGTTTCAATGAGCCAGTTAGTCATTTAATTAATGCAACTTCAATCAATCAGTCATTTCATCACCATTAGATGATACGTAGCCTTGCATAAACATTGCCTGCCTTCCAAAGAACACAAGTATTGTAGAAATGAGTTGTGTATTATGTTACAGGTCTGATTAAAATATGCAGCACTGATGTTGTGTCCTTAAGCATCTCAGTAGATAAGTATTCATGCAATTGTTTAGGTAAAGGGTGTTTGCCAAGAATTGCATTTTTCATAAGAAATTCCAGCAGCTATGATCCTGCCTATGCCAATTAGAAAGCAGCTTTCCTCTGAGAAACGGAGAAACACTGATGCTCACTTCCTGCCTCTCAGTCACTCATTCACTCGCAGACACACACAAGTCACTGTCGGTGGAGATTGAGCGCTGACGCGGTCTGTCTGGTCCGTGACTCACCTGGCTGGGGTTGATGCACTTCCTCTGCCTCGGGCGCAGCCGAACCTGGCTGTTTAGCACTGTCCCGGTCGCTGCCGTTCATCATCGCTTTCAGACCCAGGCCAATTATTCAGCCCCGCTGCGGACTCTCTTCCGGGTTGACGAGGTACCCGAGCCGAAACGCTGACTCACCGCACGGCGACCGTGGGCCACTCGAGGTTCGCCCGCTTTCAGCGCCCTGCCACTCTGCATTTTTCATTCAAATGACATCAAAGGGATCGCAGTGGAAAGGTTTAGTCACTTTGGAGAGCCTCATGGTAATCATAAAGAAAAAGGCCAGCGGTGCATGCACTGTAATAGCCATCATCTGTCTGTATGTGTGTACCTCCTGGGCACCTAAGGTGTGGAGGACTGTCAGTGCCTTACGGAAACTCAATAGAGTACTGTCCTTATTGTAAACGATGCTACTGTAGTTTTTTTTTGATAAGGTAATGGCATACTGCTAGGACAGGGCTTCCAATTCCATGATCAATCACAGCTATTGAAACCATGCATCAAATCAAGTCAGGGTATCAGATCTTATCCAAGCAGGACTGGTGTAGGTTGCAAGCTTTCTAGCACAGCACTAAAACCTGGTCTTCAGTAAAGAACGCATTGAATCGGGTGTTTTAGTTGTGGGTTACAGCAATAGACTGTCATGCTGGTTGCTTTCATATGCTTCCATTATTCGGGCTTAAAACCGATTTTTAAACAGGTTTGTATCATTATGCTTTCGTTTGTCTCTAACATCTGCCTTCCACAGCGGGTGTTCTGTTTCATTAACCAAAGGTGCACATGTTCAATGGTGTGTTTCAACCTGTCTGTCAATCAGTTTTTAAATCAGTGAATTAATCTAATTGAATTTCTTTTTTATAGCCATTTCTACGGGACATTTTACAGAGAATAGATCTGTTAGCATCTTGATAACTGCTCTGATTGACTACAATCTTTTGATAAATGTGAACTATGTATTCCTCATGGACCATATATCTTTTTATAGCAGGCGGTGTCCTCATAGAAAAGATCATTGCAAATGGCTAATTCCCAGTGGAGTCAATTAATAGCTCATTACCCTGGGGTAATTGACATTTCAGTTTGAGTGACACGCGGTGCTCCCAGGGGATCCCCAGGACCCAGTTAGGGAGGCTCTGCTATAGGGCAGCATTGTGTTGTAAAAAGCTTAAAATATCCTCTGTGTCTCCTGGTAAATCTGTAGTATAACCCATTTACAGGGCTGGCTTTGAACTGGAGGTGAAGCAGCATGTCGAGGGGCTCAAGGTATAAAAGCACCAAGATGCCAAGATACACATTCCTTAGAGGGATCCATTCTATAGTAAGGTTGCAGATAGTTCCTGTTTTCTTTTGTCCGTTTCAACAAATGACCTTCTGGGACAAAATAAACCAAATTTATTTGTGTGGATGATGTGAACAGGTTTCTAACAAACAAATGGCGGTGGCCAGAAGCACAGAGTTTTTAATGCTCTGTTATAATTATAATTCCATTTTTTTCCCCCAGTCATGTATACCCCATTGGTTAGGGGGAGTCTACAATAGTGTGCATTGTGCCAGCCTCTGCTGTATTCCACTGGAATCCACCAGCATGGCCGCACGCACATTGCGTTAGAGGACTGCATGCTCAGTCAGCACGTGCAGACTACGCAGTACCCGATAACCTGCTGCGGATTATCACCTCACCGGCCTGCCTGCCATGGCTGGCGCTGGCACAGCTGGGATTCCATTCTCACTGCAGCATGGGTTCACTCGCAAACCAGAGGTGACAGGGAACCATGGGATCAAATCCGGCACGCCACGTTCTATCAGCAGTTCTACAAGACAGGCTCAGAGTGAGCACACTACAAATAAATGACAGTAAGCTGTAGCACGTTTCGACTAGTGCAGGAACAGGAGCAGCAATGTGTTAAAACTGAGGATGAAGGGAGTAGTGAGTCCAACTGCAGACATCTGGTTCATTCAAGAACCAGGCAGAGGCAGCTGGGCCTGGTGGCTGTTGAACTTTGCTTATTGTTCCTCTTTCTCCAAATGAGGCTGTTGTTCAAAAGGAGGAACCGGCAACCAGAAAATCTGACAGGGGAACCGGCTCTCTCCTGCATCCTCCGCTTCATTGGGCTATTCAAATCCTCACTTCCCTTGGGTTTTCACACATGACTACACACACCCGCCCAGCCACGTGCGCACGCGCATGCACATACTCCTTTGCCCTTTTTCTTTGTCTCTCCACAAACACTGCGCTGCATATTGCCTCAGTAACACACACTGTCTTTCACACAGACACAGGAACATGCATTCTCACACACCGACTGCCCCAGCATATGTCCAGAGTAATGTGGACATAATTTTTTTTCTTTTTCAAATTCTGTCAGTATAATGCAGAAGTGCATGGTCAGGGAGAAGTTTGCGTTGTTGCTGCTGTTTCATTTTTAGCTGAGATCTCCACTTCCATGACCTCAGGCATATTATATACATGCTTGGAAAGCTATGTTGTTGCCATCGGCAATATTGGTATAAAACTTACTCCTCTAGGGAGACGTGAATAAATATCTGGTTTGGCACCATCAGATGCTGTCATGGTCGGCTCCTCTTTTTTAAACGGTTGGCTGGGTTGACGTGGCATTCTTACATCTCTGCTGTGATGATTTATCTTGAATGACATTATCTTGAATTTAAAAGTAAATTTTAAGTTACTGTCCGCTCCATTTAAGAAATGAATTGCGTGTTTATATCTGTATTTTCAATGGAAAGAATTTGGGAAACAATGGAACAATGCAATTGATTTATTATACTCACAGCACCATGCCAATTTATATTTAGCACTTTTTAATTTTAGCAGGAAGATATAATGATATGGGTGCCTGTAATGAAATGATTATACAGATGAAGTTGCTTTCATCTCATGTAACTTACAATATAGGATCATCATGGGAAGATACCATAGATTACATTAAAACAACTAGACCAAGGCTATATATGGACATAATAGCTAAACAGTGGCCATCATACCATACTGTTCAGACACTACAAACTTCTGTAAAAAGGTTTCGCTTGTGATGGGTTTCTTCCATAGAACCATACAGTAGGACTGTGGTCCTCTGTATAACTGCATCCGCCACAGGTGTGGGGATTTGACCTGTCAGGATGTAGGCATAGGGTACATGCAGGACGGAGTGTGATCAGGCTGATTTTGAGTGGAATCCCAGCTAACACCACAGCGTTACTGGAATGCTTTGTCTGTGTTATACCATTGCCAATACATGGCAGCAACATTGTGAGAATGTTTGTCTTAGCTAGGATAATGTGAGTGATTCTGATAGTCTGGGTGCTGCAGGTTGCACATTCCACCACTAGGGGGGCCAGTAGGGAAACGAGGAAAGCTGGGTCTTCATGGCTTCGGCTGGAGGAGGAGGTAAATATATACAGAAAAATTGCAGGAAGATAAACATGTGATGAGCTCCATCTGTCCAATGCTTCCAGTCCTTTGTTGTGTTGGGCCTCGGCTTGTGTGCACCACAGCAGATACGCTCATATGCAGTGATTCCTGAGGGAAAACCTCTTTGTTCGATAGAAAACCCAGGACTGACCTTGTGCCTGTGCCATAGCATCACATGCATCACCCGCAGCTTGGAGAAAGGTAGCACACTGGTACGGATGCTAATAGGAAGCCTCATCCCCAGGCACAGAGAGATGTCCTGATGGGGTTTATAAAAGGAGATTATTGCAGATAGTCCACTACTCTGACCTGCTGATGTACCAGAAAAAGACACATCATTGCACAAATCTCACTGCACTGGCTTGGTCAGGATGGTGAAGCCACTCCCCCAGTACCCGAATGAATTGAGTCGGGCCTGTAATGCACCTGTAATGGACCAGAAATGGCCGGTGGCCCATGACTCCGCTATGCTCTGAGGTGGCAGCACACATATTTACGCTCGTTGCCTGGAGACTTAAACTGTCAGTCTCCTGCAGATAATATTCCAATTATATAATCAGATAATATTCCAGCCTCCTTAAAATTCCCATACTGAAACTCGCTTCATCAATAAAAAATAATATTGCGGTGGTATGTATTTAATACCGAGCTGAAGTGCCCTGTAGAAACAATTTTTTTTTTTTTTAAATCTGTATTTTCAACTCAAGGGTATTACTGTGGTGTACCATTACCTCGTAACATTGTTCGCTCTTGGATTGTTGGCTTCCTTCTACAAGGTCAGTAACTTCGTGTTTTGAGCCTTGCAGATAAGCATTGCAGTTTTTTTCTTGACTGCACCATATCAACAGTAGCTATATCTTTACATTATGTGAAAATCTGACTATGGCTTTCTAGTATTCTCAAATTCTTTCTGCTCTCTCTAAATGTTCTAAAAGCTTTTTAAACAATACTCAATCTATTACTTAAACAAAAAAATTATGAGAGCGACAATGAGGGGTGTTTTAAAAATCATTTTAATTTGATAAATATAACTTTGACAATATAATTATAATTATATTTAGGCTAACAAGTATAGAAAGCCATAGTACCTTATTGGACTTGTGTTGTTCCCATGACCTTCAGTATGTACTTATTGTACGTCGCTTTGGATAAAAGCATCTGCCAAATAAATGTAATGTAATGTGTTTAATTGAATTTTATGTAAAAAACCTAATGCAATTTTAAAAAGCTGAAAATGTGATTGGCATTGCTTTATGTAGTGGAAATGAGTAATGCCGGAGTGTAGTACCTGATTCAAGGACACATCAGCAGGAATCCCACTCAGGCTTCTACCCCTTACTACCATTAGAGGCCAGCTCTCTAACCATGGACCCACACGTATCTCGAGGATGGAGCAAACCAAGGAATAAAAGTCAAACCGTTCCCTGTGCCTCGCTCCCTCCAGACCTGCAAAAATCACTGAAATATACAAACATGCACACACTTTGATTGACACCCAAATCAGACTGCCTTAGGAGGAGAGAGGGGGGATTCGCACAGGTTTCCTCCAGACAAAAAGCCAGCCCCCGTGTCATTCTGCTCTCGAGCCCAAATTGGCTATTTTTTTTTCTTTTCGATGAGCAGGCAGGGGCTGTCATTCCGTCTTGACACGACTATCCGAAATTGTGTTTGACATCCTCCTCCTTTATTGCTTTGTAAAATGGTTGTTCTCTCTCTCTCTCTATCTTTGCTTCTTCTGGGACTTGTGGGTGTCTCATCTCTCTTTTACACTCCACTCTTTTATTGCTGTTGCAGCTGGAACTGACTGAACAGAGTCACTATTGGCAGCCTGTCTGTTTCAGCTGTTGACACGGGGCTTAGTGTTGAATCATTTCTGCAGTTTGCTTCAGCAAATAAATGATGAAAGAATGGGGGAAAAAAATTCACAACAAGACAATCAGCAGGAATTGGACTAACTGGCGGCTGCCACTTTGGCAGTAGAGAGGATTTCCCTTCAGATCATTAAAAAAAAAAACAGGGTTTAAGCAAATTTCACGTTTGAAGCACCAGCATCTGCTCTTTAGAAAAGTACAACTGCTGGGATATAGCTCATGTTGGAGATTTGGAAAGAGCAAGTCAATGATCTGTTATGGTGCTTGGAGAGATTCATTGTGCTGCTTATAATAATAATAATAATAACTAAATTATTTGAGTTACTAGTGATCAAAGATACATTTTCTCTTAAACCACTGAGCACAATGAAAGTTGTCTTCCCCATATACAAATAGTAAAAAAACGATGCAGTTGAGTAGATAGGAACCATCTGTCATAAGGAAGTATGTAACATGTCCGTGTGCGCGTGCGTGTGTGTGTGCGTGTGTGTAATTTTGGAGGGGAGGCAGGGTGTCGTAAATAGCTTTGATGAGACCCATCTGTCTTGGTGAGCTATGTGACACATTCCTCTTTAATTGCACAGTTGGATTTTACCCACTGACACTGCCGACGCAACTGAAGCAGTGGGGTAATAAGACCTGGCCAAAACGCCCTCCCAAAGTGGGGTGTGGGGGAGTGTAGAGTCGGGTCATTTTTTTCAGTTTAGAAAAACAATTTTATTTGTTGGAAGCCATGCACTACTGTTTTGTCTTTTGTCTGGAGGTCTTTGGTTTACAATGAGGGGTAATAATGCCAGAACACCACCTCACTCTGTACTCTAAGGTCAAAACAGGAAAAATGAACTGATGAATTGAGTGTGAGTAACAGCGTGTTTGAATATGTGCCACTTTTGTGGGAGGTCAGACAAGTGGCAGTCATGATGGCTAAAGGAAGGGGGAGGGTGAGGAGGAAGAGATACGCTTAACTTCCTGTCTGAAACACAAGCACTTCAGCCACCCCAGAAAAAAATGGAGGAAGCAGATGTGGGCTTTTTCCAAGGCCACAGCTGCTACAGGTTGGATTTAAATAACAAAAAACTAAAACTTTCATTTGCTTTTTTCAAGTTTTCCCACACCCAGTGTAAAAGGGTTCATCACACCCTTGGCAAAGAAATCAAAGGCTGGCAAAAGGGAAGTTTGAAGTATATTGTGTAATTTATGATTGCCATATAGTAAACATCCCATGGCTGTGTGTGTATATCAGTGAAGGAGAGAGTGAAAGACAGTGATGTGATGTACTGAAAACCATTGTGGTCAGAGTAGAGGAAGTCTCCCATCTGTCTTTCAATAAGGTTATATTTTTAATCTTAGGTGCAATACCCTGCCCACATATGTATACCTTATTTTTTGTTCCTATGGCTACCAAATTTAATTTGGGTGTGTCCTCCATCCCTCAGTTCCTCTGTTTCTTAGACCTCCAGCATTGATGGGTTAACAGTGGTCCCTGTCAGTGTGTTATTATACTGCACCATACTCTTTATGATAGCTTAAGAGCTCTCTCTCTCTCTCCCTCTCTCTCTCTCTCTCAGGCATTATTTAGGGTCTTCATCCCTTCCCATTAGATTCACCTTCTCTTCCCTCTGTTGAACTTCCTCTCCAGCTCTCCATCTTCCTGTTACTCTTTGGCCTCCTTCAGACCTGAGTTTCTGGCCAGCAAAACAGGACTAATGAATGAATAGAATTACGAAAGTAACATTTTCTTCTGCCTCCAGCTTTTCCTGATACCAACCATCTCCTTAACCTTCCACCACATCTTCTATATTGCCATTCACAATGGGATTCTTGTGTGCAAGTGCCTGATAACATAATAGAAGAGGATGAAAAAAATGCAATCTGTTGGAGCGAAATCAATGATAAAGACAGTTCTGAACTTATGATCAGAATTACCCAAGGGGCCAACAGATAAAGAATGCTATGGAATGGACCTGGTCTGGTCTGTTGATATAAAAAGAGTGATGCAAGGTGAAAGTTATCAGAACAGAAGTGTAACGCTAAATTTAAAGGATTAATGAATAAGAATATGCTCTGCTTAACAGAACAAAACAGAGCAAACAGAATAGTACAATCAGCAGGAGTGACCGTATGAATTCAGAAAAAATGAATAACAACAAATTAGGAAAGACTGCTATTTATTCTTCACATTAGTCGTTCTCCACATGCTTCCAAGAACACATTCATCTGTTTTCACTTTGGGTTGTTGCTCTAGGGGCCCTCATTCATTGTGTCATTACCCATAAGCCC
Organism: Anguilla rostrata; assembly: GCF_018555375.3. Lineage (NCBI taxonomy): Eukaryota > Metazoa > Chordata > Actinopteri > Anguilliformes > Anguillidae > Anguilla > Anguilla rostrata. Next base: position 17,249,388 of record NC_057944.1, read on the forward strand.
TGTGGTGCGCTGCCCAGGGTTCCACTGACCACAGCGTGGTTACTGCTTTACATTCCAGCTCAGGTCACCATGACATCATTATTTTGTCAAACGGTGATCATGTTTGGTGTGTCTTCTATGGTTCTGGAAGAGTGGCACATGCCACCCTGTACCCTGTGCTGTGATTGAGCTTGATGGTTCTGGTGCAGGTGTTCTGGCACAGGATAGCAGGACGTAGGGGCTGTTTCCCTCTGCATCAACTCCCTGCCCTGTGACTACTGGTGCTGATCACTCCCACAGAGAAGTATGAGTCACCGTGGGCTGGTATGCTCACATGCAGGGCACTAATGCACCACACCACAGCACTCTGCTCCATGCCCATTTCTATTCATTCTCTAAGCCCAGTGATTCCATAATACCTTGTAGCCCTCATGAGCACTCCTCAGAACATAATGACACTCCCTACAACCCTATGACTACTCCTGAAGAACCAGTGACTCTCTCCCAAACCTTCCTTTAAACCATCATATAAACTGCCTGTGTCTCTCACATTGTTCATTATTGCAGACAATGCCTCCCAATGCTATGTGATTTAGAATCTCTCAAATGCACATTTGACATTTGGGGGGCATCATATTTTGTTTCACTGGACCAAGAGTTACACTCCTCCGATATCCCTAGTATGCAGCCACACATACCCCCTCTACAGAATTTAATCCTGGATATGAGTGTTTGCATGTGTGTTTGTTTGCATGTGTTAATGTGTGTGTGTGTGTGTGTGTGTATGCATGCCTACTGGTGAAATGTGAGAGACTGCCAACACTGTTTTTCATTAGACAGAAATGTCTCCAGTGATCCAGAAGCAATGCAAATGCAAAACATGAATAATATTCTTCTGTCTCTGTCTTCTGTAAACAACTTGATTCTTCTGTAAATAACTGTCATAAATGAAAGATTTTTTTTTTCTAATGAGTGGACTGTACTGCATTGAACTCCACTTACAGATATTGGCAGTTTTCTCCTAAATTACTACTGTTAATTGGTGGCGCTCACCAAATGGAGGACACCCAAACATATTTCATAGAGAACACCACTACACATGGCTGCCTCAGTTGTTGCTACAATGATATATTGTTTGTATCAGAAATTACAAATATGGATGGAGAGAGTAGAAAACTCTCCCTCTTCGAGATGTCTCCAAGAGGTTAATAGAGATAACATTATCAAGAACCCATGGACTCTTACAGTAAACAATATTGCACTATTCCCCTTCTTCAACACACACATTAACCCACAAAAATAATTTTGAAGAGAAGCCGAATTTTATTGTTTCACTGTTTTATTAGTGCTTATTCAATGTTGCATTAGCCCTGTCAGCTAAATGCAAGTAAATTAGTAAATACTAATATTACAGATACTCAGTTACATAAAATATGATATGGGACAGCACAATTTAGGCACACATACAACAGGGAATTGTGTCCATACTTCATGCTCTTGTTCCTGGAATATGGTCCATCTAAATTTACAGCAAAGCCCATATCTTGCCGGCAGATTTTTATACTCTGATGCCCATTGTTCTGAAAACAATAGGGTGTTATATACACATGAGTGACACAAGTCTTTAATAATATTAATAGTATTTAAACTGATTTTATTTGTACATAATCGCTTGTAATTCCCGACTAAGTGAAAGACTTGTGCAAGTACACCCCCCCCACACACACACCCACACTCGACACACTCATGTCTTGGAACATGAAAATGCATTTAAACAGAACATTGAGCCTACATAGTGCTTTGAAGCCTTGGTTAAGGAGGAAGGACAAACACTAATTTTAATCTACAGTTAAAATGGAAGAAGAGGAAAGTTCATTTATATAAACAATGGCTGCCACAAGCTGTCGCCTTCTGAACGACAACCGAGAGTGAAAATGCAGCCACTGCACTGAAGGCTTTTCGTCTAGGTTTGATACGAGCAAATGTCTGTGGGCCATAAAGTGAGTTTGGAATAGGCAGTTGTTACAGGCCGGAAAAATGATGCACACAGATGCTCTGAATTAGCTTAGTCACTATAAGTGTCTGCCTTGAACCATGAACAAAGGCTGGGACCTAAAAACTGTGCTATGGGCTATGTCATTAGCTGACTATGACATGGAGTTTGTAGAAGTGGTGTGTGACAGAGCAGGCCATTGCCTTACCACACAGAATGATTTTAAAAAACAACAACTGGAATATAGAGTATTACAAAAAGCTATTAATTAAAAAAACAAATACAAAGGGAAATCAGCATGTTTTCACAGAAGAGACCTCAACCCTGCTTTTTACAAAATGGCTTCCCTTCTGCACCTCACACACCAGCTTTTAAATCATGTCAACTGCAATCACCAGCAGGTGTGAAACTGCCTTAATCCGTCACTGATTCTGAGACTATTAGCAGTCTAAGGTAGACTGGAATTGACCGTGTTAAGGAGTGTCCAATCTTGTCTAAATTCGGCTGATGCAGGTTCAGGTTTTAGCCCAGCCCTATGACAACTGATTCAACTAACTAACTAATAGTAGTCTTCAAATAAGACCTTGATAAGTAGAATCATATGTCCTAGTGCTGAGCTAAAAAAAAAAAACCTGGACCCACACCGGCCCTCTTCAGATAAGATTGGACACCCCTGTGTTAAAAAGAATAAATGTTCTCTCATGACATTTAAAAACATTTCAAACATGAATGAAATGTTTCATGAAGCGGTCTTCATATTGAAGAGTCCTTCATCTTCACATGGTGCAAAATTATTTTAGCCCCACCAGGAGTCGAATGAGTTTAAGCCAGCTATGGTGCCCCAGCGTACCGCAGCATGGGGTGTCAGCTGTCATCAGTAAGTAAAGTGCGTTTTCTCTGATCGGTGCTAACGCTCCTGCTGTACTCCGCGGCCTGTGGTGGGGAAATGTGCAGCGGAGGAGCGCGCACGTGTCAAGCAGCAGTGCTCCTCGGGGCGGAGGAAAAAAGAAGGAATCCATGAATGATGCAGCTGTAATGTGAGCATGGTTTAAATCCCTTGGTCTCAGCTCTCCTGTGTTACTATGAAAAGGCTTCGCTGTCCTCGCAAGCGTTTTTGTTCAGCACATTTTAATTGGCCTTCAAGCTCAATACATCACTCAGCAGCATTCCCGATTGCAGCTCGCAGCCACAGCCCTATTGGCAATGTTTCCGTGCTCAGAACAGTGTGTCATAAAAGCACTTTTCTCCTTTTATTTTTGCCACTGTACTCTTCTATCATCCCACACACCAAATCCCTCTCTGCATCCACTTCATCCCCTCCACTACTTTCATGCATCCTCCCCTCCCTTACACCTCCGAACCTCTCCACCATTCCACCTCCTCCATTCTACTCCACTTATCATCATCACCTCTCGCCCTGCCACTTCTCTACTCCTTTGCTGTTCTGTCCATTACTGCTCTTAGTCCACCCTTCTGGCTACTGCTACAGCCTTGGACCACTGTCCTATGGTCTCGTTTCCACTTCTCCAACCTTTCACCCCAGTTCATTGCTGTGCGGGTGGTGTGCTCAGGTATCTCTGCCTCTGAAGTGTAAATACACTTTATGTAGCAACATTCACATGTGATATGCTTCAGTGAAATAGTGAACGGTAGATGCTGTAGACAGACTAGTGTGTCTGTGATTATGCTTGTAAACTGATAGTCACTGTGCAATAGCCTACCACAGGTCGAAGATTTGACACTGTTAGCCATTACATTCTCCTCTTCCGTTTACACTCCACTCTTGAGCTCATCAGTGCTGGTCTTACCTGGTTTCCTACCTCACAGAAAGACAGAACTTCATCACCATAGCCTATCACAAATCCTCCACTGCCCCCATCACACAGGGTGTTCCTCAAGGATGAGTACTTGGGCCCCTTCTATTCACCATCGTCATGCTTCCCCTTGGACAAATCATTCACTGACGTGGTCTCAATTTTCACTGGTGTGCTGATGATGCATTTTTATGTGAGCAGCAAGAACCTCACAGTCCTATCACCCCATTAACTCATAGCCTGCACTCATAATATAAAACATCGGATGGCTACAAATTTCCTGAAATTAAACTGTGACAAAAGTGAAATAATCTTAATTCGACCCAAAGCCATGACTTTGCCATCTTTCTTGTATCTTTGTCTTTATTATGTCGTTTCTGTTTGTAATTTTATTAAAATGATTGAAATCTTTTTGTTTTCAGCCTTCTGTTAACTAGCATTTCTTACACTTTCTTTCTAGGGGGAGGCCTCCATACAAGCCCAATTGTTTTTTTTTAACCAATCCTGCACATTGTGTCTTTTTGTTCGGTACGTTTTTGTCATCTGTATATCAAATGCATTATATTGTCTGGAACAATTAATGATGTAGCTAGGTTTATTCAATGGGCAATTAGCTTGGTGTATTGGCCTATCCTGGTTCAAGTTATTCATTAACCCTGCAAACAGCCCTGCAGTATTTGAATGCCTGTGTGTGAATACTCCACACTTTTGCAGTAACTGATTTTTAACAAATTGTAGATGGTTTACTGATGCAAATATTGCTGATGGGACTAAAGCATAGGTAGGGGGAACGCCGTGGTGTGGGGAGAGCTGGGGGGTAGGGCGGGGGGAGTCGTAATGTGATTGATGAATATGGTTCTCATTTGGCCCTAACCCCACAGTACAGTGTGAACAGGGTTCACTGACATCCAGGGACTGCTCATCGGTCTCATTGGCTTTCAAGCTCACAGGATTCAGTTCCTCATATGAGAACTTAGACTTAGGCTAATGCTAGAAGGCTACTTTTATTTTTACAATTTCAAAAAAAGCTAATTTCTGAATTACACTTCAGAAGGTCAAGTCAAATACCACTAACCAAGCAGTGCGAGAATCATAATTAGAAAATGCAGAAGAAGACAAACTTTGAGAAACTAGACAGTGTTTCACCATTTTTTAAAAAAAACATGTATACACTTCTGAGATTTTGGAAAAGAAAACGAGGGAGAAAGATTATCAAGGAAGCTGAATTTGAATTCATCATTATCCTTGTTTGATATCACAAAGCACTGTACTGAACATATTTCAATAATTATTTTTTTTTCGGACTACAACAGCTTAAAAAATTGAGCTGTTGCTTTGCTGTTTATTATTTTGGGACATACTTTGGGGACTGCATAAATTAACTTAAAGCATTCCTGAGATTCTCTGGATACCTCAGAAAGCTCTGTTTCCTCCCACGTCTTCCAGAACACTCCACCATAGAGACTTAAGTGTTTTATCGGCTGTCTGGCTGCTGTGAGTCATTACAGCTGTGTTGGCTTTGTAATTTACGCATACCTTTTTGTGTAAAGCAAGGCTGAATGCATCATATTTGTTTGGCAGAATGGGAAAATGGCCCCCTGATGCATTTCTCCTTCCCAGTAGCTCCTTCCTGGCCTTCCATGGAATGGAGTTCTCATCATAATGGTTCAGTAATTCTAAGAAACTTACCATGTGAATGAAGAGCTTATAATGGGTATCTCAAGCTCCAGTCCTGGAGGGCCATTCAGTCTGAATATTTTGGTGGTTTCTAATTGATCAGAAGTCCATTTAGGACTTGGAAACAAGGTTCAGTCTGTCAGTGACTTAAATTAAGAATTTAAGTGTTAAAGCATTAAAAACAGCACACCAAGTGGCCCTCCAGGTCCCCTGTTTGAGATTACTGGTTTATAGCATAGTATTAAGTCCTTTTCATGCTGTCGCCTCCCTGTTTCTTCAACAGAACTAAAGGGGAAGATTTCACAAGTGACCCAGCCCTGGGTTCTAGTTAAATGAAGAATAATTATCTTTTAGCACCTGCTGCCCTCAAGATAAACTGGTCCCTGGAATGTTTAATTCAATTGTTCCTGGTTCCTGTGAAGAGTGCCCGTCATGCAGTCCTATGCAGTACAGGGGAAGGTGGGGAAAGGCTCTGTTTGGGAGCCTTGAAAAGGGCAGGCCTATGAATTTAGCTTCTGGCGCTACATGAGGGAAATGCAGCAACAGGCTTGGTTTCTCCAGACTGAACTAGCCCAGGACTCTGCACTGTCAGATGGTGCAGAGTTCCTCGGGTGGTGAAAACTGGAACCTTCAGATGATCAGTGCAGAGTGCTACTACAGTGGGCTAGAGACAGAGAGACAGAGAGAGAGAGAGAGCTCCTAAGCTACCATTAGCCATTAGCCTCAGTCAAGTGCATCCCCTCTCTGCCAGCCAGGCTCAGCACCCCCTCATCATAATCTCCCATTTTACTTTTATAGGCCTTTAAACCTGTAATAGTAATGCCATGCAGTGGCTGGACAGCGTCCCAGCAAAACAGACACATCATCTGACCAGTTAGCCTGGTTTCAGTTAAAAAAACAAAGAGTAAATGAGTGAAGAATATGCTTATCCTTATGAAGAGAATAGAAATAAAGGAGAATATGAATCCTGGACATGTCTATATCACTTCTAACACAGAAAGTAGAAAAAATGTGCAAGTTTTATGTAAGACTTTGACACTTTGTGGGAGGAGTCTGATATTTCAGCTGGATTATATTGAAACCATTCCATCTACAATTTTGGTGAAGTAAGTCCTCCTTTTTAAGCACGACCTGGAATTTGAAACAAAAAGCAATTTTTTTCATGCATTCCAATTAATGGAAATGCGGTCTTGTGTGCAATGGTATTTGTGTGTGTGGGCTGTTTGTGAATTGAGGTTATATTATAGAGGACGTTTATTTCAACACCATTTAGCACTTCTAGTTGTAGTGTGGATGCATGTGGGTGGGAATGAAAACAAGTTATTGATGCTAATTTTCTAAACTCCTTCAGCCAGTATTTGTGTGATACACCAGGAGAGTGGACGTTCCGGGAAGGGGTGCTGATTTCCAGATAATGGCCAAATGATATGATGTTTTTCATGCAGCCTTCTTTATATGCATAAACGATGATTCAAAAACACAACCCGACCCATCCTGTTTTTCAACCTTTCGGTTCCCAGAGCAACTGCCAGCTACACTGAACTCCCTCGCACCCCAACGCCTATAATTGCCCATCTTTTTTTACACCTCTCCTTTTCCCTTTATCTGGTTCTCTCTCCCCCACTTCAGTCTCCCCCTCCCTCCCCCAATCTGTAAAAATCTATAGACTTCAATGTAACTGTACAGATCTGTGGATCTTATGTTGTCTTGATGGGCTGATATATGAAGTAGACATGGTGATGTAGCAGCCTTATCCATGTATTATAAAGATCAGTGGATTTGCAAACATCCTGGTTGTAAACCAGCAATGTCTATTTAACGTATATCACCACATCTCTACCCCTCACCCCCAGCCTCCCACCTTTCCTGTTCTCGGTTCCACAGTTGATGTTGAAAAGATCTAAAATTATATGCACAATAACCGAAGCAGCCATGGACCTCAGTTCCATGCCGTCAGAGGATAATCGTGTACCTGTAATTGCACAGACTGCTGTGCTTAAAATTAGCACTTCTATAGCAGCTGCCTGAAGACAGCTAGTGTACTATGGACTGGTGTTCAGCCTAGAGAACTGGACTCTCCACCTGAGGGTCACCGCAGCGGTGTGGGGGTGATATTTACAGAACCGATCTCTGAGCCTGAGGCTTATGAAAAACAGTGTTGACTGGGAGAGACAAGCCTCCTCCACTTCCTGAAAAAGTCATGACACAATGTCCTCTGCAATCCCTATACAAGTCTTCCATATTTCCGTGTTGCCACAACCACTTAGAGTGAATGCACTGTTGGAGCAGAAAAGACTGTCAAGCCTTTGATGCCGTGAGATTGCTGTTTTGAAGCAGATTGATTCTGGACTACATTGAGAGAGGGGTGCGTCATAGCTGTGAATGAATTATGCAGGAGATGATGCTGTGAATGGTCAAAATAATAACCATCTATAGGTATATATGCATCCACAGGATATGATTTGTTTTCATGCATTCATTGTGAGTTTTAAAATGAAGCTCTGCATTCTGTGAATGTATTTCTGTCCACGGGGATGAGACGTGTCCCCCTAAGGCTGACAGGTGGCTGTGGAAAAATATCTTGGGATGTGAAGCACCTTCACACATCCCCCCACCCCCCACTCCACTGCTACGCAACAGCTCCTTGCAGGACAGCTGTCCATCAAATGGTCGCCCAGGAACAGCACACAACAATTAAATAAATTCTTCTCTTTTGAGAGGAGTTTAGATGTGGACTATGGAGTCCACATGAGCAGGTCAGCAGTGCCCATTGCTTAAATTATAAATGACTAAATATCTTCTGATCTGAAAATATCTTACGGAAAATATCAATGACCAACTTTGTAGAAGGACGTGAGAGTGTGTGTGTGAGAGAGAGAGAAAGAGAGTGAGAGAGCAGTGAGAAAATGACTCCCGGACACTCAGGTAGGATATATTACTTTATGGCTTGGGTATTGTATGGAAAATCTTGCAATCTGATTGGTTAATAGCCATAGTATAATAACTGTATACCATGGCTATGACATCTATTACTTCTTTCTAGTTCTATTTAAAGTGCGAGAACTGTCTTCAGATCTATTGGCAATCGAAACTTGGAGACTGGAAATGGGGAAGCAGAATCCTCGCCATACCAAGTACGTGCCTCGTCCACCTAACAAAATGAACAGATCTATGCAACACGATACCACTGATGTTGGACAGCTTTTCAGTGGTTGCACAACCAATCGAAATCTACAAATAAACATCAATACGGCAAAAACTTGTTAGCTCACTAATGCTAGCTAGCCAAATTTGGCAGAACAAAAGAGAGTTTACTAACATTGCCTAGCACTATGTATGGAGAGTGAAGAACTGCTTTCATGTACAGTACATTGTTCTTGCAATGAAATTGTCAATTAAAGCTGTTTTAATTGGATTGTTCCTACAATATCTATATTATAATGTTCGGCAACCATTTTATAAAAGCAATAACTCACTCCAGGCCATGATATATTGTGATTACATCAAATGCCAAAACTTTTCTAAGTTGGGAAACAACTTTGAGATGGGTTCCTCTTGTATGTATGCGCAGACGGGCTTTTATTTGAAACCATTTCTGAAGTATCTGCCTTATTATTGTCGCTCACAGTCACTCATTTCACAGCACTCATTTTAAGTGTGACAGAAATGTAAAAAAAAAAATCAGGGCAATATCACATTTAATTTGTTTTGTTTTCTTGAGATCTCAAAGTATTTATGTAGTTATCTTGGCAGAAGGACGTTTCATGATCTCAAAATTATGTCGTAACCTCAGGAAAACAACATTTGTTATTTTGAGATATTGACATAAATAACTTGGGATCTCTAGAACACAAAGAAAATGAACTTGTTATCAAGTGAATAAGGAGTTGATAAAATGTATGAATGCATGGAATTTTAGGGATTTTGTCATTTTGACCTAAAACCCAACTGAATTTTAATGTTAGCTAGGTAACCTGAATGACGGGGAACCGAACATAAAACTAGATAGTTTTTATTCTAACCCGGTTGAGAGGGACTAGAAAGACACTATGTCTACACTGTGTGACAAAACAAAAGCAAGACATAGCAAGTTAAATTTAAACTGAGTTATGGTTTCGTTTTCTTAAATAATGTAACAACAAAAATAACCGAAATTGATGCTAATTGTATGATATAAAAATGAAAAGGAGCTATTTTTTTCCTGATTAGAATTATTGTCATAAAATCACTGAATTAACTATGTGAGGTTCTTGCGTAACAACGGTTTAAAAAGAACTATCAAACAAGTTTTGCTAGACAACATTGAATCAATATACCATAGATTAAGTCAATAAAAATCAATAAAGATAAAAGTAGCTATCACGAGTACCACTGAATATGTGGGGGAGAAAAACACTCTGGGGTGTCCTGTTATTGGAATGTTCTTCGGGGGTGGTAAGTGGCCTCAGCTTCACCTCGGCCGTATCAACTCCCCCATCATACATTCTTTTCCAATAACGGGACACCCCAGAGTGGTTTATTCCTTCCATGATACTTGACAAAATGATGCTAATTTTACATTAGCATAATGGCTGTTATTTTCTTTCAGATTGTAGGAAAGTAGGCTATATTTTACCTTGGGCACTCTTTGGGATAATGACGTTCAGTCATATTAGAATGTGTAGTAAGGCTCCTTCCTTACTCTTGATCACTGACCCCAGAGCAGTAGGAGCACTGTAATAGGTATGTGCAATTAGCAGCAGACCAAAATGACAATATTAATTAAAAATGGGACGAATGAGAATAACAACATGGCCTTTACAGATGAGCATGTAATCAGAGGTTATGGATACTGGGGCGAAGTGGCTGTGTGTGAGCTGGATCAATATGATTGCTGAAGAGAGGGGAAAGGATTTGATGGGATAATGTTCTTGTAACAAACTGTGTCAGTGTAGTATGCACTGTGTGTATATACTGTACATTATGTGTATTTGTATTATGCTTGTGTGTGCTTGTGTAGTTGAGTTGGGTGTGCATGTGTGTGCACAATAAAAATGCATTATTCATATGTGTAAAGACAAGGGAATATATTAGTTATTGTGACTTATTTGTTGCATGGTACTTACTCCCATGATATAACATATCCATTACAATATGTATATGAATTTTTTCCTTGTGTACTATGGGAAATATGAATAATGAAAATACAGTAATTCAATGGCTCACTCAGCAGAATGGATGGAGGCAAACGAAACAGGGGACCATTATATTGACCCTCGCCGCCACACACCGCCGGACCCATCCTCTCTATTGATAACCCTGATTAATTAAGAGCTCCCACACAGGAGATATGATGGATTACTCTAATTACATTCTGAACATGATAGTTAATGTGTGCGTGCGCTCGAGTGTGTGCAGGGGGGGCCTGTGCGTGTTCACTTGCAAACTCTTTCACAGGGCTACTGTGTTGTGTGTTTCTCTGTTACTGCTTGCTGGGCTTATTTGCCCCCTGCTCACCTGACCAGACTGAACATTGCCGCATACAGGGCCGTGATGAAGTCATTAAAATGATAAACAGCTCATCTGTATTGCCGGATGCTGCTAGCCCACACGCAGAATGTGCTGTGCTGGGGACACCCAGATGAAAGTAAGCCCTGCTTGCACATAAATGATCTGCGAAACCAGGAACTGCTAGAAACTAGAATCATTAAGCTGGCAAGTGCAGGTAAATGTTCTCAAATAGCTTATGTTAATTATACTGAAGCTCATACAGATGCATGCAAGCACACGCACGCACGCACACACACCTTGGTGAAAGAGAGCTCTTTTTTGAAGTCTGTAATTCATTTATGCTTCTTAGTTCAAATTTCTAGGTCCCTGCTTGGAGTTCCCATCTGCCTGAGCTTCAGTAGAAGGATTCTGGAGGAAGGAGTGTCATAAATGTCATTAGCACTTCAACTTGATGCGGTCGTGTTTCCAGGTGACGGCATAAAAAAGCAATAAAACAGGTGGAAGCTCAATATTACACAAACAGGCTGTAACTGGAAGGCAGCTGAAGCCATCTGAGAGGCTGGCAGAGCTCTGTGGAGGTGGGTTAATGAACTGAGCATGTTTGTTGGGAGGGCGTTGTGTGTGAACAAACACAGATGATGAAGGAGGGAGTACTGTGACAGAGAGACCAGAGACTGTAGGATGACAGAAGGGGGGGAGGGAAGGATAGGGGATATGACCAATGTGTGTGTCTGCACAGGACAATGATTGACAAGGCCGAGGCCTGCAGGAGAGCACTCGCCTTCCTGTAAGTCTGTCTCCAGGGGAAACGACATAGGTGCTGCCCTTTGTAGCTCAGGAGGAGTTTGGTTGTTTCTCAGTCTAATTATTGTATTATTTTAAATCTTTTTTTTTTTTTTTTTTTTTGCAGATCGAAGCCCTTCACTCCAAACCCACCAGCTGCCTGATTAACCATGATTAAGGGAAATGGAATCTGTTACCATGGTGATGGGCCGGTAAATAGTCAGTCGTGTCTTGCTGTGTCTATTTTCATCACATTTTTGAGAGAGATGCTGCTGTTTGTCTGCCTTGTGAATATACCATGTCTACCATATCAGATTTTGGTAAGATTTTATGATCTGTTAGTGAAACTGGTTGCAAGTGCATTGCGTGAGGTACTGTATCTTTGCCAACGTTAGTGCATCATCAACAGTGAACTGACATACTCTAGGCTGACGGGCAGATGCTTTCAGAACGATCTCTCTCTCTCTCTCTCTCTGCATATTTTGTATTTTGGGTACTTGTTGTGCACTCATCTGTTTTATCTGTTTGCAGCAGACCCCTGTGCAGAGTGGGGAAGGAAGCTACAGAGAGGTGGTAGAGAGAAACCACAGGCTGATACCAGGAACCCTGACTGGGCCTCCCGTCAGCTTGAGCAAGGTCGATGGGTGGGGCCAGATGCCGTGGCAGCGATTAGAAAGGGGTCAGGCCATGTCATGAACTGCATTAAAACCCTGTCGGCAAACAAAAATAGAAACTTGGGTCCCCCTGATTCACACTCTGTCACCCAATCATATTAAAGTCTCATCTTCTCCTCAATCTGATTGGAGAAGCGACATGCTATCTCATGTAGTCCTGTGTGAGGGGGACTTCCTCTTATCATAGCGTGAAACAACCAGCCGGTACAAAATACAGGAAGGTGAAGAAAAAGAGGCATAAGAAGGTGTTACCCTTTTCAACAGTGAAAACGCATGCAAAGAGAGAAGGGGAACCAGCTTGTTGCTATAGAAACCCCAGCAGCGGTCGTGCGGCGGGCTAATTTGGTGCTCTCTGAGACCTGCTGGGCTGTGTGGTCAGTAGGAGTCCTCCAGACAGGCCCTCAGCACAGAGGCAGTGCAGAGAGAAAAAAGTGAACGTAACTGACCTCCCAAAATGCATTGCAGCACAGCTTCATCCAGTGAAGGGAATCGCCTAGTACCTGCTCAGAGGCTTCCTGGTGCACAGTAGAGACAAACAGGTAAGGACCCAAGACTTCCACTGTTGCTGCTTATTGTGACGCACTGGTTGTGTGCATGATTATGCATGTGTGTGAGTGTGCATATGTTTGTGTGTTGATTTGTGAGTGTGTCTGAGGACTAGAGATTGAGAGAGAGAGCATATTCGATGGTTGTGGCAGGTTTTTTACAGTCTGCATTTAAAATTTTCTTTGAACATTTAAATGCCACAGTGCTCGCTGTGATCTGGTTTGGTGAGAGACTTTAACAGCTTTGTTCTCTTGGATAGTTTTGGTCTCTGGTGAAAACTGCTGTTGAAATTGTTTTTAATATAAAATACAGATGCACAAGTCATTGCAAATAATTTGTTCACATGTCGAGAAATTTTAACAGTTTGACAACAGTTTAATACAATTCACAGTACTGACTATGGTGACATTCCAGTGCAGCCTTGATTGTGTTATTACTGTGTCTTACTAGATACAAATAAACACTGTTGAAAACGGTTCATTATGGTGGCAGAATACTGTTTATACAGTTTATAAAACTTATAATAAACTGATAATCCATGACTGTTTCGATTTCCCTATGAACCAGTATCTTGCCTTTAACATTTGTGTGCAATATTATTTTTATGGTTATCATTTAAATTTTTGAGAGCTGTACTTTGAGTTTTGCATTTAGTCAAATGATGTCTGTGACCCAGAGCAGAACTGTTCTCGTGTAAGACCTGCAGTAGCTGGCAAGCAAAACTCATTTAGAGTGAAATTTTAACAATTGCATAGAAGCAGGAGAGTGAGAATGTTAAAGAGAGCTGACAAGTGTTGAGAGCCCCAAATGACTGCAGAGTTTTCCGCTTTTAGACAGAGGGGAGAACGTGACTGATTCTGCTACTGGTTGCTTTGAGCTTTGCTCTTCATGGGTGGGCTAGTATTCATCTACAGTACCCGGTCTGTCATTCACTCATGCACACACACACACACACAAACACACACGCAGGTTTTAGCAAATGTCTTACAGGTTCAACAAAATGTTGTTTGAACTAATGTCCATTAAATAAAGTTACACACAAATATTTGGCAAAATTCATCATGAAGATTGCCACAGATGAAGGAGAAAACTAAATATTTCGCTGTTTTCCTCTTCTGTACAAACTCTTGCTACATAAACTTTGTACAGAACAGCCAGACTATCTGAGCTCACCTCATGAATAATTAACGAGCACTGCTGGTGAGGTGCAGGCCCTTCTCTCAGTCATACGTGCAGTGCTATTATAAGAACCTGCGATGGAACGAGTAGGGTTCTATTAATAAGGATGAAGCATGGCTGGGATTCACCCAGTCCGGTGAGAATTCACATCCTTACTTGTGTAATTTGCAGGGTCCTGATACATATCAAACCCATGAGCAGAGCAGAGTGAAGGCCCTGAGGAAGGATGGTGAAGGTCTGCGTTTGGATGTGGGGAGGGGGGTTCAGATTGGCCAGTAGTCACATACTCTCATGTTGTCCATGTCCAAAGTGACCATACTGGCGTCTTGCAGGGGATATTCACATCTTATTTTCCTGTTTCCCTGTAAAGCATCTTTGTAAATTGGTCTGTGTAAAAACATGCTAAACAAATTTAATTGACTGTAAATTTTAAAAAAAATCTTCCACACTCACCAACCACACACACGCAATTACACATATGTGCGCGCACACACATACACACTCATCAGCTGACATGTTCACATGCTCCGTGTGTGAAAGTAACTTTCATTTATTTGAGCAGAGTCATAAACTCAGATGAGTTCCAGGGTAAAAGATTGTGAGAGAAGCACTGTGCAGCTGAAAAGGATAGGCAGAGAAAAGGTATTAAACTTGAGCCGCAGGCTTGCGATAGGCCCATTTCAGAACCATCTGTTTGGAGGTCATGTGACCAAGCTTCAGTGGAGCCTTTCCTTTATCTCTTCCTGTTTTGCATGATACTGTGACTGTTCATTTGCCTGAGGACCACACTGAAACCCTCAAAGAGCAGCACAAAGCCAGAGAGCACCTGGGAATGACTGTTCACATCTCTCACCTACATCCATCCTGTCTAAACTACCTGTCCAGAAACTCCAGTTATGATAGTTTTTTTGCTCGTTAAAGGTGAGCGTTGATGGGAGGTCAGGAAATGCAGCACCATCTGCGACAAACACAGATGCATCATATGGAAAGGGTTAATGTGTTCACAGCAGGTAGGCTAGCTGTCTGTGTCCAAACAGCATAAAGCAGGAGCAAATCTTTATTTGCTCACTTTGACTCACATACAGTTGTGTGTTTACTGCTGCAGGAGTCGCATACAGTACTCTACATATTTATCTGAGGATGAGGAGGCGTTGGCATGGAGGGGAGAATGGGTAGGTGCTGGTGTGGATGGGAGAATGGGGAGGTGTTGGTGTGGAGGAGAGAATGGGGAAAACATAACACAGACTAATCTAATCTATAAACCAAGTAGGAGAAAAGGTAGGAGAGTTATGAGTGTGTGTGCGTGCACACATGTCCTTCATCTCAGGACAAAGGAGAGGCAAATTTAACATGTAACTCATGAGCTATACACGTAACTAATGGTAGATTATATAGCAAATACCGACTATATTGAGATAGTGAGTTTGTCAGAGTTGGAGCTGGAAAGTTAGCTGGAAGAAAAGAGACCGTTTGTGTGGTTGCACTATGCAGCTATAGACGATTAACCAATCCAAGTAATTACACAAAGACTCATTCGAAATGATCAAGAAAAAAGAGACAAATGGAAACATACAGAATCACATTAAACTCTGTTAAGACTAAGCTACCTCTGTAGCTATGCGTGCAATGTTAGTCTTACTGTCCGTTTGTCCACATGGGTAGCGGCGTCCAGTGATTGCTGTGAGGCCTTTGGGAAACGTGCTTAGGGAGTTGAAAGTTGTGGATGTTTCTAGCAGAAATCCGTGTAACTGGAGTCCTTTGCTGTGTGTGGGAGGATGTTTCATTCAGCCGTCTGAAGAAGTCCCTTTTTCTGGTTGGAAAAGTGTATTTGTTCCTTGGAAAAGAAGGTTCACTCCATTATGGCAGTGTGGAATGAAGGGCCCAGGAAGTGATGTATTGTCCAGGTTCTCTGCTGGGTCGCAGGTGTCACTGGTCACTTTGTCTAGAAATGGAATACTTTGTCAGGGGTTAACTAAGAGATCCCTGGTCATCTTCGCACTCTAAACTTAAATAAGCTGCGTTGATTTAAGCAACCTCCAACTTTTAATGTGGAGTCCCGTTGGTGGCACTGCGTGGTGAGTGGTGGTGGCAAGAGAGGTGAGGTAGGAGGTAAAAGGCCAAGAGAGAGGCACCAAGAGAAAAGAACCAAGAGAGGGAGAAGACAATGGTCACTCAGTTTTAATACCTCGGTTTTAAGTTTTAAATCCTGTTATATGTTTTGGGTCACAGGATTGTTTCACTGTAACCGGATGTCAAGCTGGGGCGGTGTTGTATATGTTACCTGTGTTTCCTGTGGAATGTATGGAAATGTATTTCCGTTGTCCCAACAGTTTTTTATTGTATTTTGTGAAGCTAACAGGAGGGATTGGAGGGTGCATTGTGCGGCTTGGTGTAATCACAACAACAGTAGATGTCACTATGGCGATGGCTGTTCACTCCCTGTCTTGCAGCTAATTGATCTGAATTCCATGAAGATGTTTCCAAAGCTCTTCAAATGCTATTCCAGCTGTTGAAGTATGAAATGTAAAAGGAAAGGCATATTTCTTGCTTGCTCCTTCTTTCATTTTCTCTTTCTCTCACAATCTCTCTCTCAGTGTCATCAGACCCGCTCCCTTTTGTAACAGTTCTGTTGAGCAACTGGGTGCCTCATTGGCAATCTGTCGGGCTGTGCCAAAAACAAACGATCAGTGTCAAATTTGTGTCTGCACTGCAGGCTTGTTATTACCAGCCAGGTGCTACCACATTTTACCCAGCTTCCATGAGACAAAAGCCATTTTTTGAGAATGGTGAGAATTTACATTCACAAATACTAAGTTTAAATTAATTACAGTCTATATTAAGAAGTACTCTTACTGTGTCATGCCCCCTTCCCGATTTCCTCTGTTATTGCATATTTGTCACACTGAATAGTTTCAAGTCTTTACAAAGACAAAATTAAATATTAGACAAAGGGAACCTAAGTATACACAAAACACATTTTCTAATTATTAATACATTTATTTAATGAAAAAAGTTATCAAACACTCATATCACCCATGCGAAAAAGTAATTGCCCCCTTAAACTGAATAGTTGGTTGCACCACCTCTAGCTGCAATAACTGCAACCAAATGCTTCCTGTAATTTAATCAGTTTTTCACATCGCTGTGGAGTAATTTTAGCCCACTCTTTGTGGAATTGCTCTACTTCAGACAAATTGGTAGGTTTCTGAGCATGAACTGCTTGTTTCAGGTCCTGCCAAAGCATCTTTACCGGGTTCAAGTCAAGACCTTGAATAGGGCACTCCAAAAACCCTTTTCTTCTCTTTTCAGCCATTCAGATGTGGACTTCATGTGTTGGATTGTTAACATGCTGTATAACCTAATTGCACTTCTGCTGCAGCTCACGGACAGATTACTGGACATTCTGCTTAAGACTTTTCTGGTACAGAGCAGAATTCATAATTCCTTCAATAATGGCAAGTCATCCAGGTCCCAAGGCAGCAAAGCATCCCCAACAATCAGACTACCACCACCGTGTTCCTATAATGTTCCACTTTTGACCCCATTTGTCAATTGAACATTATCCCAAATGGCTTGGGGGTCATCCAGGTGCTTTTTCGCAAATGTGAGATGAGCATCGATGTTTCTCTTGGTTAGCAGTGGTTCCCGCCTTGCTACTTTCCAATCATCCCATTTTTGCCTAGTCTCTTTTTTTATTGTGGAGACATGAAGACTGACCGTAGGCTAGAGAGGCCTACAGTTCTTTGGATGTTCTTATGGGGTCTTTTGTGACTTCCTGGATGAGTTGTCGCTGCGCCGTTGGTGAAATTTTGGCGGGCTGACCACTCCTGGGAAGATTCACAATTTTTCCAGGTGTTCCCCATTTGAAGACAACTTTTTTTCATCTCTACTGGAATTTCCGTTGACTGTGGCATAGTGTGCTTATACTAACTTTGTGGTGACTGCTTCATTCGGATGGTAAGGTTCAATATGACTGAGATTTAGATTAAACTGGGAAGGCTACAATCAAGCCTGGCTGTGTTCAATCAGCTAAATTCAATTAGCAATTCAATTTGTTATTTGGTTGATCGAGTATCTACGGGGGCAATTACCTTTTCACATGGGTTATATGGATGTTTGATGACTTTTTTTAATTAAATAAATGAAATTCTAACGTAAAAAATGTGCTTTGTGTTTACTGAGTTGCCCTTTGTATTATATCACGTTCTGTCTAATGATCAGTGTGACAAATATGTAATAATAGAGGTAATCAGGAAGGGGACCAATACTTTTTCACGACACTGCACATGCTGTAATGATGTCGGTCTGTAGAGGAGGAAAGGTCTGTGATTTAGACAGGACAGACACCTAGGCTGGGGACGCTGCTGTGGGTGCGTGCATCTATGGGGATTTGAGTCAGCTGGTGTAAATTGGTGCTGACTTATCGCCTGGACAGACAGGAGTTTTGCATGTCTTCCACTTGGGAACAGCACTCAGTTGCTTATGGCTGTTTTCTGAAAATGATTCCAAACATCACATTTAATTATTGCAGACAGTATATTATATTGAACTGAAAATATCTAACAATTCGCAATCTAAAACAACAAATCGTTTAAGCTCCCCTAAAAGAAGTAAAACTATTGAAGGATAACAACAGTAATTTTAATTTTTTCAGTATCGTCATCATATCCTATGAAAAGACCAAAATTGATAATGCTTCTGTCCAACTCTCAATGAATTTGTCCTCCGAATAATTATTGTCTATGTAGCCAATGCCGATATACCAGAAGTCATAGAACTCCAAAAAAGTATTAAAACAAGTCGAAGAGACATATTGTTGCTTTGGTCAGCATAACTCACCACTACGAAGAACTTTGTCTTTGAACTTTTTACTGAAAAAAACTTTACAAAGTGACAATGATTGCTTTTTTGATATGTGAAAAAAAACAGAAAATAGTCCCCATTGAAAATAACAGATTGCTCCGTTTTTAAGTAAATTTGCTAAAAACTAAACTATGTTTACACTATGTTTTTTTTGTGATAATAGGTTGCATTTTCAGAAAATGAAAATATGTCCATCAGAACTGTATTTAATGACTTCAGCAAACAACTGAAATGAATGGCTTTCCTGGTTGAAAACTAAATGGTGTAGGGAATGTCAAAAAGTGCTGAGAGTTGGACAGTAACATTTTTGGTTGGTATTTTCATAGGATATGTTCACGATACTGAGAAAAATGTAATTGCCAGTGTTATCCTTAAAGGGTACGTGTGTGTGTGTGTGTGTGTGTGTTTATGCATGTGTGTGCATGCATGCTTGCGTGCATGTGTGTGAGAGTGTGTGTGTACGTATATGTGGGGGTATATAAACACTTTCACACTTGGGTGTCTGCGTGTGACTTGTTGACTTGCAGTTTTTGCTTTGTGGCCATTGATGATTTGTCAGCGCTCCCTATTGTATGAACCGGGAGTCACTGGCCAGCTCCCTCTGGGAAAGCTAAATGTGTTTGTTTGCGTCTTCGTCTTCATAGACAGCATGAAAATAGACGCGTGTCAGTGTATTGTCCTGCTGAAACATCTATTCTATATTCTGACATCTCTGACATCCTGTGGTTCACAGGGTGAACGGTGAACAAAGAAGCTTTAACACTAACCAAAGTACAAAGACTCCTGTGAATTGCAGGCACTTTAGTTTATTACTCAAAAATGAGCTTAAAAGCTTCTTTTCAAAAAGAACCACCAGGTGACGGGGAAAATATTCCTTAACATCCAGCCATCTTTGGCTCTGGTCTGCAGTGATTTAAGATCGGTTTGACATCAACGTCTAACCTTAACTTTTCTTTAGAACACCTGTAACTCAGTTCCCCTGTCTCATTTTGAGCTCATCGGTGGGAAGCAAACAGGACATCCAGACTTGTGACGTGCAGGCTTGTTTAGAGTGAGCCTTAAAATAGCCTTTAATTCTGTTCTTACACTTTGCATTGACACATTTCCTCCAGCTCCATTGTTTTCAGGGCCTGATTCATCTCTTCATTGCAAGATCTATCCAAAATGGGAGAAAAAGTGTCACTTTTCGAATGAGAAATAGGCAGTGACCCACATTTCACTGTGCTGCTCAGAGACCCACACTATACAGTGATCCAGACTACACTGTTCTGCTCAGAGACCCACACTATACAGTGATCCAGACTACATGGTACTGCTCAGAGATTCACACTATGCAGTGACCCAGACTACACTGTACTGCTCACAGACCCACACTATACAGTGATCCAGACTACATGGTACTGCTCAGAGATCCACCATGCAGTGCCAGATCACTGTTCTGCTCAGAGACCCACACTATACAGTGATCCAGACTACACTGTTCTGCTCAGAGACCCACACTATACAGTGATCCAGACTACACTGTTCTGCTCAGAGACCCACACTATACAGTGATCCAGACTACACTGTACTGCTCAGAGACCCACACTATGCAGTGACCCAGACTACATGGTACTGCTCAGAGATCCACACTATGCAGTGACCCAGACTACACTGTACTGCTCACAGACCCACACTATACAGTGACCCAGACTACACTGTTCTGCTCAGAGACCCACACTATACAGTGACCCAGACTACACTGTTCTGCTCAGAGACCCACACTATACAGTGACCCAGACTACACTGTTCTGCTCAGAGATCCACACTATGCAGTGACCCAGACTACACTGTACTGCTCACAGACCCACACTATACAGTGACCCACATTGTGGAAAGTGGAAAAGTGAGGCAGCTGTGGTCAGTGGGGGCCGTAGTCACTGTGGTAGCAACCTGAGCTTTGTGTCAAGGTGTCTTTCTGCTATTACAGCCCAAATTTCCATCTGTGGGGGACAAAATTTGCTCTCCCAGAATTCAGCATGCCTTTTTCGGTCAGGGGATAAACACCCAGTCAAGTCCAACTCCCACTGCAAAATCAGATTTTATGCCAAGGCCTTTGGCAGATTATAAATATTTATGAAAGCCAAGTCTAAACATTCACACTTGAGCCAGCGTGCAGATAATTCAAGACCGTCAGAGCCCTAAGCCCCCTTGTAGAGTCCAGCTCTCCAAATCAGCTGATGTACTAACTGATGGAGGACAGCATGGCAACAACACAGTTCAGAGGTTACTGTACACTTCAAATCAGATCAGATTGGACTGAACCAAATGGAGGAGATGGACAGGGGGAGTTTGAGATGAGATGAGACAGTGTGTGCAGGTCAGTTTTTACATGCGCACGCATGTGCACATTTTATGGGGATTCCCCTTTTCTGAATGCCCACATATCAAAAATGTGTCAGCCCACCCTGATGTGATGTGGAAATAAAATCAGCCACTAACTACATATGTATTCATTAAAATGTATTTGTTACGTGCAGGGAGAAAACTGACTACTCATATGCAATGTGGATTCCAAGGGGAATGCAAAAAGCTATTTCATTTTCCTTTTCTGTCTTTCCCTCTCTCATTCCCCTCTTTTTGCTTTTTTCTGTCTCTCTGTGTTGCTTTCCCCCCCTTCCCTCAGTAGCACACAGTTGAAAAGGCCAGTGTGTTGTAATAGAGCCAGTTCTTCCTGGTGGGGCTGGATTAGGGGTGGGGCTACGGTGAGTGAGTGGCACGAGGCGGCAGCAGAAGCACTGCTGAGAGAGAGAGAGAGGGAGAGAGAGAGAGAGGAGAGAGAGAGAGAGAGGGAGAGAGAGACCGCTGCACTGTGCAGCTGAATGAGCCCAGACAGGAGAATGCTCCGCGTGTGACGGCTGTCCAAGACGCTGCGGTCCTGAAGAATGATCCACTCAGTGCCTGGGGCTACGCCGCGGCCGTCCTCCTTCGTCTGAACGCACACACGCGCGCGCACACACACACACGCCGAACGATGTGAGAGGTAAGGCTGGGTTTTCTCTCTCCCTCTCTCCCCCTCTCTCTCTCTCTCTCCGTCTCTCTGCATGCGGCGGCTCAGCGCTGCTGCAGGAGTCCTGAGTGCGCTGGGAGCTGGAGGAGGAAGTTGGGGACTGTGCTGGCTGCGTGCGCGTGCGTTTGCGTGCGCCCTCTCTCTCCCGGGCTGCTGGGGTCCAGACTGGCCTCGCCGAGCCGTGTATCACACGCACGCGTGCGCACACACACAGACACACACACGCGGTGTAGTGCCAGAGAGAGACAGAAGGTCACGCGGCTGCAGATGCTTCGCGGAGCAGACCGAGGGACAGCGGTAGGCAGTGTCAGCTGGCCGTAGAGAGACCGCGGCGGAGAGGTAGAGACAGAGAAGCAGGTGAAGCGCTCGCACGCGGCAGCATCTTTGGCCGCCCCGGACTGGACGGGCGCACGCTCGCACGCTCTCTCCCGCGCTCCTGTCCCCCTCGCGCGGCGCGTCGGCGCGAGGATGTGGCGCTCGCTGCTCTTTCGCCGAGCGCTGCAACTTGTTTTTATTTCCCTCTCTTCCCCCCCTCCCCGTCCGGCGAGGCGAGGGTCCGAGCGAAGCGGCTGGTTTTGCGCGCGGTCCAAATATGTGCTGTGAAAGGCGAACTCCGTCGGCCGCGTGTGAATTATGCGCGACATGTTTAGCCGCGCTGCCTTGTATGGCGAGCGACGCGTTGGAGCGCGGAGGGTCCCTGCCAGGAGGGCTGCGCTGGCAGGGCGGCGTGCTCCGAGCGCAAGCTCTTCACTTTCCACAGTGCGTCACTCGCTCCCCCTAACTGGAGCAAAGTAAGTAAACGCGGGCTCCCGTCCAGGGGGGCAGGGGGGCGTCTGTTTACCAAGGCTGTGCTTGTTGCCGTGTTTACCTGAGTTAAGCCCGTTTGGGTTTTCGAAGCGCTGCGTTTCGTACGTGAGTATTTCCACGCTGAAGTGTTGCCCGTTGTCCGGGGTTTGTTTTTTCACGAGGCAGGTCGGGCTGGTGAACAAAGTTTTCTCGGGGAAAGACGGGAATGGAACGCGCGCTCCGCTGCGTTCGCCGGAGAGAGATCGGCGCGGCGGAGGAGCTGCTGTGTTCGGCAGAAACACTGAGTGATATTTTTCCCCCGCGGGTTCTGTTATTTTCCCACACAATCGCGGGAACGGCTGTTTACATTGGAGCTGCCCTCAGGAAGTGATTAAACTCCTGTGGTACTGCTCCGTGGCGGTAATCCTGAGTGACAGCGGCGCGCTGGTGTCTGTGCGCTAGTGCGCCTCTGCGTGTGCGTCACGCGCGTGGGAGGCTAACCAGCCTCCCCCGTGGACTCCACGCCCTGCCGTCCACACCCTTACACCCCTGTCTGAGTGGCTCTGTAGGGGGCAGGCCATGCTCAAAGGGTAGAGATGGGCTGGTACTGCAAGGGGTGGGGCAGGGGGTGGGGTATGTAGTAATATAGTGTCAGATTTATCAGCTGAACCAAGATACAGGTTACCAAAGAAAAATAATAATAATAATAATAATAATAATAATAATAATAATAATTATTATTATTATTATTATATAGCTGCTTTCTCACATTCAAAGCACTTTGCAGTGATGAGGAGTAAATTCGCCTCAACCACGACCAGGGTGATGCACGGCAGCCATTTTGCGCCAGAACACTCACCACACATCAGCTGAGGTCGCGAGTGAGTATTGGTAGCATACTTTAGCAGGATGGGGAAGGAAGTTAGGGAAATTTAGCGGGAGGAGTTGGGGCCAGCTGTTTCATACTGCAGTGGGTGTGTGTCCTCTACAGGCCGAGACTTCATCAGGTCCACGTCCGCTGGAAGGACTCTGAGGTCACCCACAGCAAATTCTCAAACGAAGGTGTCGGTAGCCAGCTTCCATGCCTCGGAGCTGCGCGCTGAATTGAACAGCCATCTCGCTTCAGTGTGTTTTACTTCCCCGAGCTTTGTTCATGTCAAATTTGCTCTTCAGATTGCAGAATTGTTGTGGAACGCAGATAAGTTTTTTTCAGTGAAGAAAAAAAATAGAGCAGTAACCGATTGTTACGAAGCACCCAAACACCTTTCATTAGCGCATTATTGCTAAATTACCGCTCTGTGTTCCCTTGGGAGAGCCCACCGAGCCCAGACTGCCACTCAGACGGGGCCACGCTGTAATTTGGAAGATTATGGTGTCAATAAGACAGCCAACTCTCCGCTTCCCCCTCTGTAATAATACGAAACTGCTGGTGATACTCAAACTGTAAACTCTTTCAGAGAGGCGAGACTGCAGTCATGGCTCTTAATGGCACATTTCTCTCTTTGCAGTCTCTCTCTCTCTCTCTTTCTCACTCTCTCGCTCTTTCACTCGGTTCTTCTATCCTCCCCCACGAGCAGTAGTGACAGCGTGAGTGAGTTAGCATTCCTGAGCGGGGCTCCGTTGGTGAGCTCTGGATCCAGATGGTTGAAGGCCTGGCCGGGCTGGCCGGTGACACTGCGCCGCTTCATTGCACCGAAGCCTATCGCACGACACTCTAGAATAAATGTGTGGCCACAGCTGTCTTATTTGTGCCCTGACTGAGGGCCTTGTTTCCTGTGTGACCCCCCCCCCCCCCCTCCTCCTCCCAGGGAGCACACACAAACACAAGTGCGCATGCATATGTCTCAGCTCGCCGGATCAGAACTGTCTTTGTTGAGTGAAAGCATGCTTGCATATGCTCATTCACACTTGCGCACACACACATACACACACACTCACACACACGGAAGTACACCCAGAGAGAAGCAACACTCATCCCTGAAGTCAATGGTTCCTTGTGAGTGTATGTGTGTGTGTGTGCGAGAGGGAGACAGAGAGAGAAAGAGAGAGAGAGAGAAAGAGAGAGCGCATTGTTTGCAGGGTTCCTGGTCTGATAGCTGAGAGAATTGCTATTGTGTTTTGCGTGTTGTCCCCTAAGACGTGTCACATCTGCAGTGTAGAGACTGCTGTGGAGCTCCGTGGGGTGGGTGAGGCTGCACAACATGCCCTCTATTCCCCAGTGTGCAATACAGACTGGCCTTACTGTGCTGGCTCTGCACTTGTTGCTTAGTAGCACACTGCAATAGGCCTATACTGTGAGCACTGACCGAGTCTGTGTGTGTGTGTGTGTGTGTGTGTGTGTGCTGTGTTAGTTTTTCTCATCCAACAAGCTTTGACTATACAATTGTGTAAATCTATCATGCGAATAAAGCAAATTGAATTGAATTGAATTGAACTGAGAGAGAAAAAGAGAGAGATGGGGGTTTGTGTTTGTTTGTGTGCGTGAGTGTGTGTTTAAGGGTGTGCTGTAGAAGAAATCTGTTAATTAAGTCCATTGATAATATTATTTGTGCCAGGTGAGTTTGTGTGTGTACTGCTGCTGCTGGGCATTGCAGCCCAGTGCAGGAGCATTAAGCCTAGCTAATGAGGAAGCAGCCTGTTAACACTCTCCGTGTCGCTGAGGAACCCTCTCCTTCTCAAACAGCATATATGTTCTCATCATCCAGTTCACTGAACAACCTGGAAGCTCAGTCAGGTTTGCTCCTTTTAGCATTGCTGTACAATGTGTACATTGTACATTGCAGGCAGCTTTCTGGACAGCCATACTGGGGTCCTTGCATAGTCCTTGTGACCTACTGAGCAGCAGCAGCAGTGGGTGAAGTGAGATTCCAGTGTCTGAGCCGCATTGCTCAGTCACACGACTGCACTTAACAGGCAGGACCCGTTTGCTTTCAAAGAACTACTTTCAAAAAAAATAATTGTGTAATTTCCAGTTTGTCAGTGTGGTATGCATTCTGCACCACAAGCCACAGGCAGAGACGCTCACATACAAAAGCACACACAGATACACACACACACATAAACAGACGACAAGATCTTGTGTGTATGTGTGTGTTTGTGTGTGTGTGCTAGTGTGTCGTCTGTGTGCACGGGCATGTGTGCACGCACGTGTGTATGTCATCTGTGTGTGTGTGTGTGTGTGTGCATGCATCTGTGTGTGTGTGTGTGTGAGAGAGAGACTGCGAGTTAGAAAGGGAGAGGTGGGATGCACAGTAAAAGGTGATAGTGTGCACACTTTGCAGTTGCTGGGTTAACCTTGAGGGACAACACCATACAGACATGAGTAGAGGAGGAATATTGTTGTTATTTTTTCAATACAATGGAGACTTGCTTTACTGGTGCAATAGGCTGCAACTTTTTTTTTTACACCATCAGCTACATACAGAAATACTCAATTTTATTGACCCTTGTCACAGAGCTGAATTCTATGGGACCGTTGAGGTTATGAACCTTCCTCAATTGGAACAGTGCCTGCAGGGCTTTAAAATGTGACTCTCAAGACCAGAACTGGTGCGCATGCTCTTTGACTTTAGCAACTGGCACAGGATCAAATGTGACAATGTGTCGCTTGGTTAGGATCATCGGGGGGCAAGGTGCGAGGAGGTAAAGCGGTACTAGTCTAAGGTCCATTTGTGTAAATTAAGGCTCTGTGCTTTTATGAATAATCCCCGCTCCTCCCCCTCTTTGCCCATCAGTTTTGTTTTATCCTGCCCGGTTGTCACCTGGGTTCCGTGCGGTTCCCGTGGCGATGGTGACCTTGCAGCTCGTTACAGCGCGTGCTGCGGCGTGCGATGTCGAGCCGCGCAGCATGCCGGGAGAGAGACAGCCAGCCGGCCGGGCGGCCAGTCACAGGGGCGCGGGGGAGGGGCGAGAGGAAGGGACAGCCTCACAGCGCTGTCATCGCCGGCCGTACCTTCTCCTCCCGTTCCCGCGCCTCGCCGCGCCCCTTCCTGTGAGTAAAGACACGCCCGGGCGGGCGGCTGCGGCGGGATGAAGGACGTGGATGAGAAATGGGCACCGAAACCGCGGCTGGAATGCAAACCGATCGCCACCGTGTAACTGCAGGCTTTCTGCCACTTATCTCTCCTCCCTCCTCCCTCTCCATCCTCCCTCCCTCTGCTTTACTCTCTGTTTTTATTCCTCTTCCTCTCCCTTCCCCTGTCTGCTCTCTTCCCTCTTCTGGGGCCTCTTCATTAATCTGCTCGTCCTTTCCTTTCTACTTCCCTCTTCTCCTCCCTTGCTCCGCTCTTTCTCTTCCTCTCTTTCACTCCTCCCCTCATCGCCCTCTTCCTCTCCCCCGAGTCTCCTTCCTTTTTACGGCCCCCCTCCTCCCCTCCTCTCGCGGGGTCGGCTCAGGACGTATAGAATATCGCGCGCATGGGGCGATGCGGTGTAATTCGAGTCTGCGGGCCTCCGCTTCCTCTGCCGCAGTCGTGGCGCTTTGAACCGCGCCGTTACCCAGCGCACGGCGGCCGCGGGCCTCCCGCCCCGCCACATAACTGCGGGGCGAGCTGTCAAAATTCCTCCAGCGAGAGAGCGCAGGAGAGAGAGAGCGACGGGCAGGGTGACAGATGAAGTCCCGCGCCAGAAACGCTGCTGCTGCTGCTGCTGTGTTTACTTCAGCGGGAGAGAATACACGGTTTCTCTCGCCTCAGCCGTTCCACGCGAGGGCTGTGTCTGTGAATGGACATCTGAGAGTCTGAGCATTGTCTCGGTCCTCCCCAGTACTGTTGTTTTGAGAAACTTGGCGTATTTTTTGCTCGTGTGATGTATTGAAGTGTGCGGCTGTTTCCTTTTTTAGCGTTGAGATGGGGGCGGAGAGGGGGTTGGTCTGGTTGTTTTTGTAGTCACTCCTGTTCCCACCCTCTGTCGAATGCCTGCTTCATTACTGCTCGCTCCGGTCTGTTTGTGCTCCAAAGGTCAGTTTTATGGCGTCTCGTACGAGCCTGCCCCTTCCTCCGAGCTGGAAGTCATTCAAGGTGAAAAGATGGCGTTCAGCCTGGCTTTGCCCCCCCCCACCCCCCCATGTCAGTATTGCTTTCAGATGTGCAGCCTCGCCTTCTGTGGCCGAGAGAGAGTGCTGTATAAATACATTTCCATGTGGCTCTGTCCATGTAGCCAGCTGTGTGCTGCGACTACAGAGATCGCCACATGTAAACAACATATGGAGGGTCGTGTTTCCACAGCTCACAGTCCTGTGGAATTCTGGGAAACTTGACTGTGAGAGATTTTCCACTCTTGTCCACGCATAAAGTATTAAACTGGAAAGTTTCTGTTAGACGTATAGGCTTTTTAAAATGTTATTAAATGTTTCAAAGACTGTTTTAAAGTTCATTTGTCTACATTAATTCCCCTTGTTTCAGTCTTGGTGCAGTAATTTGTTTCTTAGTTTCAGTTTTCCTTTTCTGAAGCAATGGAAAGTACCACAAATTCTGTCGTTTTATCAGAGAAAGAGGGCTGGCTAATCACTATGAATAATAGATGAATAATAATAATCAGATCAAATGTAGGCTATGCCTTTCTCACACAGTAAATAAAAAACTCAACTCAAACAGAATTAGACTTTTCACAGCAGCATTCATAACATTCATCTATATAGCTGAGCATTAACTGATGCAATTTAGATTCCAGATAAACATTGCTCCAGGGTACAACAGCACTGCCATATATGGAATTCAGACCTTTAACTTTCAGTTTGCAAGTCAAGTTCCCTAATCACAACACTACAGTGTAGACCTTTAAATGTTGTGTTTTCATACCCCTGCAATTTTCCATTTTACATATTGTAATATTAAGAGACTAATTTAATTTAGCACATTTTCTATTTTCATATTTTTTGGTTTTCTAATCACTGGCCATGTGTTTTGTTTTAGGTTTTAGTTTAGTTTGCATTTTCCCATTGTAAGAACAGGAGAAGAGTCTCCATTGGTCAGACTTAGGGCCAAAATATCATGTCAAAATATTATATTTTTCATATCATTGTTGATATGACAGTATTACCGTATTTGGATTTGCAACAAAAATTTGAACTGTAAACTGAAATATACTGTAAGATCAATCAAAATACAGTAATAGTCAATCAATTTCACAGTTTTTACTTGGATCACAAAAGCTGAATTCTTTATCATACTGTTGCAATGTGCAATACAATACAGTCGACGGTGGTATTGCAGTTAAACTTATGTGAATTCATACCGGTGTAACTAAAAATAAGGTATAGCCTGCCACTCAGCCCTAGTCGGACTTTACTGCATGCTGATGAAGTCTTGTTCATTTGTGTCAGTGGTGGGTGTAAATCCCTCCTACACAACAGTGCCGGCAGCGTGAGGGAGAGAGAGGTTGGCCTGTGTCTCAGTGTCCCTCAACAGTTTTTCATGCGTAAAAACCAGAGCAGGCTGCCAGCAAAAACAGGTTTAAGTGGGCAGATTTGCAGATTATCAAATGGACGAAGCTGGGGGGCCTGTTGCCTCAGTGACTCTCTGCCTCTGTTTACCGATGGACATCGCAAAAGATTTATGCTGACGGGTGGAGCCAGAGATCCTGAAAGGTTACAGTTTTCTCTCCTGGCCCCACGCAGAGCCGGTCTCTCCAGTCAGAGCCGGTCTCTCCTGGCCCCCTGCAGAGCCGGTCTCTCCAGTCAGAGCCGGTCTCTCCTGGCCCCCCGCAGAGACGGTCTCTCCAGGCCCTTAAAGAGTGTGCTGCTCCTGGCCTCTGGAGAGCCGGTCTCTCTCTCTTATGGCTTGTACACAGCTGGTGTCTCAGGGTTCCTGTGGGGCTGGTCTCTCTGGGCTGGCTCACGACTAGTTTCCCTGGTTCCCATACAACTGGTCTCTCTGGATTGCTTTGCAAGATTTCCACAAGTCTCCGTAGAGCTGGTCTCTCTGGATTGCTTTGCAAAGTTTCCATGAGTCTCCGTAGAGCTGATCTCTCTGCATTGGTTCACTGATCGCTCTGAGTTCTTGCAAAGCTGGTCCCTAGGCTGGTTGTTCCTGGGCCTTGCAGAGCTTGTTCCTCTAAGGCCCTGTTGAGCTGTACATTCATTGTGTCATTTCAGTGTGTATTTAACAGTGAAAATGCACGTCTGCATCTGAAAGGCATGCACAGTTCCTCAGGCATCGTTAGCATTCAGGAAAGGATTTGATGGTTTAATAATATCTCAGTGCCTACGGCTATGTGAAATGGCGCTATTTATTATTCATTTGCTGTAAGATGTTTATTGATGACTCTTTTATTTATATATTTTAAAGAGTTGTGGAATTTTCACATTCCGTCCTCTTGGGGTTCAGTCCCTGCTGGAGTGTTCTGTGATTCTGAACTGTAGATATGAGATGCTGGCTTTTGGGCTATGTGTTCTGTTTATGCACATATCCAGTTTATCGACCTCTGAGTTCAGCTCTGCTGAATGTTATGTAACCTGACTTCTATGGTCATTTACTAATCATGTATCAGGGACTGCAGGCACTATCTACGCTGAGCACAGTATATTTGTTGTGCACCTTTTTTGACCCCACCATTTGAATTCCCTTATCAGTACTCACAAGTGAGCACAAATCGTGAGTCTCATAAAATGTACACCCATTGTGTATTTGTTTTGCTACTTCTCATAAAATGGCAATTTGCACATAATATTAAAAAATCTGCTTTGCAGCTGTTAATGCTTAAAAGTTCCGAACAAGTATCAGCAAGTCAATAAGAAGAATTTTTAATGGATGTTTTCAATGGCTATTTCATCAGAGAGCTTAATGCGTTGTGTGAAAAAAAGATAGCTGTGTTGTTAAATTGACAGGGAAGGGGAGGGAGGGCCGCGATTTGGGTTAGCGGCAGGCCGGGACACGTGAGGAGGCCGAGAGGGAGCCTCGCCACGGCGTCGTCCCGCCGGAGCTGCCGCGCCTAACGGTGACGGGAGGGGCCCGTGAGGTCATCGCTGGAATCCGCCGGCCGCTCCCGCTCTGCTCCGAGCCGCTCCGATCCGGTTCGGCAGTGTTCTGGGAACACGGAACCGGGGTGCGGTGCATCGTGTCTCTGTTGCGATGGGTGAGAGGGTGTGGGACAGGTGTTTCCTCCCCTGAAGTACACCGCCCTGCGTCAAGGGTTTGGGGAGAGGAGCTGAGCCACCTGCTCTGTGCTTAGTGTGGTGTGATGGGACTGCCCGAGTCCCCCTCTGCTCGGGTTTATCATCCTGTTCGACCCAGTCGCTCCTCCCCATCAGCCGGCACAGACTGCTGCCCTTTACAAGAGAGGCTTAACATTTACCGTTGATATGCAAATTGCCTCCACTTTATTGTTTGTTCTGCATGATTGACAGGAGTACCTTTTCGTTGTGTTTAATGGAGCAATATGCTGTATCATTGCGAATTTTAAGCACAACAACATCAACATGAAGTTAAAACAGATGTATTTTGTTATAATCAGAAAACATTTGGCATTATAGCATTGATTCTATGTTTAGAACAAGGATAATCCTACCATATTAGGGCCAATCCAGTTATAAGGACATTGGCTATACATGAGTGTTCCTTCCTTCTGGCACACTTGTTAATCATGAGGAACAAGCTAAAACAGGTTCATAACGTGCGCCATTTTGAAGGTAAAACTGCCCCAAGCTCACAAGCCTCCACTGCACTTCAGCAGCACTGCGCCAGGAGAAAAGAGGTCAAAATAAAAGGGGACCAGAGCTCACATTGGCCCTGGACTCATCGGCCCTGGCTGCAACATATTGACAGTGTCTGTTGGCTCAAGTGAAAATGTGGCCTCTCTCTCTCTCTCTCGCTGGGCTGGTGTTTCAGGAGCGAGGGATGGAGAGAGTGGAGCTGGAGAGGTGTGAGTGGGAAGTACATGTGTGGGTGTCAGGAGAGCATACCATTCTCTTACACCCTGCTACATGGCAAGAGAGTGAAGGAGAAAGAAACAGAGAGATAGAGAAAGGGAGATAGGAGGGTGTACGAAAGGGAGACAAAAAGTGAGAAGAGATATAAAGTGTAGGAAATAAACTGAGAGATCCTTACACCTTGTCCTTTTCTCTTTTTATTATGTCTGTTTTCTCTCTCCCCCTCACACTCCTTCGTTCCCTGGAGAAAACTTCCTTGTATAGAAGATAGTGCTGTGTGTGTGCGTGTGAGTGTGTGTCCATGTATGCCTGTGTGTATGTTTGGGTTCATGATATGAAGGGAAAAATATGACTGGCTTGCATGTTGGGTCATCCTCATGTAGAAGTCAGTCTCTCCCTCTCTCTCTCTCTCTTGCTGCTGTTCTTGCGCACCCTCTCTCTCTCTCTGTCTATTCATTGGATAGAAATGGCCGACAGACAGGGCAACCTTGCCAAGGCCCCACCTGCTCTCACCTGGCTCTCAGCCCAGAATGCTGCTGCAGTACTGTGTGCTCTGATTGGTCCACTCCCAGCAACATATTGCTTTAGAGAGGGAAGGTGTCTGTCCAACCACCCCCCCACCCAGTCTCTCTCTTTTTAAATAAATTAACCATGGCTGGCTGGGATGTGCTTAACTGTTAGTGATAATGGTGCTTTGATTTGATTTTGTACTTGAGAGCAGAAACTGTGAGGTTGGGGTGTGTTGTATGTGCACCAGTGTGTCCATTTGTGTGTGTGTGTGCACACGTGTGCGTGCGCGCGTGTGTGTGTATGTGTGTGTATTGTTGGGGGGTAAGGCCTCTCCTTGTTGACTACTAACTGTCTCTTTCCTCTACAGGTTGGTACTAAAAGAAGTGCCTTTCCTGACGTCTGCTGCTGCTTGGATCCGCTTCTAGAACAGTCTCTGCTTCTTGCCTTGCTTGCTGCCAACGCGACTGCGAGGACGGCCTTCTCTGCTCACCTGAACCCACATCACCTCCACATCCGCCTTCGCCCCCCACCCCCACCAGCCGGACCCCCCCTCTCTGCAGCTTCAGCAGTCACAGCACTCAGAGTCTCTGTCTACCCCCCCCCCTCCCGAAACCTAGCACAGCCACACAGAGGCTTTTTCCCCTCTTTTTTGGGTGGTTGATTGTTGATTGTCGTTGTGTACAGACGCGTGTCTGCCTCCTTGTGCCACAGCTGTCCATAATGAGTTGTGCCGGCGGTCCTGTGCGACGCTTCAGTTGAGGGGAGGTAGGCCCGCTCGGCTCTCCGCGGGCGTGGGCGTAGACGCACGTATCAGCCCGCCAGGACCGCTCTGGAGATGGGCAACTGATCGCAGGCGAGTCCCAGGCCCTCCCCCCAGCCTCTCTGACGCCGTCCTCACCCTTAACTCCGCCCGACCGCACGTCGCGTCCGGACAGCGCCCCCACTTTTTGTATCGGTATATTAGCAGTATTTTTTCCCACAGTGCCGTTTCTAAGGTTCACTTTTTGGAAAGGAAAGACGAGCGGACGCCGCAGACTCACCTGGATTTCTTTCGCTCTTGATCGTTGCCATGGCAGTGAACGTCACGCCCATTCGGGACACCAAGTGGCTGACTCTGGAAGTTTGCCGGGAGTTCCAGAGGGGCACCTGCTCCAGGCCGGACAGTGAATGTAAATTTGCACACCCCGCTAAGAGTTGTCAGGTGGAGAACGGGAGGGTCATCGCCTGCTTCGACTCCCTAAAAGTGAGTAAAGCTTCTGCCCGTCAGCTGCATCCCTGGGGCCCACTGACGTCCTCAGTTGATCTCAGTTTTTATGTAGATGGCTGGCAGTAGGTCAGTCTGATGTTCTCAGTGTTTGGAAGCATGCAGCTAGCGCTCGCAATGTGTTCAGATTCACCTGGATGGCATAGAGGAGGAATCTAAGTAGAGGAGAAAAAAATATTCAATTTGAAGTCTTGGAAACATTGAACTAGGTGGATTAGGGAATGACAAAACAGAATAAGCTTTGCCATGAGAGCGCTGTGGTGCGATACGGAGGATAAACTGGTTATATTGGTATTTTGGGGTGGAAAGCGTTAAGCTTTGAGCGATTATATAAAAGCGTGTGTGTCACAGTTTCCAAAAGTCTGTTCTGCAGTGCAGTGCTTCTGCGTCCAGGAGCACTGGCACATCACTGGAGAACAGCAGGGAAAAGAAAAGGAGGAGGTCAATGAGGAAAGGGGATGTGTGTGTCTGTGTGTGTGTGTGTGCATATGTTCAGGGTATGTGTGTGTGTGTGATGGATCAGAGGGAAAGATCAGACTATGCATGACCTATTATATGAGCAATGTCCAGGCAAACACATATGTACACACACATACTGTATGTGCTTAATTTTGTGTGCTGATTTGTAATGCTAACCTTCCCTCATTACGTGAGGCGGTGGTGATGGTGCCTGGGGTGACCCCACCCCTGTCCGGCCCGGGACGGCCCGCGCAGAAACAGGGCTCTGTAATTTTCCATCTATTTTTAGCGCCGTCGTAAAGGCAAATGACCGCAGTCTCCAAAGAGGTGCTGGGAAGGCGGCGTGTCCCAAGTCCACTGTGCCATTTCGGCTCCGACACACGCACAGCCACATACGCCGAGTGCTCGGGGTTTTTTCGGGGTTTCCTGGGCTTCTGATCTGTTGATTGGCTGGTTGGCCTGGAAACCTGTGGTGCGTGCGCATGGCCGGGGATAAATATGGGTCGAGTGTGAAGTGTGTCCAGCGGGACATTTCTTCCCCGGCCAGAGAAGCCCCCCTGCCCACCGGGGGTAAGTGGGGGGGGGGGGGATTGGGGTTGGCTCCATGGCTGAGCCGTGTGTAATCGTTTCCTAAAAGGCCAGGGCTTTGCAGCAGGGATGAAGAGCGCGCTGTTATACAGACGGTCAGCTAGCCAGGCCTGGAGCCCCGGCTCCTGCAGTGCCAGAGATTTCTCCGCCGCTGTGGCAGAATGATAGATCGGCTTTTATCTGCGGATGAATTAATAATGCTGGAGGGAGGGAAAGGAGGAGGGAGAGAGGGAGGGTGGTGAACGTGGCGAGGCAGTCCGGGAAGATTTGTTGCAAATAGCAAAAAAGTGACACAGTCCTCCCTTCTAAATGAACCCTGGGTGACCAGAGAGTGCTGCCAACCGAGGGGTCTCTGTGAGGAAACGCAGAACGGTTTGATTTTCTGTCACCAATTCTTTCCACTGGTAATAAGACAGGTATCCTGAGGCCAACCAAGCTGGGGAAGGGAAACAGGAAGTGAAACAGGAAGTGATATATCTGCTGCAGGGCACAGACCCTCAATGGCCCTGTTATCTGTATTCACTTCATACATATAAAGGTTAAAATGTGAGAAGATGGAGATAGCATTGTCCTTCCAAGCTGTCTGTTCTCCTTCCAGCTGAAGTGATGAAATGTGAGATTTCAAGGTCAGCGAACCACGCTGTGTGCGACTGAGGATCCGGGTGGGGGGGGGGGTGGTTCGGGGGATGTGAGGTGGTGAGCACGCGATATTCACAGATATTCTGCATCCAGCACGGGGGGACGGGAGGGCGGTCAGAACAGCACATGCCTCCCATCATGACCGTAACCCATTAAGATGAATAGAAATGCTCTGGAGACTTTACACGTGTGAGATTAGGAGTCAGTGTGCGAGACTCGGGCTCAGTGTGTGTGTGAGGCGTGAGGAGTCTGAGACGTGATGCGGCTGGTCTCCTCGGAGCGCCCCTCCACGCTCAGGGAACCTGCGCGGGGAAGCGTGTCCCGCTTTCCCAGGGTATAATTAGCACCCCTGTCACACGCAAGGGACCATGGGAAACTCAGAGGTGCGAAAAGGGCTGAGACTCGTTGTCAGTTTCAGTGGCTTTTGTGTCAAATTCTTCATGTCATCTATGCCGGCATCTATATCTCTCAAATGTTCTGGCGTGTCAGAAGAAGAAACATAGATTCCCTTTGGAGAATAAAATATTTGAGTTTTTTCCTATTCATTTTCCCATGTTTCTGCCATTAAAAGATTGAAATTGAAAATCATTCATACAAAATACACTGAAAATAAGTCAGGGTTTGTTTATGTCAGGAAACACAAAGAAAGCTGAATAATTCTGCCATCTCACGATATATAAGGGCTGAATGCATTAGGAGGGGAGAAGAGAAGCGAGAGGTTGGATTGAGGAGAGGAGAGGGTTACTGTTTGTATTTGGTACATTTTATGAACACATGTATAGGAGAATGGGAGAGACAAGGCAGGGACAGGCCATTTCCCTGTAAAGATGATGTAGATCAAGTAGTAGATAGTGTAGATAGAGTAGGCATACTGAGGATTGAGCCAGTAGATATTCCCAGCATGGCATTAGTCTGGGTGAGGAGATAGTATTGTAGTTATGTATTCTTCAATAAATACTAATGCTTTAACACATACACGCACTTTTTTCAGATAACACTCAACACACACAGTGACTAAGTACTGTAGGAACAATGTTGTGGGCATTGCTTGTGAGGGAGGGGAAGAGTGAAGACCAGACGCGACCAAACAGGGGATCTATAAGTTACCAAAGGGGCACTCCAGTAACCACTGAGTCTCGTGAGAGACGAAATGAGAAGGGGGTGCTATACTCCTAAGGGACGTATCCCAAAAAATGAATGAACCCCTAAACGGGTAACTGAGGAAGAAGGAGTATATAAAGAAAATAAAGGAACAGGGAAAAGAAAAGAAGAAAAAATGACTTCGACCCGAAGCAGAGAAAAAGAAAATGTCTTTTCAAAAAACAAACAAAAGACGTTCTGAGGCCCACTAAAACCAGGGGGGAAACTAGTTAGTAAGGGGCAGAAAGGTTTGTGCCCCAACGGTGACACAATAACCCCTTAAAACCACCAGCCTCAGAATCTGGACATATACCGTCCTAATACCTTTTTCTCAAAAGAAAAAACAAACAAACTGAAGTCAGAATTCTTTTTAAATTTCTTTGTTCTTAAATTCCTTACACCTTGCTCAGAAATACGACAGGGAACTGGCTAGAGCAAAACACGTTACACTCAAGCACCGTTCCACTGCCTACTGACGCTTTAAATACCCAGCCACAGGTGTGGCTGGTAATCAGCGGAAGATGTGAGCAACCCACAGGTGAAACCGATCAGAGGTAACCCTGCAGGAATGCATGGAATGTTCAAGCAGGAACAATCCTCCCACAGGAACCAAAAATAACGATTAGCCGAGTGGCTAATCTGCAAGCTCGAACTAATCGTCCCCACACCCCAAAATAACGATTAGCCGAGTGGCTAATCGGAATGCTAACCACTGAGCCGGTGCAGGCACAGAAAAATGATCTACCTGCACAGAAACCGTGACATTGCTGGTGTGTGCATGTTTGGTAATTTTGTTGCTAATATCCAATTTGGAGTGTAGTCTAACAAAAATGTTTTTTATGACACCACATATTCAAGCTCTACATACTGCATTTAGACAAACAGCAGGCATTTGGAGCAGTAGAATTCAAGGTGAAGTTATACGCTTCTGATGTGTGACTTCCCCCCTGGAGAATAGCACCATTTGGCTTTACTGTCAGGTTCCTCACTATCATGCCTTTAACAGTGAAACACAGGTACAAACCTACAAATCACAGAAACACAATAACAGGGGAGTGCTGAGCTGAAACTCTTCTCTAAACCTCAGCCCCCTGTCAGCTCCTGTCCCTATCGATGTGACTCAGAGAAGATATTCCTTCTCTGGATATTTTATGGATTCTAGACATGATTCTATACATTCCCCGTGTTGGCCAGTTAATACATGCATCTGCGTATGTGTCTGTGGCAGTGTGTCAGTATTTGCACTGTAAGAGGAAGCGCGGATGATAAACTCCCATGATGCTCTCAGATATTTCCTGTGTCTCTTTCCTGTAATCTTATGTAATTTTGATCAACCGCTCTCCTTACTGGAAATAAGATAAACGAAAAGCATGCTAAAGGTTACCCAAAGTCATGGTAATGAGACAATAGGGCATCTCATCTATCAGGGGGGAAATTCTGAATGTGACGTTACTTGAGATCACTCTGTCAGTGTACTTTTAAACAAGGTAAAAGTCAAGCTTCTGCTTTAATGTCCAGCTAGGATCCAACAATAATAACATAATTAGGTATGCGATAGAAATAAAGACTGGGGTCAAATGTTACCATTAAAGGGCAGGGTACAAAGTAGCAATTTATAGGTATAGTGTGAGCTGAAATCTATGATTAAAAATCAAACGATTACAAATTAAGATTAAATGAAAGATCTGGAAATACAGGTTTTTAGAAAATTAGATTGGCGTTTGGTGGTGTTCAGGAAATTGAAAATCGTTGTAAAGTGTCACCCATTCTATATGAATATGAATTTCATATCTGTGGTTGATGACATAAGTAACACAAGAGTGACACAGGTAATCTGTAGCCTGACTAAATGCTGCCTAATATTGCATTTGTATTTAAAAGATTCATTGGAAGGCCATATCCTAGAGGTTTAAATTGCACTTGGGTCCTTCTGAAAATTCTATTAAGTCTCACAGGTTTGGTTGTTTGAAGCTTTTGCACTGAAGTCTCCCTCATTTTCAATAAGAAGCTTTTACAAGTGTGATGATAACCCCAACGTCCTCATTACTCAACCTGGGAAACGCCGGCAGAGGCCCAAATATTACATTTGTGCCTAAGTTCCTCTTTATTGGCAAGAATCAGGCAAGATTTTAAAATGAGAAATGTAGTGTAGAAAGAACAGAATTCATCTTCTCATGAAATATCTGCAAGAATTATTATGTAATATCTTTAAGACATGTCACAAAAATTTGCTTTTGGTAATGTGAATTAATGACGGAATGAAAGGTTGTTTGCGTGTGAAAAGAGACACAGAGGAAACACACAGATAAGGAGACAAAAAAAGACAGACAGTGCATTAATTCAGAGGGAGCCCCCCCTGTCTCTCTTTCTCTCTCTCTCTCTCGCTCTCTCTCTCTCTCTATTCCTATCTGTCTCTAGGACACAATCTGTACCCAGGTGAGGCTCTGCAAATCAGGGAGGAGAGGAGGAGTTTCATAACAATGAGAACCCCTCTCCCCCAGAGAACTGTAGAAAATGTTCAGTTTCTGGTTCAGCTGGCTAGCTCTTAAAAAGAACATTCAGCCATTAATTGACGTCAAAGTCTGATGGTGAGCCAGCTGGGCTGACCCTGGCCCAGCAAACTGTGTTTCCTAAAAGACAGTAAAGGAGGGGGGCGCATTT
Organism: Anguilla rostrata; assembly: GCF_018555375.3. Taxonomy (NCBI): domain Eukaryota; kingdom Metazoa; phylum Chordata; class Actinopteri; order Anguilliformes; family Anguillidae; genus Anguilla; species Anguilla rostrata. Next base: position 17,288,348 of record NC_057944.1, read on the forward strand.
CAGACTCTCCTCAGGTACAGCTAATGTAAGCTAAATGAGATACCTTGTGTTGGGTGCATTTATAATGTGTTTCGATGAGTTCTGCCTTAAAGTGCGGTGACAGAGAGGCAGAGGGAGAGTGAATGCACATGATGAAGGAGTGTGTGGCAGTATGCTTGGATGAAGGGAGCTGCTTGAAAAAAAATAACTGGGAAGAAGAGTTTGAGTCTGTTGCCATGCACAAGGAGATGGAGCAGACCAGATGTGAAAAGTTTGGGTGGATGCTGGGAACAGGGTAGGGAGAGGGATAGTAAACGGGGAGAGAGAAAGTGAGAGAAAGCCACGATGCCATCACTGTTAAAGAGATAATAACTTAATAATGACACATTATCATCTGAACGACATTTCCTTAATTAGGGTCGGTTCGACGTGTTATAACATGCATTTCTCTGAGGACAGACAGAAGGGTTTGCTTTAGTTCCTGAGACTGGGGGCACCACAGGACAGTGCATTTAGCACAGATATTTCACTGCACTGCAATGATAGGAACAAAAGCTGTAAAATCATGGAATTATGTAATGTGTGTGCATGTGTGTGTTTGTGTGCGTGCGTGTGTGTGTGCGTGTGTGTGTGTGCACGTATATGTGTCACTGAATGAAATACTGATCAAATTAAATACTAACAATAACATGTAGCATGCCGGATGTGAATGTTCTCTAATGATTAAATCAAATATGAATTTTACGATGAGAAAACCATGTAAGCCAGCTGATGAGACAAGCTACAGATACCTGTTATACTCAAACAAGAGCTGCAAATGTATCTCATCTTAAGCAAAACTTTATGTAGTGGAAACAGGCTGAGGAGGGTGGAAATGCGCTGTCTCAAACGTACAAAACTCTGTTTTGCAGGCAGTCCCATTGGGTTCTGTAGAGGTGCTTCATGTGTTTAAAGAAATGAGTCACAGCTCCTGAAAAATAACCCAACAAAAGACCCCATTCAATCATCCTGCATGGAAAAAACCTGGTTTTACACCCCAAACTGTAATTAAATCATCAGACTCCATGTTCCTTTCTCCTAGTGAGAGATTTGTGTGTGTGTGTGTGTGCGTGTGTATGTGTGTGTCTGCGTGCTTGAATTTGTATGTGTGTGCACGTACGTGTGTGTGTGCGCGTGTGTGTGCGTGGATGTGTGGATGTGTGGGTGCATGCATGCGTGCATGTGTGTATGAGTGCAAGTGTGCATGCATGTGTATGTGCATATATATGTGTGTGTGTGTGTGTGTGTGTGTGCACGCGTACAGTAATGTTACACTCAGCCCCACAGTCATTTGACATTAATTAGCAGGAGCCACACTCCTTTATAGCACTTTGCCTTCATGAAATATTGATCTATTATAACACTGAGGGTATATGCTGTAATATTTGTGTGTGTGCGCGTGTGTGTGCATGTGTGTGTGCGTATGTGTGTGTGTGCGTGCACATGTGTGTGTGTGTGCGTGTGCACGTGTGTGTGCATGCGTACATGTGTGTGTTTCCTTCATTTTTAATAACTGAATAAAGCTCATTATTTTGCAGCTTTCAGAATGTGTTTAATGCTGAGTCACAGGGATTTATCACTGGCCTTTTCTTCACACCTTTAATAGGAATGGGGGACCTAGAGCAGGACCTAGAGCAGGACGTAACCGAAAGGTCACAGGTTCGATTCCCGGGTAGGACACTGCCGTTGTACCCTTGAGCAAGGTACTTAACCGAAATTGCTTCAGTATATATCCAGCTGTATAAATGGATACAATGTAAAAAATGCCATGTAAAAGTTGTGTAAGTCGCTCTGGATAAGAGCGTCTGCTAAATGCCTGTAATGTAATGTAATGTAGAGCTACAATATTACAATGGCCTAGCACAGTTCATCTAGCTCTCAAAGCATGCAGGATTCTATCATTTATTCAGGAACCGAGAACATATTCCCTTTATCAGCTTTAAAGTTCTACAGTGGTCTAGGGTTCTGTAACTCCTTAAGGGTTCTAAACTGTTCCCAGGAATCCTAAAATTGTTCACCATTCTGGAATATTCTGTGGACTTCCAATGCTTCTGAAGCAATAGACTCATCAGGAAGCAGTGTCCTCAGCTTTACGCCCTCATCAGTTCTCAGACATTGGTGTCTGTCCTCTTGTCCTCTATCAGTTTGCTAAAGAATAAACCCACCCCAACCCACCCCCTCCTCGCCCCCCCCTCGCTGACCCGCCCATTCTGTAGCTGTGTCTGCCCAGGTCCCTCTCTGTACACATTTCAAAGAGAATGAACAAAGAAAAACAGCCCAACGTTTAAATGGCCATGCTGTAACCGTATGCTGTGTGAAACGCTCTTTATTTAAATGAAGGCAAAATTGCAATTGCATTAATGTTTAAATCACACATAAGTGTACTGCCTTCTGCAGTACACTTATTAATGGGCTGCTGCATGGGGAGACTGTGTGTAGCAGTGTGCTAGTGTATGCTGGATCTGTTTCATGGGATGTTGCTGCAATACTGGACACAGTGTGGCTCCCAAGCCCATGTCCGTGTGAAAGAGAAAAAGAGGGAGTGAGGGTAAAGGGAATGGAAAAGAGAGAGGGAATAAAGGAGTGAAAGGGTGTCAGAAAGACCATAGACAGTGAAAAAGTGAGAAAGAAAGAGGGTGATCGAATCGGGATGGAAGGGGACGTAGGGGTTAATTAAAGAGCGGCCTGGGGAGAGATAGCAGGGAGTAGATAGGACAGAGACGGGAGTGGAGACTAAAAGGGAGGGACTGGGTGCTGACCGGGCCCCTCAGGCGATTCCCCCCATCTCTGCCCCAGCTCTGACTCAGCCCACTGTTCCAGACACAAAGCTGAAATTGAACATCCGTCAGAGGGTGAGGGGAAGTGACCAGCAGGCTACTCTAATGTGACTGATGACAGACTGACAGGTTAAGATGCAGTCCATCATGGATCCACTGCCAGTGTTTTTATTCAATGACCAGATCACTGGTGGCAGATCTACCCAGACAGAGCTCTCTCTCTTTCTCTATATCTCTCTCTTCCTCACTCACACACACACACTTGCACAGGCACACACACACACCCACACACACATACTCACACGCAACATTACACAACAATTCCACAGAAATTTTAAAAGATAGATGAATTTAAAAGTGGTGCACATATCTGTTTGAGTTACGACACACATGCACATTTTGAGACTAAATTTTGCAAATTGATTGTAAGACCATAAATATGACAAAGAGTTTGGGAGAAACAAATATGTTAACGCTACACAACAGGAAGCTAAGAAATGACCACGCAGGACATATGATAATACATATATACAACAATAGTGTGTGTGTATATATGTGTGTGTGTGTGTGTGTGTGTGTTGGTGATGGTTATGGTTATGGTACAGTGTGTGTGTGTGTGTTGGTGATGGTTATGGTACCGTGTGTGTGTGCGTTGGTGATGGTTATGGTACAGTGTTTGTGTGTGTGTGTGTTGGTGATGGTTATGGTACAGTGTGTGTGTGTGGTGATGGTTTGTTGGTGTGTGTGTGTGTTGTGTGGTTATGGTACAGTGTGTGTGTGTGGGGAGTGGTATGGTTATGTACATGTGTGTGTGTGTTTGGTGATGGTTATGGTTATGGTACAGTGTGTGTGTTGTTGGTGATGTTATGGTACAGTGTGTGTGTGTGTGTGTTGGTGTTGTGGTGGGATGTTATGGTAAGTGTGTTGTATTGGTGATGTTATGGTACAGTGTGTGTGTGTGTGTGTGTGTGGTGATGGTTATGGTTATGACATGTGTGTGTGTGTGTGTGTGGTGGTTATGTCAGTGTGTGTGTGTGTGTGTTATGGTGTGTGGTTGTGGTTGTGGTGTTGTGATGGTTAGTCAGTGTGTGTGTGTATTGGTGATGTTATGGTACAGTGTGTGTGTGTGCGTGTGTGTTGGTGATGGTTATGGTACAGTGTGTGTGTGTGTTGGTGATGGTTATGGTAGTGGTGTTGTGGTGTTGGTATGGTTATGGTACAGTGTGTGTGTGTGTTGGTGATGGTTATGGTACAGTGTGTGCGTGTGTGTTGGTGATGGTTATGGTACAGTGTGGGTGTGTGTGTGTGTGTGTTGGTGATGGTTATGGTACAGTGTGTGTGTGTATTGGTGATGGTTATGGTACAGTGTGTGTGTATATTGGTGATGGTTATGGTACAGTGTGGTGTGTGTGTGTGGTGTTGGTGATGGTTATGGTACAGTGTGTGTGTGTTGGTGATGGTTATGGTACAGTGTGTGTGTGTGCGTGGTGTGTGTGTGTGGTGATGTTATGGTACAGTGTGTGTGTATTGTGATGGTTATGGTACAGTGTGTGTGTGTTTGGTGATGGTTATGGTACAGGTGTGTGTGGTGATGGTTAGGGTACTGTGGGTGTGTGTGTGGTGTTGGTGATGGTTATGGTACAGTGTGTGTGTGTATTGGTGATGTTGGTACAGTGTGTGGTATTGGTGCAGTAGTACAGTGTGTGTGTGTGTGTGTGTGTGTGTGTTGGTGATGGTTATGGTACAGTGTGTGTGTGTATTGGTGATGGTTATGGTACAGTGTGTGTGTGTGTGTGTGTGTGTTGGTGATGGTTATGGTACAGTGTGTGTGTGTATTGGTGATGGTTATGGTACAGTGTGTGTGTGTGCGTGTGTGTGTGTGTGTTGGTGATGGTTATGGTACAGTGTGTGTGTGTTGGGATGATGTACGTGTGTGTGTGTGCGTGTGTGTGTGTGTTTGGTGATGGTTATGGTACAGTGTGTGTGTGTATTGGTGATGGTTATGGTACAGTGTGTGTGTGTGCGTGTGTGTGTGTGTGTTTGGTGATGGTTATGGTTATGGTACAGTGTGTGTGTGCGTGTGTGTGTGTGTTGGTGATGGTTATGGTACAGTGTGTGTGTGTGTGTGTTGGTGATGGTTATGGTTATGGTACAGTGTGTGTGTGTGTTGGTGATGTTTATGGTACAGTGTGTGTGTGTGCGTGTGTGTGTGTGTGTGTGTTGGTGATGGTTATGGTACAGTGTGTGTGTGCTGTGTGTGTGTGTGTTGGTGATGGTTATGGTACAGTGTTTCTTTGTTTCCCCATCCAGAGAGCAGGGCTGAATAAGGCCACAGTTTCAGCATCAGTGTCTGGACCCGCCACCCTGACCTCAGCTCTCACAGCTCGACCTGACCAATCAGATAGGCTCCACTCCAGTCTGGGCCACACCACCCTCTTAACTCACACGCACACAAACCTGTACACACACACACACCACCCTCTTAACTCACACGCACACACACACACATACACACACACACACACAAACAAACACACACACACACACACACACGCACACACACATACCCTCTTACCCTCTCTGGGAAAAGGGAATGCGAGAGGTTTTAGCCAAATTTTTTGCCCTGATTGTGACATGCATCATTTAGACGGGCTGATGTTGTCTGGATACGTTCAGACATAAAAAAAAAGAAAAAAGAATAACTGCCTGGGCTCGTCATTGTTATTTTGAGGCAGCTGCCTGATTCAAGAATCCAGAAATGCATTTTTTAACAAGAGAGAGAGAGAGAAAGAACATGGGATAAATAATTTTGGTTTAAATGGATATGAAATCAAGGCAGCCTTTATGAAAATAAATCATCTTTGTAAGATGATGACTTTATGGGATCTGTGCTTTATATGGCAAACCATTAGAACTATGCAGGGCTATTCATTAGTATGGCAGAGTCAAAGAGCTGACATGGACAGATAATGTGCATGGATCAGCTTGGATACTTGGAAGCTTAGAAGATATTTGCTCAGATGATCCAAATGTTTGGAAAGAGTTCCTGCTCAGATGATCTTATGCAATATTACCTAAGAAGGACATTGAAGATTCACTCTATCATACTGCTATACTATAACTGTAGTGTGTATGTGTGTGTACAAACTGTTAATCCATATACTTATTTACTTATTTTAATATGTAGCCTACACAGTAAGATCCATTTTCTTCTTTCATTATTTTTTAGTAGCGAGATGTGTTGTTAACATCATAATTTTTGCTGTCAAATATCATACAATTTTAACACACGTTAGAGGATGTTCATAATTTGGTGTCAGGACAATCAAAAAAAAAGGGCATGCATGGTTATAAGAAGCCTTTTACAAATTTAAAAAGTCCCCTGGCAATCACAAAAAGACCTGTGACATTTGAGAACAGACTTTCCGCCAATCATAAAAATATCTCTGTCAATCATGAAAAGGGCGCTAATGTTGAGGCGTTGTTCTGGTGCACGGATGCGACTCGCACCCCAGCATTGAATCCCAACCCTGCTGCCGCGTGGTTGGTTGCCCTGCAGGGAGACGCATAAATGGTGGTAGCCTCGTCCAGAGGTAGGGAGGGTTCAGTCAGCCGAAATCCGTGTCACGATCTCTGGTCGAGTAGGCAGCTGCATACGAAGTGTCTTCCTGTTCATCTCTGTGAAAGGCCAACGTAAAAACCCCTGCATATGAAGTGTCTTCCTGCTTATCCCCGTGAATGCTGAGCACCAAAAGCCGTGGTGATGAGACAAGGCGGGGGCATCACATGCTTCGGACGAGAGCATGTGCTTGTCTGCATTTGATTCCAGAGGTTCCAGCATTGAATGCTGATATATAAGACTGGGATTTGCAAACCAGGGAGAAAGCAGAGGGAAAAAAAACCCTAACTGTCATTAAAAGACGTCTATTATAAACAAATGTCCTTACGAATCCAAAAAAAGGCATATGACATTTGCAAAAAAAAAACCTTGCTTCAGTCACAAACTTGCCTGCACTAATCAGAAAAGGGCACTACCAGAGCATCTCTCTGCCTAAAGATGCAGACACTGCATGGTCTGAAAGCCGTCGAAATGATCGCTTATCGGTGGGGGAGGGGGGCTCAAGAACCTGTGCCTATACGCGGCGACAGAGACTTTCGGCTCCACTGTCCATCGATTAGCGAACGGTGGGTGCTGAGTGGCCAGACCTGGCTGGATGCCAGAGATGGTGAATCTGCGTTTCCATCCGAGGGTGATGGGGGGTTCTGAGGGGAGAATAGAAACCAAGACGGAGGGCCAGATAGAAGGGGGCAGGAGCCAGGTTGCTATGGAAGTGGGGCAGGGACAGAGACAGGCGCGAATAGGTCTCTGTAATGATAACAAGGTGGTTGTAATGCTCTCTAATGCATTGCTACTGAAGTTTTTATGCAGATATTTACTGTTATGCTGTTAAAGTAAAGCATGCTCAACATTGTTTTGCGAAAGCCTTAATGTGATTACATTTGTCCCATCTGCTGAGGGCGTCTGCTCCTACGGAAACTCATTTGGGCGCAGTCTGGTTTTCGCAGAGCGGGGGACAGCCCCCCCCCCGCCCCAAACCCCTCCTGATCCGCCCGTATCCCAGCGCCACACGGTGGGGCCCCTCTAATGGGCAAGCGTTCATTTACGCCGATCGATGAGCAGTCCAGACAGGGCCACAGCCCGGGGCATTCTGGGAGAGGCAGCCAACAGATAGGGAGAGCCACCGCCACGGTGTGGGTCGGGATAAAAATACTTTTATTATTTTTTTTTTTTTTCTTCAACCAGGCGCCCTGACCTCCAGCTGTCATCACATGACCGCTTCGCTCATTCTTCCCTTTCGGCGCGTTAAAGTCACTTAAAGTTACACGCACCTTTCACTTGTTCAACCCGGGACTGTGGTAGCACAGAGGAATCTCTCTTTGTATCGGTCCTCTCAATGTGCCCTTCTGTCAGCCCCGGGTCAAAGGCCAGGGGAAGTGCTCTGTGTGGGGGAGTGGAAGGGAAACTGTTGCAAAGGCGATGATGTGGACCTATAATTCATTTCAGCATCACTGCCCTCCGAACTCTATCTCTCTCACTTTGTTTCTTTTATTCCTTTAATTCCCTTTGTCATCTTTCTTGCTCTGATCTAGCGTACCATTTTGATGGAGTGAATTTAACTGATTGTGTCTGGTAAATGGGAAAATTAAAATATAGGAACGTATTAGCTGGTCACATAATGCTGCTAGCATAAGTGAGTCATCTAATAATTTTCTTTTCTCTTATTTTCTTCTTTTCTCTCCCTTTCACCCTTCCTCCTTTCTCTCAATGGCCATAGAAAACGGGCAAGATTTTATTATGAATGAAGAATTAAAGTGTCTATTTGTAATTTTTCAGTTTTGTTGGATTTAGCGACATCCTTGGTCACTGGAGGTCACACAACTTCATTTTCATGCTCCGAATTCCAGAGTTTTGTTCAAAACAAAGCTACACCCCCAAAACAAAGTGGCATGGTTTGCTTGGGAGTGTTAGCTTGGAGACTGTCAGCAATGTCATCCGACACGGTAATATTGAGCAACATATCAAACCTAATTTTAAAGACAAAGTGTCAACACATGGTTACATTTGATATGTTTTCGGCCTACTGTGAGAGACTTCAGCCAGGACTAATAAAGGAGCTACAGTTAGATACAGTAACAATGTTAAAGTACGATAAGTACGATGGTAGTACATATGCTGAGTTTCACTATTTTCTATCCACAACTCTGTAAAAGTAAGAAATGGAGGAGGCTACATTGGGCCCCTCGTCAGCTTTTGGTACGTTTACGTCGACAGACTCACGTGTTTACGGAAGCGCCAGCGTGGAATTTTTGCTTTCTAAACATCTTCAGCAGACAAGTCATGGTTAGAGGACATTTGAATGGTATGCTTTTCCTTAGGGGAATGACGGAGGTCATGGCTGCATGCAATTCACCACAGTGTAAATACATGAACAGCCCATGTATCTATGCATTTTTAGTGCAGTGCTATCTAACATTGGACATTGAATATTCACTCTGCATTCTACAGAAATATTTTTCTTTTACCTTTTACCTCATTTATATAGAAAGAGTATCAGAGCTACTACCAATCAGAGGAGCATTGTGTGTGCGTGTGTGTGCATGCCTGTGTGTGTGTGTGGTTGTGTGTTTGTGTGTGCGTGCCTGTGTGTGTGTGTGTGTTTGTCTGTGCGTCTACGTATAATTTCATGTTTGTTTTTGTGAAGGGAAATACCCATTTATTTTTTTTTGCATTTTTTTCTGCCAGAATAGGATAACAGGCAGACAGCCCTCATGACATTTTGTTGTTTGGGGTTTTGAATAGTTTGAGGATTATTTTCTTTCTGACGGCGCGATTATTTTCTCATACATAACCGGCGAGTAATTGCTTCCTCACAATTAGGGCATCGCGGGAGGCAGGGGGCGGGCACGGCGGCGGGCCGGTGTCGGCGGTTTGGCTTGTAATGAATCTTAATCCCCTGTTATCTGCTCGTGCCCAGAGGCGGCCTCTTAATGCCGCCAAACGCACGGCGAGGAGCCGGCTGGCTACAGACGCGCGCCGTCTCGCACTCGCGCAGATTACACGCGCAGACGTCGCCGCCGCTGCGGCTCGTTCCACCGCCGTTACCGCGTCAACGTCACGAGAGCGTCGTGGGAAGAGCGTTTCGGCAGAATCAAAGAATCTGGCTCTCTCTCTCTCTCTTGTCCTTGCTCATGTTCGTTTTCTTTGTTCATCTTCATCCTTTAAGGAGGGTGAAAGACGCTGTCATTAAAATTGAAATTGGTGTGAAAACTCAGGCTCCTCGGTCTTTAACCTGAATTTTTCATCTTTTCACAACCTCTGAATAAGCCTGACCCTCTTTTTTTTGCAGTATGGTGGCTTAACCCTTGTTTCGAACTGCCTCGACAAATATATCCTATGTGAAAATCCTGAGATGGACTGTGCCAGTCTTGTAGGAGCTGTCTTAGGGTACATGACTTCTCAGAGTTCAACATGATGAAAGACATGCCTCTGTGTGCGTGTGTGTTTCAGGGAACACCGATGTCTTGAGCACACTGTTGACACACAAGAGGTTTTTCTTCTGTTTTCAGCTGGAGGAGTCTGAGAGGCGTGTTGCTATGATACTCTTGCTGCAATGCCAATATTGAAATAAAGGCATGTATGTATGCACATAACATGAGTGCGCAAGCGTGTATTTATGAGTGCATGTGCTTGTGTTTGTGTGTCTGTAATGAGGACAGGTCGTACAGGTCCAGCACACTGGCATGCTGGTTCTCTGGACCTTTAACTCCCGTTTAAACATACAGAAAATGGAATCCTGGCACAGATCCTGCCTTTTTTGTGACTTCTTTTTTCCTCTAGCGTGGGGCTCTGGTAGGCTCACGGCCTTGTGCATGGATGTAGCTTTTTCCTCTCTAATCTTGTTCTTCCAATGTGCACCTATGGGCTCAGTGTCTGCTCTTAATTGAAAAGCAGTTTAGCATGTTGTTCTCTTTTTTTCGGGGGGTGTTTGTTGAGACACGGCTTGTTATTAGCGCAGGGCGTTGCTCTTGGAGGATTGCCTCTGTGCAGAACTTAGTCACTCTAAATGGAATTTCCACATTTTGAAAACCAACCAAGTCACTCCTGGAAATGAAAGAGATTAAATCTCTCACTACGCTTTCCTGGAGACCTCCATTTATTGTCTTTATTTTCTTGCTGAGGAAAGCCACAATCCTTCCTGATATGACTGACTGCACTAATTAAATTATATATATTAGGGGTATTAATCTATATCTGTAATATTTCCTTACATCCGAGGAGCACGGTATAAAGGGAGAGATATTAAAGCCATTGCCAATCAGTCAGTAAAATTACTGTTTATGTCTTAACATCAAAAATAGTGGAGAAAGAAGAGAAGGATGGTGGCCAGGGAAAATAAGTTTCCCGGCGAAAGGACAAGTGGGTGAAAGTGCAGTCCTTGCTGTCTGAGGGCCAGGGCGGTGTGGGCGGAGTTGTGCACAGAGAGCTCGCCCGGAGTGGGTGGAGCCTCTTTGTGGGTGTGGTACAGTGTGTGGCCGGCAGGAACACGCAGTGGCTAGCTGTCATGGGGCGGGGTTTTGTGGGGAGATGAGTGTTCAGGAGATGTTTTTACTCTGTAGTGTGGTGCCTGAGCATGTTGACAAGGGTGGACACTGAGAAATGTGAAGGGGGGGGGGGGGGGGCAGTCTCCCATGTGCTCTTGGCTTTATATGATGTGACCTTTAGGGGTGGAGGTGCGTATGATTCTAAAATGGATCTTGTCTCCATGATTTATCTGCACAGATGTCTTCATCCTGAGCGATTAATATATGTTTATTTTTGCATGTTATTCATGTATATAGCTGAATGGAACCTGCAACCACAGAAATCCGAGGTCAGGCTCTTATCCATAGCGACTCACTGGCTCTGATTGTCATTTGTTGTAATACTGGGAGAGTCAGGCCGGTGCTCAAATGTATGGGAGCCTCAGAACCGTAGGCGTCTATTATGAAATCATTTGCATTGTTTGGAGGTTCTTTAGCAGCAAAAAAACTGCTCCAGAGCTGAGAGCAGCCCTCAAATTTTTCATTTTAGGCTTTTGTGCTGAATTCCCCCTTTCAGCGTGACAGACGCAGGCGTCCAACCTGTCACGAGCTGAAACAAATCATGAATAACCGGATGCGAAACGGCAGGATTTTACAAAAGCTCTTCTCTGAGAATGCATGAAAAGAAATATTGCGCAAAAATGCAACAATTACAGGCAGCAGCTATTAAGCAATCGACACAGAGCAGGAAAGGTTTTCACACAAAGGAGTTGTATTCCCTTTGATATTCAAGCCTGTTTCGGTGCAATCTGCAATGAAAATTATTAAATTGGGAAGGAGGGAGGACAGGGGGCGGAGACTTCTATCTAAAAGCCATGGGGACCTTTGCATTTCTGTGTAATAACGGCTCATTTTCTGTGAAGTCAGTGGACAGGCAAGAATGAATTAAGTTTCTGAGGAGTGCGTGACATTTTGAATAATAATTCTGGGGTGCATTTCGAAGTGACGAAGTCTCTCAAAGCCAGTTATGTCTAAGGAAACCCATCTCTGTCCTGTGCTCTGGCTGTGTGTGTGTGTGTGTGTGTGCGTGCGTGCGTGCGTGTGTGTGTGTGTGGCCATTCTGCTTGTGATCAGTTAACTCCTGTGTCTCGGTTGTCTCTCAGCCCAGTTCTGAGGCTGGCTGGCACCTCTAACAAAGAGCTGTGTACAGATGGGCGGTATGAGTGTTATTCTACTCACGGCCTTCTGCTTAGCTGATTAAGTACGTTTTTTTTTTCTCTTCGTCTTAATAACTGGTTATTGTCGGCATGTAATAAGAGGAGACGGTGATGTTGAGAGCAGCGCTGTGGTACGAGTGAGAGTGAGCGGCCATATCCTTCTATTGTATGAGTCAGCATTCCTGAGCGTTTGCTCCCCCTGGATATGTGCGGAGATGCGCACGCCCCTTGTCCTCTAGGCACACTCCAATGTTGAATTCGTCAGACTGTAAATTAATTAGAGGCCTTCTCCTGCGGAATGCGCTCCCTGTCCTGACAGTGTGGCGTTTTCTGCTCCGTTGTTTAAAAGAGAAGGGTTTGTACTGAGGGGGAGAGTCTAAAATGATGATCAACTTTCTTTTTCAAAATCATGTTTCTCAATTTGTTTGCCCTTGTTATTCTTCGATTTTAAATGCCGTGTGTCCTGAGTCTTACCTGATTAAAATATAGCTAATACACAATCGTGATAGTGTTATGGGCTATATCAGAAGGTTTACACTAATGTAGTAATATCCGTTCAGATTTCCCCAAATAAAATAAATCCTTCATGTTATTACACCCATTGCTGTAGATTCCCATCATGGCATTGCTACAGTAACGTGAACTCTGTGGTCATTCAGACGCACACTGTGTGCACACTGTGTACCTTTTACGAGTTCAGAGTAGTTCTCACCAACTAAATACCTTTTCCAGCCATACTGCCTGAAATAAATCTTCAGAGATCTTTAGTAGGGTGTATCCCTGATAAGCAACTAAATTTGAAGCCCCAGGCAATGATTTGTATTGCCATAACTTTTCTCCCTCCTTTAATTTGAAGCATTCAGCCAGAGAGAAAATTAAACTGTGATGCCAACTGCCATTTTTATCATTCTCCCATGTTTGCTTCTGTGCCTCAAGTCTCCCAGCAAAAGATATGCAGCTGCTCATGGCAGGGAAAGGCATAGATTTTATCACGTGTACAGTCAAGTCAAATCAATTTGTCACATCTGTTGCCCTTTCCTTTTTGATCAATTCAACGAGAAACACCACATCATAAAGTCACCACACTAGGGAATATCTAGCTATGTTGGTAACATGCATAATGTATTCAAATACAACAGTATAATTGCACAGTTAGAAAGACACTGCATCATGCCTGTTTAGTTTGACCTGCCGAATGTCCCAAGGGTAGCATCTTGCTGTTTTGTTTGATACAGCAGAATATTTGCTTGGTGGTTTTTGTGTCCTTTGAAGGGATGCAATCCACACTTGTATGTGTGGATTTTGTACATAAGGACATAAGTGTTTATAGCTCATTTATATTTCTATTTTTTATTTTTTATTTAATTATTATTATTATTATTATTATTATTATTATTATTTATTCTGAACACAGCAGGGTGACAACACCTGATAGTTATCAATTATTTTGTATAAACGAATACATTTCCCCCCCTCATGTGAGTTTGTGCAAAAGGAAAGATTTATTTAAAAAGGATTCCATTTGCTTAAAGTCTGGACAGCTGGATTAATTGCATGTAGTTGTCTGGCTAACATAAGTTCTGTTACTTTTTAATCATTCAGTCAATCCAACTGCACTGCACTTTTCTGTCTCAGAGCTTGTCCCTGTGTATGGATGTCTAATCCAGATCATTATTCCATTATCGGGTCAGTCAAGCCTAATTAATTACGAGCTCAGATAGAACAAAAGCTAGCGTACACAGTTAGCCCTTGGGGCTAGCTCTAGCTGCGATTTGGAGAGGGCAAAGTGAGAAAAGGAACATCTGCCTTTGCTGAGAGAGGAGGTGATGGGGCGACCACACTTTTACCTTCTCTTCAGCACAGTACCGTTGAGACCGTGCAACAAGCCACACACACCCTTCAGGTTACCCCATTGGCTGTCTGCAGCGAGGTCACATGACCTGGACTGATGTGTTCAAGTGCAGAGGGCAAAGCGGGCTGTCGTTAGGCCGTTGTATATGTCAACACGCCCTTGCTCTCTGGAGTGCTGGTCAAAGGAATCTTAATTGCCTGGTATCTGTAGAGTCAGGCGGGTAATTTGGAGGCTTAGTGTAGTATGGGAGGAGTGACCAAACAGGGGCTAGGAGTTTTGAGCAGCTTGGGGATCAGTAAGAGTGGTCATTCGCTGGTCTGCTATTCATGCCCTGTCGACCTTGAGCTGCCTCCTGCGTGCATTAGTGCTTCAGGGGGAGGGTCTCGGTGTTTGCCGCAGAACGCTTGCTCAGCGCATTCTCTTGACGTCCTCCATAGGATCTCCTGGCTGGTCCCACTGCGGGAGAGCTTGTGGTGCACTGACACAGCACTGTGAGGGAGCGGCAGGGTCACTATCTGCGCTTCTCATGCGAAAATAGTGTTTCTGCCTGGCTGTGCTTCCCAGAAACCAGCGGCCGCCCCCTCTCCACTCAAGCACCATCATTAACCAAAAAAGATAATCATTTCTTTTTTTCAGTTTTGTTCCAGTGATTGAGGGTAATTGAATGTTGACTACGAGCTTTCAGTTCTCGAAGTGCCGCATAACATTTGCATCCGCCTCATGTTCAGAGCACTGTTTTCTGTTGACTTTTTGAATTACTGTAGCCTCATACAGTTAGCCTGAATTAGCCTAAGTGAACTTCAATTAATCAGAAGTATTGCAAACTTAAATTAATCAGGAGTCATTCATTTTCCTGGATGTAGCCTGATTCAGATTAAGTCTCAATCAAGTCTCAAAACCTAGATCAGCTGGGATTAGCTGGCCATAATATAACAGGTAAAATATCTGTCTGTCTCTCCACTTGGTTTCTCAATTGTCTGTCTGTCTGTCTCTTAGCATACGAGTGTTGGATGGGCTAGTCTCTGAGTTTCAGCAGCTGTTCTGTGTTCTATTCCCTACCAGTTCCTCATGGGGTGATTAATTACAAGCCAGGATCACCCACAGAGTGAGGGATCACAGTTAACCTCTCTGCCACCACTCATCCCTGTCCTGGCTGCCTAACTGGCATTCATCTCCCACCAACCCTTGTTTCAGATGGAGTTTTGCTTGTAAAACTAAATTTTCTGCTGTTCCAGTGAGGGTATATCCAAGTAAAAAATGTGAACCCTTCTTTTGACAGACCTCTCTGGATTGAGGATTGTAAATTAAAACATAGAAAATTTGAAATGTTTCAACAGTCTCACTACAGTCAGATGATTTACATGAAGCATGCGGATTCCTTTCAGATGACTTTTTGTATTTTATTTTGTATTCCTTCTGCAAAATAAGTATGGATTAGACTCACTGTTTTCATGTGTACCTTTGCCCTTGTTACTCCCATCTTCCCTATTGGCCGGACAGCAGATACAATTGCCCAATCAGTGGACTGGGATGGTTATTCACCCGACATGAAGCAAGAGCCGGCTATTGAGGCAGACAGCATGTCTGGCACTCAGACCAATGGCCCGACTATCAAAGGCATTTTCCAGCCTTTTCATCCAGCTTTCTGGAAGGCCCAGAGGCTCTGTCCGCGCACTTCTCCCCCAGTGCTGCTAGCACATGCGGCCGGGAGCGCGGCTCGGACTCGAACCTGTGCTCGTGCGGCCCGCGCTCTTTAGATCTCCAACACTGTCTCCTTTGTGGAATGTGTTCCATCGGCAGCGGCCTCGCGTCTGCACGCTAACAGGGCCCGCTCAGACGCACACCTGGGCCGACCCCGGCTGATTTACGGCCCTGCGTTCCGCCTCTGTGCTGTGGGACAGCACCATGACTGCAGTGTCAGGCCTGGTGGACTGGCACTGAATGTGAGGCCAGAGAACTGTGGCTTCCAGGCCTGAGTGAGACGCTATGGACTCAATGAGACACTATAGTATGAATCAGTGAGACACTGAAAACTCAATGAGACACTATGGACTCAATGAGATACTATAGTATGAGTCAGTGAGACACTGAAAACTCAGTGAGACACTATGGACTCAATGAGACACTATAGTATGAATCAGTGCGACACTGAAGACTCAGTGAGACACTATGGACTCACTACCGAGACATGAGACCTAGACTCATAGACACTTATGAATCAGTGAGACACTGAAGACTCAGTGAGACGCTATGGACTCAATGAGACACTATAGTATGAATCAGTGAGACACTGAAGACTCAGTGAGACACTATGGACTCAATGAGACACTATAGTATGAATCAGTGTGACACTGAAAACTCAGTGAGACACTATGGACTCAATGAGACACTATAGTATGAATCAGTGAGACACTGAAGACTCAGTGAGACACTATGGACTCAATGAGACACTATAGTATGAATCAGTGAGACACTGAAAACTCAGTGAGACACTATGGACTCAGTGAGACACTACAGACACAGTGAGACACTGAAGACTCAGTGAGACGCTATGGACTCAATGAGACACTATAGTATGAATCAGTGAGACACTGAAAACTCAGTGAGACGCTACGGACTGAATCAGTGGGACACTACAGACTCACTACACCAGTGGCTGGTCCAGAAGTGTTGAAGAGGGCCATGCACGAATGTGACACACAGAAATAAACAGTGCGACGTCTTGCACTTTTGAAGTGGAAAAACACTGAGGTGGCACGGGCTGGTCAGTCAGGGGGATTTATTGCTCACAGCGGCTATCGACAACCCCCCCCCCCCCCCCATCCCCGACCTCACGACACCGCTTTCCCTCCTGGCGTCCGTACGTATCGGTTACCCTGCGCTCTGGTGCCGGTTGCCATTTGGACGACGGGCGTCCGCGAGGGGCGCAGATCGTTACCCCTCGGCGCTCTCCCCGGGCTTCAGAAGAGCACCGCGCTCGTTTCTAACCCCGGCTTCCTGGAGCTCCGGGTCTGAGCGGGCTCCGACCTGCGAGAGCGGAGGCGGTGACATTAACGGAGGATTAATAATGCATGGGCGCGCGGGTGGACCTGGCCTGCTCCCTCTGAGGCCCCGGCGCTCCGCGGTCCAGTCACACACACCCTGCTCACTCAGCCGCAGCTCCAGCGCGGAGAGGGAGGGCTCGGCTTGTATGAGGGGTTCAGAGTATTCTCTTCAGCTTGTGGGGAACGTCATAATTATGTCATAATTTTGCAGTTTGTTGCTGTCCTTTGGGTGGCAAAAAACAATTAAACTTAAATTAAAAACTTAAACACCTAAATTAAAAATAAAAAATGCTTAAATTTATTACCAGAACTAGTGAAATCAAATGCCTGTCTGAGTGCTATAATATGGAGACTCCTTAGAATGGATTTTACAAATCCTAGATTTAACCATTGTTTCTCTGCACGGTCACAA
The DNA here is from genome assembly GCF_018555375.3 of Anguilla rostrata. NCBI lineage: Eukaryota > Metazoa > Chordata > Actinopteri > Anguilliformes > Anguillidae > Anguilla > Anguilla rostrata. Next base: position 17,305,750 of record NC_057944.1, read on the forward strand.
ACTGCAGGCTATGACTTGGGAGATTTACATTAGTTTTTTGTGATCAGTGATTGTAGTTATAGGGCAACAAGAGTACACAGTGCCTTTCTGTGTATGTCTCCCTTGTGTTCTTACCGTGTGTTCTTTGCAGTGAACAGGAAGTGATGTCAGTACAGTGCAGGTCAAGGGTGAAGAGGCTACTTTACTAGATTTTTGCTGGTTGCACCCTCCTTCTCCTCCATCTGTGAACACAGCTGATGGAACTTCACTCCCAATCAAATGAGCTTTCCTTTCGATAAACACAAGAGAGCGGAACCACTGCTGCATTTTGCTTTTGATTATCACTGATGCAAAAACACGTCTCTCTGTCCTCTGTCTCTCCGCCTCTTTCTTTCCCTCTTCTCTGAAAACTATTATCTCCTCTCATCTTCGGCTCAGCTTTCTAAGAGGGGAGATGCAGGTGTAGCCGCTGAACGGTCCCATGATGCATTTTCCCTCCTAACACTGAAAGATTAATCTTCCCGTGAATCGCCTAAGTGGAGATGGAAGATAAAGTGCAATTTTGCTGGATTTCATGACACGGCTGTGTGTCTCGTTAAAGTCTGACGTACGCTATCGGTGATGCAAGGAATCCAGTGGGTCTGAATGACACAGGCAAAATGGCAGCCTGGTGACAGTGACAGATAATTTAGCTTGGCCTTGGTGTGCAGGAGGGGGACAGGTGCGCTATAAGTCACTCTCTTTGACACATAAAATAATGCATCCATCTTTGCGAATGCTTTGCTCCTCGCGTCTGCAAACACTGGCTTTTTCTCACTGGTCCTTTCTCCCTTGGTGACTGTGCACCTCATATGCTTCGTTTTTCCTGACTTTTGACATCACCATCTTTTATTTTGTGTCCCACACCTTCACTCTCTGCCCTAGCAAATAGTATTATCACTATCTGTGGTTGCATGATCATCATACAAGCGGCTATGACCCAGTTTATAGGTATAAGAATATTCATTTTCTAAGACACAACTATCCTGCCAAGGCTTTGAACTTGTGACCACTTCTCCACATCTGGCTCCATTGTAGAGCAGTGGAACTGGCAGCGCCCACAAGCCCCGCCCCCCTTGGTGTCCTTCACAGACACGGCTGTGTTTGTCAGCAGAAGAGTGCTGCATTGTCAGAGCTGCACTCCGCCCTCACCGCAATGGAAGCCAAGCTAGCTTCCAGCCCCCCGGCCTCCACACCTCACCTGCCCCACACGGCATCAGTGGGGAATGGTGCTATTCCAGCTGGTGCTATGTAGAGCCAGGTGTGCCAGGTGCATGGAGAGCAAAACAAAAACACAAATCAGTGTACACATGACAAGGAAAGTGTAATCTTTCATTTTGTTTTTTCTTTTTAATTCAGCTTTTTGGATTCGCTTACATGGCCGATTAAAATGGATGAATATCACTGGCAGCTGTTCCTGTGAATATCATGAATTACTGCACAGGGGCAAGGGTGGAGAACAGGCCACTGTTACTGCACTGCATTGCTCAAAACATCCAACAGCTATATTCTGCTCAGGGGTGGTGTCTCTGTGTGAGTGGAGAAACAGAGTATTTATCATCACCTCACTAAATTTGAAAAACAGCTTTCTCCTGTTCTGTATTAGTCTGAAGTTCAAGGTTATTATTTATGTGGTGTTATCATTATTGTTGTTATTATTATGCTTTAAAATAGTCCTGAGGTTTGAGGGCCAGTGAGTATTGCGCTCCCTGGGGAAAGGAAAGAGGAGGGAGATAGAGAGATGAGGTGTCTGCATTTGGGAGAGACTGAGCTTTTGGTCTGTCTTTTCAATGCAGCTGAAGCCGCCTGCCTACAGGCCCCTGATATGACATTAACAGGAAAACATCATGTGACAGACTGTCCGCGTGTTCAGTCCAGGTTTGGAATTCCTGCTTGTTAAGTGGCGGTATGGTGCGCCCCCCCGTTAATGAGTTTGCAAGCTCGTGTGCCATTTTCACTGGGATTATCTCATTAGGGTCGTTCTCGTTAAGGGAGTTCAATGTTTATTAAGTGTATTTATAGTAATTACCGCTGGCTTTATTTGCAATGGTCTTTTGTGCCATCGTGAGCATGACTTGAGACAATTTCCAGAGGGTTACTGACGGGCGCTGGCTCGAGTCTGTCACATGACACCGTATTGTCACATGGTACGTCTCTGCGAATGCTGCAGTGGTAATTGCATTGAGGGGTTGGCCCGGGTCAGCCAGGGTGAGTGCAACGTGATCCCTCCCCCGCCCCCTCCTCCCCTCCCACCCCCACTCCTGGTGCTCCTCTCACTCATTTGCTGGGAGCAGAAGGTCAGCTTTATCTCAACTGCCTCGGATCAGCTATTGGTGCTAAAGCCTTCTGTGCTCGCCAGTGAACTTGGCCAGAACGGATGACAGAAAGCAAGACTTGATTATTTTTGGGCTGTAAGATGGGGGAACTGTTTCATTAAAGGGGTGTGTGTCCTCTGGATTAGAAGAATTTGTAGTTTGAGCTAGATAACAGTCACACACTAAAATGACAGAGCTGGAAAAACTCTGCCTGAAAATGTATACACACACTGCCCCCCCACCCCCCACGCACACACACACACACACACACACGCACGCACGCACACACACCCTACTGGTCAGAGACACACAGACTGTGAGACACACAGATTGTAAAGTAATCGAGTGTGCCTGTGTTAGTGCGTTTGTGTGTATGCGTTTCTTTAATATTGATTGGATCAAACCATCTTGTCTATTGGGTCTGTTGATGGTAAATATTGTGAGCAGAATACTAGGATGTAAACTACACTAGGTTGCCACTGGTGACAGAGCATCTTGAACACAACTTTGTGTACTGAAGTGGGTCCACGAGGTTAGTAAGACACCATCTTAACCCCGCTCTCCAAGAGTTTTACTAGCGGTTGAGTGTATTCCAGTCCGTGTGCTCGCTGGTTTCTCCTTTCCTGTTTGGAGTGGCGTTGTATTAATAGGCTGCGATCAGGGGAGCTGGTGGAAGGGGTTCTCGTAATTCATTCCCGTCTCTGTACATCTTTTTATAGCAGTCCACTGCTGTTCTGCCAGGCACCAGCAGATTCGCCAGAGCCTTTATTTCCATTTCAAATGGGAGCAAACCCGCTGCAATTGTCAGAGTAATCGTACACAGCAACTCTATTTGACAGAACATCATGTGTGCTAATATTTGAGACGTTCGATTTCAGCAGATTTAAAAAACCAATTAATGCTGTGGCTACCCTTGTTTGTTATGATCTATGACCTGAGTTGTATTTAGATGAATGATATTTGTTGCATTCTTCAGACATTTTGAATGTAAAAATAAGGGCATGCAGTCTATGCTGTTAAATTACCATCATCATCCAAATCACATCCTCACAAATGCAAGAGATCTTACAATGCACAAATATTCAATTGTGTGTTATTACAGATACACTTTCTTTAGATATGGCAAGGACTAAATAGGACTCCTGTGCATCATTATATTGCCCTGTAGTGGATATCAATTTAAAATAATAATGATAAACAAGCAGTGACTGTAACCTTTTGAATTAGGTAATATAATCTGTTTCTCAGATGCCGTTTTCCCAGTCATATGTCTTGGTGTTCTTATTTTGGAATATTTTTCTGTTGACTGGTTTCATAGTGCCCATCACTGAGGTCTGTGTCTGTGGTATAAGAGTGCACTCCAGTGGTCTGGCAGCAGTGGGAGGAGGGTGAGGGGGGCGGGGAGAGTGGTGGGGGTGTGGGGGTAGTCAAAGGCCAGGGAAATATTTGGAGAATGTTCTTTTGCCCTGAGAAAACCAACAGAGAGTATGGGACTGCACAGTACTCCCATTTTTATTTAAAAGCTGAAATATGGCTGAAAGACTTGTGTAATGAGGCCAAGGTGATTAATGACGGCAGATAAGCAGTACATACAAGCACAGCCAAAAACACACATATCATACACACACACACATCATGCACACACGCACACACACACACACACACACACACATAATACACACATATCATACACACACACACATCATGCACACACGCACACACACACACACACACACACACACACATTATGCACACACACACACACACACACACACACACATAATACACACTCATCATGCACACACAGACACACACACATCATACACAGACAAACACACACACACATACACACATCATACACACACTCTCACAAACATACCTATGATTTATATGAACACAAGCATGCATGCACACACGCACACATATGTACACACAGACACACAGACAACATACTCTTGCTCACAAACATACCCTCACATATGATTTATATGAACATACACACACACACACACACACACACAAAGGAAAAGTGTATACATAAACAGAGGATGTTTATTCTTTACTTCGAAATAGAAATTATATTAATCCTTGTGTGTACATCTAATTAAACAATGCTTGCATAGAAAGGAAAGGTAAGACCAACATGACATACTGCTCTGGGTATTAACATAATCCACAGAGAGGCATTGAAAAATATGTTTATGTGCATATCTATTGAAAGCACTCAGAGTGCATGCTGTTTCCCCTCACATATTCTAAGGAAGATATATTTCTGCAGATGCACATTACGTAAACATGAAGGCAGAGTGGTGCTTGTTCCTCTATGTGTCAGAGAATGCGGTGCTGGTCTACTGAGGGGAGCAGTGGTTTGCAGACACCTTTTCTGGGATGTCATGGGTTCCAATCAGATTTACTTACTATAAAAGCTTTCCCTAAAACCGCAAATGTGGAAGCAATGGCGACTTTTAAAAACCAACGGAAAGCATTTCTTTTTTATTATTCTTTTATGGAATCAGTGTGTCTGACTGAACTGTGCTTTCCCTGTATTTAGATGATGGTTTTTAACTGTTGTGCATCCAGGGACTTCTCGGTGCGGGGACCGCAATATAAAAATTAAAATGATTGGCTGGCTGAGGGATTGAGCTGTGAAATAGAGGTCTGCCAACAGCAGGGGAAAGCAGTGAGAGGAGGTGAATGAATGGTCCTCCGGTCCGCTCCTCCGTAAGCACCCCGCTCACACATGCCCTCGCCCGCCTCACTGACACTCGCTCCATCGCTTTAATAACCCCGTCCAAATACATCCACCGCCGCTCATCAGCCATAACAAAGAGGAGGCTGTGGAGCTGCTCAGCGAGTCCATTTGAAAGGAAATTAATACCCACGATGCAGTGCTCCGGTCCGCCTGCCACTGGCCTACGGTTTTTCTGACACCTTGCACGTGTGCTACTTAGCCTACTGCAGCCCAATACACACGCACACACTCACATACACTCGCACACTCACACGCACACGTTCACACACCATTGCTGTGACTGCTGGGATTCGGAGTTCCCCCATCCCTCTGCCGGCCCTCCTTCCCTGTCTGTTTCTGCCTCCAGTTCAGGCTCCGCTTCTTTGGGACGTACATACAACACATAAAGTAATAACACAACCTTTACCTTCACGCTCCATTGTGTTTGATAGAGGAGGGGTGTTTTCCCCTCCACAGAGAGGACAGAGAGAGAGAGTGATAAGATCAGACCCTCGGGCGGCTCTGAATGGCATGGGAAGGCTAATGTTGCGACTGGGCGGTCCTGAGTTCAGTGTCCCCGTCAGCTTTTTATTTGCTGTGCTGTAAAAGCCATACTCATCCCCGCTTGCTGTCACCGGAGTGCGGTTGTCAAGGTAACGTTTTTGCGATGTCATCCGAGAGGGAGCGTGATTCAGATCTGTAGCCGAGATCGGCACGTTGCTATGGACGCGGTGACGCCCCTCCGCTCGTCCTGCATGCGCCTTTATATTTGGGGTGGGACGCCCCTCTGTGCAGAGGAGACTGCTGATGAGGGCGCTGCGTGCGTCGCTGTCTGGACTCCCGCTTATTGGATCCACCGCCCCGTGTGAGCGGATGTGCCGTCTGCCCCCCGGGCCCCGCCGCGGCGGGCGTCCAGCTGCAGCCTGGCGGATCGAATTAGGCGGGCGGCGGCCTCCGTGAGGGGGGAACGGTGGGGGGGCGGGACCGTACTTTGTCTCACAGGCAGCTCGCCGCTCATCTTTACACAGAAGGAACCCAGCTTCTGAAGGCTGTGTGCGTCAAGCATTCTGTGTCAGGCGGTAGAAGGGAGTGGTGAATCACCAGTCTACTGAACCCATTTGTGTGTGACTGAGCTGAGTACCTGCTTTTTGAACCAGGCTTGCGCTTGGACCGTTGTCTTGTACAGGTCGTGAAATTGATCCGTGTGCACCGAGTCCAGTTATTGGATTTTACAGTTGCCCTTGCCTTTGCGATATAACAGTACTTATTAGTTTGCTGGCTTTGAACTGCGTGGACACATGACTGTTGTCACAGAACTCATGACATGTCACAAATCAACAGAGGCTGTGGGCGTCCAGTTCTGTAGAGTGTTTAAGTAACTTCTCTTTTTGCCACCTACTGTAACTTTACATTTCCAAAGAGGAACGAGCAGAGAATCCTACTCCTGTTGAACTTGACTTTGGGCTGACGCAGAGTAAGGCTCTGGCGTGGAGCTGCCAGCAGTACCTGACACAAGTCACAGGTACTAAAACATCAGATCTCTGGCAGTCTCCTTGCCATCAGTTCCAGGCAGAGGCACTCAACAGTCCCTGTGGGGACGCACCAGGAATGGAAAGTCTTTAGCAATTAGCAGCGATCGATCGGGAGAGCGGCACGGAGAGTCACGGGCGTCCGGCTAAAAACAGCTGCCCCCCGACCTTCCTCCTCGGGCGTCCTCGCCTGACCCGCCCCTGTCACCGAGCCAAGCGCTGGAGGCGCGGGGTGGGGGGGGGCAGGCGGCGGGGCGCCTCCTGGGACGGTTACACTGGCGGCTTGTGCGGTGCCGCCCCAGCGGCATTGTGGGACAGACGCAGCCATAGTGGGAGCATTGTCCTCCTGAGGAGAGAAGAGCCGTGCGCGTGGCAGCGTGTCTTTGTGCTCCCTCCCCTGCGATTACGCCGGGATCAGCCCATCAGCACGAGCTGCTCAATATTCACCGTGGGGGGCGGGGGAGACGGGTCCGTGAGACTGGCGCAGAGACGCGCGGGGAGGTGTGCGGAGGGGGAGACGATGATCGTTTTCTGTCCGGGGCGCGGCGTCGCCGACCAGGCCTTGTTACACCCCCGCAGCACGGGGCTCGGTAAACGGATAAAACCCTCTCGCCTCCCCAGCTGCTGAGACGCGGCACACCTGAGGGGAATGTGGAGACAAGCGTGTGCCTTTTTTATCTCCCTTTCACTGTCTCTCTCTTTCCCGTCTGTCTCTCCCCTGATGAAAAGTCTTTTAGCTGTGTTGAGATTCTCTTTGTAGGCTCTGTTGTAAGCTCTGTTGAGACTCTCTTTAATGTGACAGAGGTTAATGACATTTATGTGCAATTAATCTGCTTATTTGACTCATGCAGGGTCTGCATGACGTATAGACACCCTCCCAGACTGTACTTTATGCATCTTCATCAATGATAATGGGTTTTAATCTTCTCATCTTCCTCTCTCTCTCTTTCTCTCTCTATCTCTCTCTCTTCTCCTCTGTCCCCAGGGCCGCTGTTCCAGAGAGAACTGTAAGTACCTACACCCTCCTCCGCACTTGAAGACTCAGTTGGAGATAAATGGAAGGAATAACCTGATCCAGCAGAAGAACATGGCCATGCTGGCACAGCAGATGCAGCTGGCCAACGCCATGATGCCTGGGACACAACTGCAACCAGTGGTTAGTATCTGTACAGTACCCTTACCAGCCCCACCTTCCCAAACAGCAAACGCCCTAACTTTCCTGCACTCACCCAACACACTTCCCATCTTCCCACTCAACAAGGGAACACACCTCCCAGTCTGTATGTCCAGCTGAGCCATGCCTTTAATTGACCTAGAGCCCCTCAGCAATGTACGCCATGCGCCTACTGCTCAGCCTCCTTAAATGAAGTCACATGGTCCACCTCCACCACCATCTTATCCTGCAACACCAGATTTGCCAGATTTGAATATGGCGAACCTGTCCAAAGCCAATTTTCCCTAATCTGGCGACACGGACCACAGGGCTTCTGGAGATCCCCTGGGGTGACATCAGACACTAGAGGGGGCACACAGAAAGGCAAGCATAGCCTTTCTCTAATTAGCCGTTAATAACTTTTGTTTTGAAAAGATTGCGTGTTCCTCTGATCTGTCACAGAAAGGATATTGCACGGGCTCGGTACTGAGAGTGCTTCCTGTTCTCTCCTTTGAGAGGTTCTGTCTCACAAATATACATTCTCTGCAACGAATGCCAAAGAGATCCCACTTTTCTCTTAGAAGTCTTGGAGAAAACTTCACACAGTCGAGTTCAGAGTCAGCTTTTAGGCAACAACTCTCAAGGCTCTTATTAAAAAAGGAGACTTAATGTGAATATTACAGAAGAGCATTGTTTAATAAATGGCAGTCGTAAAACTACTGTACTATAAAGAAAGAGGGCCCAGTTTCATTTGAACGTAATAAAAGGAGAGCAGATTTAAATGAAGACTATAATGCATTTGCAGATTTGACTCCTGACAGGAGCTTTGTAGCAGCAACAGCTTTGTTTCAGCAACAGCAATTTCTCCTACTCTTGCTTGTTGCTCGGGTAGCCACGCTACACTGATAACAAGGCTGTGCTAATAACCATGCCCAATGAATCAATCCTGTAATCATGATCTTATCCTGTACAGTACCTTTGTATTAGAATGGCAAACGAGGGCTTTACCCTCTTTATTCAGTCAATGGCAGCAAATGACAATGCTAGCGCTCTGACCACAGCTTAAACAGCATGAGGAGGAGAGACCGTGCGCTGCTGTCCAAATGCACATCTTCAAACAAAACCACGCTGACAAGCTCCGCTCAGCAGATTAAACACCCACTAAAGATCTGTCCTTGATACATGCTAGGATGATTGCTTTTTGTCACTTAGCCCAAAGATGAGGGCATTGATTGAGTTTTTTGTTCTTCCCTTTTTTATCCGTTCTTTCAGCTGTGGGGAAGAGAGGCACTGCAGGTTGGTGTGAGGGCGTTCTCAGCTCTTATCTTGCGTCAGGGGGGCAGAGCCATTCAACCTGTCGAGGAGATGAGACGGCCGTTAAACCAGACTACTGTTGTGAAACACAGTGAAACTTCACATGATGGCAGCCCACCTGAGAAACAGTGTGAGAGAGACAGAGAGAAAAAGAAAGAGAGAGAGAGAGAGAGAGAGAGAGAGAGAAATTATCCCAAATTATGAATCATTTTAATTTTATATCAAGAGAAGAAAAATGTGCAATTCTGTTAGGGGAAGGATCAACAGCCCCAATTGCGGCACAGTTCATTTCAGCCTGTCATAACCTGAGGGACAGTGAGTGACTACCCACCCCATATACACCCCATTGTACATATTTATTGATTTACTTCTGTTGCTGTCAATGCTGTTATTGTTATATATTGTTACATTTATCATTATTATTTCAATATTATTATTATTATACATATTATATATGTATGCTTTGGCAATATACATTTGTATTTCATGCCAATAAAGCAACTTAAATTGAAAATTGAAAATTGAGAGAGAGACAGTGAGAGAGAGAAAGAGAGAGAGGAAGTGTGCACAAAGAAAAGCACCAAAGGAGGGAGAAATAGTAAGAGAACAAGTGGAGAAATAAGTTTTTTCTCTCGATCTTAAATGTGGAAACTCCTTTCAGTTTCATGCATGATGTGCTACTGAAGGTGATCTAATTAGAGCACATGACCTTCTGTGCCTCCAGTATGATCTCAGGATACTGCCACCCCCCCCCCCCCCCACACACACACACACACACACGCATCCACATTTACAGCTTTATGTATAGCAATCGTGACTCATCCCACCTTTGTCCTCAGAAAGAATCTCCAAAACCAAAAGTGTTCTGAAATGGCCAATCAGGAGTCACGTGTAGTTTTTATAGAGAGGTCTCTGCTCTCTCCCTCTCTCTCGCACTCTCTCTCTCTCTCTCTCTCTCTCTCTCATTATTAGTGTCTCACTTGGTCTCTGGTACTTTGTCCCACATTTCCATTTTAAAGGCATCACGTGTGCACCCGGCTAATTAATTGGCGAATTTGCAGTAAGCATCAGGCAGTGAGACAGCCGGCCCAGACGGATTTGAGAAGAGGAGGCTGTGACCGTAAATTACATTTCACTCCTCCCTGCTTCTCTACTGAGCCACTGTTTCCCCCGATCAGATAATAACTACAGGCTTTTATTGGAAAAGGGAGGTGCCGCTAGCCCGCTACTGCAGAAAGCAAAACCTGCCTTTGCGCTTGGAATCATCCACAGAATGGGTGGTAAAGACGAGCCCGGTCTACGCCCAAGGAAACTCCAAGCATTGAATAATTTACTGTGTTCAGACTATTCAGAAATGAGAAATAGATGAAGCACCGCACTGAAAATACATGTTTTTGAGAAACTGTGATATATGCAGTATCTGTCCCATGAATCCCACAGAATAATGTCCCTTTGTTGGCTCTCTCATGGGAATCAATGTGCTTCTCCTCGTGGTCATGATTACCTCATGGCTCCAGGAAGTACCTTACGGTGGTTTCCATGAACAGAGAACCTATGTGTGGTCATTTAAGTGTGACTGCAGACACCAAACACCAGTAAACACCCCTAAAGTTCAGGTTTTCACCCAGAACCCACCCCCAGCGGCATTCTTGGGTTGAGGTATTTGGGACAGTGGGAAGACACACAGTTACACACAGACACACACAACTGCGGTACACAGTTATACACAGACGCATATGTACGCACAACCATGTAGTCGATCACATACAGTATGTACACACTCACATCTATATTGCACACTCTTAATTACACCATGCAAATACAAACATACTCATGCATCTTGTGTTGACTTATGCATTTACACACATACAAACACACACAATACAATACACACAATGCCACAGAATAAAAAAAGGTCATGTTAAATTGTAATTTTGTGCTATTCTCATAGAAGGTGCACGGTGTACAGTAAATGTGTCTCAGGACGCTTTTGCACACAGACAACACAAATCTTTCACTTGATATCTGGATTCACGCTTCAAGTCTGCCCTCTGACCCCATCTTGTATCTGTGTCACCATCAGCCCATGTTCTCCGTCGCCCCGAGCCTCGCCACCAACGCCACCGCTGCCGCAGCGTTTAACCCTTACCTGGGCCCGGTGTCGCCCGGCCTGATGCAGGCCGAAATCCTCCCCAGCGCGCCCATGCTCATGACTGGCAACCCCAACGTCCCTGTGCCCTCCGCTGCTGCCGCCGCTGCACAGAAGCTGATGAGGACAGACCGGCTGGAGGTGAGACACCACCACAATCCCACAATGCTCTGCAGGTTACTTCCTCCAACTTCTTTCGTTTTCTCATCTGGAGTTTCCACCCAGCTGACACAATGGGGGGGGGGTAAAGCATGCACACGCACACATGCAGTACCGTATGCATGCTGACAGGCACATATAGTATGTGTAAACACAGAACACAGACCCAAACACACAAATACACAGCTATGTACACATGCATGCACAACTAAAGGAGAGATGTACGGGCTCTGTACAGCCAGTCCTCAGAGTCTGGATTCCATCATTTCCCATTCAAAGAGGAGTGTAAATGATTCTGCATGTTTAATATTGTATGCGTGTTAGGCCTCTTTGGAAAATGATGTTCAATTCATGCTTGTTGATAACACTCTTAATACTCTAATGCTCTATTTTGTGTACACTTCTTTGACAAACCTTACCCTTTCAATAAGAACTGGAACTTTGTATCATTGCTAAATGTCTTAGCACTTATACGGCTATAATTATTTTTCCATTATCATGTGAAAGAAATGGAAGAGAACCAAGCTTGTCAGACAGTCATCCTTTATTCATACTGTTCGCGGTCAAGGTAGGAGACAGGACTGCAACAGCATAAGCAGCAATGACACAGTCTCTTGTTCTGAATACCTAACCAAACCTGCAATCACACCTCTGTCTTCACAGAGGGCAGAGGTTTGTTTCCTTTGTCTGAGGGATTTGCTGAATGCGCTTTTTAAGCTAAATGCTCCACAGTTATGGTCACTCGCAGCTGAGCACCTCTGACAGATTTCCAGTCTCCAAACAGAGCTTTCATCAAAACGGCATCCGGGCCGTTGGTTTATTGGACCTAGATCATATACTGCATATGTCTGGATGCTGGTCTACAATGCAAAAACCATTTGCAGCATATTTCACAGCATTCACCGTTAGACACATTTATTCAATAAGATATTTACTAAAACTAATTAAAGATATTTACTTGCTCAACGGCACAAGAGTAACACCCACCTGGGATTTGAGTCTGTAAGCCTTAACCACTTTAATAGTCTGCGAGATAATTAGCCTTAACTGTGACCTCATGCAGTCTCCAGTGCTATCATGTTTAACATTTAGAATGAAAATTAATATGAGATGGGATAGCGGTTTCTGGGCATGTTCTTGTGCCAATAGTTATTTCATGAGTGGCAGGGCACCCTCATGCACGGTACACCTAGGGCAAGGTTCTGGGATAATTACCACGGCTGATACCGGATGATGGTTTGAAGCTCTAGCCAATGAGGTGCGGTGATGTTATTTTGCGGGGAAGGCATGTGTTCGAATGGCAAAGGCAGCAAAGATGGTGGCTGAACAACAGTCTGAGCACTGCACGTGGTTTTATGTCAGTGTGGGTGTGGTTGTTAGGGGCAGTTGTCACAATTTTGCCTGTTGAAAAGGGAGTACAACAATTTTTGAAACATATTTTTACACTATCAGTATAGTTTTATATTAATTTAAAAATTGTTATTTTAACCTTTTAGGAAAAATAGCAGATGGCAAATATTTAAATTCTGCTATACGTACAGCAACGTTACTTTAGATAAAAATGTTTCCCATCATTTTGCTAGCCAACTGTTTGTCAGGGATTACAGGGATTATTTGTATTTATATCTATTTTATTTAGTATTTATTTGTACGTTTTTCTGTACGTATTCTGTATGTATTTGTTCTGTCTAGGTGTATATAACATTTTGGTAAAATAGTAATAATTAGAATTATTACTTCTGTAATATTGTTTTCTGCCAGTGCTATCATTACTGTCAGACACCAAAAGGAATCAGAGGTAATGGATGTTCTTTAATCTTACTGCCATTTTGTGCGAATGAATAACTGCTTACAATTAAAGCTGCTCTGTGCAAATGATAGAGGTAAGACTGATTAAATCATCTCCTTCTATTTCCTAGATTCTTTACCTGCAAAATGTATGAATCGTCTTTCTCTTTATCTGATTTTAATATAAAAAAGATCTTGGTTACTATCCAAAACTGTGTAAGTGTTGGCACTGTCATGTGATAAAAATAAGGGCTTGCTTGTCCATGCAGTTAAATACCCATGACGTTTATGCAGCATACTAATGCTATTAAGCCACTGTACTAACCATTTTGATGGCTTAAGGGAATCATGAAGGTGGTATTATTGTTATGATCCTTTGCCCATATACAGGGAAGCTAAAATCCCTGGTGTGAAATCTGAGGACATTAAGCTGGGCAGTATATTAACCGACTCGATTATGTTCCTCAAGCTAGGCCTGAGTGAGCGAGAAATGCAAATTACAAGTTTTACAAGTGCATAATTCACTGTTTTTTTACGCCTACGTAAAGGAAATTTCAGTTTCTTGCCAGATTGCAGGCACTGATCATGTTAATGGGAGAGGGAAAGCTGGAACTAACAAACTTAGAATTCTGTTAATGTCGGTTAATCTTGCAAAAAGAGGCCAAGGTCAACCTGAAATTAATAAAAATAGCAAAAAGTCACAACATGGCTTATACTTCTCTCTCCTCACCCTCGCTACCTGTCACTACTTATCCCTGTCCTACAGCACGTCTGGCCATCCTTACAACTCCCCACAAAACCCATAGGCTTTATAAAACAGAGTACAGAGGAGTGAACATCTTCATAAAGCAGTGTAAAAGGCATTATGAAGCAGGATAAAAGTTGTCTTCAGTTCCAAACAGATTTATCGTGTCATATAAAACAAAAGAAGTGGTCAGATTCCAACCATTTTGACAAAAGGATAACAAGAAGGGACAGAAGCCCACTCCCCCCACCCCCACCCCCTGCACAAACATGCATTCACAAACACTCGCTTTGTCTGTGCACAAGCAAAAGCACGCGCACACACAGCAGGTGACATCACCGTTTTTTTAAATAAACAGCTGCCTAGAGAAAAACATCAGGCTTGCCGCCCCCGCCCTCGGAAATGTAAATCCATTTGAAAACCACAATGGATTACATTTCTACTGCTTGCGCTTCTGGGCACAGATCTGGTCAAGTCATATCAATCACAATGCTTTTTTAAAGCCTTCGTGCTATATTTGGGGAAAACAAGCATTTCGTTGTATTTTTTATTTCCTGTATTTCTGTTAATTTAGAATTTTAAGTAGCGCTGTGGTACTTGCGAGAAAAGGATAGGGGTGTGGATCCCCAGAAGTGTGGTTGTCAAGCGGTTGCTAAGGAAATGAAGTCATGTTATTGATGTAGATTGAAACACATGGCATGAGCTGTCCGTAAACATGGGCAACCTATCAAGGGAAGAGCTGCCCCCTTCTGGCCACATGATGTAACTCCATTTTATGATCATATATATTGGAAATCGTTCGAAACACAGCAAATAATTTGGGCTCAAAATATTTTTTCTCGCTTCATTTCCTAACAGTCAATTTACTAAACATGAACCACTAATCCCTGCCACTTGAGTATTATTAGCAACCCACACATGGTGGGATGGGATACGTGTGTCCAAATGTGGCTGTAATATAGCCAATTCAATTTGAGCAAAATGTTTGTTTTTTCAGCACCTGTGACCATGATACAAAAAGCTGCAGAATGTTTCTGGTGATTACAAATTAACGAATGCCATGGCTCCCAAAAATAGATGAGAACGGGCCATTTAGATGCTGAGGGCAGGAATGCTAATGATGTTGTAATATTCTTTGGTGTGAACTAGTTGGCATTAGTGTCCCGGATTTGCAATAGATTCAGATGGGTTCAATTTGTCACCAGACCAGCCATATGTCACTTCCAGTGTGTGCAATAGATGTATTTCTATTGTTTCTAGCTGGGTTGTGATCAGCTTTCCATTTTTATTCACTGAATTCAGGAATTAATTAAACTTCATGTATTGAAAACTATCCATAGTTTTCACTGTGTTTTAAGGAGATTTTTCACTTAACAGTGAAACGGAGTCACCATGGTGCAGGCATCAGAGGATGCTGTACCGTGCATCTTGGCTAAGACGCATTGGATTAATAACTAGCATTGGAACTTTTAGGCTCACGGAAACTGCATTTCAAACTGGCCAAACATAGCCCAGTTCAGTGTCATGTTCAGCGTGGGATCTATATATTCAAGCAAGAAAGAAGATAAATATTTTACCACAGGTGAAGAGGAACCTACTGATCATGTAGCAGTGAGCAAGCAGCAAAGACATGGACACGATGTGTAGGCTGCGGTGTCATAATGATGGAGATTGCAGCTAGTGTTCTGTCATTTTATGGATCCTTGACCACGCAGTACTAGAATGGCAATTCTGGATGGCTGCATATATAATAGATGACGTTTAATAACAGAATGTGTGAGATAATAGCTTCACATTAGCAAATGACAATGCAGGGGTATGTTCTGAATGCATTGCCCCAAAATATGAAATGTAATTCAGACAGACCATGAATTTTCCTTCCCCCAACCTCACACAAACACCAACATATTAGTTATGTATTCGACTCTATACGTAGACATAACAAGTGACTCCATTTATTATGTGAGGGATGTCTTAGCCCTCAAGCCTTTGCCCTCACATACAGTGTAACACAGTAAAATGCATGCACACTCTCTCTCTCTAACAAACTGCGCTGTGTTTTTTGGTGGCTGTGTCCTCCACCCTGCAGGTGTGTAGGGAGTACCAGCGGGGCAACTGCACCCGGGGTGAAAATGATTGTCGATTCGCTCACCCTGCCGACAGCACTATGATTGACACCAATGACAATACGGTGACGGTGTGCATGGACTACATCAAGGGCCGCTGCTCTCGGGAGAAGTGCAAGTACTTCCACCCCCCGGCCCACCTTCAGGCCAAGATCAAGGCCGCCCAGCACCAAGTCAACCAAGCTGCTGCAGCAGCTGCCATGGTAGGTTCAGCCGCATGCTGTCCAGCTCCCCCGAACCCACTCAAAGCTCTGCTGCTCTGCCCTGCGCCATGTCAATGAAAGCCCCCCAACCCCCCCATCTCACTCCAGAGATGGAAACCATTAATGATAGGAGAATAAGTCCTCATAGGGCTCTTTCCAATTGCTGATTTTATCCGTCCTTGTTTCTTCGGTCCTCGACTGACCCGGAAATCGATCAAGACCATCTTTAAGGACATTCCAACCTGTTAAATGCTCCTGGAAGGAGTTAGAAGCAAGGAGCTGCAGTAGGAGGCTCCCAAACGATGCTTGAGCAAGGAATCATGAGTGCATCCTTTGTAGAAGTATTTTTTTTTGAACAATTGACGTATAAATTATCGACCTGTTGGTAGATCCACCTCTCCTCATCTGCCACGCTTGTAATTAATGTGGCTTCAAACTGCTTGGCTGAAAGAGGACATGCCATTTGCCTGATACGCGCTTCCTTGATTCTTTCATCCTTGTGTCCTTGCCTTGCATCCTCCATTGGGTAGAGCTAATGACCTGAGGAAAAGACACAAAGAGGTAAAATAAGCACTTGGAAAGAGCCCACAGGCCCCAAAGTGAGTGGAGCCATCATGGGCTATCAATGATTCCCTGATTTTAAAATATAGATTTTCACTGTGGCAGGTTATGTCATCTGATTGGTTCATGAGTGACTAACAGCACATGGTACCTACACTCATTGTGTGGATCAGAATGGTTCATTCTCCAATGGCCTGTGACCTTCCCTACTAACAAGCGAACCTGTGGCCTTGTCTACTCTTCTACTCACTGTTGAGGAATATGTGAGAATTCAAGATGTGTTTCAGTATTCAAAATGTTATGCCATTGCTAACATTAAAAAGAAAAACAGAATCCTCTGCTCTGAATCTCAGCTCCTGCTGCTATGGGTGTTATCACTATTTTTTTTTAACTTTATGGGTCAAAATTAACATTGGCCTTTTTTTGAAATAGCTGTTGTACAAAATTGTGTACATAATAGAAGAAAGTTTGATTTCTAGTACAGTTACTGAAGACTTTACAAACGTAAACGGTGAGAAAAAGTTAATTGTCAGTATTGCATCTTTGTAAATAACTTCAGGCTTGTAGACGTATAATAACAACAGTAGTGTCTTTACTGTGCATGCTTAGTCTTGTTATTTGTTGTATATTGCATTCCGATGATTTCTTTTTTATTTGTTTTTTCTCACCTACCCAAACTGCACTGCTGCCCCCATGATGCACCTCTGCTTGCTGTTTATGTTAATGCGCTTGACCCCATTGGCCCATTGCCATCATGTGCTCGCTGCCTGCTAATTAAGACTCAGTCGGCTGTCAAATCACTGAAGCGACCCCTCGAGGCAACCTTTGACCTGGTACTATGACCTTTCACCTTTTAGCTTGGCATGTAGCTTTATTGTAGATACAAGTTTTGACTAAGGCATTATTTAAAAAATTTCTATTTTGTGTTGCTAAGATTTCACTGGTGGGGTAGTAAATTGATTGTGGCATATTCAATTTACGCATTTAACAAAAAAAAAATTTAGAATCTCTTCCATTTACACTCAAGAACATGTGCAATTTATAATAAAATTGAAATATAGATTTAATATCTCAGCAGGAAACTGCTGTTTGCAAGTGACCACAATCAGTTCATCACCTCTAGTTTATTCTAACTGAATATGCGGATAGAACGTATAGCATAGTTGTAAACTGTCTGTGTGGTGGCATTTCTATAGTCTATATGAGATGTAAAGTATTTAAATGTCTTGTATTTAAATATCTTGCATGTCTGTATTGTTTCCAGTTTTGCATGTCTAATTTGGGGTGAGGGATTTAGACTCTTATTTTATCCAAAATCCCTTTCCAGTGAATTAATTAACACGGCTTGGTCATGGAGCTAGCAGTGCAGCTTTCCTTCTTATTACCATTTCCTTTATAGCTTATTATTATTATTATGATTATTATTATGATTATTATTATTACTATTATTATTGTGGTATTTGTTGTTGTTGGTATTGTTGTTGTTTGTATTATTATTCATATTATGAAATGCTTCATAACATACAGCTCCAACATGTTATTATTGTATGTGTTAAAATAATGCTTGCTTATTTTGCTTTATTTTCAGTAATATTAATATTTCCAATATTGATATTGTTAAATTGTTTTCTGATGATGTTTTGTTATGAGGATGATGACAGTGGTGATTATTATTATTATTATTATTATTATTATTATTATTATTATTATTATTATTGTGTTGATAATTACCTTAAATCTCAGTCAAAACCATTTCCTCTTGAGGGATCAGATTAGATCACAGCTTGCTTGCTTGTTGGCAAAGATGACATGACATATAACAAGTTATATTTTTGTCTTCTAAGACATTATTTATATTTTTTATTCCACTGTCACTCTACTTTGTTTTCTCCTCTCCCCCCTCTTTCTCTCTCTGCTTGATTGACAGGGAATCCCAGCCGGAGTTCTGCCTCCGTTACCAAAGAGACCCGCGCTTGAAAAAACCAATGGTGCCACAGCCATGTTCAATGCTGGCATGTTCCAGTACCAACAAGCCCTTGCCAACATGCAGTTTCCACAGCAAGCAGCCTTTATTCCGTCAGGTAGGGCACCCCTCCAAACGCCACCCCACCTCGGGCTTCTCCTCCTTCTCTGACTGGCACCCTGTGAAAGTGGCCAAACTAAGGGCCCTCCAGTGTCACTGCCTGCTTTTCTTTCTGTGCTTTATGCACTTTACGTTGCTACAGTTACAGTTACAGCTGTGGAAAAACCTGACATCCCAGCTCCTTTTTTCTTCAATAAACACTCAGTGTGAAATGAGAGCGAGATTTCTTGTGAAAGAAGAAAAAAGAACTAGTTTATTTTCTACTTTCTTTGTAGCGCAGTCACCTCAGAGGCGTAGTTGGACAGGAAGCCTGTGAGGTGAAACTGACCTTGTTTCACCGTGAGTGTCAGCACAGGGTCAGCACAGGGTTAGCACTGCGGTAGCACAGTCGTCTCCCAGCTCTGATCTGTTCTGGAAGGCTAAAAATAGCATTGCATCCATTTTCCTGAGCTTGGCACAGCGTCCACGGTGCGGTGTTAGATTGTCCTGTATTGTGGCTGTAAAACTGAAGTTTACCCTTCACAGTTGTGTAGAAATCATTGGAGCTTTGGCTAAATTAATGCTCAAAGTATTTCTTCTGCAATCTCCCCCATGGAGTACGTGAAAAGAGCAGTTTTTATATTCAGGAACCACTTAGTTTGCACTATTTATTTTAGACCACTTTAAAGTAATGTTTTGACTGTATTAGTCAGATATTGCAGTGGCTCAAAATAAATAAATAAATGACAGGTAGTTTTTACGGGCACTGAGTTTGCTGCTTCTTACAAGCCTCACAGGAGAAAATTAATCCAAAATGAATCCAAGGCAAACGGTTACTTCGGTATAATTGCTTTCCATAAAACAGACAGTCAGTTTGAGCCAGCTGTTCCCATAGAGGTCATTCTGAGCATGTTTTGTTAAGGAGCCAGGATCAGATCAGAGGTGTGAAACTTCATGTTCTGGGCTTGTGGCATTTGGTGTTCAACATGAGCAAAGAGAAGAGGGACAGAGTGCTCAGCATAAACTTGATAAAACCAAGTTTAATATGTAATCAAATTAGAGAAGGGGACATCGAGATGCCCCATTCTTATTATAAATTCACTCCTGCTGTAACATTTACTAAGCCTTAGAAAACAAAGTCCAGTGTTCATTTTTTTTTAGGTTACTGTAGGTCACACACTGTCATTCTTACAAACGGGAAGAGATATTTGGGTGGAGACCACCCCTCTTCCATGGACAATGCCCTGCCTAGCCAACGTTACATTACTTGTTACACTTGGATCCAGTCATCCAGGTCATCAGAACCATTCCCATCAGAACCACCCATGTGATTTCTGTGCTCACCACCTCACTGCTGTGACATCTGCATCCCACATCGCACAGATATTCCACTGTGTGTACGCGCAATGTGTGTGTATGCGTGTGTGCGTGCAATTCACTTTTCTGTGTGAGCGCTGGCAGATGCCAAAAAGCCAGAGACCCACAAAGTGTGAGGTATGCTAGCATGGTGTTATTTTTAAACTACCTACCACATTGGGTCTTGAATTTATTTTGTGGTACATAATGCATATCTTTAGGTGATACAGGAGCAGTATAAGCTCACAGCAGTAATTACGTATTTTTCCCATTTGTGAAAGTTTATGAAAGTGAAATGAGAATTATATTTAATTTTGACAGTGGAACCTCATAACTTTGAACAATCCTGCCAACCTTATTTATGGAGTCCGCATTTCTATGTTTTATTATCATTATTGATATTGTTGTTAATCATTATTCATGCCTTATTTGTCTTTATTATTGTACTTACTGTATTACACATGTGCCATCACTAATGAATGTACCCACATACTGTCATAACCCTTGTGTGTATTTTGGCAAATTTGCATTTGAATTGTTCTCTACACATTTTAATTAATTGATTGTGCTTTTAATTTATATCCTGCTGTACCCATAACAACGTTCTCTTCCTTTTTTTATTCTAATGACACCTGTGATGGGTTGTTTTGATTCTTCTCCCTGTCCCTTTCCAATCCACATCCTGTTGCAATGCATGATGGGCAGGCTCAATATTGTGCATGACACCTGCAACAAGTGTTGGTAGGTGCCAGGTTTTCTTTTTAATTATTGTAAAAACCTTTTCAGTTGCTCACACTCAATCATTATCCACAGCTTAGTAGAGGCAGCATGTACTCTCAGAGAGCAAAACTAATTTCCCCCTCACTAACCACATAAATTAAATCAAGGATCTAACACTTAATTGACATTTTGTGTCCTGTCAAATCACAAGAGGACTTTTATAGGCTGTAACAGTATTCTCATATCTGTGGATTCTGATGGCTTGTGAGTCGCAGACAAAGGGTTGCTGTTCATTATATTGATTATATTGTTAAGGAGGTTTAGGATAACGCTTTAATTTTGTTGTGGTCCAGGGATATTTTTGGCAGTATATTTGCATAAATTAGAACTAAATGTTTAAAATATATGGTAGCCCAGTAATTATCTGAACATGTGAATGTTATACAAGCTTTATGAGTAAATATCCCCCTTGTTGTGCTGTGTACAAGCCCTCGTGTGGAATGTTGCTAAGCAGCGTGATTGCATGTCACTGTGCTTCTGAAGTTTATCCCTGGAATATGTCACATGGCTTCTTGCTTGTAAACCCCACTCCCCCCCTCCCCCACCTATCCCTAGTACTCCTTTTACCTGTTGTCTGCCTCTGTAGCCATAGGTTCACCCTCCTGTAAGTTTGCTTATATGATTTTCCCTCCGAAAGTTCCCATGATGCACGGTGCTACACCAGCCACTGTGTCTGCAGCAACCACATCTGCCACAAGTGTTCCCTTCGCAACTGCCACAGCCAATCAGGTTTGCTCCTTTACTGCTTTGTTTCTCTGTACAATCCTCCAGAGCAATACATTCTTCCCCCCTCTTCTTATGGGGGAGAAGGTGACCTCCTTCTTGTTGGCCTACACAGGGACAGTATTGGACGGCATTATTAGGCTGGACAAGGGCCATTACGCTACAGGCATTTAGCAGACATCCTTCTCCAGGGCTACGTATACAACTTTTTACATAGCATTTACATTTTACATTTATTGCATCCTGTAGCAGTCGTATTGTATCCTGTAGAGAGGCGGATTGGTCTCTGTTGCGCCAGCCGGTGGAGAAAGCGCACGCACCTGGGTTGCGTTAGCTAATGATTTTCATTTCGTTTTGTTTTGAGCACTAAAAAAGAAAGCAATCCTCAGCTGGGATGCTGGACCTGGCCGGGAAGGCGGGTCAGCTACAGAGCAGGGAACTGAAAAGTTGCTGCTCTGTTTTACCTTCTTTTGTCTTTGTTATTTTAGCTTGTTGTTTTAGTTTTTTTTTTTGCCCGGAACCCGTGAGGGGGAAGGGTGAAAGTGTCAGTTTATTTCATTTCGTGTTTAAATGTGTTTAAGCCTTCAGCTGAATTCGGCTTACACTGAGACCGCTCCCTCCCCGGGTTTCGGCACCAAACTGTCACTTGCCAAGCCTGACACCCCGGGGAGGGAGATGCCACAGTACCGAACAACACCGTTGTCTGTCGCATGGAGAGAGAGAGAGCGCACCCAAATAAACATGAAATAAAATAAACAGACACCTTCACCCTTCCCCCTCACGGGTTCCGGGCAGAAGCAATTAACTAAAATAACAAAGACAACAGAAATCGAAACAGAGCAGCAACTTTTCAGTTCCCTGCTCTGTAGCTGACCCACCTTCCCGGCCAGGTCCAGCCCTCCAGCATCCCTGCTGAGGATTCCTTTCTTTTTAGTACTCAAAATAAACTGAAACGAACCAAAAACCATAACTGCGCTCTTGGTGTTAGCTCCCGGTCTCGGCCCCTGTGGAGAGCAGCACAGCTTTAAGCTCCTGGGCTGATTAGCTAACGCAGCCCAGGTGCATGTGCTCTCCAATCCACCTCTCCGGCGGACCGACTGCTACACATCCATTTATACAGCTGGATTTATACTGAAGCAATGCTCCTTGCCCACTCTCTCTACCAGCACTGCAGGGCTTCGGGGTGCGTTATTATTACCAAAAATAAATACATGAATTTAAAAATCTGTGGCAGGAGTAAAGCATTTTTATTTCTACTTTCCACAAACACGCTCTGCTCCTTTCAACAAATGATTGGCTGCTTTACATTTTTAAATTTTAAATTTTAATTTAATTTTACCAGTATTGTTGTTGATTCCCTCACAGATGGCATCTGTCCCTGATCTGGTCATTGTCTAAAAGTACAAAGTCAATATTTTTGACCTGAACTGATTGATTTGTTCATCAGGGCTGTTTTTTTTTATCACTATCACTCACAATTCACTTTTTATCATTTATAAAACTTACTCATAGTATTAGAAACAAATACCCTTGAAACTTTTTTTGTTAGTTTCGTACTGTCATCATTAATTCAATGCACAACTTAAATGCATTTGGTGTGCATGAGGTTGTTTCTATTCGAGAAACAATATGTCCAGTGCAGTTTCATGCACTGCTTATTTTTTCCCAGCTTTGTAAAACTGAAATACTTTGGCAGACTATGACCACCTTGTCACCCTCTGCACCATCCTGATGGTGACTGTTCATGCTCAAGTAGGAACACTTGCAGTGCGGGCTTTAGCTCGTCGCCGGTATACAATGTGACAGGGGTCTGCAGTGTCAAGTAATAAGATGCCATAGAAAAGAAACCGAAGCCTTTTGAACCAGAGATGTCTTGTGAAATTTCTGCCACATGGATACTGTTCAGTGCAGTCATACAGAGAGGAGTCTGACCCATTCTCACACTCTCCTAAATCTGGTCCCCATGTGTATGGGCTGCATAATCTCTCTGTGGAGGTCAACAAAAAGGGAGCGGGACATGCATGGAGAGTTACTCACCCTTTCCTCCTCCCACCCCCTTTCAGCTTCTAACACTGGTTAGAGGTCTCCTGCAAGTGTCGCATAACCCAATTTCCCCAATTTAAGCTGGATTGCTTTTCATTCTAAGAAGAAATGTTCTCATGGATGCCTCAATACCTGTTTCCATGCCCTGCTATTTGTGCCACAGTGTAGAATGGAGAAAATAAACTGCAGAAAGTGTTTGGCGGGTAGTGGAGCGCGCTGCGTTTTGGATCTCTCCCCAAACATGATCCCGCAGTTGTTTTATATTAGCGCTGTTATTCTCTCTTTTGCCTCCAGATTCCGATAATATCTGCAGATCATCTGACTAGTCATAAATATGTGACACAGATGTAGGAGTTCCACCCAGAACAGTGAGTGTCTCCCCCTTCATTTGTCTGTCTGCCATTTTCTTTCTTTTTCTTCTTCCCTTTTTTCTTTTCATTTTCAGCTCTTTCCATTTCTCAATAATATTCTGCCATATTCAGCAATATATATCATATTCCTTTATGTGGACTCCAACAGACTGTCCGTTTGCTATTCTTTTTCGGGTGAACTAGAGTCCATTTTTAAGTATAAAATATTTGCACTCACTTGTGTTGTCACCATCTCTGCATTGCTATAGTTAGTCATGCGAGCTGAAGGGGTCCCTTTCATCTGTTTCTGTATTTCCCCCTTCCAGATCACGTGGGAGTGTGCAGGTGTACTGTTCACAGGAAAAGATCACCCTTCATGTATATAACATCGAGAACAATAGGATAGACAGAGAAACACGCCACCTCTCAGCTGGAGGGTCACACACACCATGCATGCGAACGCTGAGGACCGCAGGCCCGAGGATGTAACAAAAAAAAAACACGCATACCGCACACGCCTCCTCTGCGTCCTCTCCGTCTCCGACCCGCTCTCCAGCTGAGACCGGCCGTGGCGTTGCCATTACCGGCAGCCCTCCCGGCTGCGCTGAGTAGCCGAGCGACCGCACTCAGTTCTCACGCCTGTTCGTGCTCAATCAGAAAAGGTAGATAGTGGTGATGTCACGCCTAACGTACCGGTACATCTGTAGACCAAGAAATAGTTCTTTTTTTGTTTGTTTTTTTGTGTCTTTTTTTTTTTTTTTTTTTTTTTTTGGAATTTGTTTTGCTGTTATGTTTGTTTCAAATTGATATATTTCTTTCATTGTTTACAAAAATAAAAGTGCACCTTGTACTTAGATATATATATATATATATATATATATATATATATATATATATAAAAACAGAAATGCCATATTAGATGAAATCGATTGAGCATGCACAGTGTTCTGTTCGTAAGGGTTCTGTTTTTCAAAGCCAGCTCGATTGTAGGGGGAAAAGAGAGGTGAAGAGACAGATGAATGTCCTGGGTATAAAAACACAACTGTGTACCTTTTAAAGCACATCAAAGCTTTAACCACCTTGTGTAGACTCCGCATCAAGTGCCATAGACTCTACACCCAACTCTAGTGTTATCCCACAAGTGTTATTGTTTACCCAAGCACCACACACACACACACACACACACACACACATATGTATATATATATATGTATATATATATATATATATATCCTTTTCTTTCCTTATTATGCCATGTCCTTTGTTATCAGTGCCATTTTTGTGATTGTCTCAAGTGGCCAGGATTGGCCATCTCTGTGCCTGGGGCGTAGCATCCCTAGCCTCATGTAGGAGATACCCAGAGGCACTGCACATTGCTTTTTATCCATAATGAAATAAGACAGAGCATAGTTTTCTCTTCTTGGCTGTCCTGTTTTTTTTTTCTTCTTTTTTTTTCTGGTGCTCTGTTGTTTTCTAGTTTTTGTTTTTCCCTTGATGGAAGATGCGGAGCTGGCCAAAGCTTGGCTCTGATAGGATTTCAGGGACCCCCTGGGTCAGAAGTCCACAAACCCTAAAGGTGTTGAAAGATTAGCTCAGGATGCTGGAATGTTTTGTCACAGTCTCAACTGCAGAGAGAAGGAGACTCTAAACATGGGGACGAATGAAGCACTGTCAAAAGATGCATGTTAAACCAAATGAATGAGCAGAAAGAGATGTTTAAAACAGATACAGGGTGGGATATGTATTTGGGTGTATTTTTATGTTTTTTGGTGTTATTGTAGTATTGTGATTCCTTTTTAGATTAAGTGCATATGGTCTGTGACAGCCTTTAAGAGAAACGTAACATCCACAACAGAATATATATTATTATGTTGTGAGCACTACTTTTGTCACTGGGTTAAGCCAAAGTTTTCTCCTTTTGTGTTAGTGTTGTTTAGAAGACTTCTGCCTAGCAAACGTACAGTAAGCGTTGCCAAGGCAGGACCAAATTCCAGAAAGTTGAACAGAAAGGTGGAAGACAGAGAGGTTGTGCTCTTGAACCTGCCTAACATCTCAGTGCATTGTGGGTTTTTAAATTGTGGCCGTGACATGGGCGCTAGTGCAGGAATAGGTTGTTGATTTACTGATTGTATTGTATATCTATTAAAGCCTTAGATTGCATCACAGGTTTGATGTCATTCAAATGTAATTTTCAATCATTAAATAACCGAAGACATTTTATTGTAGGTCTTATGTATACAATTTATGCTTAATTACATTTAATTTGTTTCTGTGTTTTTCCCATTGCATATATATATATGAATATATATGTCTGTCTCTTACATTCTGGACATAAGGATGTTTTCATTTTATATGACTTAAAGGTTGGATACTGTTTTAATATTTAGTTAGTGGATTTTTGTCTTACTAGACTTTACTGATAACCTGTGTAGAATATTAAATATTAGAGATCATTTTGTGTTCTTCATACCATACTCATAGTTTTGAATTTAGTGTCAATTTAAGTGTTAGTATTATTATTGTAAACATATTGATTTTTATTTTTAAGTGAAATGTAATAATGTCGGTCATTTTTCCTTGTCTGTTTAAATTCTTTGAACAAAGACCTTTTATATGGATATCTTAAA
The DNA here is from genome assembly GCF_018555375.3 of Anguilla rostrata. Taxonomy (NCBI): domain Eukaryota; kingdom Metazoa; phylum Chordata; class Actinopteri; order Anguilliformes; family Anguillidae; genus Anguilla; species Anguilla rostrata. The sequence continues at coordinate 17,332,482 of NC_057944.1, forward strand.
ATGAGGACATCATTGCTAAGGAAGATGTTGAGTTGTTGCTGTGGCAACAACACTGGCTGAGAATTGAGTAATATTTTAATGATTTATGGTTTGTATCTAGTCACAATTATAAGAAAAAAATATTAATTAAAAAAATCTAGTTCTTAGATGGTAGAGTAAAAGTTATTTTCTACTGTATCCATTTCAAATGGTAAAGTATTGTTTTAATATTTTTAAATTCCCTGGATGTCAGGCCTTGTTTTACAAAAAAGCTGCAGAATAGATTGTGGGGCTTTATAAGAGATAAAGGATATGGGGCAATTGTGGGGCCCCCAATCAGTGATTATGCTGCAGATGAGCGAGTCAGAACTTGACGGACTAAGGTTGACTTTTTGCACTTCTGTATATAGTCAAAAAGAGAGAAAACATGTATAATATTGAGATCTTATTTTGAATATAAAAAAATGTCTATAATTAAGAGGAATTTTGTTAGGTTAATTAAAAATAAACAAAAGACAGGCTGAACAAAATTGCTTGCAAAAGTGGCACGGAGTTCTCACTCTCGCTCCTTTCGGGGAAAAAGGCAAAAGGTTGCTCTGCTTTTTGTCAGCAGCTTGTAGTTTGCCAGGAAGCCTTCAGGGGGATGTCACTCTTCCCCCAGAGATGTGACCTGTCTGGCGGAGTCCGGTGCCCTCACCTGCCTTATCACAGGTGTGACGGGACCGTGCCCGAGCAGGTCCGACCATACAACAACTTCTGTTCCTTAGTTTGTCGAGGAGGATTGCATGTTCAAGGAAATAACATTAAAGCAAAGACACACGATAATTATTTAGGTAAATAAATATGTTATACAGCAAAGTGTATTTAAGGTATACAGTATAATATCAACATAATGGATAAAGATAAATAATTACAAAAACAGAGTGGTTCGCTGAAAAGAATACAAGGAAGCACTCAGTTTCACTACAAGTAATAACAGACTGGCACACACGTACATGCAGACAGTACACATACACGTATTCACACACAACACACATCATAGCTTTAGTGGTCACATCGCTATTTTTATTTGTTATTTGCACTTTTAGCAGATGAAACCGATGCCATTGATGAATGCGTTGGATGTGTGAAGATACCATTTAGGCTATCTTAGTTTTGGGGTAGCTGAGTTGATTCTAAAGAACCTGACAGGACCGGCTCTGTCTCTCGCTGGTTTATTCTGACAGTCTTACAGCTCCGCGTCGATCTCTCTTCATCTGCTCAAAGTGCACACACTTGGGGTTTAATGCCGTGTAATCTTTTTCTGCTTGTAGTTGCTTAAAAACAATGTATTCTGTCCTTTGCTGCAGTTTGTTTTCTGCTAATTTTATGCTATGTTTGATTTTTGCTGTTATGAATAAAAAACAAAATATAAAGAAAATAAAAGTGGATTTGCTCTAAGAAAAACTTGTCCTCTTCGTTTATAATGTTTGCAAACAGCATTGTTATGAGCAACAATATCAAAAGCATTTGTAACCAGTTAAATATTGGAAGAGCTACACAACCAAAAACAACATAGATATACCATCACTGATAATGTACTGATACAATATAAATGCACTGTAAATACCAATAAAAATGTTCTAGCGAACAGACAATGTGGAACAGTGATCAAATAAACATAAATGTAAAGTATAATGATGTTTAAGAGATTGATTCTGGATTAACATGAATTATTATTAAATGTACAAATAACAATGATCAACAAATGATGATCTGTATTGTAAGGTGAAATTATATTTAACTTCACTTGGAGTGTTCAGATACAAGCTATAGAATATGTACAGTATGTATATGCATGAGTGTTTCACAAATGACACAGGGAAAGGTTATGACTGATAAAACAAAAAAGAGAAAGAAACAACATTACTCACTGAGCGATGAGTCACTGTCATCTCAATGACTGAAATCCCTCCGTGACTACAGGGCTAGTTATACATTGCCCTGAGAAATGAAGATACAAAGCACTTTTACTAAGGTTGTGTAAAAGCATTTAAAGTGTTTTATGTCCCAATTTTAAAAACATCATTAATGATATATAATGTGGGAAAATAGTGTTTGAGTTTGACTTTGCCGGCTGGTAGCCTGTGTGAACAGAATTAGTGATCCATACTCAGCCAGCACATGGAAAGATTGCAGTAGGCCTGCGTGTGAAATGCTAATGTGGGTATGTATTCTGTCATCATCAGGCCTTGTACTCATGTGCCTTCTCTCTGCTTGGTAACCTGTGCTTGTCTGGTAATTTCTCTCTTTCGCAACTGGCCACGCATTCCAAATTCACTTCTTTGCAAGACTGCCCCCCCTAGTGGTTTCTAGAATTCCTCGTAATGTTTTGGCGTCGCTTCAAAATCCATGTGTTCAGACCACAGAACCGTGTGGTTCAGGCTTTACTTCTGTCAATCAGACCTTGCTCCCCAGATATACAGTGCTTAACTTCCTGATCAATCCAAATTCTGAAAATTGTACTATTTGAATATATATAAACCATTGTGCATTTTGGTATAAGGTTAGGGTTGCCAGACACACATCCATTATATAGACCTATCTCTTCACCTTGTTGTGTTTGTTGACAACAAGGTACTTTAAATGATCTGAAAATGACATTTTCACATTTTCATTTAATTTTCTGTGGATTGTGAATTGCATATGAGGTGCTAGTACTGAATTTTGTAAAGTAAAACTGGACCCACAATAAAGTGCCAATAAAACATCAACCATTGATGGAGCTGACTAGCCAAGCACCTGGAAAACAGAAAATTGTTGCAAAGCTACTGGGGTTTGGTTTATAAATGATGAGCAGGCTAGGCTGGTGTATACTGTACCATTCAGTAATTTACTGCAATGCAAGTAATGTTTAAAAATGCATATGCCTCCCGTTTATAGAAAGAAGAAAAAAATAAATTCAGTCTCTTCTGTTGCTACAATTAGCTGTAGCACATAAATTTTGTTATTTTGTTTTAAATTGCAGCCTGGTATTTGGCCTTGGCCATTGTTGGATTGATGGAGAGTTGAAGCATATCTTCCATTCAGGGGGACCTTACACACTAATCATTATTAGTTCTGTGGTTGTTCTGTAGTTCTTGTAGCAAATTACCCTGTCTCCCATAAACCATCACTTCATTCATAGCATTCAGTGAAATGCAGTCCAATAAAATAATTTTCCTTAGAAAAAACATTATGGCCTCGCTAACATGACTGCTGGTAGTCTAATTCAATTATATCATCTTCATCTGGTGCCCAAGTTAAGCAAAATGCTTGATTAATAGCAACTCACACAAACTCTGAAATGCCACAGATTCATTCTGTAGTAACATCAATGTCTGCATTCATAAATTTGCTACTCTAATTTGAAGGAAACGTGTTGAGGTAAATACTTCTCATGCATTGGTGGCATGATTGTTAGCTGTTAGCGCATTGTTCAGCCTTCAAACGTCATCAGCTTAGTAAAGAGACTATTGTAAAGATAACCTTTCTCTACTGTTAGCAAGCTTGTTGGCTCACTAGGATGTTCTGGCTAACAGAATAGAACAGTCATACATGCTTGAAAGCTGAAATGCTTAGCCTATTTGACAGAGCCACATGTTTTTTTACATTTAACAAAAAAAATCATAAATACATAAAAAAAATACAAATAATTATTATTATTACATTGCTGGGACCACTGTTGCTTTTTGAAACAACAGGGCCTGTCCTGAGAAGCAGATTCATTGGCTACCATTTAATATTTTGAGTCTGCAGTTTAACAGGAATTGATGATCGCGTTGCACAGAACTGGCACTAGATGGAGACATCTCCATTATTTCCAAGGTCATTCAATTCAAACTGGGGGAACCAGTTAAAAGCCACATGTTCAATTTTCACAGCAAAAAATAAAAATAAATACATGTATACTGCACACTGGACTTCATTCTTTAAATTCATATCCATGTAAAACATGGGAACTGTCAGCCATAACTCGTACCTTGTATTGTCCTCTGCCAATAATTTTCGAGAATATAATCCAACTATTTCCTCATAGATGGTCCACACCTGCAGTGTCCTGGAATCAAAGTTACGCTAACAAAGCAGAACAGCTTCCTGACTCTCAGTTTAATCTGTGTGAGTACCTCACAAATGAACATGAGTCAGCACACTTTCTCTTTCACCTGTTTGGCCACACACACTCACAGACTTAAGATTTAACAGATACACACACATACACACACACACACACACACGTGAGGGCACATTGCTCCTCTTGTGCACAAATGGACGGTTTCCCGATCGATTTAGATTTGGGCCAAATATGGGGTTTCTGCCAAGAGAAAGCTTCTTTATAAAGCCAAAATGCCAGGCAATTCCTGTTTTGAAATAAAATTGAATGACCTGTGCTAGAATTTTTTTAAAATAAAAATTTCTATCAGTGAAACCAAATTTAAATAGCTACTGACCATCATTAGCATGAGTCTCTCAGCAAATCTTAGTGCACATGCACATTTTGAACGCTGGTGATTATACATGATAGGCATTTGCATTTATTATTATTATTATTATTATTATTATTCTTATTCTTATTCTTATTCTTATTATTATTATTATTATTATTATTATTATTATTATTATTAATAACAGTAGTATAGAATAGTCTCATACAGTATGTCCATCAAGCATCAAGTAGTGTGTTAACCAGGCTATCACCAAAGAAAAGAAACAGAGGTTGCAGGGCTGCAAAGATATTTCTTTACCAGTTTTTATAGAGCAGAAAACCCTGCTCATTTTGCCTCCAGTGCTCACTCAGTTGGGCCTGGAAATCTTTGACTGCCTCCTCGACATTGATGCTGTATGAGGGAGTAATGATATATACAATGTTAAAATTATTTACAATAGATTGTATGAGTCATATTTAATTCTAGTTTAACCTGTCCTAAACTGATAATGATTTATTTTCCATGTACACAGTTACACGTGTAACCACGCCTATCCCTATCTACTTCATAGTAATAAATCGCTTAAAATAAGTAGGAAGAAATTGTATGGCGGACAGGCACTTACAGGCTAGAGTAACACAGACTCTCTGACTCTCCCACAACCGCTCCCTCAAACTCAGCAATTACCTGCTTCTGACTGCCTGAAAATGCTCTCGTTTTGGGAGTTTCTATCCACAAACTTTCACAATCATAGCACACTATCTCGGGATTACACATGCACAAGCGTATGCTCAGACATGGGCTGCGAGGGCCTTTAAAAGCAGTCACCTGTGGGGGGGGGCTACCAGAAACTAAAGGCTTGGCTGAGGTTCCTCCACACAGTATCCCCATCATGGTGAAATGGGATTCATTTGGACAAAAGGGAAAAGAGCCTCTCGCTGAGTCCTTCATCACCTACTTCAGAAACCGCTGGCAATCCCTGTCATAACCTGGCTGTCTACAGAGGGCTACAATAAGCTCCCAAGAATCCAGGCATGACTCAACTCACCAGCAACCCAGCCCCACCTGCACTGTGGGATTTGCCACTGCAGTATACACCTATTACCTATGAGTTCATATATACAGTGAGCTCCATAATGTATGGGACAGGCATATTTTTTCTTGATTTGGGTCTGAACTTCACAATTTGAGATTTGTAATCAAACAATCCACATGTGGTCAAAGTGCCAATTCTCAGCTTTTATTGAAGGGTATTCTAGACAGTTTGATTTTAGCATGTAGAAGTTACAGGACTTTTTATACAGAGTCCCCCCATTTCAGGGCACGATAATACATGGGTCAAATGGCTTCACATGTGTCCCTGATTAGTCAGGTGTGTTAAATTGCTTTCTTAGTGCAGATATAAGAGAGCTGTTAGTCTTGATTCTAAGCTTTTGTTTGCCGTTGTAGTCTGTTATTGGCGTTCGTCAACATGAGGGTCAGAGTTGTGCCAGTGAAAGTCAAGAAAGCCCTTCTGTGGCTGAGAAATAAGAAAAAAGAGACATAGGCCAAACCTTAGGCTTATAAAAATGAACTGTTTGGAACATCATTAAGAAGAAAGAGAGTACGGGTGAGCTCAGTAATCGTAAAGGGCCTGGTAGGCCAAGGAAAATTTTTACAGTTCATAACCCAATAATTATCACCATAAAAGAAGAAAAAAAACCCAAACACCTGATCAGAGACAGTCTTTCGGAGGCAGGTGTGAATCTATCAGTGATTACTGTCTGCAGAAGACTTCACAAACAAAACTACAGAGGCTGCACTGCAAGGTACAAACCACTAGTTAACCACAAAACAGGATGGTCAGGTCGTAGTTAAGTAATACCTAAACAAGCCTTCAGAGTTCTGGAAAAAGGTCTTGTGGACAGAAGAGACCAAGATTCACTTGTATTAGAGTGATGGCAATAGCAAAGTGTGAAAGCACCCCCTTATCTGTGAAACATGGTTGTGGGGGTGTTATGGTTTTGGCATGTATATTTTATGCATGTGTGTGTGTGTGTGTGTCTGTGTGAGTATTTACAACTGTCCTCAACATATTATGCAAGATCTGTGCAACACACCTCTGCTACCGGTGTCAGATAGTCATATTATTGTCTCAGTGATCGGAAAAAATGGTAAAGTTTGTTTTTCATTCTATGAGGTGTGTGGACAGAAAGGAAGAAAGAATGAAGAGGTGGTTGAGGGAAAAAGAAGACAAAGAGAACAGGAGGGGTAGAGTTAGTGTTGAGGTGGTGAGGGGAGAAAGAGTGAAGAAGGAAGGGTGAGAACATCAATAGAGTGACTGCACTGTGAAGGACAAATGAAGACTGACAAGGTTAAGAAGCGAGAGAGTGGTAAGCAAGCACCCTCTCAGAATTGACACATCGCTAATGAGCTTCCGACGCTACCAACAAATAACAAATATCGCCAGGCAATCTTCCCTCTTCCCGAGCCGGAGGCATTAGCCGCGGGTGGCAGCGTGAGGGGACTTAATGATCCAGCGCTGATCTAATAATGGCAGCTTCGCGTCTGCACCTCACAGCTCCCGACGCACAGCACAAGGCCCACATTAAAATTACACTCCTCGCTGCTTCTTGCATATTCATATTCAATTATGAAACTCTGGGGGGTCAGCAGTGAGAGCTGGAGCCAGAGGGCACGCATTTTACTGGAAGGAATCTGTCTTCGCCAATGAAAGACTGAGGCCAAACAGATTATCTCTACAACTTCAGAATGTATGTCCAATTACTGAATGCAAATTGTGTTAAAATAGGTTTTATATAAACAGATCAGATCCCAATAGGTAATTCTGCCTGAGGCATAAAGAAGGAAATGCAGAATCCTTGGGCTCTTTCCAATCGCTTATTTTACCTCCTTGCATTATTTCCTCGCATCCTTACCTTGCTTCCTTAGTTCCACTCAACAGAGAATGTAAGCAAAGGACGCAAGAACATTGAGGAAACATGTGTTAGGCAAACGTAACGTCCTTGTTCAGTCAAGCGCCAGTTTGAAGCCATGTCAGTTACAGAAGTGGCAGATGGAGAGGGGTGGATCCACAGGTTGATCATTAAAAAAAAATAAAGGATGCATTTGTGTTTCCTTGCTCGAGCATCATTCGGGAGCCTCCTAGCTCCTTGCTCCTGGTTCCTTCAAGGAGCATTTAACGGGTTAGAATATCCTTAAGGATGGCAGACCTCAATCAATTTCCAGGGCAGTCGAGGACCGAGGAGACAGGGATGGATAAAATAAGCAATTTGAAAGAGCCCCCTGTGATTATGTTATCAGGGTGGAAAAATACTCTGTATCCCATAATGCAGTGCTTCTTTGATCAATGCTGAATAGCTTCATACCTGTTGTTCGTTAGATCACTGCACAATAAAATGGGCCTGAAGGGTACAAGCTGAAGACTGAATTTGTATGGGCTGGGCAGGAGCACAGAGAGTGGAGGCCAATCTATTACAGTCATTCAGGCGTGAACTAACATCAAGCTGTAAATGTCAGCAAATGAGAAGTTCTATTCACTGGCAGAGAGATTTCCTCTCCGAATTTATGAATTCAGCTACAATCACATACTGTGTGTGTGTGCGTGCGCGCGCGTGTGTGTGTGCGTGTGTGTGTGCGAGAAAGGGAGATAAAGAGAAAGCAATAGAAAGGCTGCAACCCTGGGATTTTTACTGGTGCTCTTATCAAGCAAGTCATTGATTCATGTCCTCAAGGTGAGTGAAGAACATTCATCTTATGACAGGTCTTTTATCCGGCTCTTCCTGTCATTGTCTGTGCCTTCCTTGTTTCTGAATTCCCCTTCTTTCACTCCATATGTGTCTCTTTTTTCAGTCTCCTTCTCTTCCTGGGCATTTAGTCTGAGTCTCTCAGACAGACTCAGACAGCCCATTGAGGGAGGTGGGGGTGGAGTGGAGTGGTGGGGTGCTGCAGGTGTATGTGCACTGAATGCGGAGACTCACTTTTCTCTGTCGGCGCACGGAGGGAAGGCCTGATTTTCTCCTGCAAAGGAGCCGGACGCGGTGCTCCGCCTGGTTGGTTTCATTACGCTGCTCTGGGGAACGTGAGAAATATTAAACTGCAAGCAGAACTCAGTCACACTGTTTCAGGCGGACAGGCCAAGGAGGCAGCAGACACATGGAGACTTAGAAAGAACCTGTCTACCTGGACCATTATACATTTTACACTAGCCTGTACAATCTACGTATACTTCTGTCTGTGGCTGTGTCTGTGTGTACTTGAGTGATTGTGTGAGAGAACATGTACGTTTATAGTGTCCGCATTTCAAACACAGTATACGCATGTGTGTGTATGTGTGTTTGAGAAAGACTGAGTCAGTATGAGTGTATGAGTCAGTATGTATGCTTGTAGTGTTTGTATTTTAAAGACTGTGTGTGTGTATGTAGGCGTGTGTTTGCATGAGTGTGTGTGTGTGAGAGAGAGCATGCGTGAGTGTGTGTGCACATGTGTGAGTGTGTGTGCATGTGTGCATGTGTGTGCACGTGTGAATGTGTGTGCATGTGTGTGCACATGTGTGTGTGTGCATGTGTGTATGTGTGTGTGTGTGCACATGTGTAAGTGTGTGTGTGTGTGTGCATGCGTGCATGTGTGTGAGTGTGAGTGTGTTTGTGTATGTGTGCATGTGAGAGTGTGTGTGTGTGTGCATGTGAGAGTGTGTGTGTTTGAGACTGAACGTGTGAGAGGCAGTGTGTATATGGATCTTTACTTCAGTGAGCACACAGCCTGAGCTGAGAGGAGGCTGCAGTCAGAGTGCACCCCTCTGCACGGCTCATCGCTCGGGCCAAGGGAGATTAAATTTGTTTTTGTCTAATGTGATCAGCTGTAGGTTCTATCAGCAGCAGGGTCCAGACCGGCGCACTGCGGAGGGAAGCCGGAGTCAGAGCCAGAGCCAGATCGTTGCTAATCCCTTTCCAGCTCCAAATTAAATGACAGTGCGCTGCGACAAGAGTCTGGACCGGAGGGGCGGGGGGTGGGGGGTGGGGGGGGGCGGTTGGAAACAGTCAGGTGACCTGTCATAAATGTCTCTCCGTTTTCTTATCCGCTCTTCTTTACCAGCCTATATTTATACTCCAGTGACGTACGCTTTCACACAAAGGAGGAACTTGGCTGCTGCCCGGCAATGGGAGTCGTGCAGCTGTCCCAAGAAGAGCGCCCATCATGTATGGAGCGGTGGGGGCGGTCGTGGGGGGGGGGGTGTTTGGGAGGGAGGAGCAAAATGGGGTGGAACTCACATATCCATGGAAGACAAGTGCAGCTTGTTCAGAATGTGTGAAGTAAGCACTCTACTGTAGAAGAAGGAATCTGGCACCTGTCTCAGAATTATCTTCACACTTTAGAATATAGATACTCAAACCTGGCCCTATTGGCTTTCATTCTTCCCCTCCAATCAGGACTGAGTTAAATCACTGGACAATCGGTGGCAATAATCAATCCACTATCAGGTAGAAAAGAAAACCAGCAGTACTACTGACCTCAAGGGCCCGATTTAAGTATCCCTGCCACAGAGGGGGCTATGGCTGGCGACTGTGAGCACAGTGCCTTTGAGCTTAGGTATCAAAAAACCCTCATGAACCCGTATGTGTTCTGTCATAAGCTCCTAGTAGTAGAAGGGGAGCTTCAGATGATTTTTTTTGTATTCTGTGCCTTTTATCTATTTATTAATCATTAATTTTAAATACAATTATAAGATTGAATGTTTAATCTGATTTTCCACAAAAATACTCTTCACCATGGTGTCCTAAAATGATGTATGAAAATGATAAATGAAATCGAAGAAATCTTTAATCAAAACACTGTTGGGCTGCTTATTAGCAAGAGAGATTAATGATTTTGCACTTAATATACCTGTGACAGGCTACAATATAGCTAGAAAAACGATGTGCAGATCAGAGACAATTGGCCTTGTTGACTCACAACGACAACTTTGTCATTCTGTGTCACATATCTGTGACTTCACTTCTGTCCGTATTGTGTAATCCCTGATTGCCCTCTCTACCCGGTCCATCTGATCCTGCCTTGTGGAAATTGCTTTGCAGTCTGAAAAAGGGTTTCCTGAGCTCAAGGTCATAAATCTGAGCCCTTAGCGCTTTTTTAAAATTGGGAATGCTGAAAAGTGAGCTTTATAATGCCTTCCTCATCTGACAGGGCCATAAAGGGCTGATATCACGGGCCGATGTGCGGTGTGCATCTCCCGCTCCTCTAATTCATTTCCCATGGTTCCAGTGTGATTTAAAGCTGGAGAAATGCGCTGCTGAACCTCTCCTTTCAGCAGTGACACACACGCACACACACATGCACAGGCACACACATACAGACACACACGCACACACACATGCACAGGCACACACATACAGACACACGCGCGCATGCATGCACGTATACACACACGCCCATAGACGCAGACACCCACAGAAACAGGCACACACATACACACGTGCTCACAAAACTATTGGCCAGGGCTTTCCTGGAAAAATGTTTTTGTCTCTGCGAGAGTCACGTGGATAAATATATGATGAAGACACGTACATATGCACACACACAGACACACCTTGAGTGTATTTATGCACCTGTGTATGCACACATTACACATAAAGAAGATGACTGTCACTCAGGATCATAAAACTGGCCTTTCTATTTTTATAGATGGTTTATCATCCTGTTCTCTGTGCCTAGCTTTCTCTACCCATTACGGAGTGTCCCTTCTGTCTCACCCTGTTGACTATTCCTCAGGCAGTATGGACAGATTTCCTTCAAAACAACTAGGACTAAACTATAACTTTACATCTTAACTGCAAAATTGTTAACAAATATAGGTATCAAGTTATGGTCATCGACAATATTTTTTTTAAATGTCAAGTAAAATAGCTGGTGTTCAGTCTCAGGAAATAAAAAAAGGCTCCACAATAATCAACAATTTTATACATCCCCAGCACAATAAATACAACTCATAATATAACTGCACTCGGTGATACTCAAGGACAATAATGCAGGACTCCTCTCTTCAAATAAGGCTTGTAGGTCATTTGTTGTCTTTCAGCATCTCTCTAATGATCCAGAGGTTTTAGATAATGGTGTTTTAAGGTCAGTGTTTAGTGAGTGGCCTAGAGACGGATGAGCAGTTTTAATTCCTGAAAGAGGGAGGCTGTACTGAAGCAAAAACAAACGAATAGCCACTTCTTGCCCCAGCTGTGAGATATCATTGGACTGCAGTTACTTCTGTTGTGCCAGATAGATCCCTGAGCATGAGACATCGTCTCATACTGCGCTGAAATGTTTGGACGGTCCCTTTTTAGAATTCTGTATACATAAAAAGATGTCTTGAGAAAGAAATAAATTGCACTTCAAGTGTTATGCGCAAATATGGAGATAAACATGAGCTCCGCTGTGCTGATGGATAGAAGAAGGGGGGAGATGGAGGGAATGGAGTGCGCAAGAGAAAACAGAAGGGGGAGAGAGGAGGAGTGGAGTCAGAAAAGAGGAGAAGGGGCAGAAGACAGATACTGCAGAGAGTAGGGCTGGCAATGTGCAATATTCCATTCTAAAATATTTTGGTTGATAACAGTGATTATCACAATACACATGAGCTCATGCTGCATAGTAGATTAGCACTCAATGTAAGGCATAAAGGATGAAACCCAAAGAAATTTAAGGGTTTGTGATACTAATCACACAAGCTGCAACCTGAATCTCAATAAAACACCTTTTCCCCCAAAAGAAGCAACGTAATAAGACACAGCATAATAATAACCTGTCTATAGTCTGCTAGCAAAAAATGCTAACCTTGAATAAAAATGAAAGCATTACAAACTTCAATTTAATGCCAATAAGAACATCCCCAATGTGTGTTGTTTACACAGGAACTGAAAGGTATTGACCGAGAAAAGCACTAGGATGACAGAAGAGCCGAACTGTGGTTTCAAAGCAAGCTTCAGGGTTGTTCTTGCTGCATTATAAAAAGCATCAGCTATGAGCATTGAAAGGGGATCTGTGGTCTGAGGACACATGCGTCTCCTCACTACCTTAGACTGCTTCTAACAATGCTAATAAATTCATGCCTCTGCCAATGTGTCGCACACTTGGAGGCTACTCTCTCCTCATAGCTGCTGTTGCTCTCACACTGGCTCTTCTTGGTGAACGCTCTGCATTTTTATTCTTGATTATCATTATCGTTGAGAATTTTACGATGATAATGATCCATATCTCCCAGCTCTAGCAGAGAGAGATGGCAATGGGGAAATACAGTGACAGCTGAGATCACATAACAAGGGATTTAACTCAAACAGCATGATATGGTAGAGCTCAGAGACACTGATGGAAGGGTAAGATTTCATGAACCCCAAAATGGGTGCAGGTGCAGGTACATGTTCACAGCAGCTTACTGAATCTGGAAAACACAACTGTTAAAATAGCTTGAGCCGGTCAGGAACTACTAGCAGATGGCAGTTCCACCTATTTGACACAGGGTGACTTGCTCTCCTATCTGGCAGCTTGTGAGGTTCTGAAGCAACATTCCTCTGCGTAGCGTTATTCATATCCGTAATTATCGTACTGAAGACAGTGAGTGCACTGACAGGAAACAGGACCTGAGTCAGTGAGTTGAAGCCGGTATTCTCTTGACAATTACCGTCAGATAATCAGAGAGTTGGCTGTCTCTGATATCCTAATCTTACTCAAACTGTTCATAGCTGGAAATGTGAGGAAGGCTTTTAAGCATTGCTTGTATCTGTCTGAGATGCCAGAATAAAGAGACTCACACACACACACACACACACACATGGATACATACACACACATGCACATGCATGGTAAACCAGCTTCAGGCCTGTATATCATCAACCAGCCCTGGAGATAAACAGCCTTGACTACGGATCCATTAGCCCATGTGTGCAGTGAGTACCTCCGGAGAAGGCACATGTGTGTATGTTTGAGAGAGCTAGCATGTGTTAGGGGAGGCACTGTCAGTTCATTAGATTTGATAGAAGTGAGATCATGTCTTAGGGACATTGCTTGGGTTGTGTATTTATGATCATTTCTCTTTATAAAGCATGCAACCCCAAAATATTTACTGCAGTCTCCCAGGAAGAGAGAGAGTGTGTGTGTTTGTGTGGGTTTGGTTTCTGTGTGTTTGTGTGTGTGTGTGTCTGTGTGTGTCTGTCTGTTTGTGTGTGGGTTTGGTTTCTGTGTGTTTGTGTGTGGGTTTGGTTTCTGTGTGTTCGTGTGTGCGCGTTGGTGTGTGTGTTTGTGTTTGTGTTACTCTTTCCCGAACTAAGTGTAATTTCCCTGCTATTTCCTTTTCGTGTGTGATCTGCCTAGCAGTCCTCTGCCTAGCTTTGCCAGACCCAGCCAATGGCTTGGAACAGTGCTCTTTTAAAGCCCATGGGGAGCAATTTTTAATGATCCTGGCCTTTATCAGCTGTGTCTCTGACCACTAACTTCCTGGGCATGGTATAGGCAGGTCAGTGGTTCCCTTGGTTACAGTAGCTGAGCAGACTCGGGTGCTTTTGGACCTGACTGAGTTTTATGAGCTTTGGTGTTTATACCTTATTTGGCCTGGAAAATGGAAAATCACCTGAAAGTCTGATTAGACCTTCACACCTGACCGGACTTCAACCACACCAACTTCAAACAGTTTTGTTTTATTTTCAGATTCAGCACAGAGGGGAGTGACCAGAAGCAGAGAGGGGCGCACACAGTCCATGAAAATTTGTTTGTAAACATTATTCATATGCATAAACATCAGGATTACAGCAAATCAAGGCGCTTGGACCCCTCCATTTGTGGTTACTCACGCCAGTGAGAGGGGAGTGAAGACTCTACCCAGCCCGTGGGACGTGAGTGCCTCTCCCAGGTTTGAATGGCTCCCTTGCTTCAGCATTCCCAGAATCTTCAGCTTCCTTCCCGTTTGCAGTGCGGGGCTCCAGATGATAAGAAAGGCCAAACTGTCTCAGCCCTGGTGCTTTCCGCCATCTGCCCCCAGCCCCCAACCCTCGTCCTCCGCTGCCTTTCTCTGCGGATATTAATAAGACGGGCCTTGACATTGAGACTTTGTTCTCGCTGACTGCGGGACTTTTTGTCAGGGAGCCGCTGAAGCATTTCACATTATCCGCTCTGTCTTGCTGCTTAGTCATTCCTGGTTCCATTTAACTCGAGGAGGATACCTCTTTCTAATTCATCACGATTCGATTTTAACCATGTCATTTGTATAATTTCTTATTGAGTGAAATTTGTTTGAAAGCCCACCTGCTAATTCAGCAGCCGCACAAAGTACTCCATTATGCGTCCCCCCCCCCCCCCCCTTTGTGTCCAGTATAAAAATGAAGTCTTACGAAACTTAAAAAGCCTTCTGTCTAAAACATGGCGTATGTAATACAAGATGCTCATACGCTATATGTGCCTTCAACGTATTTTAACTAGAGAGGACAGATTCGGAGCTGGAATAGACTACAGCATGGTGTTTGCAGTTTTTCATGGTTTTACATGACAGGATCTGTGTGTGCCTGTCGAGAAAGTCTGTACCTGCTGGATCACGTCTTCCTACAGTAGCAGCCTATTACAACATTGGAGGGTTACCAAACATGCTCACTCAACAACAGCACACGTATTTGGGCAGGTCAGTGTGCACAACCTGCTCGCACTCAAGCCCACGTGCTTACAGGAGTGAGTGGCCTAGTGTGACATACGCATGTATAAGGGCTGTGAATGTACTGCACAAAAAAAACAGAGCAGCAGAATTGATATCTTACTTTATTTTGCATTGTTGTGCCTGTTTTTGGTGGGTGGGTGGGGGGTTGGGGTTGTGAAACCAGACATTCCTGTCCAGACCTGCACAATTCCTTTCAAAACAGGACATTCCCATACAAAATCTGCCAACCCTATCCACACCACTGCCTATACATATACATGTATACACAACACTGCTTGTTTAATGAAATAAAACAAGTTTCCTACTTATTTGAAGTTAACTATTCATCTCCCTGTGGCATCAAACGCACAGAACTTTCCTCACTATCTATAGAGAGATCGCTTGCTAGGCAGCTAACTGGTGAGAGAGAGATACTGTATGGAGAGATCGCTAGCTAGCAAGAGGACTAGAGAGGTCGCTATTTAGGTGGCTAACAAGTGAGAGAGATAGAGATATATATGGCCAGCGAGATGGCAGTAACAAATAATATTCATCAGTGTCCTCACAGAACTATAGAAATTAAAGGAGATGATATGTGGTTATATGACAAATGTCTTTGATGATGCTGTTATCTCTCTTCAATAATATGTGATTGCAGGAGACCGCTGAGAGGACACAACGGGAAGCTCCTGCCCCTCCCTCAGCCTAGTATACTTGAGCAACCCATTAACCGAGTAGCTCGCTGTGTGAACGCAGGGTAAGAGTGAGGTGTAGTGGGGGGAGGGGGGGGGGGGGGGGGGTTGTTGGAGCTTTGGTGGCTTGTGTTGCTGTAAATATGTGAGTGACTGCTCCTCTCACTTCCAACAGTCAATCCATCATTATTTATCTCACATTTCTCTTCTGATCCAATTCAGCGGCTTTGTGGGAGTGAGCCTCACCTCAAACACCTTGCACCTTGCTCCTCTGCGGAGGCCTTGCACCCCAGTCCGCCAGAGGAAAACAATTTAAACCGCAAATGCCTTTCTAAAGAGGAAGATTGTGGTTTGATTGAATGGGTCCCCGTGGATACGCAATGTGGTCTTTCTATGCCTGACACAGCAGTATGTGGCATGTAAGTGTAATGTGTGGATCACTGTAGAACACAAATCTGTCCACAATGTAATCTGCCTACTGGGAAAAAACAGCCATTAAGACTCATCTGTGCCTCCATTCAGCACTTTAAATTCTCCATTAATTTGTGCATACTGTCCGCTCTTTCTTTTTCATTTCTGAATCAGTCAAACAGACAATGAACAATGATTACTTTGATTATGGTAAGAAGTAGGCTGACAGGCCTCGGTTTGGGACTTTTTTTATACATAAATGATCAGCAGTAACTTTAGAATCCTATAAGGACTGGCAGTTTCTGTTATCCAATGTTATCTTCATCAACTTATTTGTATTCTCATCATACCCCAGCATTCCTCAAACACTCACATCCCCACCAGCTTCCAAATTCTCCTAAGAATGAAATCTCTCTTTCCTGTCCATGACCTTCAGACAATGATTTCAGCTGACTCGATCAGACCGGTCTATGTGTTATGTTGATAATCCATCACAACAGTTTACTGCAAAAACAACAAATAACAAAACAGTTCAAAGAAGAACTCTGGGAACACGCTGGATAGCAACTCTGGCCCAGTAAATAATGTAAACACAATGAGCGAAAAGCAGACAAGCTGCCGACAAGTCCAGAAAGTGGGGAAAAATCGATCCGAGCGCACCAGGAGACAGTGGCCATCGGGATGCCCATTAGGCCTCTTCCTGAACCACTCAGCACTTTCTCCCAAAGAAGCTGCGCAGAGAGCTTAATGTGAACCATTAACGCTGCAGCCTAACTACCATACCCCTCCATTACCCACAACCGCCTCAGATAGCATCGCTGCCTGGAATACATTTCTGCTTATTTATTTAACGTATTTCATCACAACACGCGCAACACCAGATCGAGTGACATCTGGGAAACTCTGACTAATATTTACTGCAGCGTTGTTCACAGTGACCACAATCTGATACAAGCACTACAAAGTGTAAGTACCTCTAGTTTCTATGTTTCGTGGAAAATGCTGATTTTATCTTAAAAAAGAAAAGGGATGCGTGGAGTGAGTTCATGGAACAAAAGAAACAGATTATATGTCCAGAGCTTTGCCTGAAATCCAAAGTGGATGCATTAGTGTTGGAAGCAGTGATGGTTTTAGTGTTTATCATATTAAAGGTGAGATGATATTGGGGTTTACTTGGCTGCAGTAAGCCCCGAGAGGGCATGAGTTATTACAGGAATAGGTGCCAGTTATTGATCCGGTTCCTCCATCATTACAGGCTAAATGGTCTGACTGGAAAACACCACATACAAGCAAAATACTGGTTGAGTGAACCGGTCAATGATAAGGGTTGAAAGGGGATGTGGAACATTAGTCCTAAGGTCTGTCCAGTAAAGAGATCTTTAAGTTTACAAAGAAAGTTAGCATTTCCAGCTCTAGCTCGGCATAGTGTCATTGTAATCCTTTGTTATAATAACAATGCCTGTGCATGGTTTGGTGTGAAGTAGTTGGCGTTGGCATATTGGAAGTTGTTTGGAAAATTTAGGGTTATTAAGAGGAAGCTCTCATGGGAAATGCATCACTTGAATAATCTAATTAGATTTCCCTGAATCTGTAACAAAATAACAAGTTGTATATCATGAAATTATATAATTTTATGATGTGATACAT
Organism: Anguilla rostrata; assembly: GCF_018555375.3. NCBI lineage: Eukaryota > Metazoa > Chordata > Actinopteri > Anguilliformes > Anguillidae > Anguilla > Anguilla rostrata. The sequence continues at coordinate 17,350,316 of NC_057944.1, forward strand.
TATATTTTGTACTATTTGACGTCATATTTTGTTTTATAGCTCACCTTGAAAAGAGATGTCAATCCCATTGGGGGTTTTCCTGGCAAAATAAAAGCAAATAGGATTTTCAGCCACCCAGAGGACATTTAGCTGGCTCTGTGCACTTGCAGTAATCTGTCTACTATGCGTTGTGTCACTGTTGAACACTATGGATGCGGCATAAACAACTGTGGTGTTCATTGTATGTTCAGCATTAAAGAGAGAGAAGCACAGCGAACGCAACATAGGTAAGGACTACAGAAGCAAGCTTCCGGACACTATATGCTGAGTGACTTAGAACAGGCAGTTGCCAGTGGGCACAGCTAGCAGTCGTGTGATTGGTGATGTGCATGTCTGGAGGGAGTGAGAACTCCTGAAATCCCATCATAGGGTCCCATGGAGTTGGGGGGCGGGGTGGGGGGGGGGGGGGGACTGCATGCATTGCAGAGGATTGCATGCATGCTTGCATGTTTGTGTGTGCTTGTGTATGCGCTTGCATGCTTGCCCGACTCTGTGAATATGCATGCCTGCTCGTGATTGTGCTTACATATGTCCCCAAATTAACCAAGCAGCAGGAATGTGAACATGTGTCTTGATCTGTGGGAAAGAACATTTGGTTCTAATTTATCCAGGGCGTGGGTGTCGAGACACATCGAGAAAATAAAGAAGAAAGAAAATATTCGTAAAAAAAAAACCCTAGCGCACATCTGTGACAGTCCTCCAAACACACAACCACAATGTTATGTCACATAACAAGTGTAACGAGCACAGCTTTTCTTCCTTTGATCTTCCCCACAGTCTGGCCTCAAGCATAAAGACAAACCAGCTTGTGCACAAAATATGAGATTCCTGTTCTCCCAATATGAGTTTGGCCCTTCACCTTTAACCTTTGACCTTTACCCTGTGTCTTTAAAGAGTGTGGTGTGGCTCAGGGATTTTACAGCCAAATCTTCATTGTGTCTTCACGGAGTTCAAGGCCAAGGAGGTGACCGGTGACTGCATGAGGCTATCTGTACCTCTGTGCCTTGTTCAGTCGAAGTGTGCTATTGCATCTGACACTTGCACATGGGATACAGATCTGTGTGAATTACAGGAAAACAAGGCATACATCAGCAAATGGGGTGCATGACAACAGAGCTGATTCCTTCCCGTATAATTAACTGACAGGAACAAACACAGTACGGCATATTTTTATTTTTATTTATTTTTTTGTGAAGGGCTCAGGTTTGATAGTTGAGTTTTCAAAGCATCTTTCATGGAATGAGCTATTTCGATACATGTATTCATGTGTGTGCATATATTTCATACATATGTACAAGCTTAATTTCTAATTTGGCCACTTTGTGCTTCATGCCTTGTTGAAAAGTTGATGTGCATTTCCTGTGGAACATGTTTCTCCATGTAATGATTTTCCCTATACAGCTCTCTGCTCTCTGTGATTGCTGTAGTGTTTGAGAATCAGCGCTTGCATCTAACTAGGGACGTCTAAAGCCAGCTTCCTTTGAGACGAAGACACCCTGTGTCACCCTGCCTTGGATATTAAAAAGGTCTGACTCAAAAGATGAATGAACAAGATAATTGAAGTTTCGGACTGGGGCTATCATAGTCATTTTCAGCAAATATTGCACAAACCTTTTTTGTCTCCGAATGATTTATTTCTGTTTATAAATGTAACATACACTGCTGGCTGCACTGGACCCCAGTACAAGCTTTTGAAGGATACATGCTTAGTTAATTATGTTACCCTGTGTAGCTTACATTATTTGCTCAATTGATTTCCTCCAGGCATAAATCTGTCAAGGCAACACAAATGACCCTCCCTGGATTCAAATTTACACCTATTTAAAGAAGATTACGGTGTCTTGCCCACTAAACAAATAGGATCTGAGCTACTTTGTTTGTTTCTGGGAAAATTAACTGCAAGTAGGATTGGAAAAGGGTGAAACTATCATCACTTTCAGACCATGAAGACATGATAATTCCTCCCCTCTGAACCGGCGAGCCTGTGGGGATCAGTTAACAGTTTATTTGGATTTTATTACCCTGCGTTCATAGTCAGCATGAACTTTGCCCTGTATGAAAGGACTCTGGGTAATTAATGGGCTCCTTTAGTAGTGGAATGTTAAATGGAGCGTGTCCCGTGGGAAAAAAATTTGATACGCCATTAACATCCGTTGTTTTGGAAGAACGTTTCAGAATAACAAGATTATGGTGTAGGAATGAAAGGACAAACATGTGGGAACTTGTTCCTGCGTTCCTAGGAGGCGATCCAGGTTCTGGGAAGTCTTCATCCTGCAGGGTTTCAGGGGCTCGCCCTGATTGCTGAACCCCTTACCTTAACCAAACGTCCGCATTTTCTGTTCCGGAAATATATGTGCAGGTGGTGATATGAGAAGGGGCAAAATAGGTGAAATGGCAATGAGAAAGGTACTAAACACATGAGATGAGGGACTTATGAGGGGCAACAGTTGAGGAAGCATAGATGGGTAGATGGGTCTACCCATAGATGGGTCAGGTAAGAGGGGTTAGATGGGGGCGGGGCTAGGGAGTAACTGGGAGGAGTGAGAGGGGGTTAAATGAACTAGGAGAAGGTGCGCTAGTTTAGATAGACCAGCAGGGCTAGACAGGACAGATATGGGGCGTATTAAGCCAGTTATGGTGGGGGGGTTGGATAAGAGCGGTGAGAGCAGACAGTGCTGATTTATGGCAGCATCTCAAGGTGGCCCAGCGCTGCAGCGGTGATCAGTCCTTAACCTTAACCGCAGTCACTTTCCACAGAACTCCACTGGAGCTGTGCGGCCCAGCCGTGCTGCTGCCTGGCCCTCCTCCCCCTCTCTCCTTACTCATCTGCTACACCACAGCAGCGAGCAGAACCGCTGTGAGTGCTATATGGGCGCTAGGTGTCGCTATTGCCTGGGGGAGCGGCTGTCAATCAACCCCTGTGAATTATCCAACAAACATTACCAACACTGCCATTTTTTGAGTTTTCTTAATCAAATAAAATGTAATTTAATGTAATTCTAGGCACTAATTGTGGGTGTGTTGATTAAATAATTCAGGGAGGTAAATTCCTGTTGTGTCCTTGAGCAAGAAGCTTCATCTGTATGTCTGCAGTGAATGCGCAGCTGCATAAAAGACAGATCTTCAACTTGATGAACAAATATGAATGGGAAAGACCTGGGGAGGGGGGTTCAGAGATGAAGAAGAGGTGAGAGGAAGGAGAAAGAGGGAAATAGATAAAGATAAGTGGGAAAAGAGAGGAGAGAGAACAGGGGAAAAGAAAAGGGGAATGGCACACTCCAAAAGCAAATCTGTCTTGCTTTGAAGCACCAGGGGAAAGATTGACACTAGGTTGAATGATTTGATTCAGAGATTAGAAAAAATAAAAATCCTGAGGGCATCCACATCGAGCGTCTACCATACTCTGGCTGGGCTGGCCGTAATTAGATCAGCTGTCTGAGAAAAGCCTTTCTGATGGGTAATGAGACTGATGCATTGTGGGTAGTGTTATAGCTTCACTGCAATTGTTTCAACTGTCATTGTTAGGCACCCTGAAAAATACTACAATCATACATGGGACACCATAATAGACCACATTATGAGATTAATGAAAATAGAGACTTGATCCTTGGATTCTGCTCCAGACTAGCGTGTCAGAGGGGCCTGTAGAGTGAAAACTGAACAATCAGAGGACAAACAGACCTTTTCTATAAGATACAACTTCTGAAAAAAATGTACTAATCTAGTGAGCATGATTTTTACTGAAGCTAATCAGGGTATGTGCATTTCTTAATGGTATAAGGGCAGTGCACTAGAGAATCAAGCCTGTAACATGCTGTTTACAAACCAGGATCCTTATCCACTGCTTCACATTTATTAGGGAAACTGGGATCATGGACATTGTATCATGAGTGCTGAAGATGTTATACATGATGAGTAATGATTTTAAGATGTTTGGTTCCAATAGATTTTTTGGTATACTGAATACTGTTGGTTGTAGTATCTCATAACGCCTCCCCCCCCCCTCTCTCTCACACACACACACACACACATACAATGGGCTGTAGCTCAAGGTCAGCGATTGCTCTCTGATTTTTCTCTGACTATACAGTTTACAGAACAACTTGTCAAAACACGAGCAAAATGAAAATGTTTACAATAGAAATGAATACATTACTGAACAAAAATGACATACAAAATCATCATTACCCTCTTAACTTAAAACATCACGTAACGATCATAACACTACCCGAATGTTGACGATTAAGTACTCGGTTCAAATGTTACAGGGTCTCAGGGAAGCCATCTACCGGGCCAGAAATGCCCCAAAATGGACAGATTAGTTGCAAGATTCTCAAAATGTACTGTATGTGTGATATCTCAAATATGCATCAGATATCCTTCCTCCACGCAAAGTTTATTTGTCGAAAATTTAAGTAAAATTAGATCTCAAGGGAATGTTGTGTTGAAATTAACAAGGAATGTTGCAGATTGCTATTGCTGAAAAGTGCTCAAAATTGCCAGAAGTTAGGAGAACTGATTTGGAATTGTAACAGCTTGTTAAGACTTTCACAGAGCTATGAGCTACAAGTGAATTCCTGCTAATCGTCATATATACCATACAACATGCTTGTAATAGAAATTCATGGTGGAATGTTCCCTATGTATTGTTTTATGATATTAAATAAATAACAAGATACAAATTAGCTCAGACAGCCATCCTGTTTGTGACAAATTCAATTAGGCTACTGAATTAAAAACAAACATAAAGAAGTAATGCTTCTCGCATAGATGTAACAGCACTAGTACATTTGTAGCTATACAATCCAGCTATATCTATACCCGCTTATACTGGGCAGGAAACAGAAGCTGAAAATAATGCAAGAATTGGGTAGGCTGGCAGGTCGGCACTGCCTCAAAAACTTCTAACCTTGCAGAGGCATCAAGCCAGTGTTCTAGTACCATCTGAAAGGAGCAAGAGCTTGTAGTGTGACTTCCTGCAAAAGCACGTAGTGTGACTTCCTGCTTGTTGCTCTCCAGCTTGTGTGCTGAGGGGGCTCCTATTACACCCGCCAACCCCTGGCCGTCCCTCCATTAGCCATCCGAACTCCGCTTACTCAAAATAGAATGTTCTTTGAAACGGCAAAAAGTTACCCCCTTACAAATTCTCTGTAATGCGATAATTTCCTTGCAAACCTGGCCTGCTGGCCTCTTCTGCACTTTGGCAGCAGCCTAAAAGAAGACACGGGTGTCCCTGCCAATTGCGTTTCCCTAGGAAGACACCAGGATTGCAGTTTCAAGGAAGCAGTTGTTTTAGCGCCCGCCCCTGCTTCGTACCGCTGCACACAAACATAAACGCATAAGCACACATCTCTAAGCCAATCGGAATGAATGCTCGTTAATATTCTCGTGCACACTATTCACTCCCTCCCCTTCCCCTGCGGATTGAATTCCACTTCTGCAATGTCTTAGCAGATGGCCATCCATGTTTTTCATGTTCAGGGTTTAACGTGTCCTCTCTCTCTTGTGACCGACATATCCCACATACATACATTCTGTCCTTTTGCCTTCATGCATCTGGTATGTCACTGATTCAAATCTTGTACTGTAAAAAATATTATTATAATTATTAATAATTATTGTTATTAATAATAATAATAATAATAATAATATTTGTTTAAAATAGTAAACAAAATATGATCTGCCACATTATTCCATAGAGAAGCACTCAAACAAAATTAAGTGCATTTAAAAATTCTGTTCTCAAGCCCAGAGCATAGTTTCTCCTGTTCCTCATCCCTCACACATAATCCTGTCAGAATGCACCCTTTCCCATGAGTTCATTTGCACAGTAAATGTACTGATCCTGAGTCGGTACCCCTGTTCACTGAATAGGCAGTGTTCACTTCCACCGGTTTCAGCTCATACATGTGCGATTAAAGAATTATATGTGAATTTGACTGCAAAAGGGGATGTCTAAGGTGAGCAGTTGTGCTGACAGTGCCCTCCCTGTGAGTTCATAGTTCATTTGATGTACTCATTGTTGCTGCATCATTGTAACAGGGCTGCTGTGGCCTCCAAGCAACGGACCCTGCTGAGAATTTCAATTAGCTACTCCGTTCTCTCTCTTTCTCACTCTCTCTCTCCCTCCCTTCTCAATCCTTCACCTTACTCATTCTCTTTATTGTTTCCTGTCTGCTGTCCCACATTTGTTTTACCCCCCCCACACACACACACACACACACTCTCTCTCTCCCTTCTGCCAGCTGTCCTGTGTTTGCCTTTTTACGGTTCTGCTCACACAGAGCCAAATACTGAGCCAGTATCCTGAATTGAATCAGCTGATATATATTCCTTCTCAATCTCATTAATCTTAGAGCCAAACTAACCCCTGAAGAACACAACTGTCAAGTTGTTTAACATTTATGTGCAGTAGGCTTTAGCCGTGTGGCAAAGCGGTCAGGTTGACTTTATATGTTAACGCATTATTGGGAATTGAGTTTAGGCTGAACATAGATAAAACTGGCAGTGATCTTAGGAGAAGGACGTATACCTGAAATACTTCCATTTGACATTGTTTAATTATTCATTGATTAACATACACAACTGTCACTGATTGTTATGCTTAGGTTCATAAGTTCATTTTTTTCCACTTGGCACTGCAATATTTTTATCTCGTGCAACAGCTTCCTTTAAGTGACTTCCTGTTGCAAGACCCTGCTGTCCTTTACATACAGAATAGCTGACAATATCAAACTGGTGTTTGCTCCCTATAATAGACTATTCATAGTACAATATGCTATATTGTATAGTGTATTATATAGTATACCGTAATATACTATACAGCTGTACAGTTCAGCCGTTTGCAGGCATATTTGTTCAGCTTAAATAGGTACGGAGAGGCCTTTGTCTTACTGGGGCAAGTTGGAATTAGTTTGTCCAGGATGCATTGTATAAGTCCCCCTAGCCACTCACCATGCAGGTGCCTACAGGTTATTACTTGTTGCCAGTGAAAGATATGGCTCTTCCCTTTTGGCTCTCCTGTACTACAATGTGTAGTTCTATTTAAGAAACCAGTCACTTGCTTGTGGAGGGGCGGAGTGCAGAATGGTACAAGTAGCATGGCAATGAAGTGTGAGTATGACTCAACTGGTGATTCCAAAGGGGGATACAAATGGGTGGGGATTTTGCATTAAACCCATTGAGAATAAACTCATTTTGGATGCATTGTCATGTTTAGAAAGTAACCCGGAACAGAAAAAGCAGTGAATCTCTCCAGTTGGTATGCAGGATAACCTCTACGCTCACTGTGTTCCTGTGGTGGTGCAGGGAGGAACAGCAGTAAGTCTAAGCATAAATCAGTTAGAAGCACAGGACTATGTTTTTCAACACATGATGACCCAAACAGAGAAATAGGGATGAAAATCTGAAAATACTTTTTCATAAATGGTTGGATCCTGCAACTAAATCCCTAGAGATGACTGTGTGTGAAAATCCCAGCAGTTTTTGAAATACTCAGATCGGCCCGTCTGGCACCAACAACCATACCATGTTCAAAGTCACTTCACCTTTCTTCCCGATTCTGATGCTCGGTTTGAACTTCAGCAGTTCGTTTTGACCATGTCTACATGCCTAAATGCATTGAGTTGCTGCCACGTGATTGGCTGATTAGATATTTGCGTTAACGATCAGTTGAACAAGTGTAGCCTACCTAATGAAGTGGTGAGTATATATATATATATATATATATATATATATATATATATATATATATATATGTATAGAGAGAGAGAGAGAGAGCATGCATATGAAAATATCTCTATTGAAAGTCTTCACGACCAAACATTCAGGCTGCTTGTAAAATTATGGGTTATTTCTGTAAAAAGCGATGCACAAGGGCAGTTTTATTTTTGACACTTAGACAGACCACAAAATGTAAGAAGCATTGCCAACCAGTCATCAAAGATAAAAAATGTAAAAAATCTGCCGCCTTTTCAGTGGAAAATGGTATGCAATACACGTTTCTTTTTTTAATTGACTCATTGGGTAAGAGGAAGAATACAACGTGAAGTAACTGCGAAACTGTGAAAACACTGCAGGCAAATTCATGAACGGAGATTATGCTAATAATACTGAAGAACTGTATTGTCTTTCACAATATTGAAAGGGCTGTCTGTATTTAGTCTAACAATGCAGCCCAAACACAGTCCTTCCCGGGAATTCTGTTAATGATGCAAGGAGCGTGTTGATTTGCCAGAAATCTTAAATCCTTTTTTTTTTTTTTGAAATCTACTTAAAATCCGTTGCGATGTCAAGGACTTTATTGCGTCACACGTTTTGTGAGAATGGGTTTGTCAGGAAACCACGCCTGTGCCTGAAGTTTGCCCCTCCCTCTAGCCAGCGAAGTGTGCTGGAGCAGTTTGTAATTCCTCCGCTTAGCAAGTACTTGCAGCTGTCTGGTGCCTGTCTCATACCAACACTGAATAGAGCATGGGCAAAACCGTGAGAACAACCCCGCAGAGCAAACTTTGAAAAGGCGAAGCCCGGGACTGCAAGAGACGCATGCAATCAAATACCCAGCTCGCGATCGCAGGAATTTAAATTAAAAATAAAAAAAAAAACATAGATAAGGAATGTGGGACTCTAAAGCCAGTCAATGGTAAGATTGATCGCAACGTGTTTAACCGCCTAAGAAACCGAATTGGTTGATGTCGTAATGCTTGTTTTGGAGGAATAAATATGGTGATATAGAGCCTAGGCTGGCTTTTTTATGCTTCTTTGAGTGTATGCAAAAAATGAGCGAATAAACTAAGGTATACTCGATAATCTATTGCATTCAAGTGAAAATGTAGTCCAGCAATTTTAAAATATCACAATTCTCATCGTTTCTATATTTCTTCTCTTTTTAACAGTCGACACAGCTGCCCTTTGCAGACACCATGACAACAGACTTAAACTTTACTTCACTTCTGAATATTTCTGAAATACAGAACCACACCAGGGGATGTTCACTTACAAAGACTGGTTTCCAGTTTTATTACCTGCCGACTGTTTACATAATTGTGTTCATTACTGGATTAATAGGAAACAGTCTGGCGATTTGGATGTTCGTGTTTCACATGCGGCCGTGGAGCAGCATCTCCGTGTACATGTTCAACTTGGCGCTCGCCGATTTCTGCTATGTTCTCTCTCTCCCTTTTCTGATTTTTTACTATTTCAACAAAACGGACTGGATATTCGGGGATGTACTGTGCAGGCTGCAGCGCTTTATTTTCCACGTGAACCTATATGGAAGCATACTATTCCTGACTTGTATCAGCGTGCACAGGTACACGGGAGTGGTGCATCCGCTCAAATCTCTGGGCCGGCTAAAGAAAAAGAATGCTATCTACACCAGCGCGCTGGTGTGGATCGCCGTGGTGGTTGGAATCTCTCCGATCCTGTACTATTCCCGAACCGGGTTCAAGAACAATGGAACTACCTGCTATGACACCACTACAGGGGACGAACTGCAAGGGTATTTTATATACAGCATGTGCACCACGGTGTTCGGGTTCTGTATCCCTTTCATTATCATCCTTGGCTGCTATGGATTGATAGTGAAAGCACTGATATGCAATGACATGAGTAACGCACCTCTAAGGAGGAAATCTATTCACCTGGTAATAATAGTATTGGCTGTTTTCGCCGTTTCGTATTTACCTTTCCACGTAATGAAGAATCTAAATATGCGAGCCAGGCTGTACTTTCAGGGTCCGGACATGTGCGACTTTAATAACAGGGTGTACGCCACCTATCAGGTGACCCGGGGACTGGCAAGTCTCAACAGCTGCGTGGACCCCATTCTCTACTTTTTAGCTGGGGATACGTTTAGGCGAAAGCTATCCAGAGCCACTAAAAAGACCCCTAGGAAAGGGGAAGACGTCCTCCGCTCCAAAAGTGAAGAAACTGCGCTCAACAATTTACCGGAATACAGAGAAAATGGGGACAGAAGTCTCTGAATATGGGCATTTCCACCATTCAGTTTTTTTTTTCTCTTAAAAAAAAAACAAAACAAAAAAAACACGATCCTTCTGGCGGCAAAACAAGTTGAGCCGGACGCACTGTCAGGGTCACCCACCGCCGTGACCGTAACCACCATTCAGGACACTGTGGTTGTGTCTTCTGTATTTGAAAAAGAAGCATCTTCGAGACACATATTAGAAAATGCTGAAAACGTACAGCACTTCACAGGCACTCTACCTCCAAATGGAGCTCAGAAAATCAATGAAAAGGGAGACGGGAAACAGGTGATATTGTCTGTATTAATCAACGTTTTGGTGCGCAGACCTTTTTCCAGACATACAAGATGCAATGGTACTTTATTCAAAAATGTTTGAATTACTTAAAAATATGGGTGGGAAAAATGTTTTCTCAAATCTGAGTCTAGCCTAACGTCATGTATGGCCAAGCTAAATTAGTGTGTCAAGAGTGGGTGATGCACACAGATTTGACATTTCTAACTGAGCTGGTGTTGTAATATGCCTAATTCATTTCTTGTGAACACCATCCCCCTTTTCGTATATCCCACGTTACTGTATCAGATAAATTTTCATAAACTAGTTAAACGTGTTTTTCACCCCCCCCCCCCCCATGTGTCAGTTACCTGGAAGTGTTTTGCTGCAGCTAAATCTCAAGGACGTAAAGGTAATAGGTCTAGCATACTTAGGTTTAGCAAAGTTGTGTTTTCTGTTTCTCAGTATATGCAATTATTGTATGAACACAGAAGGGAAAAAGACACAAAATGAATGCTTAATTAGCATCCATTAACCTGTTAAATCATCTTAATGAGCTCTTTGTGTGATCTTGGTAATACAAACAAAGCACTAATTTTATTTGTCTCTCTGCCATAGATTGAACATTAATATGTTCTCATTTGAACGTTTGTCTGTTGATAGGCCTGACAGATATGCACCGTATGCACTGCATATGTCTTTGTTTCATTAAGGCTTTTGGTCGTTACTGGTCGAGTTTTTATTCTTTCTTTTTTTCTTTTTTTTGTTGGTAGATGCATTCCTGAATGGGATATAATTAGTGGTACATTATTAATGTTGACATTTAATTTCATAAACAAGTGCAATACAGTCTATGACTTCATTATATGTATGCCTCCTGCACTGTGTACCTGTCATTTAGCCTACTGTACATGACATATGAAGGGTCTGGGCATATTAATCCCATACAAGTATATCAGTATACATGATTTGTAAAGCTATATGGTGCTTTGGCAAGCATTTTTTTGTTTTTGTTTTAACTTGTCTTAACAATTTTTGAGATTAATATAAATGAACTGTTAAATATTGCATGTAGTCAGTGTTAAGCCATGAGAACTAAGGTAAATTAACATCCCCCACCCCCACCCCCCTTGTTTAAAGTGTTGTCTGCATGTAAGTCACAGTGCATGCCAGGAACAGAAGTGGTACGTGTTTACCACTGATCTATACATCAGCATAGATCATTGCTCTGAGCTTGTACTTTGGCCGAATGTGACTAAGTGAATAAAGTTTTATGAAAACACATGTTGATATTCGGTTGTGCTGAATAATGTTCATATGAAGGTAACAGTATTTGTTGAAACTGTTGAAAGGAAAGAAGAAAAGTATTTGAATGTGGAGAAAAGAGATTTCTTGATGTCTAGCCCCATTCACAGGGTGTTTGTCTCTGTCAAGAAACAGGTTTCTGGTATTCGATCTGAAAGGACATGGTGGTCTGTGATTATATTTCATGAGAATGAGTTAGGCTCATCATGCGGAATCCATTATGAAATTATTATGCTATCATAAAATATTTGTCATATTGGTGATTGTATAGGATTGAACTATATCTGTTCTGAAATCTTCTGCCTCCATTCATTGTAAATAATTTAAATTCCCCATGAAGTGCTATATTTCTATTCATTCCAGTGTATTTGAAAGTAATCATCCTTCACAATGGCGATGGTATCACATTGTGCTGTATGGAAATTCGCTGTTGACTAAGGCACATCTCTTTTTGCATTTTTCTCTTCATAATGGAATGAAGCACAGGGAGATGAAGGGAAATAAAGGAGGAGACTTTTTTTTTTTTTTTCAGCTGCGTTCCCAAGAAGCGCTTTGTGCATTGAACAAAGAGAGGGGGGTTATTGATGCAGGCAGCGTTGGGATTCTGGAAACGGCCGTCGCCAGGTCCGGAGATCTGGCTGGCATTGGCTCTCAGGAAACTGACTGCTTTCTCTTTCTGACTGCTTTCACTTTTTTTGTTGTTGTTGTTATAAATAGAAGCTTTTTAAAAAATGTCCTTCTTTGAAGGGGTGGCTTTGCGGTTGGCCTGCTGAGTGACACCTTTTTGACACCTTGGGGTTTTGCGCCCTAACAGGTGGCTGTTTATGTTTCTGCTGTTGATAGAGGTGGTGGCGTCATGCGGATTTTGGTGCCGAGTGAGAGAAAATTCAGATTTAATTATTATTTTTAAAGCTGTCTCCCGAAGTTGAGCGTGAGCACGCGTGTGTGCGCCTATCTGCGATTTGTGTTAACGTGTGCATTTGTTGCGTGCAGGGCCACGGCGTGTGACGTGCTGTGCAAGGCAGCATGTGTGAGATTGCGTGTGTATGTGCGTGGCAGTGTTTCGACTGTGTGTGTGTGTGTGTGACCGTGCGTGGAAGCGCATTCGTCCGTGTTTGTAAAGATCCGCTTGGCCAGAAGCGCAGCGCTCGCTTTGACAGTGGATGTGCTGAGGCTTGAAGGGGACAAAGAGCTGGCGGGAGCTTTTACCGCTGCCTCCGTTAAACCTCCGTGGTGACGGGGAGAGGGAAGCGGAGGCCACATTGCTCTTCACCCGGAGAAAAAAAAAAAGAAAGGATACGGCCACGTCCCTCTGCGGAGGAACGGCTGTGACCCGGAGGGGTCGAGACAATTACCGTCCCGACACGCACAGATAAAATACGAGCCTCTGTCCCTTCTGATTTACGGGAGGTGGCAAGGCCACGCAAAGTCCCCATGGAAACCAGCGGCGGTCATTAACAGCGAGTGGCGATTGCAGTCTCGGTCTCATTATCAGAGGTCTGCGTGAGCTCCGTGTATCCACCGCTTATGTAAAATTACCCGTCTAAACTTTACCATGGAAAGTAACAGTCAAATTTCATGCGCATGCAAACTGGGTGTGAATGTACTCTGTGTGACGTTATATGCGGCTGTGTCCCTCTTGTGGTTTAATAGTTTTGTCCCTGGAAAGTCCCAGTTTTCTCCAGAAATCAATTTATTGTGGATTATGTATTATAAGTGGTATTTAAAATGTGCATGGGGCATTGCATTTTGTAAATTGAATGTATGTACATTCAATATCTATTTGTTTGCTCCCAGTCCCATATGTTACAGGCTAAGAATTGGTGTGAACCACGCTGATATTGGAAATTTGTGTAGGAACATCACTTAACCTGCATTCAACTAGGTTACTGTTAGCCATAAACACGGCCACACGTGTGTTGGAGTGAGCTCCCCTTCAGCATTTAAAAACAATTTGAATAACCACAATCCAAGAAATAGTAACCAGATAACAGAAAAATGACTTTGTGCCCTCTTTGTCACAGTATGACTGGTAGTGTTAAGCTTTATTGAGGGGTGTTATGGAAGGTAGTCACTTCTTAATCGTGCTGGTACTTAAAATCGTAGTCCCTACGACGTAGTAATGCTAATTCCTAACCAGGAATTGCTTCTGGAATACAGGTTTAGCAATGTGTGATTCCACATCTGCCATTTCTAAGCAGATATACACAAAAGTTAGCTGTGTTTAAAGGGTCAGAAATTACTGTTGATTGTTCACTTCATGTGGAATTCTGCATTACATTTATTATTTACAATTAATTCAGTCTCGACTGAAGTTCACGTCACTCTCTCAATGTCATATTTTTTCCAGTCCTGCACCATTACCTGGCAGATCAATATAATGTGATTTGCTGTTAACAAAACAAATGGCTTTTTGATTTTATAGGGATTAAAATCATCAGTAAATAACAGAATGGAGGAGCTGGAAGAGAAGCTCCTATCAATCTTGTCAATGAATGCATAGACGGCCGTGAAGCAGGAATGGGGCCTGAAACATTCTCTGCGGTAACTAGATTTTTGACATTTCAAACTTTCACTTGAAAACTTCCTGAGCTACTGTTGAATAGAATTAATCATTACAACAGCATTAGTGACAGGATTTCTTTATCTGAACAAGGCAGCATAACAGGCTCGTAGTTTCCTCAGTGATGAATGGTCTTCGTGACCGTCCATACACATACAAGGGCAGTTGATTGGCTATGATCAAGTCACGTGCTTTCCCCTTAACTGGCAAAGAATTTGGCTTTCCAACTGTGAATGAGCTATGGGTCTGATATTTATTGAAAGTGCACTCTGTGGCAATGCTGATTGCACAGCTATGTTGAAGATCCAATTTCCCGATTGAAACATGTCATCATGTTTGTATACTCACTTACCTGTCCGGGCTCTCAACGTTGTTTGATTTCTGTCCTCGATTATTTAGTTTTTATTACCGTGCTTCATAAACCAACAAACTTTAAGGTCAACATGCATTAGCGATTGTTTTATCTGTGGAGTCTGGAGCTTGCCAAGCTTGATCCGAGGGGCATCTTGCCAAAGTGAACGGTAACAAAGTCCTGCCCCAGGCATGGAGCGTGTTCCCAAGAACTTAAATGCTGCTGTACAGGAAGTGAAAAAGGGTACCAGACTGCTAACAAACTGTCATTTATTATTTTGGTGCCCTTTTTGAGCTCTCAGTAGAGCCACATTAAAGTGACCAGGTTCATTCTTTCTTGTTCCTCAGAATGGAGACCTCTTCTCCATATCTTATTGGTGTTAAAGCTTGGAAATCTGCCTCTCTCTTCCCATGCATGGTTTTCTGACCAAGGTAAATAGTATTTAAGGGCAGTGCCACCGTTTATTGCCATGTGAAAATATACTGCTTATATTGAAAGTAATAATACTCTACCCTTCCTCCCTCTCTTAATCCTTCATCAGGTCCATCAGGTGACCACATTAAACACAATGCCCATTATCTGCTCAAACACAAGTAGTGAGAGGACAAGATTTCCAATGAGTTAAGGATAAAGATCAAATGAAGCACTTGGGCCCACAGACAGCTAGGAGAATGTTTCATGTCAACAGTGTGGCTGGCATACTTGTCAAATAAATGATCTTGTACACAGAAGGCTGCAGGGTCTGGGTACTTGTACGCTGATACTGCACTTTTGTATCTTTAGTTAGACTTTGCAGTAGCCTCAGTTTCTGTTGCCGTCCACTTTCCTGCAGCAAATATAGCAGGGCATTGATATGGTAAAATTGTCAACATTTAACCTTGGATCTTCCAGGCTGCTCACCCACGTGATGGGCCCCACGGTCTGGTGCTGAAGCCGACCGTGCCAGTGCCGGCTGTGGCCATCATCTGTGCGGGGCGATGTGCAATTAGCTCTGGCATCACTCAGGGAAAGGAGGGTTTCTGTTGGCCTGGATGACGGCGCTTCATTGTGAACCCCTGCTGGCCAATCAGGTGCCCACAAGTCTGTCCATTATGCTGCGCGGGACGTGTCTTCGTCAGAAGAGAGTGCAGACAGGCACTTCATTTCTGTGCAAGCCCAAATGGCGAACTCTTGTGTGATTAGCAAAGGATGCTTTGGAGAGAATGTGCTTGTCTGCACTCTTCCCCAAACAGTAGAGGAGCTTGCAGCAATGGGTGCTTGAGTGTGTAATCTTGTGTTTCTGCATGGCAGACCAAAACAATACAAAGGAAATTCATCAGAAATTGGGGGGGGGGGGGGTGTTAGGTTGAAATGCGGAAGCTTAGGTGACATGCCCTTTAAAGAAATTTCATAAGAACTTCTGTGGAATCTCAGGACTGGTGGAAGCCTGTTTTCCATTCTACATTTAAACCGTAAGACCTCAAGAATCATTCCAGGTGATACTGTACAAAATATAGTATAATTATGTCTTGTATAGTTCAGTGGTGAATTTATCAGTTAATTTATGGGAAAATTGTCTATAAATTGCCTGCACCCATGTCAGATAAGCATTGCTGTGTTGTCAAAGTAATCTCTCTTTGACACTTAAGAGAACATATGCAGTTCTTTACTTTATGTAAAAGATGACAATGACTGCTTTAAAACATTGCCAGTTCAATCTGGCGAAGGGAATCTGGAAATAGAATTTGGAAAACAGATTGAGGAGTGCGGTTAGATGCGGTGTGGCTCTGCATGATTGATCACACTGTGGTGGTTTGTGTGATAAGAGTTATGAGATAAAGCCCAAGTTGGAAATGAGCAGTATTTTGTAGGGGGAGCTGTGAGCCAAGATAACGCACCGCATCACCTCCGGGATTCAAACAGCTCGTATTTACTGACCCATAGCTCTACCTCTCTGTCTTCTAGTGCTTTTTATACAGACGCCATCAAAGGCAACACTGTGGGACTGAAGATGGAAATTGTTGCTCAAATAAAGATAACAGCCCCGCTGTTGCTCATGGTTGAAAAAGCATTGTGCAGTTCTAATTAATGCATTTTTAAAATATGAATAACAATCAACATATCAGATTGAAAAGCGTGTACTCGCAAAACCCAAAACTGTTGTTTATTGACACAGAGCTGGAACTGTAGTAGTTTTCTATATGTCCTGCAGTGTAGTGTGTGTAGAGAGTGTGCGCATGCATGCTCTCCAGTAACTACAAGCTGACAGGTTAGCTATGTTTTCTCACTTTGTCCTAACCGCCTGTGTCTTTCGGTCTGTGTCACTAACCCTTACACTTTATCTGCAGGCACCTGAAGCCTATTAATAATTCACCAGCACCCAAGAGTCTCTTAGTTCCATACGGAAGACAGCATTCCACATGATGGAACTGAGATAAATTTTCTGTCTCACGTTTAATGAGAATGTGCAGTGTCTCCCTCTCACACTCTCACCCCTCAATCTCACTCATCCACCTACCCACACGCGCACACACACACACACACACTGTTGCTCTTTGGTCCACATTTGGGCCTGTGCACATTCCGTTACAACAGTAAAAAAAGAACAACAATTGTTCTCTCCTGTCTTTTTTCCTTCCCTCCATCCCAGAGTTTGTCTTTAAGCAGTCACATTCTCTCACCAAGAGGGTGAGAGAATGTGTCTAGTGTCAAGTGTCCTGATTATTTGCAGGAAATTTGGCCCTGCAACACTATAGTCCTATATATTCTTCATTACTGAATGTCCTACCACTCTATCACACTCACAGACACAAGCGCCACTGCCAAGAGATAAAATCCGTCACACTTCCATTAGCTGAATGAGCCCGGGGATGAATTCTGCCAATGGATTTGCTATGTGCATATATGTGTGTATATATATATATATATATATATATATTATAGTACTGTGCAAAAGTCTTAGGCACTGTAGATTTTTAAATATAATATATAGTATATATTTGGTCTTAGATGTTTATTTTTTGTTTACTGCATTAATGTGTCAGTAGAAAAGAGCAAATTTGAGATTTCCAAACATGAATTTTCCAAAAAAAGAAATTTTACAGATACAGTTTTGCATTTTGTTAAAGTAATGTTTTAAGTAATAGACTACTTTTCAGATAAAAACTTGATCAAGGGTCTCTGGAATTACCTGGAGAGCCAGAAGCAAGCGAAACAGCCAAAATCTGCAGAAGAACTGTGGCAAGTTCTCCAAAATGCTTGGAACAACCTACCAGCCGATTTTCTTAGGTACACTGTCCGGCAGTTTTATAAGAGAATTGATGTAGTTTTAAAGACGAAGGGTGGTCACACCAAACATTGATGTTATTTCGTTTTTTAACTATTTACTGCTCTTTATATTATTTTTTCATTATTTTTGAAAGCATCTTAGCTGTACAGCATTTTTTTTACAGGTGCCTAAGACTTTTGCACAGTACTGTATGTATGTATGTATATATACATATATATGCACATGCACTGTGAGATTAACAGAACTGGGGATAAGTATGAGATCCATTTCAAACGCTCAATGTTGTGAAGTGTTTATTCTTTCCTACTGTTGCCTTCTGTCCTTGCTTTTGCCTATCCTCTCTCTCTTTCTCTTCCCCCCTCCCCCCTTCACCACCCTCCCCTTGTTTAGTTTCTATTAACCGCTCTTGCTGGGCTGCCTAATATTATTAATCCTCTGTGTCTGGAGGCTCGATTCTGGGCGGCATTCAGTTCGCCGGTGATTAACGAGCCGATCACTTTATGTTTGGTATAACACGTCGCCTTTCGCTGTCCGGAGGACATCCGTGGAGGGCTTCTGTCTCCCGTATGCCAGGCCAGGCATACACGCTTCACATTTTAATGACCTATTCATGTGTGTAATTAATGTTGCGTAAGCCGACGACGGCGATGAGGAGATCGTTCGTCGAGAAGCGAGTGGACACTCCGGCATCCTTGCTGCAGAGAAAACTTGCTAACATGACCTCCCGCCTTCTGCCCAGAGAGAAGAGTCGAAATGTGTCAAGAATAAAATTATATCATGCAGCAAGGCTTGTTTATAATTGGCTGCACTCAACACCTGTGGGTGTGCATGAGGCAACAGCATTTGTGCAGATGTTAGAGTAGAGTGAATAAAATATGCATAAAATTTCATGCTATGCACATAATAAAGAGGTTACAGGGGATTTTGAAGCCTGCGCCCCGCCTTTCATCTCTTGCCAAGGAGATCAGACAGATTTTCTTCGAAATTTGGATGAATGACACCCTCAATACTTGTCCAGTCTGTTCTGACCATTTTACTAATTGGCAAGCTAATGGGGTGTGTAGTTCTGGTGTGTTATTCATCACAGAAAACTGCCTTGATGAGGTTTTATTCCCCGAACACAATGCCAAACTGCATCTGAAACCGAAGCTCTCAAGGTCATTCCCAAACAGCTACGTACCATTCAAACTGCCAGCCAATAC
The DNA here is from genome assembly GCF_018555375.3 of Anguilla rostrata. NCBI lineage: Eukaryota > Metazoa > Chordata > Actinopteri > Anguilliformes > Anguillidae > Anguilla > Anguilla rostrata. Next base: position 17,369,298 of record NC_057944.1, read on the forward strand.
CAAAAAAAAAAAAAAAAGTCTAACCTTGAAAATGTTTGGCCAGCTTCCTGGCTTTACAGTCTTAAATCTGAAAATTTGAAGCAGGCCGTTTGCACCTTGTGTCCGTGACTGCCGTTTGTGGAGCGGAGGATGCTGGGAATGAAGAACAGATGGGAATCTGGCATATGGAGCACAAAGAAAATAACTCAGGTTTTCTGTAGTTCTGTAGCTATGGCATCTGTACAGTGTCAGAATGGAGGGATAAAAAATGTATAGTTGGGAGGAATAGTGATCTTGGAGACACAACAGAACTGAGCCATCAAGGGCGGGGAACGATTGGGTATCAAACGCAGATACTGTGTCATTCTTTTGGCCTGTTTGTGTAAGTATGGTAGCACTGCTTGACTTCACTTACATAAACATGCACAGTTCCTATATTTTACATTGGCATTATTTACCGAAGAATAGCTTGATGGAGATGTAAGAGACAAAACAGGAGAGGGAGAAAGGGAGAGCAAGGAGGAAGTGAGAGAGAAAAAGACGTGAGATGGCTATAGCGGAGCAAGCGTATTGCATAAAGGTCAGCATCACATCCCTTGTGTAGAAGGCAAGGAACTGTAGTTCTGTCTAGAAAGATTTGTTCGCCATGTAGGAATTAAATCTGACTCCAGTTTGTTTTTGCCCTTACGTGGAGGAGACCAAAAGACTGCAAGCGCAAAATGAACCATCCCATTGTAAAGGGCTATTCGTAGAAAAAAATGGTCTTCAAATAACTAGGCGCTCTAGTAATTTGATACAAGCCACAAATTGAATCTTATAATTCCGTATTTAGGAGGGGATTCTGAACACAGCCTATCCTCATTCCAACACAGCTCTCATGTCATGGTCACATTTTTCTGTTTCTTCGTAGTTCTTGATGTTAGTAACAAGAAATATATTTGTGCCTTGAAGGGATTTCCACCAATCTATGGCTTGTGGTTACCTCAGAAAATAAAGTGTGTTATTTATTACTTGCTTTTATCTTCTAGTTAACTTCCTTGTGATTAAGAAAGTTCTCTGTGAAATGTATAGGATAGAATGATGTTTGAGAGAAGTTTGAATCAAATTGGATAAATGTGACATTGGTGACCATCGTGACTGGTGCACCAACTGGAGTACTGCCATGGCAACAGTGTCATGGTTCAAGGAATGAGCAATTACAATGGTCACTCTTAACCTGAACAATACCTCCTAAATGGGAATCGGGTAAGGAAGCTGGGAAATGTAGTCTCAAACGTACCCAAAATCCTAACAGTAAAGTGGCAAAGGAGCCATCTCCTGTTTGTTATCTCACACAAAATAAGAATGACAAAAGCATGAGGTGCCTATTACATTACATTTAGCATTTAGCAAATGCTTTTACCAAGCAATACAGATCATACAGATCGATATTTTACTGAGAATTCGGGTTTAGTACATTGCTTAAGTGCCCAACTAAGTAACCACAGCTTGGAGGGAACTCAACCTTTTAGTTACAAGCCCAGTTCACTAAATATCATACTATGCTGCTCATAAATGGTAGAGCTCCATCAAGAGGAAAGCATCTGAGAAATGTAAATAGGCCACCAAAATCTCTTTTTTTCTCATAGTAGCAGCAGCAGCACTGATTACATTTACCCAGATGCCCCAGGGAGATCCTTGGAATGGGTTTCAGATCTGATTTCCTGGCGCAATCAGCAGGAGTACTTGTAGGTACTGGAGTGAAGATTAAGTAAAATATGCTTAATTTCTGAATCCAGCCGTTTTAACAGCTAACCCCCTATTCTCCTGACCCATGCATACTCAATTAATGATCAGGAGAGGATCCAAGGAGTACTGATTTCTTCCCTTTTATATATTATTATTGGTTCAGGCCAATCTACAATACGACACAGCTTTTTAAGGTTAAAGGGAAATTTACCCTCTCCTACTGAGAACTATGGCGATATTAAATATGAAAGATTTTTAGGGAATGACAGTTTCGGCTAACATGGAAATGTTTGTGAGCTATTATATGGAAAGACTACATCAGGAAGTAATTAAACCAAGTTACAAAGCCAGTAGTGACACTAGGTTTCCGAGTTTCCTAGGTTTATAAGTATGATAAATGTCAGCATGGGGTTGTTGACACATGCACACACACATACACGCCCACACCCACGCGCACACATTCATACCTCAAATGACCCCCCCCCCCTCTCAGTTCCTGCTGCCTGAGTCTTATCTCTAGGCCACACTGGCCTAGCCTTTTGACGTTTTCTAGGACCCAGAACAAGCTAAATGGTGAGATAGAGCTCCAGCAGTACAATGGGTTGCTTCCTGGTTCATGGTCACAATACAGATCGATTCAACCACATTTAGTTGGTTCTATACTTTTACAGCTGGTCTCTGGGGTGGTCCCATACACAGATAGCTGGTTCAACAGTTTGATACTGTGAGTGGACAGTGGTTGGTAGGGGGTTAGTTCAGCATAAAATAAGACCAGCAGGGTCAAGCTGGTCCACATGGGCTGGCTTCTGCACATAGCTTGTCTCATGGTCTCATGGGTCCCCTGTGGTGTATCCAGTGGAGATAGCGGTGGAAGTTTATACTGGTGGCCTGAATTCCCAGCTAATATTAGCCTGCCTGCTGAAGTGTGGGGGTCCAGGCATACCTGCTTTCCTAATGCAGTGTAACATAACAGGGTGGCATGTAGCCTCTACTTTGCCAGGTTCTGACAGGGGCTGTTTTTGTGAACCTTTTTGTCACATCTTTAAAGGAGTTACAACACAAGAGCATCACAGACGAACGTAGGTGGCAAGAATACGAGAGAGAGGAAGGGATTATAAAATAGGCGCATTTAAAAATGCAATTAAACTTTTTTTTTTTTTTTTAATAATCAAACTGTGTAAGCTGAATAAACAGCACCCCACCAAACATTAAAATGGAAGGACTAGCTTTATATCAATGCAATATGTAGCATAAATTTCAAGAAAATTGGAAAACCAAACTGTCAAAATCTCAAATCAAGACTGTCTGGGGCATCAAGACTGAAGGATATAAAGCCAGCCAATTATTACAATTTACTGTCATCTGAAAATCATTGCAATTAATGATTTTGTGATTTACAATAAATGATTATTGATTAGCTGTTCAATGCTGTGAATATTAATACAAATTGACGCTGGTTGTTAATGAATATCACATTTTTATTTGTTCAATTGCTTTTTGAGATGTACTCATTATTGTCACTTGTTCTTTGGTAATGGTAATGCAGACCAAAAGTTATTTTTCAGTGAACTGAAGCAGTGCACTGAGGTTCATAAAGTTATTTGATGAAGGCGGGGAATTTTGAATCACAGAAAGCCGATAGAGAAACCGTAGAAGGACATTAATTTTACTAAGGTCATTCCATGTAAAGATTAACAGTCAATATTCCCTTTTAGCCAAATCCTCTGTGATATTATCAACAAAATAAATTGTAAATGACAAATAAAGGCAATAAATCATTGCCTGTGAATTATACTGAAGTCTTCTGCCCAAATTAATTGGCTGAAGATTGAATTGAAAAAATGAAGGTTAACGGAACATAAAATCCTCAGACAACATGACTCTACTCCCAGCATTTCAACACAGCCTCACGATAACGTGAGGCAATAAACATATAACATAACAATATAGGCAATCAAAGGGCTTTTTAGCATCTAATGAAACTACCGCTTGGATCTTCCTCAGTGTGTGCAGTGGCTATGATACGCAGAACGTGACAAATGTTTTAAGTGGCTAACTGGTCCCTCCTGGAGCCAGTTTAGTGTTAGTTAATTGAGATTGCAAATCACCTTTTTATGTTTTGCAGATGTTTTACAGATACCTTTGTATCTATATCCATGTAAAAATTTAAGCTTGAGGGCTTAAAGCTGGAGCTTTTCAAGGATCTGCTAAAGATCAATGTAATAGCAGCAGTATTCTGAAGTCTCTGGAAAGCATGAGTTTCTAGAGAATGATGTATGGCATTCTGCATTATCAGATCTATCAAGTCCCACAGCACTAATAAAAGATTGGATAGAATCCCGTCTAGCCCTAGAGATTTACCTTTCGGCCTACGAGGAGGCTGTGGAATCAAATTGCTTTATTTGATTTGCTGAAAGAGATGAAAAATTCAGGGAATTTGGGAACACATTCATTTCTTCTGTTGCCAAAGTTTTTTCATACTAGTAGGGAAGGGTCAGAACATGGAATCTGAAAGGAGAGGCTTTCTTCTCTCCTCTCGCTCTCCTCTATGTCTTTGGCTAGTAGCTGTCCTTAATCTTTTCCCTTCAAAAGCCTTGTGGGCAACTGGACAAATAATTTGTGGAACAGATAAGGTAGGATAGTTACATCTGTTTGCAGATGGTATCTAGGTAAATATGATTTCATAAAGCTGTGTGAGCATGTTACCATATGTTACAAGAGGAATACAATTCTATAAATGAAAAATGTTGTTGATAAACAAATAAATAGGCATAATAATAATTTGAATCCATAAATGCATGCCTCTGGCAGCCATTAAGTGCGCATGGTTGTAGTGAGTTAGCTGCTATGATTCTATATGTTTTTATTAGCTTTTTTGTACCTTTTAACAATAGTTCTGTAACTATTGTCCAGGGGTCTTTGAAGGTGTTCCTGTGTGCCCTCCACAAACTTGGAAAAATAATTTTGATTTAATATTTGCATATCGAATAGGCTACAATTAAATGCCTGGTCAGTTACAGTAATGGCCTTTGTTAAAGGAAACAGCAGTAAGGAGAATCAGGCTCATGAGGTTAAGTCCATTGCTATAACATCTACTCCACCCTGCTCCTATACTGGCCATGCACTTGAAGAGTTAGCCCTTGCTCAATTCTCTGCTTTACTTTTCTCTGCACAACTGGATATTGTGTTCACTTATTTGTATTGTATGACAGTTGTATTTGTCTGTTTGTATTCTTGTGTTATTGTTGTAACAATTTTTATGCTGCTTTCTTGGCCAGGTCACTCTTGAAAAAGAGATTTTAATCTCAATGAGACTTTTACCTGGTTAAATAAAGGATATATATACAGTATCTCCATGCTCAGAGGGCATGCAGGGGAGACCAGAGACATTACTTTCTCTGAAAAGTTCAAATTCAAGAAAACTCGGATGATAAATTTTTGTTATGACAGGTCAAGTCATCCGAGCAACACAGTGTCCATACATGTTTTGGGGTGTGATGTGTTGATCTGTGATTCATGACTGGCTCCAAAGCGATGTTCGCTTTAGAGGTTTACAGTCACAAGCCAGAGTCTGTTCAGCTGTTCTCAAGAGGAAAAGGTTGATAAATATACCCGAAAGACTTTAGATGAGGTGAAACATTGGCTGTCTTCATTATAAACAGTCGTGCTTACCGTGTTATTTTCAAGGTCACTTGAAACATAACAACCAATGCTAGATCTTTATATAAAATGTAGCGCATTATACTCCTAAACTCCAATTTTAGCACGCTGTGTTTGTATGGCACGGTTGCATGACAGGAGCAAGCTACTTCCTTGTTGAAGGTGATACACACTGCCCACCCTTTCATGTATCACGTGTTTTGTAAGTGTCCCAATATAGTTTTTTTTTTTCTCCCGTAGAATTACGGATGAGATCAGCTCTGTGCCGTCCAGGGCTTCGAGAAGGAGCATTCTTTAGCTGTAACCCTTCACCGAATGGGCTGTGAGCAGAAACACTCCTTTGTGTGACAGGCAGAAATGAATGGTTACATCCATTGCGGATTCCACACAGACTCCACATGGGGCTCAGACACAAATGAGTGCACTCTTTGAGATCACACGTGCTCAACTGTGCTAGTGGACCGCCTGCATTGTGTGGACCTGCATTTCTGATGAATTCTGGGCCAGTGGCTATGTGCTGCTATGGGTGATGGGCATGGAAAACTTTGCCATGAAAGTGGCTGTGTCATGACTAGTAACTTCAACACAAGGTCATATATACAGCTTTGGAAAACTTAAGGAAAAATTCTTACTCAAGTCACTGAAATCATTAACTTTTAAGACTATTACATAAATCAATCAACTGTTCTTTCTGAGACACAAATGTTCGAAGTTCACAATCTCTTACTGACACAAACACCTACACACATGCACACACTAGATGTCTTTTGCACCTGTCAAAGTTTGGAATCAGAAATGATACATTTTTAGTTACCCGTAATGCTAACCTTACACAGGTAGCACTACAGCTCAAGGTACAGCAGTGATTTTGTCTGGTAGTCAGTGCCTCCTTTGACCACACAGAGGCCACAGAGTAGCGCAGGGTTAGAACCAATTGGAGAAAAGCACTGATAGCAGTTGGAAATTTGTGACTACCTGGTGCTTTGTTGGGAAAAAAGTGGTCACTTTCCACTCCTGTTTCCCACCCTGGTCCTGGGGACACTGTACACTCCCTTTCCTTCAAACAAAGCTTTTGCTTGATTAAGTTTGTACTGTTTGACTAAATACTTATCAGGATCTTGCATCACTTAACAAGTGTCAGCTGTTTGGCCTTTCTTCCAGTCATGAGTTGCTGGAAACGTGTTTCACCTAACACAACAGATCTTTCCCTCAGAATTTACGGCAGATATTAAATGTATGCTGAGTAAATTTTTATACAGTATCAATCAAACCATATGGATCAAGATGAAGAGAAAAGCTGTGAGACACTGTACCACCTCAGGATAAGGAGAAGGAAACACCATGCTGAACAGGCAGGAAACTTGTATTGATGTGATCAGTGCTGTTAAGCTCATGCTGTCTCAGTCCGAAGGTTGAATCTAGTACCACCAATGCGCAGTCCCTGGCTGTGTCTGTAGGTAGGTGCTGCGTGTGTGTGTGTGTGTGTATGACTAAGTGTGTGCGTGTGTGCGTGTGTGTGTGAGAGTGTGTGTTTGATAGAGAGTGAGTGAGAGAGAGATCTCATCATTTTCTGCACTTTCAGAAACTGTTACACTTGTACTGGCACACTGCATGGGCCCCCTGCATGTATTATTAATGATGATGAAATGTCAGAAAAGAAAAGGGTTTATTGTCAGATTCGTGAATGAGGGTCGCACTCTCTCCCTCTCGTCCGCTTCCGCCATTCAGTAATTTAACGGACGGGACAATCGGGAGGCTGTGTGTGGAACTGTGAAAACCCCTGTCCGGCTCTCTGCGGCCGATCTGCTCTCCGGCTGCGCAGCTGACAGAACAACACCAGCCTTTGTGTTCAGTGTTCAGGGGTCTCACATTCTACTGAGCACACTTTAAGCACTTTCGCTCGTCTTATTTCCCTCCCTTGTTTCCTTTCACGGGCACAGCACAATTTACAAAGCATCAATTGCTGAATACGGTCTTTATTGGAGGATTCAAACCTCTTTCCTCGAGCAATGATTGCCTGTTTCCTGACAGCATCAGATGAAATACTCCACTGTAAGTGCACCAGCAATACAAAACTGCCAAAATCATAAATCCTTAGTAACTGTCACCTGCAAATATGCAAACATTTTAATGCCATCACGCATCATCCTCCAAACCAGAGATAATTAAATATGGCCCTCGGGGCTAGTAGTACTTCTCTATAGTGGTAACCATCTAATCAGGGGCTTATTTAAACCTGATCAACTAGGTGAGTGTAAACTCTGATGAATCAGTAACATTATTAAACTATGGACCATTGGGCAGAAGAAAAAAACAGTTGTACTACTGACCTTGAGGCCCAAATTTGAGTATCCCTGCTCTAAACCTACTGTGTATATGATAGCTGGTTATATATTAAAACATGTATTACTGTAGGCTATGATTTCCGTAGCACTGTCTTTATGTTGAAGGAGCAGCATCGTAGGGGCATCTGGATATTTACTGAAACCCGCGTCCAAGCAATGTGCATTTCTCACGCGTTCAGCAGGTGGCACTAACTGGCATTGACACTGAGCTTTATAGCACATTTCCAATTTGGATGTACTTCGGGACTTGTTTGCTAGCAATGTGTCCATATTTCAAAGCCAGAAAAAGGGAGTCACCCATCCTGTTCGGATGCGCCGGGATAATGAATAGCTGACATCGAGGACCAGGATGATTGATGCTGTTTTCCACTTTTTATGCGCGGAAGCTGCTGCGAACACTCATCGGTCAAGTTGGGGAGAGACGGTGGGCTGAAGTGGCGGCGCTGAAAATTTTACTTTATTTAAATTTAGGCAACAGCACCTCACATTCATCACCTAAACTTTTATAATCAGCCCGCCCGCCTCTCCAGAAACTTCCCCTGTCGGCAAAGAAAGAATGGCATTTTACTACCCGTTTCCTGTTTCCAGCTTACAGGTGTGCATGATATTTTCAGTAGTATTCTTTTGCTTCATTATGCTGTCCCCTTGTGGTGGGTGTCAGCAATACAACCATGAAATGAATATGTTGCACCATTCTGATTCTAAAGATGGAATATGTTCGTTTTTTAAATATGACCTTTAAGACCAAAATAAATAAATAAATAAATAATAATATGGCTGTTACATTATATTTGGAAATTATGTACCCTTTTACCACACACAAGTGTGAGTCTCATGATTCTAGGACTTCTAAATAATTAAATTATCATATCCTGTCAGGGCTCTGAGACGTGTACAATATGGTGAGGAACATACGTTGTAGGCTTTAATTATTTGAACAATGACACACTTTCTTTCTTTCTTTTTTTTTTTTTTTTTGAGGGGGGGGCTGGGTCTGTACTCCAGCACATTGGATTGAAAATGAAACAATGAGTATGAGATAAATTGCAGACTGTCAACTTTAATTTGAATGATTGAAATTGTTTATTGTACAGTGCATATTATTTCAGTACATATTGTGTTTGAAAATTCCTCTTCAGAAGAAGACCTTGAATAAACTATCCTGCAGTCCCCTGAGAATGTGATAAAGGAGGTGTTTCAGGTGTTATAAACGATCTGGGGCACATGGATGGGTTCATTTCAGCATTATCAGCCCTCATTCTAGCCATAGGTGTAAAACCCACTTTATATATTCTGAATGTTCTCTCAGCAGGGATGATTGTTTTATCACTACATAACAATACATTTATGAATAGAATTTACATGGAATGACATTCTAAATAACTATTGGAATAGTAGTGCCCTCTAGTGCAAAACAGGGGAACTGTCACGTGGGGTAAGAAAACTCTTGTGTTTAGCAGTGGCATACTTTACATCAAATTTTATTGTACATTTTTATGCACATTTTTTATTTCCCAGTTAGTAAATTAGAAGAAGCAAAACAAGGTATGCATTTTTGTTGCTTAATGAACACTTTAAATGTATGACAAAAAAATAAAAAAACTAATTGGAAAGTAAAATAAACCGTGACATTTTGGTCACAGTGATTCTTAAGAAAAATTAAATGAATCTGTGGGTAACATAAGATTGGATCATTTTATTCACATGAGAATGCAAAAAAAGCATACATATATTAAGTGGAAAGTCTTCCTGGAAATTCCTTAATTTCACATAATACAACTTTTTATCGCAGTTTATTAGAGGCTTAAAATGGGCACCTTGAACGTGTTCTGCTGTTTTGTTGTCTGTAATCTCATTGCCAAACCAATTATTGCATCATATAATTAATTTCCAGATCATTTGGCTTTTTCCATTTCCCTGCATCCTGTGTACAAATGTATCAGGTCCTAGTTATTTATTTTTTTTTAAATTTTATTATTATTATTATTATTGTTATTAATTCCACTACAGGAACTCTTTGTTTTCAGAATAACAAATTAATTAAATGTGGCTAATATTAGAATTTTCAGTGGTTAGCACCAAGGCTAATGTCACCGCAGCAGTCTTTAACCCAAGGCTTCTGTAGCATGTGTGCCTGTGTGTTCATATAATCAATACTGAGGCTTAAAATCCAATATCACTGTTATTGATAAATGACTGACAGCCGAGGCACTGGGCATCGTAGAGGATGCTGGGATTCTGTGTTGTTCTCCGAAACATACGGTGCACCCTCAAACACACAGAAATGCACATTTTCCCATATTAGTGTGCAGATCATGTGTTTCCTCCTTTTTTTGTTGAAACAGTACTATAGTAATTCATTAATTGGAGAGAGAGAGAGAGAGAGAGCTCACTTTCTCCAGTGTGAGACATCCTGGGGAAGACCTGCTCCACCCTTCCCTGAAGTCTGACCACCTCAGTTCTAGTTCTAGCATGCTCCTCCAGACCAGACAGGCCAATCCACAACTGTAATCTAATGAGACAAAACATGTCCGTGGGGGTCATCAGCAATGACAAAAGACACACATTCATTAAAGCAGTTCAAGCTATACTGCAAGCCCATTAAGAGAACAGGTAGGTTCTCTATGGATGAGGTTGTATTTGTTTTTTTTAAATGTTTCTATTCTTCTTCTTCTTCTTCTTCTTATTATTATTATTATTATTACTATTATTATTATTATTGTTATTATATTTTTAATCACACTAAGAGTGACTCTGATTATTACTCATGTAGCCATACAAGTCACTGCAATGGTACTAAATGGCCAGTTGTTTAACACAGAAATCTCTCAGTTGATAGGTACTTTAACTTATCAAAGTAGACCAGCTGATATACTGTAAGTCAGTGTTAGGCACTGTGTGAGATTAGTATATTAGCCACTAGAATACCTGCATCACGTCATTTCCTGACTGGGGGAATAGTAATAAGGGGTATTAAACACAATATTAAAATTTATTTCAAATGCACTGTGTATATACAAGCATTTTTCCTGGAGTTTTTTTCTTTATTCTAATAATGTGATATAACCTGTGATATAACAAACAAAAAAAAAAAGCTCATTAGCCACAAACATATTACCATTTTTTCAAAAGTATTACGCAGTAGCAGTAACATAGTTGATTCTGCAACTGCTATTATTCATAAAGTGTTTATTATTTGTTTAATTTTATTAAAAGATAAACATATTTCATATATTTTAATATTTATAGACAGTACATGGTTGATATTTGCATTTTAAAGCAATGCAACGGAAGTGGATTGATCCCTGCATGCAATCCACCATGGAGTCACACTGGAAACCTTCCAGTCAAAACTTTCAGCTTTCTAAATATGGAAGTTCAAACTGTACTGTCAAACCCGCTTGTCAACATTTTTTTGTAATGACACTTTCTTTTTAGTGACAGCTCTGTAAGAATGAATATGATTCGTTATATTTAATTTTTTAATGCAGATACAATTTTGAACAGTATTTTCAATTGTATTCCAGTCATTATTGTGTCATGAGCATATACATGAAAGTCAAGTATTTATCATTGATAAAACTTGACTGTAAGAGAACAGAAGTACTTACTTCCTAAAAATGTTCTACTACCTATTAAAAGTTGTCTCCCATGTAGGACAAAGATAAACACTTACTGGAACCCCACATTCAAAGACACCAAACCTAAACTGTATGCAATTGGAACATATTACTGCTACGTGCTGCCTTTTACTACGTGGCTACCCATGGGCGATTATGTTATGCGTCACACAGAAAACACCTACATGTCCTTACCTGCATTGCTTATGTGAGCTATTTACAATCAATTGCTGTTCAGACAAAGATGACTCATTTTATTTATCAAGTTTTATTGCGTCATGATACTTCACCAACAGACTGATTTAGACATGAGGAATCTGAAACTAGACTTTATATTTATTCATCAAGATAATGAAATATAGGCCTAAATGTCTCAGGAATGATTGATGATGAAACAGCCTACTATGCTAAATTATTCGTTACAGTCATAAAGGTATCAGAATCATTTCTTGTTAATTATTATTGAACTAATATTGACGTTTGTCTACATCATTTAAGAGATCAGTGTTTTCAAACGAAATTAATACGAGGAAAAATATCTCCTTTGATAGTTCACTGAGACAAAACTCACTGTGAGAAGGTATTTGGTTGAATAACATTTTCTTTAACTTGTTCGAGATTCTCAGATTTATGAGAGGAAACGTCATGGCCAAATCTGTAGTGATGATATGTGAATTCGTGACAACCACTGCCCTCGTGACAGATACCTGTTTAGTGTGCTAGTACAGCAGGAAGTGTGTGAGCAACGCATGAGTCAGCTCAGTGTTCAGTGAGACTCAGCATACAACGCAGTCGCTCTGCTTCAAACGCAAACGCACGGTTTAAATAACCTATTTTATATATAAAATAGCCCACCTTACTGACGAAAATAATGTGTGCATTTGTCTTTACCCTTGTCAAGTTAATATTGTAAACAGCCGATGGTACTTCTATAAGCTCCAGAAACGAGGCGTGGCTCCTACCTGCTAATTTGCAAGGTTGAGAAATACGGGAGATTTTGTGACTGCGCCTTTAAGAAAACGGAGCCAACTTTTGCTGGTGACGTGACGACGCTGCGCGCTATGAGTGTGGGCAGGAAGAGCGTGTGAGAGCGCATTGATCACTGCTTGCACAGAGGCATTGCACAAGGATCTGTTGGGGCTCAACATGTTACATATCTAATGCGGGGGCACGGTCTAAATCAATTCCATTTTCATTCAAAACACAGATCCTGCAAGATCACCCCACAGGTTCAACGAACGGGATCGAAAACAACAGCCAGCGCCGAAGAGCTGGTTGCGGTTTGAAAACGTAGGGGGTGGCCAGCGGGTGGAAAGCGCATTTGAGAAGACGGCAGCGGGAGAGGGGCTGTTTCAGGAGCCATGAGAGAATACAAAGTAGTCGTACTTGGATCTGGCGGAGTCGGTAAATCAGCATTGACTGTTCAGTTTGTAACGGGCTCCTTTATAGAAAAATATGATCCGACAATCGAAGATTTTTACAGAAAGGAAATCGAAGTGGATTCGTCGCCCTCGGTGCTGGAAATCTTGGATACGGCGGGGACTGAGCAGTTCGCCTCCATGAGAGATCTGTATATCAAAAACGGGCAGGGCTTTATTTTGGTCTACAGCCTGGTGAACCAACAGAGCTTCCAAGATATCAAACCAATGAGGGATCAAATCATCCGAGTCAAAAGGTACGAGCGGGTGCCCATGATCTTGGTGGGAAACAAAGTGGATTTGGAGGGTGAGCGTGAAGTCTCTTCCGGGGAAGGCAAGGCTTTGGCCGATGAGTGGAATTGCCCGTTTATGGAAACTTCAGCCAAAAATAAAGGCTCGGTCGACGAACTGTTTGCAGAGATTGTCAGACAAATGAACTATGCTTCAGTGCCAAACGGGGAAGACCAGTGCTGCTCGTCGTGTGCTATTCTTTAAAAAAAAAAAAAAAAAAAAAACATTTACATTTTCTGTAAAAGTTTGCAATGGTGAGTGACTCTGATAACGTCATTAAACAAAGGAGAAAACTAAGATCGGAAACTAACAAGTTTGCTCGAAAAAACTATATAAATATATACATAGCTATATGTTCTGGTGTTGACTGTCATCAGTAGCTATTCGAAAGTGTCCTGCTGTCTTGCACACAACTTATTACAAAAAGGCAAAAAAGAGATACAAACCCAGGTGTTTACATGGCAGAATACTTGAATGTTTTAGGATTTAGGAAATTGCCAATTTAATGGACACTTTGCATTTTAAAGATTTTTTTGCCCGGTGCCTAGCTGTGAATTGAATTAATTGGACGGAAACGGACATTTTATTTCATCAGTATGTTTTTTGTTCTGGAAGTGTGTTGCAGGGATCTTGACTGAGTTGAGTTCTTCGCGTCTCCCGTCGGCCTGGAACAGTGAGAATACTCCTAGGGGACGGTCCCTCCTTGGGATCCTGGGAGTAAAGTCTCTCTTCAGGAATTCGGCGTGTTTGGAGTATCTTTGCAATACTCTCACTGTACACCGTTGATGTCTACAAAAGTGGCGAAGCTTGAACTCCAGTCTCAACGTGCACTCTTAACTGGAACTTAACCCCAACTCGGATGTTGAAAGGACTTGGCAGCAACGTTTCCTCAAGAGAAGAAAACGAGATCAAAGCAAATTTATATTTTGTAACTGATAAATGGTGGGGTAGGAAAGATCGGTGATATTTTCCCCATTGTGAATCGTACAATACGTAAAGTTCTATTTGTATTTTTAATTTAGCTGGTGACGTCAAAATAGGAGACTGCTTCAAATGACAAGTGCCACATTTTAGCGTGCGCCAGGACCTTACTGTCATGACGTGGGGCCGCAGACAGCCCCATGTCTAGTGCCTTCCAATATCAGCCGTTCTATTTAGTGCCAATCTGAGTCTCCTCAAGAATCTCATTATATGGCAATCCACAGAGTGCTTAACTGTTTCACTCTAGTTAATCTCATGGGGTAAAATCTAAACAAAAGGCCTATTGTTAACGGAATGGCGGTTTCCTTCTTTTCTGTCTTTAAGTTTGGCCTTTGAAATGTAAGTTTTATATCTGGTTAAGGTTTGACTGAATTTTAATTGAAATTCACAGGTACTGCAATCCCCCCAGATTGACACCACTAAACACTGCTCCCAGACCAGCTAAAGCAAAGGATTTAAAAATAATCTGTTCTGTTTTGTTTGTTTTTTAACAAGTTGTGATGTACCATTGAATTTCTAACCCGATTGTAATTTTAATTTCAGACCAGCCTTTTAACAGCTGTATGTCTGTTTTAAGACTTTTAATACAAAGTGCATTTTTAAAAAAAGTATTTACATGTTTTCTCTCTTCATTTGGTTTTTCTATGCATCAGTTTGTGGGGTTGTCACATGTAAATTGAATGGTTCTGTATTCCTTGATATGAGGGCCCAGGGTGTCAGCTGGGATGCCAGGAGCGGTTTTTCCAGAACCAAGCATAATCTGTAGAGGGAAAGAAAAGAGCGTATGTGTGAGCTGTAGTGAAGGTAGATGGGTTAAGCCCCTGATGTGGAGCCCATACCAACCATGAGACATGTCAACATTCCACTCTAGAATATAAATATGTCTATATGTGTGTGTGTGTGTGTGCGCGCGCGCATGCGTGAGTAAGAGCGTAGAGACGTCATCTTAAAAAGTAAATTAACACGTCTAACAGGTATTCTCAACTAGCTGCTGAATCAGTTTCCCCATCCGACTTAGTTCAGTGTCTGCATCCCCAAGGTGTGGCAATTTGCCCTCTGCTGTACATTTCTCTCGTTGTTGTCAAATGGTGCTTTTCATTGTCGAATTAGTCCGAACATAGGTCTAGCTGTTTATTCAAATCTTGGTTAAAGTAATGCGAAAACAGGCTGGAAAACTTTTAATTCTCTGTAGTGGCAAAATACTTTGTTACTGTATTGTCTCCGCATCCCAGTTTCTGGAGTTGTGTTTACACAATCCATTGCTTGAATACATTTTTATTAAATATCTTTTCCTCCTAGGCCACAGAAAGATGGCTTTAATTTATCTGTTATTAATAAACGGCTACAGGGGTTCTGAATTCTCATGGATGGGTATGGGTTGTGCTCAACGGAAGGTGCGCAGTTAATGTTTCTTTGAAGCCTACCGGCCACCATAGCGTTTAATGTGTGCAGTGATGAGAACTTTCTCTGGAATTGAGAACTGCATATGTGCAAAGCAGTTCCTGTTTTTTTCGGGTTTGAACGCAACTCTCAGTTCCTTCATTTGTTACCAAACATCACCCTAATCACAATGTTCTGACAGTTGTGCAATTGCTTCCAGTCAGTTCATCCAGAGGCTAGTGGTGTTGGGGTCAGAAAATAAATTTGACGTTGTTGCAGTGCTTCATGTTTATGATGTATATTGCTTCTCAAACCTAGCAGTCATGTTACTCTTGTTTATTGTTCTGTTTGGTGTGTTCAGAGATTTGGTCGGGTTCTACAACTCTAGTTTAATGTTCACAACTTTGTTGTTCTGGCCGATGCACAACACTTCAGTGATTATTTTAAAAGAAAACTGAAAAACTTGTATTCTTAAAATGTAACTTTCAGTTTATTCAAGATAAATGCAATTTGGAGGCTTTCAAAGATTCCTGTGGAATATCTGCAAAAGTACAGTACAATTACCAGTATATATGTATATGGGGGAGTTTAATATTATTATAGTAGAACAAAATCTTAATGGAAAAAGTAGGTCTATAGTCCTATATTTTGAATCGGAGGGAGAACAAGCAATAATAAGGTGCTTATCATCAGAATGGACAGTTGTATTGAAAGCACCTGCATATAAGGCATTGAAGGTTTACACTTGTGTGTATCTGTGTGGGGGTGTGTATACAAGTGAATATGTACTTATGGCACATGCGCACACAGGCTACATAGGCTAACATACAAGTGTGTGAAAATGTAAGGCCTCTGAGCATGGCGAATATTGATGGAGTTGGGTTTGTGAAGCTGCTGCCCCTGAACTGTGTGCAGCAGGCAAATGTGTCCTCTGGCATTTTGAAGTCCCACTTAACACAAGCCGTTCACTTGTGAAGAGCTTTTGTGGTCTTTGGTTCCGTTTAGTTTTGACCATGATCAAATGGGGACTGAGATTGTGTGGGCGTCTCACTGCTTGTACTGATGGTTTAAATTCATGTTCTAATCAAGGAACTAGCTAGATTTTCCTATCTTCATTATGTCTCTCTTTGTCTTTTATGTTCCTCTGACTCCATTTCTGTATGCCTGTTTTTTTTTTTTTTTTTGCAGACATTTCTGTCATTTTATCCTGTAGAATTACCTGTGCATTTGTTTAAGGATGGGTGTATTCTAAACCACCACATGCCTTTTTTTGTTTCTTGCCTATCTCTAGTTCTGGCTTTCATTCTTTCCTCTGACTGACTTTCCCTTCTTTAGCTGATGTGAACACATTGGCAAATCAGTGCTCAACAGAGAAGCCCTGCTTTCTTGTTTTGATTTCTGCTGATTCCGAGTTGTCAGGAATGGGTTTTCCCTCCACGCTGTTCGACAGAGGGTCTGTTGTTGTGAGCGTCGTATGTCAAGTTAGTTAAAGCGAAAGTTGACTTGTTTTTGAACGAGGAATTGTTGAGCTGTCATTAAGTAGAAAAATGTCGCCATGACGACAGTTGTGAACAGTGATGGCCCCGATGTAGGGCATGTCTGAGCCTAATGTTAAGCTGCACGTAGAGACAGTTATTCCGCTCCCTTTAAACTGCCCTTTTAAATCTCTTGCTTCCTTGTGTTTGATCTGTGAAAGGACCTAGATCTGCTGGTCTGGCCAGCGGGAGGAGAGTGAGAGTGAGCACTTGGAGGCGAGAGAGGGAGCGCTCCGCTCTGGAGAAGTTGGTGACCATGTCGGGAATACCCTAGAATTCCTGTCATTTTTGTCATGCCTCACACTGGTCTGTCTGGGCTTGTCTGATCCACAGATCTCAGCACTGAGTGGGGCTTGTCTAAACACAGTACGGGCCCCAGCCCTGCAACAAGATGGACACCTCGCAGAGCGCTGTCAGCTGTGAATTTGCTGCGTCTGCACGGCTGTCGCTAACTAGACTGATTTGAGTGGTGAACCGTTATTACTAGAACCCTAATAGGACATGGACTCTGTTCGCAGGAGCGTTCAGAATCAGAATCGTCTTTATTTGCCAAGTGTGTTTACACATGCAAGGAATTTGACTCCGGTTTAGTGGCTCTCAATGTTGTGTAGTTATGTTAATAATTTTGTATTTATGTTAATGTCAGTATTGCTTATGTGAAAAGCGCTTGTATTTTATATCGTACATATTCTGTATTCCGTTTATAGAGCTGGATAGGTTGCTGATCCGTTGAGGTAAAACAGGAAGCTTTTGTGTGGGAATGGAGCCCTTGGCCCTTTGGAGCAGAGCTCTGGCTCTAGCGTGTAGTCTATCTCTGGACCTGTATTGGGCTTGTGAGTGTGCCCCACACCAGAGGCACACTCGCTTATGCTCTGCTTACCCCGTAATGTCGGTTTAATCCAGACATGGCAGCTTCAACTCAGGTGGTGCTGTTCTGGTTGAATTGTGGTCTGAGTTATTCACAGAAATAAGTCTCAAACAAAAAAAAGGTGGAGAAACGGAGGAATTTAAAGGAAATTACTTTAACTGGACTACAATTTTGTAGATGGCACACATTCTGATGCTAATCTTTATGCAAAGATTTTTCAGGGGACCAGAAAACCCAAATTACCACGACCTTGAGCTCCTCACCTTACCATTCCCAGCTTCCCCCAATGGGCTTAACAAAAAGGCCAGTTTATACACACAGTGGCTGATTGGGCACAGGTGGCCCAAATCAAATAGGCTTTTCCCATTAACCGGCTAACAAGGAGGTGGCTCCATGCAGCAGCCTTAGGTCAGACCATGAAAACCAAATACTGACTTCGGGAGCAACGGCTTCCCATTTGATAGCCACAGCAACCCATAGCCAGGTTTTAGAGGTAATCTCAGAGTGAGCAGCGCTTATAAATAGGCCTTTGTGAAAAATAAAAATCATATTAGCTGTTTGATTTGAACTTTATTTAGAAGCAAGTCTCAAAATTAGATTACTCTTAGGGCCAGTTTCCCAGACTAGATTCAAGCCTAGTCCTAGACTAAAAGAAAGATTAAGTAAAGTGAAATTCCTTTGAAAAAGGTTTTAGTCTTAATCCATGTCTGGGGAACTAACCCTTAATGATCCCTTAATAATCTCAATTTTTTTGGAAAATACTTAAAATAAATCTTTAAGTATAGCATTTTAAATGAATGCATTTGTCTTAACTTGTTGAGAGTAATTCCCTTTCAAAGCTGTTTGCCCCCTTTTTTACATAATGAGATTAAACTTTAAGGGGAGACCTCAGGCATTTAGAGGAGGATTTTTGCTAACTGCGGCTCTTTTGAGCAAAGTTTTTGCCGGGGGAAAAAGTGGGCTAGGGTTTGCTTCCTGCTTGCTTAGCCTGGGTGAAAGCACAGAGAGGGCCTGTGTGTGCCGTGGTCAGTGCTAGATCAACAGCTCCTCGACCCACAGCGAGCACTGCCCTGCCCAGCATCTCCGAGTTCCCCAGGAGGGGCCACTGGAACCTCGCGTCACGTTCCTCCATGAGATGAGTCCAGGGAACAACAGCGTAGCTTGTGTTGGCCATCTGTTTTACTGCAGCTTTAGTGCTATCACACACACACACACACACACACACAGAGGCTCTGGGGCTTAAAGAATGCAGCCTCAGGAATGATTTGTGTTTATTTCAATTCCCAGTGCTGTGCAAACTTTCTGCTTTATTGCAGAAAAAACTGGTCTTGCCCTTGGTGGGTTTGAGAGAGGGGATAAGCGAAACAAGGTGGGACACATGAGTGACAGCATCCACCCCTGCACGCACACGCGTGTGCGAGTGCGTTTACGTGTGTCAGGGAGCAGTCTTGGGGCGAAGCAGAATGGAATGTTATAGTCCTCCAACTGTCATCTGGAGTTGTGTTGGCAGGAAGTCCCACCAGGCTGAGCAGCTAACCTGGCTGTCATGTGGTGGGGGGTTGGTCACGTGACTTCCTGGCTTCACCATGGCATTGCTGCTGCATCAAATACAGAGCCCCACCCATCTGAGTTACATGTCATGACATGTTCAAAATTCCAGATGTTTTGCTTTTTGTCCATTTAATTGAAATTGTAATTTTCCCTGCAGTGATAGATGTTTTGTAATATGTTAATAGATATTTGATGATTGTAAAATTTGAGCTTCATATAAATCAATCTCACCTCTTGTTTTGATAATGGGTGCCAGCATTTCAGTGCACTCTGTGGGTTATTTTTAGCAAGGCTGAGCAGGTTGGACATATGACTAAGAGGGGGGTAGGGGGATGAAACTAGTGGTGTTTGATTTGCAAACTGCTGGTCTAGATCCAGGCTCCATCTTTGAGGGACTGCCAACTTATCCCCAAATGTTGATCAAGCAGAAGAGATCTAAATATGGAACCATACCCTCCAAAAAAATAAAAATATAACTCCTGCTCTCCCCACCATACCTGGTGATGTCATCACCAAAATCTAAATTGCTCACAGATTAATATATGAATCTGGTAAATATATAGAGGAAAGAATCTAGAAATAATTTTGGTTTGAACTGATAAGCAATGCATGTTTCTTAATGAAGAGAAAAAGTGCAGATGTCCTTTTTTCCTTGTATAATGGTACACTTGTGACCCATGGCAAAATATATTTGTTTGTATTTGAGAGTAACTGTTCAAGAGGGAAAATTACCCTGAGATACTTAATGTGTTTGTCTGCTGCACTTGTTCAACTACACTTGTAGAACTGTGAAGAGGATGCACTTGGTTGATCTGTTTTTGTGTGAACCACTATATTTGTTCATGCCTGTGCTCCTATGCTGTTGAGAAGGCCATTGTCTTATGTGTGTTTTATGAAAGTCTTTAAGATAAAGTGCCTATTTTATGTGATTCCTGAGATCACTATTTTAAGCCATGAAGAGGAAGTAACAAAGGAAATGCAAAAAAAGAACATGTACTTCTAAGATATTTAAGATTAGCTGCTGTTTCTTGATATGAAGTATAAAGGAGCCATGTTTTCTTTGTCATGGGTCCGACAAAATATTACCTTAGACTGGGTATGTGGCGAAAAATGTATTTTCTCAAAAAAACGTCTTTTCTCCTCTACCTTTCTGTCTCCTGGCATTGCTCTGAAATGGAGAAGTAATGACAGAGGTTTTATGCATATTTCCCATTGTTTGTGCCTACAGAAATGTGATTCATCCAAAGGTTATTCAGCATTAATATGCTGAGAGAGAGAGCGAGAGAGCGAGAGAGAGCGAGAGAGAGCGAGAGAGAGAGAAACTGTGTAACTGTGTTCTCGCCACTGAAATGCTTTATAGAATGCAGGAAACAGACCTCGAGCACTCCTGCCTTCATTGCAGTGTGGTAATTGATGGTAATGCATGTTCCTTCTTGTGTATAATGACTGCCTGATAACACAGATGACCCAGCTTGATGATCCCGTCCACATGCTGTATCCTCCATTTCTCTGTATGCTTCTGATAGAAGTATAAAGTCATCAGCACCAATGTATTCATTTCACATCAATGGTGTTCAGCTTTTCACGTAGGAGCTTGGTGCCCTCGTCACCAACCCATAGCGGTGTTATTGTTGTCGCCTGCATTGTTCTGTGTGGATGAACCGATTGGCCTCGTTAAAGGCACACTGAATGTCTGAATGTCTGTGCTGCAGAACCCTGACCTTGGGGGCAAGCACAGGTACTGTACCTCGGGTATGGCATTTACATAAAAGCTTCCTGGCAGGGCGTAGTGAAATTCTGGATAATGTCTCAGTGTGAGTGTCTTTATGCGTGCTCTCTCAGCTCTTACTGATAATTTCTGGGAATAAGAAAGTGCCATCCTTTTGGCAGTTTTCATCTTAAAAATAAAATCTTCTGTATAAGACCGGCTGACCCAAGTGCTGACGTATTGACCTGCAAGACCGAACACATCCAATCAGAGCTCAGGAATTTGTGTTGGGCCTCTTGACTATTGGACCCCTCTGGGTCCAAACACTTTGCATAACCAGGGAATGAACTGTGGTGCACAGTGATCTATGGGTACTCTTCACTCAACTGAAGAAAGGGACAAAGAGCTTAACATGTAGTTTTTACTGGAAAGGACTCTGCCTCAACACTGCCCTAGAGGTGACATGTGCATCTCATGACCTCTGTTTCTTCTTGTCAGAAAGCCTCCCCTCCATCTTCCCTGCTGGTGAGCTGCCCCCTGATGTGGCAGCACCGCAAGTCCATTCCTTCCCCTCTGGAGAGAAAGTTCAAATTTGAAACCAAAATGCAGGTTTACTGACAGAACCACATTGTGTCCAGGAGCTTGTTTTGCTTCCCAGTCCAAAGCTCTGTGTTGTGTGTATTTGTGAGTTTTGCTGTTTTTCTCTGTTTTGAGTTGCTTAGATGTTCTCTGCAGTAAAAGCTGTGGTTGGGACAGAAGGTCTTTTGTTTTCAGCCATTTTGCAGGTCATGCAGGAGACCACAGTAATAATTTCCTTCAGGCCTTGTGTGTAATTCAGAATTGAGTTTAAAAACCTGGTTTATTTCCTTGATAAGAATAGGAAGAGGAAGAGCCCCTTTTTTATTTTTTTATAACTCGAGCAGTCTCCAGTCGGTTGTCAGTCTTTAACTTTGTCTTGACCTGGAAATTGCATCTGGTTTTTAAGTTTTAAACCCTCCCCCACATCTAAAAAGTTCTATCATCATGATGAACAACCAAGCAGGTTAGACTGACATTACATGTTGCGTGGGATTTTTCACCCTGCATTGGTGAGGCTTGACAATAATGCCCTGTGAAACCGTGTAAAAGGCAGCCCGCTGGCAGCCAAATGCCCCACTCTTGCACTGTGCTGTACTTCCCTGCCCTGCTCACTTCCTGTTACCAACATGACCTTGTGCCACTCAGTGCTGTGCACTGCTGTGTTCTGCACTACGCTGCCCTGTACCTCCCTGTTCACACTGTCCACACAGCCCTTTGTAGCCCTGCATGACTCCTGAGCTCCATGCTCATATATTTCCCTGTGCTCTGTGTTAACTTTCGTATACGGATGCCACTGTGCTCCTGCATTCCTTCATTCTTTGTTTCTTTCATCCCATTGCTGTGCAATCTGGACTTTTAAGCTCCCTTTCCTTGTGCTGTGTGTGGCAGTACTTTGTGCATTAATACACTGAGCTGTGCTTATTCTCAGCTCTGGGCTAGCATACCGGACAGATATGTGGTTTTGTGCTGTGCTGGGAGGTACCTGCGCTGACTCTCAGCACAGCGCTGTCCTCGCGCCGTGCCGTTGCCCTGTGTACTATCTGCTTCACCATGCTGTCTGCCATGCTGTGTTTTTTTTTTTCTGTGCTGCATGCTCTGTTTCATGTCTGTGCCGGGGCAGCTCTGCTTGGCTCTGGGAGCAGGAAGGAAGGGTGGATCCATCTGAGACTTCCTGTCTCGCTGTGAGTCAGCGTGGTGCAGTGCGCCTCTTCCATCCCCGCTCACGTTTCTGCTGCCGGGACGAGGAGAATGTGGCCCCTCCGCACAGATGCATGCAGGGGCCCCTCCTGCTTTCCTTTACAGGAGGCAGCCACTACAGGCTACTGAGGAATTTTGGAAGGGGGTGGGGGGTGGAGGGGGGCAGAGGTGAGGCCCCTCTAGAGTGAGCAGGGCGTAGGTGTCTCAGTCAGCTGTATCAAAGGCAATTAAATACAATTTGCAGAAATGCATGGGTTGTATCCAAAGAAAGCACTTTTTCACATATTTAAACTTTTTTGAACACACAAATTATTTCTGTGCAAGCTCCTCCTTAAAGGGCACCTAAACAGGACTTATGAGAAAAAATGACACTCTACAGCATATTCACAAGCCTTCATACAGGCCATTATTTCGTTCTTGGTACAAACTTGCATCATGATTCATCCAGCTAGATATTCGTGTTTACATATGATTGTAAGGAAAAATGGCCGATTGCGTTGAGAGAATGACCCAACATGCTTATTAATCTTTTTCTTCTAATGCTTTATATTTTGACGTATTACACATTTTTTATTACAAAAATTGTCAATGAAGACTGCTGTATTGGACATTTTCTCCAGGAATTAGTCTTGTTGATTCTTCTGGTTGCGTGTATTACGGGGAGGGAAGAGTCCACAAGGTGTCTGAACTGTGGAAAGGAGCATAATTGAGTCACGCACAGAGTCTGGCGGAGAGGGAGGGGGAGAAAACTTGAGGGTTTACAGTGTGTTTGATATCTTCCAGGCTTGCCGGCCTAATTTTATTAAGAGAGGCACAGGCATATCATATGACAGTAACTTCGTTGCCACAGTTTATTTACTCATCCAGTGTCAAGCAGACAGTTTTTTCAACAGGACGTTGTCTAGAAAGTGGTCATGCCTTTCCCACGCTTTACAATCGGGGCCTCTCATTGGCTAAAGCGTCTCTTCTGCCTCCAGCTCCTGCACTAGCACTCGGATACTGCGTTTCATTAAGCCTCTGTACCATATGGGTAAGTTTGACTTTACACTCCATTTGCCTACCGGCTAAAAAGTTCAGTAACAAGCCCCTTTCACCACTGAGCCAATCAGAGAGCAGAAGAGTGCGACTTAAGGATCATTTGAGTTTCCATGGGAAGAAAGCACTGCAGTGGAGAGTGCACAAACTGTGCTTTCACCATTCATTACCCAAAAATGAAGGGAAGCAAATATGACCTCCACTATAAAGCAATCAACCTAAATTTGCATGGCTCATACAGAAAAGCTCACATATAAACAAGAGCAGACTCCTACTTTAAATTATACCATTATATTAAAAATCAAACCATATTTCATTACTTGATGCTACTGTTCATTCCAAGGAATTTCTCTCTGCCCAAAAAGATTTCCACTACCACATTTCCTGCCCTGCTAGCAATATGTCTTAATTGTAGATTATGAAATACAAACTTTTACATTGATGTTGAAATATTATTTTTAATTCAGTTAAAGTTTAATGTTAAATTGCCTTCAGTAGTGTTTATTTTGTTCTCTCCATTCGGAGTATATTCAGGAGAAGACTTGATGTAGTGTATCTGGTATTTTAAAGTATTGTAATGGGTTCCCAAGATGATCTTTCCTGGCTAGTCCAGAGTCACTAGGTTGGTCTATGGACACCTTAACTCACTCATGAGCATATCCTAACACTCATGTCTACATGTATACACATACATTTCCTTGTACATGCTTCATTTTTGACTTGCTCACTTTCAACAGCCTTGATTTTTGAGGTCAGAAAATGTGTTGAACTTCTTCATAGAAAAGGAAACCCATATAACCAAACAACAAATGAATGAGTTTGTTTGTGTGTGCTTTTTTGTGTGTAAGCGCATATGTTTGTCTGTATATGTATAAGGTGTCTTGAGGATGTGTGTACAATATATAAATTGCATATAAATGAGTTTGCATGTTCTCCCCATGTCTGAGTGGGTTTCCTCCCATAGCCCAAATACACGCAGGTTAGGTTAATTGGAGAGTCTAAATTGCCCCTAGGCATGAGTGTGTGAGTGAATGGTGTGTGTGCCCTGCAATGGACTGGCGACCTGTCCTGGGTGTATTCCTGCCTCTCGCCCAATAGGGTAACAGCACTCCCTGCGACCAGGAATAAGCGGGTTAGATAATGGATGGATGGATGCATGTATTGGGTGTGTACATGGTGTTTGAATGATGTGTGAACAATGTACAGTTGCTGTATTTTTGTGCGTATGTGTATAAGGTGTGTATATGCTGCCTGTATGGAGTATACTGTAGAGAGTGTGTGTGGTGTTTGTACAGTGTCTGAGAGAGGGGCTGACAGCCCTGTAATGGCTCATACTTTGTCCCTGCTCTGTGTGAGTCTGTCAGGCTGGGATGGGAACACTACTGTGTGATCCCTGCTTCCCGAGGCCCGCCTGGGAATCAGAGAATCTGTGGATTGAGGAACAGATGGCATCCCTCCGTGTCCTTTAAAAAGGCTCTCAGTCAGGCCAGCTAGCTGCTCCCTGTGCAGTGCTCAGAAATGGAGGACAGGTTGGCCTCTGTGCTCCGGCACAAGAGCTTCTGGTGCCTCGGCCTTATCTGCAATCATTGTTTCTGTGCTGTGAGGTCACAGGCAGTGAGAATGCACACAGGCAGCAAAGGGGAGAGAGGGAGAAGGGGGTGGTCATTTGGGTGCTTGGCAGGTGTGTGTGCGCCTGGGTAGTCTGCAGTATGTATATCTGTACATGCATCACCAGTACCTCTGCATCACCAGTTTTATTGTGACACCATCGTCTGTGCAGCCAGGCTGGGACTCGTCCTATGCCCAGCAGGTAGAGAAGCACCATATGGCCCCCTGTATATTGATGGCTAAAGCAGTTCTGCCACATACAACTAATGTAATATTTTGTAAAACTGCTTTTTACTGCATGAATAGTCATATGATTCGTAAAACAGTCCTTGGTTGCTTAAAATAGTCTGTCCTGCAATTCTTGTTTTGTGTCTCTGAATAGGATGAGGTATGCATTCTTAACTGGAAAATAACTTCTGAATCCAAACACCTCTTCCGAGATATATTGCTCTGCACTGCTTCAAATGGTTATATACTGTGTAAACAACCATAAACTGCCTAAAATGCCTATAACCAGCATTATGTTGCTTAAATTGCCCCATAAAGAGCCCTATATTGCTGAAACAGCATCATATTATCCAAACAACATTGTACTGACTGGAATAGCTCTATGCTGCCTACACAAATCTCTACTGCCTAAAAAAGTCTTTGTTTTACTGTCTAAATAATCTTATACAATCTTATAAAAACACTCTTTTACTGTCAGACTAAATTAGTCCCATACGGTGGAAACTGGTATTTGAATACTGCCCAAATCATTATTATTCTTTCTAATCTGGTGTTGCCTGAAATGTCTGCATAGATATTACACTGCTTATCTCCTCCTCGACTGGCACCGTAGAGTTTTCACTGCCTGAGGTTGTTGTGAACATATTTTTCTGCTTTGGGCTTGGCGAAAGCCTGGACATACTCATTAGGACTGGCCACACAGAAACACTCCCTTATCAGAGGCATTATGGGCCACTTTCCCAGAGCTGCAAAGTTTTAAGGGGTGAGGAGGTTACTGAGACTGAGGAACAGGTGCTGTCCAGGTTTATCTTACCTATTTATCAGATATTTGATCTTCTATGCCTGTAACAGAGGTATTTCAAAGGGTCTCTACAGGTTTGAGATAATGTCCCATGTCTGCTTTGTGTCAAAATAATGCCTCGTGTTTTTCAGTTGATGGCTGATTTGAATAGAACAATCCGGAATGCATTCAAAACTTTCTTTTGACTGGAATGTGAGGCCATGTGAGTTAATGAAGGATATCAGACATCAGGAAGCCATTCCTGCTCCAGTTTGTGTTTTTTGAGAATTGTGACAGTCGCACAAAGTCAACTGGCTAACTGTGTGGGAATGGGTAGTGGAGAGCATGACTATATTTTATTCAAACACAATTAAATGTAGACTTGGGTTCTGAATGGCTTATTTCAGAGGCCCCATTCTGACCCTGATCCCGATAAGCTCCAGCTGCATCTTTCTTTAATGCTTTTCACATAAGGATTTTATTAAGTCTTTTACAGCCCCTCCCTCTCTCCTGGATGCAGTAAAGTTTGTCAGATGAACACCAGTGTTCATTAGCACTGTGTCTTGCTTCCTTTTTTTTTGTTGCTAGTTTTAAAATGCTAAATCGAAAGAGGGGGCAGTGGGACAAATAGCTGTCAACTTATCAGGTTTTCCTCGCCAGTTTACTTTTTCATATTAGAAGTGTATAATAATCTACTCTGGAGGATAAAGAGGTGAAAATGAAAATTTGAATAAGATTTTATCAGCAACACATTTCTCATCTGTAGGGCATATTTAAGAAATGCTGGACTTCTGAAAAGGCTTGGCATGTTTTATAAAGAATTCTTATAAATGAACAAAGCCCATTCTACAGATTTGAGAGTCTCAGTTTGTGAACGTGCAGCCCAGAGGATAGGATTGTGGGAGTCAAAAGGCCAACTCTTCTATTCACATTACCACAATCAGGACTCCAAGAGGTCACATGACAGGAAGGGGAAGCTACTGCAGAGAGAGGCCCACCTTTTCTGCAGTGATATCTTTTATTGGTAGTATACTGTAGGTGCAGATTTGGAGTTGGGTGTATGATTTCTCATTATCATCAGTAGACATTTATGTTACTTTATCTCTGTTTTACATACAAAGTGCTTTCACTTTCTTCTTTTGGCTACGGCAATGCGTTCTATTTCAAATTTAACAGGGGAAAGGCGAAGGACACGTAGATCCCAAAATGAGAGAACTGACACCCAAAAGTCAAACTGTGTGACAGCTCTGTCATTTAAAGATAATAATATTTAGATGGGTGTCAGGCATACAAGTCTGTTGCATGCTGGAAAGAAACTCCCAGGGTATACTGCGAAGGTAAACATTTGGGGGAGAATGTGAGAAAAGAGATATTTTCTTGAATTGGGCCATAATTACAAAAGATTTTCTATTAAGAGCTTAGATGCATTTGATCCATATGTGTAGATGTATCTGAGGGTAATCATTTATATTTATGCTAGATGTAAGACTAGACTTGTAACATATGCCTGATGTGTTGTGCAACATGAGTGTGTGTGAGCCAAGGATGTGTAAGTGTCTGGTTTACATCTCTCAAACTCTCTCTTTAATTCTCTGTCTCTCTCCCTCTATCTATCTCTCTCAATATATTTTTCTCTCTGTCTGTTGGTGATGTCTGTTGACTGTAAAATGTTTCCTGAATATTGGGAAACATTTTCTTTCTATATTGGGAAAAAGATTTTCTGTCTAACCAAAGTGCTTGTGAAATGAAGTGTGACCACAGTTTTAGGGAGCATTCTGTCAGCATCACAGGTTTTTTTTAGGTTTTCAGAATGCAGGCTTTGGGGGAGGGGGTTGTGGATAGAGAATAATAACAACTGTATTTAATGCAAAATTCCAGTTGAATGTGCTTGCAGAGTGGTTGCCGTGGAAACTCCACTGCAACAGGAATTCAGAAGCTGGTGAATTTGGGGGTTCTCAACTCTCTTCCTCTTGCTTAAACCCCTACACAATGCCAAGGACAGGCAGGAGAAATGCATTTCTGAGGCTCTAGGGCTGAGATGAAACAGATGAATCATGAAAACTTGATTGAAAACCAATATCAGTTACTTGTCCTACCCTGCTCCAGCATTTCTGCACTGCAGCCCTGGGATCTATGCCAGAAGACGTGTGCATGTGCATCTCTGACACTGTCCACAGCTCTTTGTTTGGAGGGAAAATATTCACCCCGGGAAATTGTTCAATAAATGTTTGAATGACCCATGGGAACATTTCTACTTTTCCCTTGATAGTTCTGATGCAATGTAAAGGCTATTCATTAATGAATGTAATTTATTCTCCCCAAATATGATGGTTATAAGCACTTGCAGGTGTGTAATTGAACAAAGAGGCTTCCGTGTTGATAAGGCCCTTTTATGGTCTCAGATCCAATCAGATCGGGACTATTGAGTGCTGATTGGATGTGGCTCCATTTCTTCCACTGTCATAGAGATGCATACAAAAATATCAAAATGCCCCTTATCACATCTCCTGGGCTTGGTACCATTTACGCTAGTTTTCTTTGGAAGGGTAACTGAGTGTGGAACTAACGCAGATGCCTTGGTGGCCTCATACTTCCTGTTATAGCATGCCTGGTTCCTGCTAGTTTTTGCTGCCCTGTCACTTCATGCTTCCCCTCACTGCTCGGAGTGTGACAGCTGCAGTGACACATCAGAGCTGTGTGCAAGGAGGTGCTGGCAGCAGTCAGTGAGATTAACAATAAATTACCTTTGACACAAAAAGCGACTATTGCATCGCATGAATTATAGTACTCAGCTGGTTGACAGTGTCATTAAAGGGTGTTTTACCCTGACACGGTCATACAGCTGAATTGCAGAAATGTCAGTTGTGAAATCCTGGAAAGAAATCGGATAAAAATTGGAGCGAAAATCACAGCGATCAGATGTAGCTGTAATCCACAGAGTAGAGATACAGTAGATACTAATCCTTGATCAGAGCTTTCAGGCAGAATATATTCACTTTGCTGACCAAGAATTGGCAGTGAGCAAAATTAGCACTGGCTAATATCTACAGTACATGCCTTGGCGTCATGAAATAAAAAAAAAACAGACCCTTCATTAATCATTATCCCTCATCAGAAGTATTTTTAACCAGTGAAAGCCAAAGGTGATAAGGTCATGAAAGATCCAATTACTGTAGAAGTATGAATATCCACTCATGGACCTGAGGAGGTTACCACATGAGAACACCGCTTCAGTGAGCTTTTTCAGTTTTAGGAAATCAGGGAGGCCCCTCAGCATATATTCAGGACGTTCAAATTTTTAAAATCTGTAGCAGTTTCATATTATCCAGCACATAGGGTCACAACCACAACTGATCAGTAATGGCCTGTGTATTTTGTGTCTGTGTATCTTCTGCGATCACATTTTCCTGAATCTTTTGGAGAATTATCTACAATGGAGCAGAGACTAAGTCAAGGCAGTTCACAGTCTGAAAGTCTGTGTTGCAATATCAGTATCTGGCTGTGGAGGAGGCTGTGAGGAAATGGTACAGCAAGCTTCTTCAGATAACAGGCAGCTCGATTGAAATAGACGTGTTGCCTCAGAGAAGCCTGGCACCACCTCCTTACTTCTTGTTTCTACTCTCACACAGGAAATGGTCATACCGAGATTAACGAAACAGTTTATTTGAACCTTACTATTACATGAGTCTTTTTTGACATTCTGTCAAATTGGGGAATATCACTTTATAACATACCAATCTTAAAGAGCTAAAACAGACCTATTTGTAGTTGTATTTTACAGGGATTTGATGGTCTGCTAGTACATTTTTTATACACATCATGAAATAATTCATTTTACAGTGTTCATATATGCCTAGGAGAACTAGAAAATTCACCAGAGGTGATTGTATTGTACATCACAGATCAACTGAATTCTGTCAATCAGCATTTTTAATCAAAGCAACAAATATTTGGAATGCAACACCTACCAGTATGAGAAAATGTATCAGTTTTAAGTTTTGAATCACAATTGAAATCATGGCTGAAATGAAATCAAGCATGTGAACATTAATCAACTGGAACTGTCAGATAGTAAATACTGTGTTTCTTCCTTTTGCTTTAAAAAAATTATTATTCTTTACTAATAACGATGATAGGTTTGTCTGCCTTTTAACAGTGACATTCTATGTACACTGGTTTTTTTATTTTATTTTTTATTTTTTTTACTGTTACCTGCCTAGGGACAACAGAAATTGAGCTTGATACCTAATTCTGGGACAACCAAGTGGCTGCTCAATCTCTCTATCAAATAAATAAATAAATATTCGCCAGCTGACCATAATCAAAGAAGAACAAAAACAAAAAATCTCACTAATCATCAATCTTCATCAAAAATAAACTTCAGTTAGTCACATTTCAGCAAATGCAGCTGATAAATACATAAATAGAAGGTACATACATGTATGAATGAACAAATAGAATAATAAACAATATATTTGAAATATAAACACAATGCTAATTCTGCTCAATAATGGCCAACACGTTACGGAGTATTTCATAGTTACAGAGTACAGGTGACACAATGCACACATAGAGATATGAGTAAAAATAAACAAACATATTTCTCTGATAAATTCACTGTACTAGAAAGCACTACCGTGTACATTATTCACGGAAAACCATGTCTATATATTCAAAGTATTGCTCAGGAAAAAAACTAAGGCCACTGCAAGAGTGTTTTTATTCTGTGGGGAATGCAATGTCTGGTACAAGTTCAGACAACAGAACAGCAATAAACAAAAGCAGACAGCATTTTTCACCATAATTGAATTCCCCTTGTCTCCACACACTGTTATGTGTGTGCAAATTTGTTCCATGGCTGAACAAGCGAGGACGGATATTACTTTGTTGTAATATCTCTAAGCCGCTGAGGCTAAAGGGAAACTAAGTTTCTTCCTCTTTGTGTTTTACATTCATGGCAATCAAATGACTGTGATGTGTGAAATACAGCCTTCTGTCCTATTCCCTGTTATCTTCTAACAAACATTTCCTATTACACTAAACTCTGTCAACACGGGAAAGGTTCAGTCAAATACTCACAGCTTGAGATACTTGGATATTTTTTTTTTTTTTAAAAGCTTGCTTTTTGTGATTAATAGCTGTGCTCCCTCAAAACGCACTTATATGCATGCACAAAGGCAGGCAGCTGCATACTTGCATGCACACACACACACAGTAAAACTTTGTTGCAGCCGTTGGTGCTCCCCTGATTTCTCAAATCGTGTCCTACAGAAGAATGTTACTTGGAAGGCGGCCAGAGACTCTCAAAATCAGAACAACTGGCGTGCATTCATAAGGAACGGGTACAAGTGTACACAAGTTATTGCGTCTGCAAAGCCCATTACTGCAACGATCAAACCTCCTTCACTGAATAAAAAACAATATCAGGAGATTCTGAAGCACGGCTAAATCTATGGAAAATAAGTCAGACACAGCACAGCCACCGTAATGAAAAAGAAATGCAAATGCTTTGTTGGTTCATTTAAAAAAAAAAATTAGCCCTGAATCTTAAACTGGGCTTCATGTAGTCATCTTTTGTATCCCAGCATTGGGCTTGTTCTTCTGGAAGTTTCCTGAACTGCATGATTACTCTCTGTCTGAACACATCGCTACCCATCCTGGTGTCTTGTTGTTTGGGAGGCAGTTTTGTATAAGAGTTCCGCTGCAAGAATAGAGGGGTCAGATCCTCATTAAATGTAAAGAAATCAAACGATACAGGGTTCTTTCCAATTATTCATGCTCCAATCTTCGCATTCCACATATGGTATTAAGACAGAACTTAATCAGAATCTCTGCCGTCCGCTTTTCCCACTAGAAAGAAAGATCAGAAGAAAAACTGAGGTCACTACAGCCAGAGTCCAAAGCCCCATCACGCACATGTGATGTGTGCTCCACACTGCCTGCACGTGAGCTAGCTGAGACAATGACAGTAATGAATATGATGAGTGCCTTGGAAAAAGGAAACAGTCAATGCTACTACTACTACTACTACTACTACTACTAATAATAATAATAATAATAATAATGATGATGATGATGATGATGATGATGATGACGATGATAATAAAAATAATAATAATACATTAAATGTGAAAAAGTTTAAGTCATTTTAATTTCTTTTTATACAGTACAGACCAGAAAAAAGTTTCTATTAGTATAGACAATCAGTGTTCATGGGCCAGCTGGTAACACATGACATCTTTATTATGACACTCCCTGACCCCACTGACAGGGGAGCAATGTTTAACAGATCTCTCTCTCTCTCTCTCTCTCTGTCTTTCTCTCTCATTCTCTCACTCTCTCTCATGCTCAAACTTTCTCTCTCTGTTCAAAATTCCTCAGCAAAAGATTATAGATTATTGTGTGTGTGTGTGTGTGTGTGTGTGTGCACATACTCCCATGTGTATCTGGACCTCAGCTGTACATTCCTGTAGGGCGGTCCCAGTTCAGTGCTTTGCTTTTCTTATGAGTCTGAGCAGAGTCCCTGTCTCTGTCTTCAGCTGGCCCTGATAGCGCAGCATCATACCATATGAGAGCAATGAGAGGGAGGAGGTGGGAGGTGGGAGACTCAAGATTTAGTGCACATGTGTGTTTGCAGTTCTGTTCATACCTCTGTATGTGTTTATGCCAGTATATGCATGCGTACATAGACCTTTGCTACCTACTGTACCATCTGGGTTCAAGCTCACATTGCTACACTGAGTGGGAACTTGTGTCTCATTCAGAAGTGCGGGTTTTCTCACAGTGTGGAAAGAGACGGATCCCAGCGATGCTGCGAGGGACAGTGGGGGGTGAGCACCACCGGGCACCATTGTCTCAGTCCAAATAAAGACTCCATTTTCCCCCTGACACACCAAGGGCAAAGCTTTGTTGCTCTTCCCTCCCAGTACAGTCGGGGCAATGCCCTGCTAGTCCTTTGGGCTGTGGGACATACAGTGGTTTGTTTGTCAGGACACCAACACTCTCAGCCTGAAAGAGAGAGGGAGTACTGTGGCTCGCTATACTGACTGTATCCCTGCTAGCATTAAGCGGCTTCAGCTCAGCATCATCCAAGCGCACAAATGGATTAAACCGAACGATATCCCAACAAAAACTAAATTAAATCAGACATTAGGGCACACAAAAGCACAAAGCAAACTTAAATGTTGCAGGGCTCTAAAAAGACACTAGACCATGGAAAACCACAGACCGACAGTGAATGGTATTAAGGTTGATTTTGATAAGGTATAGACTCACACACAGCCTTGCAACAGAAACAGGGTGACATAGGGAGACATAACTACATATACCAGGAAGACAGGTTGTGCTACAAGTGCCTACACGTGTGTTGAGACGGAGCTGCATGCAACAACTAAATATAAGAAATAAAGAAAAGTGACACTTAAAAAAAAGACAGAAAATGTCCTAAAAATGAAATAAACTCAAAATTCCAAGCCTCAGAGCACAAAGAAAAATGACT
This sequence comes from Anguilla rostrata, assembly GCF_018555375.3. NCBI lineage: Eukaryota > Metazoa > Chordata > Actinopteri > Anguilliformes > Anguillidae > Anguilla > Anguilla rostrata. The sequence goes on from NC_057944.1 coordinate 17,403,288, forward strand.
TCTCTTCCTCAGGGATGACCCAAACTGCACAGTAATGGTGGAGTATTGAGTTATGTCACATCCCGACAGACGCTGAGAAATGCATTCTTGGAGTGAGCAAACACCTCAGGTCTAAAACAACCTTCCATTTTAGACTGATTACTGTTATGTCTAGCCTTTTTCCCCCGTGTGCTGTCTGTTACTTTATTTGTCTTCATTTTATCCATGATTTCTTTGTAAATGGTAAATGGACTGCATTTATATAGCGCTTTTATCCAAAGCGTTTTACAATTGATGCCTCTCATTCGCCAGAGCAGTTAGGGGTTAGGTGTCTTGCTCAAGGACACTTCGACACGCCCAGGGCGGGGTTTGAACCGGCAACCCTCCGACTGCCAGACAATCGGGCTTACCTCCTGAGCTATGTCGCCCCTTTGTGATAGTTGATACAATTTTACCACTGTTAAATTATTAATTGCACCCTTAATTCTTCTGTTTTATATTCCTCTGTCAAGTGATATTGTACTACACTTTTCAGTTATGTGTGATATACAGTACTTCATAAATACAAATGCAGGTTTGTCATGCCAACAAATCAAATTAGAATTCCTCAGAAACAAAGAGAGAGAGAGAGAGAGAGAGAGAGAGAGACAGCGAGGTCTGATAAGGCCTACATGGTTGCTCTTGTGAGGCAGTCTTGCCCTCTCACTCTCCCTAATGGGACAGTACCCCTAGAGCACAATGCATAAAGGCACGGAGAGCCCCTCTGGGGGTTGCATCTGTGTGACCCTCTTCTGGCTAGGCAGCTGAGACAAGCGCTTGTTGTCTTCAGATCCCTGAGTGCAGAGGGTGTCAGGACCATGACACGGCAAGGAGGACATTTTACTCTAACAGGGCCTCCCAGAATGCCTCCCTCAAACCCAGAAAGCAGAATACCTTTAAAATCCATCTGTCCTGTCAGTGTTAGCTGTGCTCTCTGGTCCCAGCAAGTACTCGGATTTGGTGTGGTTCAAATTGTCTTTGACCTGGATTTCCATTCAAACAGACCTGAAGAATTAAGTCTGTGACAAATTGAAAAGAGCTCTTCATTCAAAGGCACGAAGGCATTCTACATTGGTAAATGGACAGAGATTCATTTCATTTGATAAAAAAGGGAAGGGGAAAATAGAATGAAAAACTAGCATTTTTCATTTCTGTCCTTGAGCCCATGGAATTAAGAGTGTGTCAATCAATGAGTCACTCTCTGAGTCTCCCGCAGTACTCTTTCATTAGGAACTGAAATAGATTTCTGCTCCCTCTCTGCTGTGTTCAGAAAGCACAGGGGGTAGAATCACAGACACTGGAGTTCCTTTGCAGAAAGAGTAGAGCAAGAGAGGCTTTCAACACCCACACCAAAAACAGCTCTTTCCACATCAGTATAAAAATCATCAGTCTAATGCTGGCTTGCAATCGTTCATGTGGTTGTGTATTTTTATCATTAGTTAGTTTGGGGGAGGGGTGTGTGTGTGTGTGTGTTGTGCATTGTGCAGAGGCAGTTGTCCTACGCTGGTACAAGCACCTGTCAACCGGTCAGCATGGACCCCCCACTCCCACCCCCCACCCCTCAGGATGAGTGAGAGGGAAAATCACCACAAGAGCAACCAAATAGGCCATATCTGGCCTCTCTCCAAGAGACCAGGCTGAAAATGTTTTGAAATTTTTTGACATAATACAAGTGTCTTGGATGACAACAACATGAAAAATATTATTTTATTTTTACTGAATGTCCCCTGTTGTCTAGGTTTCAACATGTAGTAGAATATATGGCTCTTAAGATTAAGATCAGAGACTCGTGTCCCCTACAGAGGACAAAAATTATTCTCAAAAAATCTTCTCGGCCTCTCCATCTCTTTCTCTGATTTATTCTTTTGGTGTGAGGTTTAAAATGATAATTCAGTTTGGCTGGGAGCCAGCAGAGGCAGTAGCACCACTGGCATTGCGTGGGCGTGCAAATGAATGGGGACGAACAGTGTGCCACAGCTCTGTCTGAGGGCCAGGTCTGCTATATCAGGACTAATAGCATGCTCTCTCTCTCTCTCTCATTCTTTTTATCACAAGTTTCAGAAACCAGAAAACTGTCAGCTGTGCCTTGTAATCTCCCACAGTCACACAACACAACTGCCCCTATCTGTGTGTTTGGTGGCCTCAGTGAAGTATACTGAGCAGCACAGCCAATGCAGTGCTGTGCTGCTCCCTCCTCCCCTCACTTAGTGACTGACAGCTTTCAAAGGGCCTAAGCTGTATAAGAAACTTTGCACTGGAATGAACAGAAACAGAAAATTAAGAACACAGCTGTCTTTGCATTACACATGTGGTGCACTGTTCATCTCAGTGTCGCCCTAGTAAAAAGTAAGAGCACTGTCAACCTCTGTCCCACTCCCCTAGGAATGTCCAGTGCCCTGCAGAATAAGCCATTTCCACTGTTCCTGACTCTTAAGGAGTTCAAAGTACACCCTCACTCACTGTATGTCCTTGGAATTTTTTTTTTTCGTTTGTTATGTGAAGTTATATTCTGAGATGCAATGGGAAGTGCTTGGCAAAAGCCACAAAACAGTCTTCATGGTTGATTGGATACAGAGAACCTGTGTTTACATTATATTCCTCAGATCCTCCTTGTGTTCTTGTGGCTAATAGACAAAGTGCTTTGTTTGTTGTATTTTTGCTTTCTCTGGAAATGTTTGGCTGTAGGGAGGGAGAGTTCTCAGATTTCAAGAAACATTCCAAGGCAGCAAGGCTACTGGAGTGAAAGGTTCAAGCTGATTGGCTAGCGGTTGTCTCATCAGCGGTGATGTCACAGTAAAAACAAGTTCCATTTCTCCTCCCATGCAGTCCTAAGTGTCCAGACAAATACTATGCAATTCGTGAGAAAGTAAGGTGTGTCTCTCTGACACTTGATTTATGTTCTGTGGACTAATCTCATGCAGTGCCTTTATTTGTGCACTGATAAGCCAATGGTGCCACCAAAACAAGATGATGTCATTCAATTTCTTCACTATTGTTTCTCTGTTTCCTTTGATTGGTCAGTGGTGGTTTGAAAATTTGTGATGTCACTTACCATGACAACATTATCACTCATGTTATTTTTTTACGCAAGTTTTTTTTCTTTTGCTCGAGATTCTAGGAGGTTTCAGTCATTGATCCTGTGTCTTTCTTTGTGTATTGTTTACCTATTTGGCTGCTGCTTTGTGGCTCAAAAAAGAGATTTTAAAACTTGGTATTGTATAATTCTCATCTTTCTGATTGAGGGATTTTCCACGACAAAAAGGTTCCGCATCATGACATCACGATGAAAGGAGTCATGCGTCTAATCATTAGTCACCTGCCACTGTCATCCCATTTGCAATAGCTTGACGTAACGAAACTACCCACAAAAGTTTTTAAAACGCAAAAACAATCTATTCTAGCTCCAAAGACTTCACTTTGGAAAATACCAAGTATTTTGTTTTCCAGTTTTATTAATACATCTTTTTTAATGCATACTTGCTCCATAATAGTTGGCACTATTCACTATTGCACCCTGATCTGCTTCCATGTTAACACAAACTGCAACTGATTTCACAGCATTTATGCAGTGCTTAAATGTTTAGCAATTATGTTATGCTACCTTTTCACAGGGTAAAAGCAATTAGCAGTAATAAGAAGTGATTGTTCGCAAGTGCAACTAAAGTGCTTTGTAAAAAAAATACTGATGTTTAAAAAATTCAGTTCAGGGAAAGTTTCATGAGGTTTTAATGTACTTAAATTCTGTAGATGGTCTGTAAAACATATAAAAAGCATTTAGGGCTTTGTAGTGCTCACAGAATTTTGAGAACACATTTTTAAACAATTATTTTTCCAAGGAAACTGGAATTGCCCATAATGACAAATCACAACTTGCAATGATGATGCAAGACATTTTGTGTCTGTGTTTTCTGCTGAAAGAGCAATTTATGGTTTAGTCGTCACGGTGGCAAGATTAGGCATCACTGCAGCAGCTTATGATCGTTGAGCAACCTGCCTGAGTGTGCTGACCCATGATACCTCACTCTAAATGTATTCTGGCTCACCTTTGTCTTGGTACAGTAGTCTTTCCTGATTAGCTCAGACAATTAAACCCAACACCACACATTTCAGTGAATATGGTTCTTTTACCCCCGATCCCATAAAGAATGTTAAACTTGAGTTATGATTTATGGCCAGGGTTTAAATAGAATGAGCTCCATAATGTTTGGGACAAAGACTTATTTATTTATTTATTTTGATTTGGCTCTGTACTCCAGAATATTTCATTTGTAGTCAAAAAGTTCACGCCTGGTCAAATGCACATTCTTAAGTCGTTTAAGGGCATTTTGATACCCTTTGGTTTCACCATTTAGAAATGACAGCACTTTGTCCCAAATGTTATGGAGCTGTCTGTATGTTGTAATGAAATTTTGGAAATACAGAGGATGAATAGATATTAGTATTAAGACATACTGCTGACATTTAAATTTGTTTTAATTCATTGTTTCAAATTGCTGGAATGTGCCTCTTCAGCTATTTCAACACATGTCCTTGCATATTCAGTTCTCTTCTGGGTTATTCAGCTGTTGCTCCATCAAAGGGAACCAGGGTGAAGAACTGAAATTATAGTCAGAAGTTAAAACAATTATTATTATTATTATTATTATTATTATTATTATTATTATTATTATTGTTGTTGTTGTTGTTGTTGTTGTTGTTGTTGATGTTAACAACAACAACAAATAAAAATAATACTAATAATAATATGAGAAAATCATGTTTTATATATGGTATTTGGAATGCATTATTATTACCATCGTATATATGTTGAAATGAATGCCAGTATCATTATGTGGAATCTGCAATGTGCTTTATTAAGGATGGGCCCAAACTTGTTCATCACAGAGCTCCTGTCTCACTTGAGTGCCTGACCTGAATCCTGTGCTATCCTAGTCTCATGCTGTAGAAGTAGGAAACGGATTGCATTGCCTTGGACAGGGGTAAACAGCACAAAGGGTCCAGCACACGGTTGTGCGAGGGTGAGGTTGTGTGAGAGTCAGAAAAATGAGCTGGGCATAGCAGCACTCCTCTTGGATCCTGGGTCACCAGTAATGGCAGTCAGAACGTGGGAGTATTTGACTGTGAAAGAGGGAAAGAAAAACTGCCTGAAGGTTACCTCTGGTATGACTCAGCTCTGAAGCTGTGAGGTAAATGTGTGTGTGTGTGTGCATGTCTGTATGTGTGTGGGTGTGTATGTGCGCGTGTGTATGTGTGTATGTATGTGTGTGTTCATATGTGACTGTAGTGTTGAGAAGTATGTGACCCTGTCTGATTCTCTCTGGCTGAATCATTTCAGTCCTGTGCTCCACTGCTCCACCCGCTTGCTTGCGACAGACAGGTGTGAAACCCTCATCCCCATCTCCCCCCACCCAACATGGATGAGTCATGCTGTAGCGACTCTGATTCACACACTTACTGTGACAAATTATGCATACTGGCTGGCTGCCCTGTCTCAATCCACTGTCTATCAGACTCACACACACACGCACACACACACACACTCACACATACACACCCAAACACGTACACGCACACGCACACGCACACGCACAAGCACACACATACATGCACACTTATGTATACACATACATTCAGTAGATGTCCTCATTTGTCTCTCCTGAATTGAGACTTCCACTGCAGATCTGAGACTGGATGGACTCACTCAGTTCAGCTTTCAATTGGTTTTCCATTGTCCTTCCTGCCATACAGACCCCTGACAGTGGAGCCCACTGCTGTTTTTGATGTTGGTCTACTCACAGGAGAGCTGTGGGCGGACACAACCTGTGTAACTGTATTGCTTCCACATTCATAAAAAAGGGGAGAGGGATGTGGGTGGTCAAATAGAGGTGACGTGCTCAGTAACTTTGAACCTTCATGGAGAAACCAGGAAGTGGAGACTACATCCTTTCTTCACTCTCCCCACCATTTGTTCGGTCCTCCTTCACCACCTCCACCCCCGCGCATGTCTATCCCCCCTGACCTTTCTAATCTTCTCGTCTCACATTTCCCCGTTCACCTCTGCCGATTAAGAAGTTCACTCTCTTCCCTCCCATATCCCTCTTCTGAAAAAGCTTTCCTACCTTATTCAGTTGAGACTGTGATTCAACACAGATGCTAGAGTGCCTCTCTCCTGAGAAGATCCACTGATGTAGCTAATCTCTGCCCACTGGCTCTCTGGAGGGCCCAGCACCACGCAGGAGTAGGCCGGTCGCTCTCTCAGAAGGAGCAGAAACGCGAAGACTGAAATGAACTCTGCTGCTATGTGACTCATGTGCTAATTACAGAGGTATGCTTCATGACACACCACAGGACAACTGACATTTGACAGCTCTGTATATATTTATGCTTTTTAAAATTTTTTTGCTTTGCTTTGATATTCCCCCTGTGATTGTTCTGACAGATCTGACAGATACAAATTAAGGGACAAGCTGCTGGGGATTGATAAATGAGAACAGCGATCACAAAGTGTAACCATAGTCCACCAGGAGCAAACTGTATCTGCTCTGGCTGCTCTCACTGGCTAATCTCACTATTCCATCTTAGCTCACACTTAGCATACATCTACTTATTATTTTTCCTCTAAATGTCATATTTCCTCTGGACTCTAGACATGTTGAACCTTGATTCTTCTGGCTCCATCTCGTTCATTAGTTTCCAACTGAATCCTCGGTTATCAGAAAAAGAGAACACTCAGGATGGACCTCGACTTTCATGTTTTTCATTACAGTACCAATATCTGTCATGTGACTAAAAAAATTTCACACTTTCTTTTCTGTTGCTATGGATGCAAATAAAGAATACAACACTACTATGTATAAAGATGTATAATATGCTCATACCAAAGTTGAGTAGCATGGGATTTCTGTATAATAGATTAATATTGTTTTGTTTTTTGGCTCTTGGTAAAATTTTAACAAATAGGCCTACAGGTTGTCAGCAAGCCAAGATTAATTTGCTGTAAACCTCAAAAGACCCATTTTGGCCAGCATGAGCTGTAAGAGTATCACTTTTTGATATATTCTCTGTACATGAGCTTTGAAATGTTTATCAGCCTGTACAGAACCACTGTTCTGTGCCTGACACATTGTTTTGTGGTTCTCTTACATAACAAGCAATTGGTCTAAACAAAAAAATTGATGCAATCCGACGATCTGTTGTGTTATCTTGCGTGTCATTCAGCGAAAGGTTTGTGCTGAGGAGCAGTTTCTGAAAGAATGTGCTGCATGGTTATTTCCTGGGCATTTTACCTGTCGCCTTGTGCACATATGCACTCTCACCTATTAAGCAAAGCGTCTGTCTGTGACTGTCCACCAATCAGAGTGCAGGAAGCCCTGCTGCTTCTGTTTCAACATCAGAATGTCCCCTTGGCCTGATGGCTTAGTTTCCCAACACTCTCTTTCCCTTTCTGTTCAGTGCCCTCGGGCACAGTGATTTTATCGTAGCCAATGGCTCTCTGTTGTGTGTGTCATACTTCTCTCAGGAGCAGGTTCAGTCAGATATGAAGATGTGCCCGGCTGATAAAGAGATCAGTCAACAAGGTAGAGACAAGCTTTCGCCCGGAGGCAACGCACCCACAATACCTCTGATGATGTCAGAGGATACGGACTCCGCCTGGCCCTGTTGCAACACTGCACCACTGACTGGCAGGCCCTTGAGTCCCATGCTTCCTCAAATCCACTTACCGCTTCCAAACACTGATGTGTTGCCACTCTGAAGATGAGCACCAGAATGAGAACTCACATGTCAGTGGATGGTGTAACACACTGTGTTTCTTGTCTTTTTTCACTCGGTTGGTGTTTGCCCCATAATAGACCTAAACAGAAGTGTGATTAAATTAAAACTTATCTCTTCTTCTCAGTGGTACACTATGAGTTCTCTCTGATACACCAGAGCTCATATATAACTAATTAACGTTTGGAGTGTTTTCCTCTCTCCAAAGAATGCACAGAATCTCGTTCCCCATGCCTTGAAAACCTAGAGTAACTGGACAGTTTTTTCCTTAGTAAGTTGTTACTAGCAATTCCAGCCTCTTTAAACTGGCAACTAGCTGCTTTTAGAATATAACTAATTTCTTTCAGAATAGATAGGACTATTTGATCGGTTACTTTTGATGTTTTAGCCCTTAAGTTAGGTTGCGTTTCACTATAATCTTTCATAAGCAAAACCACATTCCCATGTTGCTTTTCTCTGTCTATCACCAAATTGTTTTTTATGACAACATATTCCCTGTCATCAGCTGCACACACATGTGCACAGGGACAGCATGATCCTGGGGCACTGAACAGCATCAGCAACCATTTGCATTTATTTTCTTTGATTAACAAGTTTATCAATTATCTGAAACATCCACTGGCAGGTATCTCCAGTTTTACCCTGTGCCATACTGAACTGTAATCTTCTCCTAATCATAATTAAAGAAAATAGCTAGCTAAAACATGATAAAACATTTTTTTTAATTTAAAAAAACATTTTACTTATTTACGCAACACTTAGGGGAGGTACGGGTTTTCTGTATAAGTTTTTAAGTTGTGTAACTTTTTTTTGTTTTGTAAAAGTTATGTAAATGTCTTTACGTGTAAGTTGCTCTGGAAAAGAGGGCCTGCTAAACACCTATATTGTAATATAATGTAATGTTTTATCTGCATCTTGTACTAATCTCAAAGCCAGCAAATAAACTTTCATGCTGTCTTGTGATGTGGAGAACAGATGGATGGATCTTTGCCTCATCAATATATTTTGAATTGGGCCTGAAAGTTTTTGCTTATTTTTATTGTTCCAATAAATCTGTGCATAAGAAAATTTTGCACAATTTTTCAACGTAAACCAATGTAATGCCATAACAACATTGCCAATAATGTACTATTCCAGATGTAAATATCAGAATGATGGCAATAATAGTTGTCAAAAGCACCCCAAAACATCCACTTACAGGACTAGAAGTCAGGTTCCAAAAGAGACTTGTCATTGTGCTATTGTCAGAGACCACCAGGTGAGGTGTCTCAGACCTCTCATAACCTACCTCTGGGTACAGCTTGGACTTTTCTTGTCATATGTGAAAAAAATGACTTTGCCTTTTGCATATTGTTAAATGTAAATTAGCCAATGGATGTTTATAATAGTCTCAAAGTGCTCTTAGTGGTCCCCTTTCTAGCACAATGGGCTCATCAGATGAGGGTTCTCTCTGTGTCCCTATTGAATGTTTACATGCTTTATAGTATTATTACATTCACTGTAGTTGCGTTTTAGTTTACTGTAGATTTTATTTGTGCAAAAACTAAAATTTTAGATAAATAAATAAAAGATTGACATCTTTCCAAAATAATTTTTAGTACTCCATACTTGTGTGGCTTATATGATGTGTTTACATTTCAAATAACTTTTTATTATTTTTTGTTGTCAGTTAACACTTTAAATGTCCTGAATGAAAAGTGCTTGATAGATACATTTGTTTGTATTTGATTATATCGTTGATCATGTTTATTATTATTATTATTATTATTATTATTATTATTATTATTATAAAAGTGAGCTGGGGGAACTTTGTAGATGCTCTGTCCTTAGGAGACAGAGGCTAGAAAAGAAACATTCTAGAATAAGTGGTCTTATGTCCCCAACCCTCTCTTTCTTACACACACACATACGTACGTATGCACAAACACACAAGCACATGCAGGCACACATTGTATACACGCAGAGTACTGTGAAATATTCTCGCTGTACAGCCAAGATACAGTATGTGATTTTTAAAATTTCTGCCATGTGAATCTGTTTTGATGTAAACAATTTGTAAACACGAGGGCTCCATGTTACTCCAGACTGTAATTTAATATACCCAAAGGTCAAATTCACAAAATAAACGTGTCGGGAATTAGGTCATTTAAAGGCGCACTGTAATGGTTTAGAATGTTGAGAATGAGATCACTCTGATATGAACCAGACCCCTCAAGACTACAGGAGGAGGGTGGAGGAGATGTCTGAGATTCAGATGGTGACAATATCAGCCATTTAATTACTGTAATTCACAGATTTATTGATTGTGTGTGTGTGTGTGTGCTTGCATGTGTGGCTATGTTGCTTATGTGTGTGTGTGTGTGTGTGTGTATGCCTATGTTGCACATGTTGTATACTGCTTCATGACCCAGGGTGCTGAGTGTATGATTTCCACCAGCTGCTTTCCCCTGTTTAGTTCAGTGCCAATTTTATCTCTCACAAAACAAGCAAGCTATTCTAGAGTTTATTCTAGAGATACAAAGATCTATATTGCCTCGTTTCTGAAGTGTTGTACTGAAAGTAATATACAGCCATGCTTAGCCTCCTACACATCCTCTGTGATGAAGAATAAATGTGTGATTTATTCTGGGGGTCATATGACCTGGTCCCAGAGAAATCATGTGTCACGACTGGTTCTTGTGCAATCATGTGACATAGCCCAATTGACTGAAGTGAGCTTATGGTATTTCTCTTTCCCTTCCTGCTTTGAAAGATCTCACATTTCAACTGAAATGAAAGCAAAATGTGGAAAAAAAAAACAGACTTAAAAATAGTCCACCAATTAAAAATATGTCTGGCTTCCTCTATTGTGAGAAATAGAAACATTCAAAACAACAGCAGTGGCAAATATGTCCAATTATGAGGGTGATTATGGTGATGAATAATGGTAGCCCTAAAAGACAGTTCTCTGAATCTGTTGAGGGGCAATTACCTTGTGGGGGGTTAGAGTTCTTTGGAGTGAGTAATTCCCTGTGGAGGGGGTAATTTCCAGGTCAGTTGAATAGTGCCTGTGTAACAGAGGTGAGGGCAGTTTGATGGGCAGGGGTTGGGTTTGAGATGAAAGTGGTAAACATCTCGACCCGGTAGGAACGGGCTCGGGGTAGGGGTATCGTTCTCTGGGGAGGGTGGGATTTGGAGAGGTGGAGTGCTCCTCTGTATCCTAAAGGGTCCTGGAGTGTACTCCCAGCCCTATAATGGGATTTTTAATGGACTGCCTACAAAGCAGGATACTACACGAGAGGCTGCACACCAAACTGATACCTCCCATTGAGATGGGTTATCAGGGACTGGTTGTGCAATCTAACAGGACAGTTTGGCCTTATGGAAATGGAATATTCTGGAATATACTAAGCAATATTATTATTGAATTGGTTATCTGTTTTGCATAAATTCAGGAATATTCACACTGCACAAGTACACACATCACACTGCGCTATGCTACACACAGACAAACGTGCACTTTCTGTATGTTACACACAAAGACGCCTGCACACTCCACACTTTTGAAAGTGCATTCTTTTGTTTGGTTGTTCTTTTGGCTTGCTGAACATCCTGGATTTTAAACAGGGGTCCTTAGACCCTTGAGAGTACTGTATGGGGTCCCTGGCCTGGCTTGGTATGCAATGACTGTATACAGATTTGGAAAAAATATGTCTTTAAAAAACCTTTTCTTTAAATATAACCTTTTTAACGAATAGTGAGGGTCCACTGGATGCCTTTCAGCCTGAGTGGGGGTCCCTGAATCAGAAAAGGTTGAAAACCCCTGCTATAGACCATTATTAATGTCTGCTACTCCATCCCCACACTCAGCTTCTGAGTCTTTTAACTGCCGCAGGTAAATGCATCTGCCACTGTCCCATTACCTTAAAATACAACATATTTCTGTCTATGCTATTTTCATTCTTTTTATCACAATAGTTTCAGAAACCAGAAAGCTGTCATCCGCTTCTCGTAATTTCCCACAGTCACACAACACTGCACACCCATTTGGGGGTAATCTCGGAGGATGTGATTTTATCAGTGTTTCCTGTGTGTTTGCAGTAAGACAGGGAGGTGTGTATGTGTACGTGTGTGTGTGGGGCAGTGTGTGCACGTGTGGTTGTGTATGTGTGTGTGTGTGCGTGTGTGTGTGTGTTTTATAATGAATTTTTTTCATTTACAGTATATCACAGATCACAGCTATCACTAGGAACCTGGTTGCCCCCTCCTGTGTGGGAGTTTGCTCTGGACGGATCGCTCAGAGATTTATAGGATGTTGTTCCAAAGATCCCTTCATTAAAGGTTCCACTCACTTTTTTACTTTATTGTCTGCTGGCTCTGAGACCGACCCTGCTAACTAAGTACATGCTATAACTGGGTGTGTGTCAATTCCAACTCTAAATGCAAGGAGGGCTAAAATGATCGCTACGGACGGAATAAGCACCCCTGCAGAGTATGACTTCTGTAGTTCAATGAGAGGAGTAAAAAAGCCTGCCTGTTCAAGTCCTTCATTTTTATTGGTCACTTCAGTGGCTACTTTGCTTTTATTGTGCACAAAGCCTTCCATCAGTTTCAGAACAACAAATGCACTTTGGGTGGGTTGCCATGTCCCCCGACGATTCTAAATCCTTACATGAAAGGAGTTGCCGTTGTATATCTTACATCAGTATTTAATGTTCTGCTCATGTAAACACAGAAGGAGCCATAGTATCAGCTGGGAATATCTGGTTGCTCTACCTTCAGAGTTTTATAGATGCCATCTCAGTTGTGATAAAGACTTTTTTATTCCTTGAGAAGACAACCACCGTTTCACAAATTTGCCACACAGAGAAGGGATTTTCTGCAGTGTAACTGTTCCTCCTGCACTGCATGTATTCGGGCCTTGATAATAGAGGATGAAGCTGACTGTAGTGGGATGAAACTGGAAATACTATTGAGTATGCTTTTTATAATTATTTATGTATTCATCTGGTAAATATCTTCTATGTTGTACCAGAGTTATCTTTGCAGGGAATTTATTATTGCAGTGCCTTGACAGGAAACAATAATGCAAGCAATACATTACACAAGTTCAGTACAAAAAGCAATGTCTTGGATTCAATTAACATCATGTGACTTTCAAATGCAAGCCCTCATTTTTTTTATTTGAAGATTTGTCAGGAAAATAACATACATTTGTGTTTAATTTTGATTCAATGATAAATGCTGTGAAATAAAAAATGTCTGTGAGTTACTCTTTGATAAGCAGAATATATTGGATGGTCAGAGATGATGATTCTCACTTTAAAACTCATTCACTCTGCTTTTCAGTGGTCAGCGTACACTGTGTTCCAGGTGTAGCCATTTTGTTTCTTTCTGTGGTCTGTGTTTCTTTGTGTGTCTTTTCACATCTCTTTATTCTACTGGGCCTGTTTCTCTGTGTCTCTTTGGCTCTCTGTACCTGTTTCCTGTGTCTTCTATCATGTCTCTGTTTCTCTGTGTCCATGCTCTCAGGCCCTGTCTCTGCCTGTGCTTCTTCTTCTTGGTTTATGTTTCTGTAATGTCAGCACATTGAGAATCCACTACTGGACCCCCAGTGAGGAAGCTGTGTTCCAGGGGCTTGCAGGCTCCCTGTGATCCATAGGAAAATGTCAGGCTGTCGATCTGTATGGAGATGTGCGATGTGGACATCAAACACACCCACACTCTTTTGAACCTTGTGCTTCTATAAATAAAATATGGGTCAATCCATAAGGAATGTAAGGTGTGGACCAGCTCTGAATCACAGACGTGTCCCTAGGTATAAAGTATGATATACTTATCCATTTATGTAAGCTGGTTGAAAACATTGTGCACCTCCAATACCAGCCGAATATAGTTCCATGAACATAGATTAATTCCACTGAACCATTTATATCTATTCCTTTAGTCTTTTTCTCTCTTTGATTCATATTTCCTCCTTTATAATAGAACCCCGATTTACACTTACAGTTCACTTAAATTCTAAAGCATAGAATGGGTGACCTAGTGCTTTGGGTGTAGAAAGAATATATGCCTCATTACTGCTTTTAACTTAACACACCAATGTAAAAAAATTACAATATTATTATAAAAGGTACATATGTTTAAGGAGGAGGTTTAAAGATGATACTGATGTTTACTATATGAAAAAGTAGGTAGTGTGGGGTTATATTGTACCAGGGAGTGATTTGCACAGTTAAGCTTCACTGTCTGTCATCCTGTAGTCTGCTATCAACATGTTACGTCTATATTGTGATGACCTTTGACCTCATTGACAGAGGGGCTAATGTATCTCTCTCTCTCTCTCTCTGTCTGTCTGTCTGTCTCTCTCTCTCTCTCTCTCTAGGTCTCATTTTTTTATCACTAGTTTAAAAAACCAGAAAACTGTCAGCTGTGTCTTGTAATCTCACACAGTCCGACAACACAACTGCCCCTCTCTGTGTGTATGATGGCCTCAGTGAAGTATACTGAGCAGCACAGCCAATGCAGTGCTGTGCTGCTCCCTCCTCCCCTCACTTAGTGACTGACAGCTGTCCAAGGGTCCCCTCCAGTTGGCTATGGACTGCCAGAGCTTCAGCCCCACACCTGTGTCCTGGATGAATTTTCCCCAGTGAAAGGATTTCCTGTGAAATCAGGCTTTACCACTGAACAGAATCTCAACTGAAGATCACTGTGCACGGCTGTCAGTTCTCCATACCTAAATGGAAATATTTCACATTTATATCACTTTTGAAAACAAAATAGCAAAATGTTCCTTTTTTCACTGATATAAAGTGATAGGAATGCAATGTGTTACTATAGCAATTCATTATTTTGTTATGGAGGGAAAGAGACATTTTTCTTCATTGTTTAGACATGCAAAAACAAGATATAAAAAAACTACAAATATATATTTTTTTCACTTGCCACTAGCTTAAGCAGTTTTATGAGTTGTCAGACCGACAGAGAGAGGCTGGTGACCCCAAGAGAGGGGGTCGTCATAACACGACTGCCGATTTGAGTGGGTAATTAAGAGGCTCGTTAAGAGGATTTTCAGGAGAGTAATTAGTTGACTTGATGAGTGCGGTGGAGCGGAGGGAGGGACTGACAGCCGGCGATGGTCTCACGGTGAGGGGTCTCAGTGATCCACAGATCTCTGTTGACTGGGCTGGAGACGGACTCCAGCATGGTGAAATCTGTTAGCCATGCTAAAGAAGGCTGCTCAGCGGTACGAGACTGTCTGCCATTTTGTTTGAAGGGTATCAGTATTGTGGAGACAGGTCAAGGAGAGTCTCCAGTCTCAGGGTAGATGTAACTGCATTACCACAGTCAAGCATTGTAAGGCTGACATATTGGTGAAAGTGTTCTGATGTGTTAGACTTGGTGGTGGTTGGATAGGTTGGTGAAGGATTTTATTTTCTTTGTGAGGCTCTGTCAGCCATATTGGAGTGAAATATTTATTCAGTAAATTAAAAGAATCTGTGCGTCTGGTTTTCTTGTATCTCGGTCCTCCTCTGTCCGGTTGTTGAGGGATGTTCCGTGTCAGAAAATGGCTTCACATGCTGTGCAGTAAACAGTGAAGTGCAGTTAATGTAATGGTGTAAACATGACAGTGTTTCATTTCAACCCTGCCGCCAAAAAGGGGTGTCTCCCGTTACCACGGCTGCAGGCGACCTGTGAGTGACCTCGCTTTCTCTTCTGGAAGCGATGCACTAGGATCTTCACCCCGAAGCCATTTGTCTGAAGTGTGTCATTTCTTTTTCCTGTCGGATTACTGTACACCGGGCAACGTGGACATGCTTTTGTGTAAACAGTATCACAAAGACATATTTTTGTTCACATTCACTCCCACACACTCTTGTTCACATTTGTGTCTTATTTCTGCTAATCTTTCTCTGCACATATCTTTGACATGTGCATGTGACCATGTGTACTGTCAGAATGTTCTCAAGGGGATGGATTTTATATATTTGTCTTCCTGCAGCTAGAGTATTGTTTTTTCATCTAATTTATTGCCTTGTCCCTCTTTAATACTATAAAAAAAAATCTCATTAAAAAACATGGACCAAACATTGTTTTTGACTGCAATACAAGTAATCAAAAAAGTAATAAAAAAAAACGTAGGCACGCGCATCTCTCTAATATATGATGCGGCTGTGGGAGGTTTTCCAATTGTTACAGCAGGGCCATGAAATTCAGCCAGATGCACTCAGAATTGCCATCACACTACCCAATGTGACCCCTGCTGGTGGAGATTTGCAATTACATCACCAAAGAGAAAGCCTAACGCACAGCCACCTGTCTGCCACACTGTCTGTGCCCCTTGCCAGTGGTGCTGAAGTGTGTGATGGAATGCAAGCTGTGTGAGTGGCTTGTGTGAGCTTGTGTGCCCAGCAAGAATGACTATCCTTTTTTTATGTTAATAACTGGCCACACATGTCCCTCTGAGTAATCAGTGCTGATGTTATGACCTGACCACTGGATGCGACAGCAATATTTCACACAGACATATTTTAATTAATAACATTATTGTTATTCTTGAAAAGGTTGGGGGAAAAGCCAGTCACATGGGAATATGACATCATTGCAGAGTCTAAGATGGCACTTACAATGTGATTCACAGACCACAGGTAAAAATGGAGTGGAGAGGCCCTTTCATCAGAGAATACATAATTTGTTACTTTACACTATTTTGTATTTAGTTACAACCAGTATTTGGACTGGTATTTGGACCACTATTTTAATGTGTGTACACTGTTGTGTGTACACAAGTGTTATCTATGAACACACCTGGGATATTTGAAAAGTTAAAGCCTGATTTCCTGGTCAGTGTAATCTGGCTGACTCTGCTCTCTGGTGCCCTCTATCTGTTGCATGTGACTCTCTTTTTCTTTCAGAGTTCTGAGTTTATGAGTGTGGATTGTGCAGATCAGCTTAACTGACTGGAGAAAAACACAAAGTTTTTTATGTGTTTATATTATACTGACTCTTTCTCTGTGACCACCCTCGTACAGCTTGTGCTAAAATATCATTAGGCTGCTTTGAACGCATAGCTCCGGTGATCCGTGTGGCGCATTGGCTGCCTTCCATTAATGAAATGAACCCGAGCCGTGGTTCTGTCAGAGCTCAGGGTTTAATCTGTGCGTACGCCATGGAGCAAATCCTCTTTTGTGTATATTTCTGCTGGCAGAACCAAACAGCTCTGGCTCTTTCTCGCTGAACTGGGCCGATTTCGACACATCGGCTTCTCTGCTTCCAGGCAAATGGCTCCGTTCCTTATCGCGGGCATTCTCGCGAAGCCCCGGCGAGAGATCTGTTTACATCACAGGAGGATGTGTTAGTGCAGGCCCACATCCAGGCATCTAGATAACACACTGCGGGAGCTGAATGTTTCTCTTTTTTTTCCTCGTTCGGCTATGCGAGGGGCATTTTCTCTTCCGCCAACTTCTCAGGGATTCAATTTCTATGTATTTAACCTCTGGTGGCCTCTGCCTTCCCATCTCTTCCTTCCCATTACCTGAGAATTTGACAGATCTGACAGTGTGACTCATGCTTCCTTAATCTTAGAGAAACTTTACCTCTCTGTCACATCTCCTGAGAGTTTTGGGCAGAGAATCTTGGTAGAGTCACATTCTGATTTACTCCTTATTAATTTTTATTTTATCGGGAGGCATTCTTGCCCAGGATGGATACATAGCTCATGTTTGATATATTATTCATTTATACATTATGTTCACTAAAGCAGATCAAGTTATAGTACCTTGCTATAGCAGTGCCCTATCCAGGTACTGAACCCGTAACCCTCCAGTTAGTGGCCCAGTTCCTTTAGCCCTGGAGGTTGACTATCGTCTGGTTTTCTTCAGACAGAAGGAGAACAAATCTCCCACACAGGGATTCTTGGAGAGCAGCTATACCTGCATGTTTTACTGTGGAGTTAGAGAGCATGAGTCATACACAAGTGACTCACCACACTGCAGAGGGCCTCAGTATCAGTCTGATCTCCATTTTCCTCTGCCCCTATGTCTTAATCTGATATGGATTCAGATGGTGGTGTCGGGGTCATCCAGATATTTTGCCCGGCAGTAAACTTGAAAAAAAAAACTGCTCATTTTCTCTCTTTTAATTTGCATGAGGGTTGAGAAGTCAGAACTCTTATGTCCAGTCCTAAACACACACACCATAACAACTGTCAGGTTCTGTACATTCACTACTTCAGTGCTACTACCTGCTCAACGTTTCCAGATAAAAGTGATAACATTGCCATATTTTCCAAAAAAATGTTGAAGGCCATTGCTAACATGACACAAATTCCATTTGCAATGTGCTGTGGAGATTTTGCCTGGATGCACACTGTCCCTTATTATAAATAACAAAAAGGGTGAGTTACACTCATGTACCACATCAAGCAACCATGCTGATAGAGGTTCATTTGGCTGTCAGAGACTAACTAACATGTTATGTCATAAAAAAATACACATACACACACACACACATACGCGCACACGCACACGCACATGCACACACACACACACACACGCACATACATATATGAACACGCACACACACTGCCATGAAACAGCATTTTCCTCCTTTCTGATTGCCTTTTTATTGCATATTTGTCACACTGAACAGTTTCAAATCTTTTCAAAATATGTAACATTCAGTCTGTTTGGCCTATGGCTATTGTGGAAGTGATTGATCATCGCTGCACAGCAATATTGACCTCTGTGTCTATGGCTTTTGCACATCATGACCAGTGTTGTTTGTCTCTTTGTATGCTGTTACCCTGCAGATTAACTTGACTAATACAACTATTTTTCAAATAGCTGTGGCATTACCTCAGTTTGAAAGTTTGCAAAGGTAGAAAGCCACAGACAGATACATCATCGTAATCATTTTATAAGCTGCCCATAAGAACCCAATCACATTTCCCACCTTGTAGAATGCAGATACATACAAGTTATTTTTGTTGGCTGAACAAATACATATACATATAGAGGTAGTGTTGTCTCTGCACACCCCTGATAGCACCGGTGGCTTGGTATAAATATCATATTAGGGAATTATACTCATCAAATTCATAAAATTCATGTGTGATATAACTGATCTCTGAATAAATATTACTCCTCATTCACTAATTCTAGTATAACCTGAAAACTAAGAGGAATTCAATCCACCTGAAATTGACCCTTAATCCCTGTGGCCTTCAGATCCTTCGGACCTTCTGTATGCACTTTCCAGTTTCTGTAATAATGTACTGCTAAAACAAGAACCATTGTAAAGCAAATCTACCATCGCCTTGAGGTAGAGATAGATAAATGATAGGTTGAAGTATTTTAAAGTAGAAACCACATTGACTTTCATTTATCTCACGTGGATCTTCTATCTGTCCATTACTTTTCTATTCATAGGGGGACTCTATTGCATATACTCTACTGTATGATTATTATGGTTCGGGCATGGCTTAGGGGGTGGCTTGATATTCACATTATGTTGAAACATAGTTGCATTCAAATAATTCTAAAACAGTGAGGTCATTTGTTTCATCTAGTAATTCAGAAAGAACAAGTAAAAACTTATCAAAAACACCGTTTATTGAACATATTTCTTTTCAAAGAAATTGTCATATTTTGAACTGTTTAACCAACCTTATCTAACCATTTTCAGTAATCGAATGCTTTTTCATTTCATAAAGGTGTGCATAAAACATTATTGATCCACATTAAGCTGCTAAATCATTCTTCTAGACTAGAAGACAGATAGAGTACAACACAGCTGTGGGTGGCAACACTCCATTCTTTGACACCAAAGAAGCAAAAGTAAAAAAAAACAAGTTATCCAGTATTTCAGGTACACTACACTGAAAATTGGTCCAATTTACCCACAACATAGAAGGAGGATTAAATATTTCTGGCTGATGGGAAATGATACATTACAGCCCTAAACAATACCATCAAGCACAGACTAATTCACTTATTTGACACATTTTTGACATCTTTGACATACAGTGTGTTGATGTCCAATTTCTCATATTGTGTGATAGTGTACATTAGTGTGATATAAAAATACATTATATTATACATAGAATAGAGATGTCCTGACAGGGCCAGTGCTCCAATCCCTTGAATTAGGTGGGTAAGAGGGACCATTTTGGTCACTGAGCCATTCCTGCACAGAGCCCCTAGACAACACCCTGGGTGGCCCCATTCTCCCATTGTTATGGCGACTGATGTCACATACATTACAATGCAAGGGGGCAATACGTAACACTGCAGCCCTTAACGCAAACATTACATCACCACGGCACCCAAAGATTCCGTTTGTCATACTCAGCGTCAATGCACATTCAACCAATTCACAACTGCAACAATGGCATAAGTAATGCATAACAGACTCCTTGCGATGCTCATATTTTGCAAATTTATGAAATTAGTAAAATGAGCAATTGTAAAGCCCATGTCAGCCATTTAAAAAATCTAATTTAAATATGCCACAAAATTTTCACCCCTCATCACTATCTCTTATGAATGAATCAAAGCTGCATAGGTGAAATGTTACCTGATCCTTACAGGAAAAAATACAGCACGAACCATGCTGTGAATCTGCTCATTGTATTTGAGCCCAGTATTGTTTGTGGTCTTTTATTATCTAGGTAGCTATTACAGAGAAGCTGCATTCCTATTAATAAAATCTCAGTACTTAAATGAAATGACACCCACAGATTCACACATTAAATCTCTGGGGTTGAGCTTCTGAACTTTTCACCCCCATTGATATAGTGTAACCGTAGCTCTTAGCCAAACATGTCAGCCACGTGTATAGATGGATGAATTCCATCGATGCACATTTAGTTATAATCCCAGCATGCTTCAGCTCATCTATAACACATTGTACCCCACAACCAGGAACAATGGCTTTTAATCCATTTATAATCAACATGCTAAACCACGTCTCAATTTACCCAACATGCTGCCTAGTGACACTGATCTGTTCATAACCGCATTGTTCACACATTTTCATTTTCATCAGGTATGCACCAAATAGCCTTGATGTAAACACCCATATTTCATAACACTGAAAAGCAATACCTATAGACACATTTACACATTTGCCAAACTCGTCATGGGTTATACTGAACTGATTGTTCTGGAAGAGTGCTTTTATTGGCAGGTTTTTATTTGTTACTTATTGTGGTGCTGAGTACAATCTTCTCCTTAGTGATATTTTGTTATGAGGTGATTGTGTACTGTTCAAACCATTCCTGCAGTTTGGGTTTTATAGGGGCTTTCGTACTCTAGCCAGGCCGTTTTTTATGGTTTTGGGGAGGGATCTTACACAGAGGAGAGGTGCACGCTGCGGTCGCTTAGCAACCATAGAATTCTGTAGAATGAGGGGGTTCCTGTGTAAAACATTCAAGGGATTTATTTCCCACTGTATTCTTCGACTTCGCATGAAACTGACTGTGCTGCTCAACCACCCCCCCCCCCCTCCCCTAGCCCCCAAGTAACTGACAGAGGAACGGAGGCAGGATTTGGGACCCTCTCACTTTTTTTTACCTTGATCTCTCTTGCTCTCTCTCGCTCTCTTTATCTGAAGTTTCAACCGGCCTCAAGCAATGATTTGTGGCTTCACTTTGATCCGTCTATTCTTCCCTGGTACTCTCTCACTCTCTCTTTGTCCCTCCCTCTACTTGTTCATTTCTATGGCTCAGCTCTCTCTCTCTCTCTCTCTCTCTCTCTCCCTTTCTTCCTCTCTCTTTCTCTCTCTCATGCCCAGTTTGGCCTTGTTGGTCACTGATTTACTCCTCTGTCCCAGTGAGCTCTGCTCATTCCTATTCCACTCACACTTCTGAGCAGCGGTCTCTCGCCCCCGCTGTTGATTGTGCTAAAAATGTACCAAGGTGTTAGAAGGTTAAATTAAAGGTCATGTTAGAGTGACCCTTCCTTAGATACAACAGACACAGGTCAGGTTCGGGCTATCAGCAGTATTCCATTGGCAGTATTCTGGCATAAATACGTGGAATTGTCTTTAGTAAAATATCTAATATTTCACAGTATTCTAGTAACACTAGGCCTATTCCAGAAGTAATATTCCAAGTTCGTGTTGTTGTTGGAATATTGCAGAGGCAGTATTCTGATGAGAGGATTTTAGTGAATGGAACTTTTATTCTCGTTCTTACATTGTCTTTTATCTGACTGATCAATGACACTGGTGCACAGAGACTATGACCTCAGTGACCTCATATGGTATTAATCTCTCCTCACCTGTGCTTACCTTATCAGGACATCTGATCTTCTCTACACACTAACAAGACCTCCTGCTTGGCAGTGTCATTAATTATAAGACCACGTGAATTTTAAATTCAAATTTTAAAATTCAAATTTTAAAATTGACTTCTAGTTGCGCTCTTCATTGATTGTCTATTGATTTACTTAGTTGACCAATCCATACTTGAGCCATTCATGCAGTCAAGCTTTTTTTGCATTCTTAATCATTCAGGTTGCTTGCTGATAGGTAGAAGACTATGGATGGATATGATCCTGTTTGAAAAGACATTTCTTTCATGAATATGCTCTCAACCATTAGCTCATTATCATACACAGGTATTGTATTTTTCCAGTCCTTTTCCCTGATATGGTGTACCCATACAGTAAATGTTGTTGCACTTGTTGCTCCTCTGATATGCATTTTAATGTTGCCTTGTCAGGAAGACCTTGCACCTCCCTCTGGATAAGAGCATCTGCCGAACAGATGATAACGACGGTGGCCACATCCCATAGCGTTTATATGCAGACAGCTGAGGGAGGCTGTCAGCGTTCTCCTGTTTAAACGCTTTGTTCGGTTTGCAGAGGGCAGGTGGGGTAATATTGCTCTACCCCTGGAGTGGCAGCTTAAAGAGTGTCTCTCAAATTAGCCCTGACAAGGGTACCATTGGCGTGCCAGCATCTGCACCACTGTATGGACCACGATTGGCGGTTTTCATTTCACCGCCAATTAACAGAAGAGCTACCGCGTAATTACCAGCGGCGCAGCCCAGAGAAATTATTAAGCCATCGTTTTGGAAATCGGCCGCAGCCTTCAATCAGGACAGAATGGCGGACTTCACAGTCAAACAGATCACATTTAATACATCAAATGTTTTTAATTATGCATTTTTATTTTATTATCATCATGTTTGCTTGGCAGAGGTCCCAGTCCATTGAGACTAGAAACAGCCGAAATTATAACAGCTGAAGCATTTTGTCTGTTACTCCTTCATGTAGATTTTTGTTTCTTAAGACGTTGCTTTGGGTCTGACAGTTCTGTCCCATACCCAAAGGTCCAGTCTTCAGGGCCATGTCTGAGGTGGTCATATACTTCTTGTGTCCTTTGACATTTTATTTATTTATTTATTTATTCCCTTGATATCCAGTAAAGTCTGTCTCAATTTGTCTTGAAATAAGCCTTGCTGCAGTCCCCCTCTGTTAAGAGCAATTGTGTTTTTCCCCATTTCAGGTTTTATTTTCACATTACAAATGTTCTGTCTATGCCCATTGCTATTTATTCTTTCATCTCCTTCTCATAACTACCTGTCATTCAACGTACTGATACTCACAAGCAGTTTCACAGTATCAAGTGACGGCTGGGTAGGTATGAGGAACCGTTCAATGTTAATCCAACTCTAACAGCCTTTATATCAAAGATGGGATGAATGTACACTACCAGAGTACAATGTGCTTTATCAAAAATGATTCAACACTGAAAAAATTGTGCCGCCTGGGCCTAATATCTGTGTGCTGAAGCATATCAGCATCAATAAGAAGGATCAGTTCTGGGATAAAAATGCCAGGCCCTGCATTCTTGAGCAATGAATAAATGCATTATAAAAATGAAGGTGCGCTCTGATGGACTAGCAAACCATGAAAAGATGTGGGCGGGTGGATACAGTGATGACTAGACTAAAGGAAATAAGGAAAAAGAAAAAAAGAACCAGGCATCATTACAATGTCTGCTGTTTCTCTTTGGTGTGACACAGAGATGTAGAGGCTCAAAGCTAATTCTCAGACCAGGGTAATCAGTCTGAACCCTGATCCCTTTGAACCTGCAGCTCAACATATCGGTCTGACCTCTGAACCCTGGGCATCTGCTGCTGGGAGAATCAGTTCACTCACCCAACCCAGATGCATTTTCTAACATGAAAATAATACAAAAATGTCATATTTTGTTGTGTAATTTAATGTATGTCACTAAATACTGAACACAAGTGCATCAACAGTTAAAACCCCACACTTATACAACATGTAAAATATATTTATTTGATTTCATTTGTTAATTATTTTCAAAGATAGCAATTATCAATTAAATCAACAAATTCATTGAAAGGCAGTGCTACTTGCTGCATCAACCTTTATAAAAATGTACAACACATGACCAGATTAAAATTATTTTTTATTAAGTTGCAACAAATATGCAATGTCTAATCTAATGTCAAATCTAAAGGTTGATTACTTTAAAAACAATTAATGTTACAGACAAGTTGCAGCCACAAAAGAAATGAATGAAGAAGATATCACCTCCCAAGTTGTCCCAAGAAAACCAAGATCAAACTTCAAAACCAAAATATGACAGCAGCATCTTCAAAAAATCACAGGGTGAAAATGTAAAAATGCCAGATGAAGACATACACTGAGCACACTGCACACAGCACTGCAGTTATCATACTTCAGAAACATGCCTCAGAAATAAATGTTATCTGTAGAACTGCCACTGCATGCCATACATGATGAAGATGATAGTTCAGGAGGTGGAAGGGCACTTGCTGGGGATGAGGATGTTTATTTCCATGAAGAAAGGAATATAACCATTATTTTACAGTCATTACAAAATCTAGTTATTCTCAAACTGTGGTTGATACATTGGGATTTATGTCATTTTTGTTTGTCTCCAGCTTCAATAGCTTGTAGCTTAATCATTCAGTTCATGGCAAAAAATATATAAAAAATAGTGGTTATTTAAATAGTTGTTTATAAAGGGTTTTTGTTTGTTTTATCTTATACTTATATATGTTAATTAAGAGAAAACAGTTTTATTTAACCATTCCAGTTCTCTGAGCATATTTACATTCAGTGCTCTACTGATATTTTTATACATTATAAAGCAATGGTATGTCTTATTGACACAGCTCTATGATGTGGTTACTCCATACAATCTAATCTTGTAATGTAAAATGATATACCTGAGCTGACACATTTTTTTAGTAAGCAAAACTACTAATCCATATCATATCCTGGCCTAAGCTTGACATTTTCCCCTAAAAATGAGAGGTTGCATGAGGGGTTATCTATTGAATAAACCTGTTTAATCTGTAAAAAAACTGAAAGTAGTGAAATAACCTTTGGGTTCAATGAGTTTTAATTGCCCCAAGGATGTTTCCTTTGATGTGTGTTGAGGGGAGAGCAAGGAGAGAACAGATAACATTCCTATGGTCACATAGAGCAGGTCTGACAGATCTAATTATACTGTCTGCTTCCCAAATGTAATAATCTAACTGCTAGATATCAGACAGACCCAAAGTTTTCTTCCCTACAAAATGATTTGGCTCACAGTGCAGAATGGTTGCCATTCATTTCCCTTATCATTATTACAGTCAAATCCGCGTGTGGTACATTCTCTCCTCTGCCCCCGGAGTCCCTGTGAAAATCACCGTGCTAACGGTGAGCCGGCAACCCCACCCCCCCGATTTGTTTGTTACCTCAACGCAGTAAGTAACAAAAATGCCCTTCCTCTCCTCTCTTGGGGGGAGCACTTCATCAAAGACCCACAGAAAACACGTCGGGGCACATTGGCATTTCAAGTATAAGCAGTCCTTTTGAACACATTATGATAACTCCCTGGTGTGGTGAGCTCATATTAGACTAATACATCATATTAAATGAATGGGCTGAACACAACTGTGAGTTAATTAATGTTTTTACGTGGCTGCATCCCCAAGGGTACCGTAGTTTGTTAGAAAATTATAAATAAATGAATAAATTTGATTAAATAATACATGCCTGTTGGAGTCCTTTGGGAGCAGAGACTACTGAAGGGAGGGAGGGGGTGGGTTGCTTCATTGTGAAAGACTGCTGCATATCTTGGAACCGTAAATAAGTCCAAAGCTTTGAAGGTGCCCTAGCAGTGGGGAGGAAAGACGAAAGTTCTGACTGTGCAGATGCTTTGGGCACTTGTCACCCTTGTTTTATTACTGCCCAAGGCTTAACAACATTAATTACAATGTGCTCAATGGAATATCTGCTGTTGCATAGTATGCCAATGGCACTTGGCTTCATAATATATTTGTAACACAGTCATTGCTGTTTTGAGTTAAAGGGTTTTACTTTAACCCTTCATGTGTCAGTTGCATTTTAATAAAATTTAGTTTTGAATATTGGTGAAAATATGTTTCTTTTAAAAATTGTTAATAATACTCAGGGCTTTTATAGGTGTGATATAATGGTTTGTTTAACAGACTTCCCTGTGCCTTTTTCTTTTTTTGCCTTTGTTTTTCTGCTGGAGAAAGAAAAAGAAAAAGCCCATATCAGTGGTGCAGATCCAACAATTAATTCCTCAAAGGGTAAATCCTAGTGTCCTGGTGTGAACCTTCATGACAAGGTCTTAGAAATGATTATATATTGCAATACTATTGTAATAAGATATATACATTAACACATTATATAAAAGTGTCAAGTACTCATTTATATTTTATTGATAATGCGATATCAGTTTTGGTCCCATTGACAGTTTTTTATTTAATGTTATTAAACGGTACAAGCCTCTGGGTTTCAAAGGAACAGTTTAGATTCACTATGCAAAGATGTGTGTTCTCCATTGTGTTGTGATGTATCAAGCTAAAACAGAAACATAGGTGCAGTCATGTGCCCCATTGCACAGAAATAAAACCCTGATCATTGCTGGGGCGGTCAGAAGTACCGTGGGGCGGTGCATAATTACACACAGCGTCACACAGTTTCCACCGCTGGGGAATTCCACACCACGCCCACACCGCTGTGGCAGCCGCACAGCATGCGCAGTCCTCCGCATCTCATGCTCTATCAAACTGCAAGGTGGAAAGAGGCAGTGGCTGACTGCACACGTATTGGAGAACACAAACGCTTGACCTCTGCTCTCCCTGAGGGCGGACTTAGTAGTGATGGACTTGGCTTACATGTGTGGTTGGGTATTCAGAAGTAGAGCACTTGTTTACGAAAAGTTTATACACTTATACAATAAAAGCTTATACATCTTTAAAAAAAGCTTCACACAATGAAATAGTCTAAATCATCATCTGGAAGCTGATGCTCCTAGATACTCACTAAATGCACTCACAAATTTCACAATGGAATTCACAGTATTCGCATGTGTAATATTTCTTGTTTGGTGACATGCTAAAATAGCTTGTGTTTTTTTCAATCTTGTCATTTATTTTCATTTGTCTTGATAAAAACATTTTTTTTTCTATGCCATTGCTTACAGGTGAACCCTACACAACACATGACAATAAATGCCACAATAGTCTTTCTTTCCAATGCTATATATTTATCATAATTTAAAGCAGTTTATCTGATATTACTTATAAAAAAGGCAGAAAGAAAATGCTCCAATTTCCTATAATGTTTTCTTTGTTGAAAACACTACTGAGTTATTTGGCATTTCCGCAGAGGCAATCATTTCTGCTGCTTCCATTTTAATATTCAAACTGTCAAAAAGCTGTCAGGTGAGGTAGCCTCCAGTGTTTAATGATGCTTTTGGGGGTGGGGCTAGGGATGGGAGGGATGTTGCTGCTGAAAAAGTAAAGTATAAGGAGACTGAAGAAACTGAAAAGAAGGTCACAGCAGGGCATGTCTTTCAACAGACACACACACTTGTGTGGGGGAGCTGCGGCTAATGAGGATTCTTGGGTAATAATCCCTGGAAGTGCATGAATTGCATGGGGATTTTAAGGATCACCAAGCTAAAAAGCACTGTCAAATAGAACAGTTTTATGATAACACAAGATTGCCTTAAAGTGGTCCATTTCACAGTTGCAGATATTTATGAGGGTGGAAGTTCTCAATAGAAAAATACTGGGGTGTTTGCTCCTGCAAGCTAAGTTGGAGAAGTTGAGTCTGCTGTCTGAACCAGCAGGGACGATGATGGCTTTTATATCCCATGGGTGGGCCCATAAGAGACGAATGGATCTTCGCACCAAGGGTGCATCTCAATATGGCCCAATCGAGTGAACAGATCAACACCCACTCTGGGTCAGGCGCTACCACTTCAACACACACAGACGCAAAGATGAAAAATGTACACTTCTAAAAATAAACCTCTACTTTTTAATGCCTGCATAGACTTTTTGACCAGTTTCTATAACAACCAGGAAGGGCCACGATGTGAAGGGAAAGTGATGCAGCCATTGGTGCACTTCAGAAAGAACGGGAGGTGAAGAGAGGTGTGTAGCTATTTCAGTGCCGGGAGTACAAACAAAAGGTCCAGGGCTTGCTTTTAGCGTCAGTGACAGCTCTTCTTAAATGTCAGCTTTCGAATCACAATCACAATTAGTTGTTAAAAATAACTCGGGAAAGTTATTAATGTGCTTTTTTGTCCATGAATAATATCTGTCCGAAATCACAGCTGTCAGCATGACTGTGGTGACAGAGATGAGAGGGAGTAATAGCTTGAGTTGAAATGGGGGGGAAGGGGGGAGCAGGAGAAACACAGGACAGGTGGACATAGAAATGAATGAAGAAGACAGACCAGGTTCGGCAGTGGATCCCAACCTACATGACAAGCTGAAAAGCAGCAAGTGCAATAAATGCGAAGAAGAAAGAGGGGAACTCCCATTCCAAAGTACACAAGGTAAAAATTCTTGGGCTGAATGCATGTGGGAGGGCTGGGGGAAGGGGTGTTCGGGGGGAGGGGGGGGTGGACATTCATAGATCTGTCTCATTCTCTGAATGCAATCCATTAACCATTGGAAAGGCACATACCTATTATACCTACTGGAGATTGGATCAAATCACAGCAGTCAGAATAAGCAGCAAAACAATCCCACAATGGTTCGCAGGCTTTCTGGTGCGATGTCTCCTACTCTCACAAGCTCGTGGTAGCTATGCGCTCACTGGTTATAATACCAAGGCATGCTTAATCAAATTGGATTAGGTTTAGTCATGTTCCCATTAACTAAAGCTGTAATCCCCATTGAGGGCTATTTAGCGGAGTCTGAGCAGAGCCCATAGCCACTGTAATATAAGGAGCAGCGGCTCATCTACCTCACCAGGGTCTAGATGAGAGAATCAGAATTGGAACTGAAAGAATCTGCATTTTGTGATTAATGCATTAAGGGAAAAGGCATGCAAGGCCTACTGTATAATTTAAAAAAATACTCTATCCAAATGCACTCACCCCATAAATATGTGGCTAAAAATATATGGCAGTGTTATCATCCTCCTTTATGAGAAAGAAGCACTGGTCATTCAATTTCAGACAAAATAAATAAATAAATAAATAAATAATCAATTTGAAAAATTCCACCAAAAATTCTGTAAAGCAAAATTGCAAGTTCACCGAAATCCCCTTGATACTGTGTGCTTCCCCCTCCTGCTGTGAAAAGCAAAAAGAGCGCTCACATTCTGGGTTCATTTAAATCTAAATCCTCACTGCTGCACAAGGCACTGAAGAGAAACCCAGAGAGACCCCCTGGGACAAGTTGCCATAAAATACAAACACCGATAAAAACTAATTCCATCTGCACCATTCAAAAAAAAAAGAGATGATCAACAAAAAATGATGCGATGACCATTCACATGATGAAACCACATCAAACATATGAGATAAATGAAATAAATGAGAAACTTACCAGGCTTTAGACAGAGGTTACCCCCCTAGCAGATGACCTCATCTCAACAAAGTAAAAAACCCTAAACACAGGCACACATTCACAATGAACAGACTAGGTGGCCATAGCCTTCCACATATTAACAGTATTAAAAAGACAAAAAGTAATGAAATAATTATAGGCAACAATATTGAACACATTTTCAATAAATTTACCTTAGTCATAAAAAATATATGTAAAGATATTGTTCTATTGTGTGGACCCCATGGTCTAGCATGGATTCCAGACTGCCAATGCTGACTAGCCCAGCAGGGTAGAGGATAATTGCCTGTAGCACTGCTCAGGGAAGACAGAGGGACATTCTTGTCTCATTACACAACAGTGACCCCACCCTCCCTGGTTAGCCAGGCTTGCATAGTTTGCCTGCACAATAAATGAGGGTACTTAAATGCAAGATAGCAGAATAAAAAAAGCAGCGTTGATGTTTTCAGAAGACTGCACCAGTCTGTCCTCTACCAAAGTGACAAAGCAGGTCACAGCATGAACAAGCAGACACAATTATACACCCCAAATAAGGAGGACATTTAAGGATAGTAATTAAAAAATATAAAAAATATATATATATAAAACACACTGTATAAAATGAAAAACAGTGTTCAAATGATTTCATCTCTTAAAACTTACTTGTTGCCTACTTGTGCCTATTCCTCTTAGTTTTGACTTCTTAGGTTATTTATTTATTTATTTATTTATTTCTATTTTTTATTTATTTTTTATTGTAAAGCGCCCTGGGATGTACGCATGAAGAGCGCTATGTAAGAGCTTATTGTATTGTATTGTATTGTTCAAAATAAATATAACAATTACAATTCAGTAGTACTTTCAGAGTATATTCCTGCCCATTGCACTTCGAAAAGTTTAAGGTATACTGAATAGCTATGGAACACATAGACATCAGATAGCTTTCCTGTCTCTAGCGTCAAGATCTTCTAAAAGTATGAGAAAATATGCATGAAGAGGTTATGGCTCTGATTTATAATATCATGTCCAAAGAACCATATTTGTATGCATCTTAAAAATTAAACAGACTAAAAGTTATTTGACCAATAACTTAATCATATCAGCTTTCAGTCTGTTATGGCTGGATCAATGATCGCTTCCTTGTTAGTAAAACACTGCAGAGATGGTTCATGACTCATTTGTTTCAGGCTAGTTTTTTATTATATGGCTGGATAGACCAGTTGTTTATGTAGCTGCAATCCAGCAGAAAAAACAACAGTATTCTGAAACAGTTTTACACTGTACTATAATGGCCAACCCCTACATCTCTGCCCAGGTCAGGTTTATGTGTTTGGACTCCAGTGGTACGCTCTGTGATTAGCTCATCACAGCACACCTGACAGGGATGAGGACTCTGCTTCACACTGCTGTCGACGCGGACCCCGAGCCTGGGAGTTTGACCTCAAAAGTGGCGGATAAAGTGACTAGTGTGCTCTAACTGACAGTTGGTCTAATCAGTGCTAATTGTGCTCATGCTCTCACAGACCTTTGTGAGGCGAGTCGGAACTGGGAACAATTCAGGAAGTATCAGGAAAGCTAAGTCCACCAACCGTCAGCTTTGTTTAACTGAGAGTAACAGACAACAAGCAGTGAGGAGCTCCTCTAGCGTCGTAAGATTCTTTGTCAGATTTTTCTTTGTTTAAACAAGGCACTTAGACTAGTAAATTGCCACTTAACAACAGCCACGGGTCACCAAATTTACGCTGAATTTCATGCACTCATCCCAATCAGTTATGCCAAACATTACACAGGTGAAAATATCCTATTTTAATTCCCTCATATGAAATGCACTTCATGAGGAAGAGCTCTCTCAGTTTTTAGAGGCTATTAGCTGCTCAGCTACAGTTATTGTTTCACCTTGAGAATAATGATGAGCAAACAATTAAAAAAAAAAACGCTCCAATGCTCACACATATGCACACACACAAAGCAGCATGTATGCACATTACGCTTGGCTGTGGAACCTAGCTCAAAGTTCGTTTGTCCTGTCCCGTCTGACCGTTTCGCCTTAGATACACCCTCTTTCTGATATATGACCAGACACTGACAGTTCTGCAGGCTGATAGGCCAGACAAGACGAGGGCCAGCTTCACACGGGAGGCAATTAACTAGCTACTAGTGCATGGCCACTGCCCCTCTCTCATCCATTCACCCGTTACCAAAACTTCACCCGACTTTCTCCTTTGATTTTCCCCTCTTCTCCACTTTCCTGTATCCCTCCATCCCTCCAAACCCCACCCCCCGTCTCACCACATCTAAAGGTCCTGCCCTCTGGGGAAACCTGCAGCTATGGCAGCAGACAAGCTTCTCAAAGAGAGCATTCATTTTTGCCCATTATGACCTGTTATTAAAAAAATAAGTTTTTTTCATTTTATTGATGAATGCTTATGCTTATGATGCCTTTGTGGCCAACACTTCACAGCATGTTATGGTATGACAAAGAAGCCACAAGGTATTTTGGTAGTTCTTAAGACAGTCACATTGAGATCATATCACTTTTCATCAAATTAGATAACATTACTTTGCAACACACTCATCATACTGGGCTGTAACCCATACAGTAACCTATAGTAGGTTATGTCCAGCAAAGTTCTGTACCAAAATAGATATGTAGAAACACAGGATTAAATCCTTGATTCAAGTTTCAGCTAAATATATACATATAATTCAGATAATCTCTGTTAATACCATTCACTGCCAAACGTGACAACTCGGGTAACAATATTCAATAAGTATGCATGTCAGTTCCACTCACATTTCACATGAAATTTTAAATGAAAAAAAGGCCTCAAAGGGACAAGTTAGGGACATGTAATGAAAAACTGACAAAGCTGAACTGTGGTTTTTATGTTAATGCTTGTAAGCCAATCCGTACACCTGCTGAAAATAGTCTCCCAGACAACTCGCCCACACATTGTTTAGTGTGAAACTAACATGGAAAAAGGCAGTTGGGGGGGGGGGGGCCGATGCAGGGGAAACAACTCACCTTTTCAGAGTTATTATTGTGGTGATGACGTGTCCCTACTCAAATACTTTCGAAAAGGCTGAAAGTGTATTCCCACCTGACACTCTTGGCTGCCTGAAAATGTGACAGAGTGTGTAGGAGTGGAAATTTGTCTCTCCTTTCTGGATGTGAGCTTTTAATTTTTTTCCCCCACAAAAAAGAACAACTTTTCAGAAAGAAACTCAAAGACCAAGATTGCTCTGTCATTATGAGGACTATGTGTGTCTCGTACATTTGAAACAAAACTTTGAGGACGGCTAAAACAGCATCCCATAGCTCGGCCCTAGCTGTGCTTTTCTGCAGTTGTGATCATTTGAAGGAAAAAAGAGGAAACACAATGATTATGGGGTACAGTACAGTTTGTTGCTAATTTCTGGCCTAATAATAACACCCAATAATGGCCTAATAATGATGATATTGATAAAAATAAATAGATGTGAATGACCACACATATTTGTGCTCCATGATTTCTTTTTTTAAATAACTAAGGAAACATATCAAATCCTAGAGTTGTAATCCTATTTTTATGGCTAACACTTAAGCATGTGAGTACAGTATGGTTAATTTGAGTACAAATCTGACAGCACAGGAAATATTTGCTGTTTTTTTTAATGGTTTGGATTTAGTAGATGAAGTATGTCCTTCTAGTATTCATCTGTATGGGTGTGATTTGGTAACAATAGAGAGACAGCAGCTGCCCAGGTCCCTGGCCAGGAAAATCTGCTAAAAAGCACATCCAGGATGGGCTTCGCCTGCCCCAATCTTAATTATAAATACTATGAGAGCAAAAAGTGAAGACAGAATAACCTGCACCATAAGAATCCATCTTCAGTTCACGGTCTGACATGGTTACTTGTTTATATACGTTAACAAAGTATATTTATTCAGGAGAGGACAGCCGTCTTCAATAGAATAGCTTCATTGGACAGTTTTGTATCCTAAAAAACTGAAACATACATTGAAGACAGTAACATATTGAAGAAAAGTATATTTAAAAAAAAAAAAAAAAAAAAAAAACCTGATTGCTGCTATGCTGCCACTGAGCATTATTGACCAACTTAAACAGGGCTGTGCTGCCCCCTACTGATAAGTATTTATACTACAACTTATTATATTGGTCAATTCACCAAAACTAAACTGGTTAAATGTGTCCCTTTTCCAAACCCAAGTTGTTCTGATGTATAAAAAAAAAATTATATATATAAAGTTTTTTTAAAAAGATGACAGCTTAAATATGCAAGAAATCTAGCCAAAATAATAATACATTTCATGCTAAATATATCACTGATTTGGGCTTGTATAAAAAGCAGGCTGAGCTCTACTGCAGTTTCACACAGAAAATGTCAACCATACTTATTACATATTTTCACAGGTCTATATCCTGGTAATGCATTATCTATTAGGTTTGTAGGATCTACATTCCAAGTTCAAACCAATCTTATCTAAGAAACTGGGAATTTCCAATGTGGTGTTTATGGCCTAAAAAGGTCCTGCCTGGAATCATAGAGGAACTGTAGGCTTTATGTAAAATCTTATCATATCAATATTTGCTGCACACCAGTCAATTATAGGTGCTGCCAAATAGAGGTCATTTCCAAACTCTTAACATAACATGTAAATCAAAGCTAATGGAGCAAATAATTACATAATGGGTTGGGCTGCGTTTCTGGTCATTTGGGAGGATTTTATGTGATTCCAAGAGATTAGTCTTTTCTTTCTCTTTTTTTTTTTTTTTTTGCAGATGTTAAAGAGATTTAAAGACTGGCTGTCATTTGTTTTTCTTTTCTTTTTCTATATAAAAAAGTATCAATTGAAATGTATCAATGGAAATTGTGTGCCCATGGATTAAATTAGATTTTTAATTATGCTATTATGTACTTAAGTTTAAAAATGCCACAAAAAGGTTATGCAATGATCTTTTTTGAAGGTGCTCACACATTGCTCATTAAGAACATGTGTCTGGCGGTCTGACAGTGTTTAAAAACACTGAGTGTCACTTTTTATTATGCACAGAAAGAAGGTTGACTGACTGAAGGTTGACTGTGCTGCCATTTTATTTACACAATAAAATATCATTTTTTATATTAAACATTCTCATATTCTTATCCTTCAGTGACATTGCATGACTTAGCTTCTAGTATTGGGTTTGAGTGGAATCAAATTCAAATAAGTATCAATAAGCTGTACATGGGTGCTTTATTCCTTCAGAGCTTATCTAATGGCTGTTCAGTGCAAATAATGCAGGGATTTTCTCACTTGAATGTTTTCTGAAGCAGCAAGCTTTAATATAATCAATTTAAAAATAACAACAATCAAGTCAGTTAGTTCTAAAATATCTAAGGGAGAGCCATGTTGTATAGGTGCATCCAGAGATGCCTGGTATTTATTCCTTTTTTATTTACTTTAGTTATGAATTTGATACAACTCTTACACTAAGTCTCAATGCAAAATTGCCCAGGCATGTCAAGAGCTATTGTGTGTGTGATTGAACTCTCACCCTCTTCATTTTTGGACAGCAACAGGCTGTTAAAAATACCAGAAGCTTTCATCAATAACACAAGTAGACCGCAAGAACATTTATGCTGCAGGATCACAATTTATTTATTGTGGTTGTTGGGCCTACTTCCATATGTTATACGTATAAGATGCATGCATATAGTATACATGACTAAAATGAAGAAACATGCTATTGATTTCTGCAGGAAGAGTGGGCCCTGCAACCACTGTAAATAAATAGTTAAAGTGTTGGGACGGTACACTTCCATACATTTCTAAGGACTACTGTGTCTAAATTTTGTTTGAAGTGGGAAGGATATACTGCAATGATTAATAAATACATCAAAGGTTCGGGCTAAAGTTGTAAAGGTGTAACACACACCCACTTCTTTTAATCTCTTGGCAAGCTATTTTACAATGGTGTACCCTGTGTACATAAGTACTGAACCAGCCCTCTGGGTCGATGAGATTTAATTATTTCATATATGCGGTTTCAATTCAGACCTATTAGTATTAAACATACAAAACATAACTGATGTATAACAAGAGACTGAGTATTGCCTGTGGCAAGTTGCTCTTGCTTTCGGTGTGCAATGATCATCAGCATTGAATAAATTGACTTGTGTTAAAATATTTAAGGTATGCACTCATCAATTCCAGAATACTAGAAGAAATGCTACTCACAGGTAATCTGGTGCTTTCTCTAGCTGGAATGGGCAAAGCTTCAGTTTTGCATCAAACAAATGGAATTAATTATTATGACTCAAATATGAAAAGAATGCTCCTTGTACATGAGCAAGTGTACACTCAGGCAAACGAACACCTCTAATTGCACATATGCACAAGGCTAAAGTACTCATTACCTAACACCAGCTGACAAATTCTGTGTCCACCAGTCCCGAAAAATAATAAATAAATAAAAATTAGTAATGGTTTTTGTTTTGTTTTGTTTTGAAACAAGAATCACGTGTCTCCTTAAAAAACTCCCTTGACCCATCTGTTTTCAATCGCCTTGAATCAAATAATGATAATAATTATAACAATATTATATATATATTTCGTTATTTTATATATTCTGTATATCTGAAGGGTTTTAAATATTCTACATTTTATACGAACACAGCAGAGCGTTGCAGACACCATCGTAACCAGAGGGGGGAACCAAACCATAAAAATACATTTAAATGAAAATGAAATCATTTGGAGAAACTGGTGAAATGCCTTATTTTTTTCTCCTTGGTTTTACTTTCCTTAACGTTCCTAAACGTATTTCCTCCGTGTCGTGTAAAGCTGATACATAGCCTCCTGATTGTTTAATCATTTCGGCTCTGTACTGTCCTTTCGCGCACACTGCCGCTGTATTAAAGTTCAATGGACTCACTGAAGTCTGAAAGTTTATGACGTCATTTGAACTTCGGTAAGCTTGGGCTTCAAGTTTTGCGTTCCACGCTCAGTTCGTCAGAAGAGCGCTCAGTCCGCAGGGTGCACAGAGAACGCGGGGATAGCAAACTTAAACAGAGACACCAGTGGAACTACAAAAAAGTAAAATACATACATTATGTATGAGTCACCACCTGTTGATTGAGGATAAAAAAGCTCATTCAAATACAAGATAATGAGGAATTGCGACCGCTGAACAAGGAGAAACCAGAAAGGTAAACGCTCACGGTTTTCAAAAAAAGTTTGGAAGAGTTTCTGGCATGGTTTTTTTGCGTGTTTCATGTCCTTGCAAACTTTTCGACCCCACTAAAGCAGCTTTCTCTTCGCTGAATGTGTTTGGGAAACACTAGCATTTTTAAACGAAACTTATTACTGTTGGTCATTGCACTGTTCGCCTTGAAGTACGCGATGCTGTGATTGAGTTCTGTGCATAGGTTTGGATGCCAACCTGGTCGCTTCAAGGTTCAAAGCTTTTCTGTTTGACCCTTTGCTTGGGTATCGAGTTAAATATTAAAAATCTACTAACGTCACTGAGCAGCAAAAAAATGTTTGTGCGTAATTTTGCTGCGATTCTCAATGGCTCACTGACCAGTGTGAAAACATTTTCTTTGGTTCTTCAGTACTGGTGTGCTCTTTGATACATGCGTTTGTGTGTTTTTCTGCGTTTGACTGATTTGGATCCAACATGGACACAATACTTAATTGTCTCCAGATTTGGAAGAAAATGAAAGTACAAAGGGAGGAAATTCAAAACGTCGAACTAAGGGTTAGATAATATACAACACATCGAAATGTATACACGCATTAATTCAGCAGTGCATGTTAAAGATTATTGGTAGTTTTTTTTATTGTTTAAGCCAGAACGGCAGTTTTACATTAAATTATCCATTGCCATGCCGCGGTTTCAGGTGTTGGAGTGCAGGAATTCCAGAGATGTCTTTATGCTGACCTAGAAAGGTTTTAAAATACTAATGCTAAAATTCACCACTAGCTCATTGGAATCTTACATATTATCATAAATGAATTAATGGAATATATATTTTTGTAGAGGCTCACCTTGGAATCTTCGGCACTTTCTATGTGATTTCAATGTTTACGCGTTGAGCGGCTTGGATCGGACTTGGCTTCGCTGCGAGCGTCAGTGGATGCGCTATGGAAGGCGGAAACGATGTAGATCTGTCCAATAACAACATCACTCCACGGTGGAAGAAAAGGCCAGTTAATGGAGCTGTCTCAAGCAGGCCCAATCCCAGGCCCCTCAGCGGTCAGACAGCGGGTGTTTTAACGGAGGACAAAAGCGCCTTCACCTTGAGCCAGCCCGCCGAGAAGATCGTGGCCTCGCCCGGCGGCACGGCCGTTTTGAAGCATGTCCTCAACAAGCCCTCCCGCAAGGCGAGGGTGGTGAGGAGCATCAGCATCGGGCATCTGTCCAGCGGCCGCTTTACCCTGTCCAAGCTCAAGTCGGAGGGCGACAAGCCGAGCACGGACAACCGGGCGCACCACGATGTGGACGGGGCCCAAACGGGGAACGGGGTGGCGCACAGGCAGGACAGGTGCCCACCCTGCGACCGGCACAGGGATGTGCAGAAGCGGTTGTCCAGCCCCATGACCCTGACCTCTCAGACAGATCAGATTGTCTTCGGCTCCAGTCCTTCGGACACGCCTCTTTGGAAAACGAGCTCTCCCACTAACAGCTACGGCCACCTGCCCCCCCCAAACCAGCCGCCTGAGGCCCGAAGCCATTCCCCTTCATCCCGCACACCCTCCCACCCCCCCTCACCCCGCACACCCTCCCACCCTCCCTCACCCGCACACCATCCCATCCCCCTCGCCCCGCACACCCTCCTGCCAGCCCTCGCCCGCATCTCTTCCCACCCCCTTCCCCTCGCACACCCTCCCACCCCACCCCACCTCACACCCACCCATCCCCTCACCTTGCACCCCCTCCACCCCTCTCGCCCCATACACCCAATCACCCCCTCTCGCCCCACAACCCTCTCACCCCCTCACCCCACGCTCCCTCCCACCCCCCTCGCCCCACACCCTCTCACCCCCTCACCCTCACCCCCTCCCACTCCCTCTCGCCCCACCCCCTCACCCCCTCCCACCTCACCACCTCCAGCCCCTGCCCCACCCATCCCATACCCACTCGCCCACACCCTCCACCCCACCCCACC
Organism: Anguilla rostrata; assembly: GCF_018555375.3. Lineage (NCBI taxonomy): Eukaryota > Metazoa > Chordata > Actinopteri > Anguilliformes > Anguillidae > Anguilla > Anguilla rostrata. The sequence continues at coordinate 17,442,085 of NC_057944.1, forward strand.
CGCACCCCCTCTGACTCCCCTACACACCCTGCCCCACCCCTGGAGGACAGAGACGTGGTGCTCCTTCGTCAGACTTCAGGACCGTCCCAGGGCCCTGACAGTAAGCCCCAGCCCACGTTCGTCCTGAGCACCCACAGTCCGGTGGCCCAGAAGATGGGCACCCAGCAGCTCATACCCTGGGGCCTGGCCTCTGACGTGCGGCTCTGCAAGACTGCCCAGGGTAACCATGGGAACCACGGTAACGTGGGCCAGCTGGAGCCCAGCAAGCGGGCGCTGCGGGCCATCAGCATGGTGGAGACGGGCTCCTACTTCTCCACGGGATGGGGCGATGCTGAGGTGGACCCCAACGGGGACGGTGATGGCGACAGCCCCGGGATGCTGAGGAGGGGCCTCCGATCCACATCCTATCGCCGGGCCGTGGTCAGCGGGGTGGACATGGAGGTCCCCAAAACTGACCCCAAAGCGCATCGCCTGTCCCAGCCAGTGCTCAGGGGGCTGCCTGTGGACAAGGAGAAACCCTCCAGCCCAGGGAAGGGAAAGGTAGGCTACGCCTACTTATTTTCACAGCTAGCATGTGCCTGCAGCTAAAAGCGTATGTCCCCGAATTGAAGGAAAGACTTGTTTACTTAATTTGGTTTGGGTTCTTTCTAAATTGCTCAAGGGTTTCAGCCCTAGTGTTTTTATCTTCTGCGTTGGAATCATGTATAATAGTTATAGTCTTATATGTGTATTTCAACTGCATGTATGGTTGCCTACCTTAATTTGGTTGTCTGCTTTATTAGTGTGGCACTTTCACATTAGAGGGAAGGGATGCTGGAGTTCATGAGAATATCCATAAACAGGCGATTCTCATCAGCTAGCGTACTCTGTTCATCCTGGGGATTTTATTGGTTCAACAGGGTAGCATAAAGCTGCCTTCCAAACTAACAGATGATTTGCGGGGATTAGAAAAAAAACAGCTGTGTTCCATTAGCCAATTATGTCCGCTATGGGCCCCTGCTGTCGCCACGCAAATTTGGGGGAACTCCGTCTTGTCACTTTGCGCCTTCCGCACAAACGCATTCAGTAGCCATCGCGGGCCAACCCCGCTGACCTCCGGCCGAAAGTCATCCAAGCCGTGCGGCTTCGGTGTGGAAACAGCCGCCATAAATGAACCGGCACAGGTGACCTTTGGCTGGCGGGACGCGCGAGGCCCGAAGCCAGAGTAGCAGTAAATCATTTTCCATCTGTGTCTTTGTTCATCAGAGTAACGAGAAGAAGAAAGGACTACAGCCTCAGAGAACATTCGATAACGAAGGTGAGAGGGTGTCATGGATTTTGTACCGCTAGTCTGTTTGCTTTATGAGAGGGGAATCCAGCTGTGCGGTACTGTATTTCAGTCTGCACCTGTCATCCTCACTGTTCCTGCTCTTAATGTGTGTAATGTTGCTTCATTAGGGTTTACCCTATGGCTATAGTGGAGGTGATTCTCAGTGTTAAAGATGTGTTTTCTGGTAGACCAGATGTGAAGGTTTGTATAGGTTGTCCATGTATTGTTGTTTGTGTGTATGTCTGCATGCAGACAAACATCTGTGTGACTTACACATCGCCCTCCAAAACGGTTTTCAAATTACATACTGGCTGTCTGCTTCACTGCACACAGACCAGGATGAGTACAGGAGTACTCGCTGGTCTGAAAACACATTGAAAGAATGTAAATATTGAGGTTGTACATTGCAGCACGCCACAGCTACTGATCGTGTTGCTTCTCCCCGTGATCTCGCCGTGTCTGTTCAGAGGACGAGGTTCTGTACCAGAACTATAAGGAGAAGGCCCTGCACAATGACTCCGATGAGGACGCCGAGGCTAGGGAGCCCAAGCCTGATGATCGCATCGTGGTTCAGTACAGACCCATACGGACCTCCTGGAGCCAGCTCAGTGTGGTGAGGCTTTACTACGCAAAACACAGCGTACACACACAGGCACACACACACACACGCACACACACACACGCACGCAGTACAGACTCATGCCCCTCACGCACAGTTATTGGGCCGAAGGATGCCTGGAGATTTAACGGTGTTGAGTTGAGTCCAGGTCAAGGCAGCGTTCCTTATGGACGGGTCAGGGAGGAGCAGTCTGCTTCAGTATGCCGGGGTGGGGAGATAAACAACACCCCCGCGGAAAGGCTATGGATATTTCCCTCCAAAAATGCAGGGAATGTGGAGAGAAGAGACTGTGGTTCCTCTGGTATTGACACATTACGTAATCCCGTTTGGAAGCTGGATGGCCCAGTTTTAATGGTATTTTCCAGCTAATCAGGCGTGTGAATGTTCCCAGACTGAGGAGGCAGGAAGAGGAGTTGGCCCTCTACCTCGGCACTCTGGCATCTTACGCACGCAGTCTGAACACTGATCCAAGCACTGTGGGGTTCCTCGTACTCCTGCCCGCGTTCAGTAATTGGTCATCAACACTATGCAGTCATTTATAGGAATGAAGCTAAGGAGTAGTGTTTTGCCTCAACATCAGCCTAAGCACAAGGACGGCTCAACAGTGCCAATAGCCAAGATTAAGTTAAAAATGTTTATATTAAAGGTGTATCAGAAAAGAAATAAAGTGCAAAGTATGTAGCCAATGCGTGCATGTTGGGGAAGAACCCCTTAATTCAGGAATAAGCTGTAGGTCAGTGGAAAGACACTGAATTGTTGTATTGTACCATGTCAGAGTTATCTGGCACCTGGGAATTGCTGTTTTTTTCCTGTGTTTTGTTGATGGGAAAGTCCGGATATTTGAACTTTGCCCCGGTGTTCTTATTTCCCTGAAATGGGGATCAGAGTAGAAACGATCAAGGTTTCAGTTTCAGTTCTGAGGTATGGCAAAAACTCTTTTTTTGGGGGTTTCCCCAGTGTTTGTGTGGGATGCGGACGGGACAGAAAGCGAAGCCATCGTTTGAGAAATTTGAGAAACGCAGAGGCTTGGCTGCCTGGAATGGTTCTTTGGAAACGGGCGATGTAAAGCTGCCCCGCCTTTGTGCCATCCTGCTGTGTTTGTTTTCTCTGTTTGTCCAAAGGCGCTCGAGGTGAGGTTGAGGTGAGGTTGAAGAGCAGGCTATTGCCAAGAATCTGTGCTTCGTTTCCTCTTGCTGCAGCGAATGCTCAAGAGTGGCTGGCTGCGTGTGTTTTGAAGAGGCTTGGAAGGAGCTCGTTGACAGGATTTCCTGGAAAGCTTTCACCCTGAGACAGTGGCCATGGTTTTGAATCTTAAGGAAGATACAGCCATTTGTGCTTTTCCCCTTCTTTTTTACATTTACATCTGATTGCCTTGCAGATGTGAACTAGGAGAATGCACAAACCATTGAATTCATTGTTTTGGGCACCTTACCTGGCCTGGCTGAACTGAAGCTATTTTTGTATTGGCTTTATTGGACTTTCTGTTTGACCAGGTTAAGAATTAACAGAATGTGCTGCGGTGGCTCCAGGGGAGTTGCGAGTGAAATGTGATAGTGTCATGCATTAAGACAGAGACGCGTGCAAACATGTACATATCCTCAGTGTGAGTGCACGCACATGACACAAGATGTTTTGGGAAAGTCTAAGGAAGGTCAATCAAAGCAACAATGGGATACATGCACTGTAAAATGGGAACAGGGACAGAGATGTTGTTGAATGAATAAACACATGCATACACTGTACTGGAGCAGCATAGGGATACAGCTGGAACAGCATGATGCTTTGTCTAGGCAGTGTCTACCCGATGAATGGTAAAGCCATTCCATGCCCAATACACTGTACTGGAGCAGCATAATATCACTGGCCAGCTGTATCTTTTGATTCTTATGGCAGCTGTTTCTCCCCAGTAATGTGTAAGCCACATGTCCGGATGCTCCATGATATTCCACTTTTGGACATATAGCATATATGATGCAGTTGGAAATAATGCTGATTTTGTGGCGTTGGAAGTAAAGCGCAGTCATTGGTTTTGGAAATGAAGCTTACTTGATGACAATGGAAATAAAGCATATTCCTGTGTCCTTCAGGTTAAAAAGAGTGGAATTTCCCAGAACTTAACCCCAGAGGAGCGCAAAAGACAAGAGGTAAAATCAAATTTCTTCCTGTAGAGAACTTCTGTTAGATTCCTGTAGCTAGATGCTGTGTTTCTGGGTGGGGCTCTGAACTTGTGACATCATCCAACAACCTTCTTCTTCACTGGCTGTTGGGGTGAGGGAGGCTGACCTTGACCTCTGGAGCCCAGCTTAGATGTGCTATTTCCCAGGGGGAGTATAGGAGGTTAAGGGGGAGGGGCTGTAGGGGCTGTGGTCTCTCCAGTTCTCTGGAGCCAGGCTGGCCTCTGCACTGTGGGAACAGTCTGTCCAGGAGCCCTGAGGCAATCGAGGAGGAGCTGACAGTTTGGTGCAGTGCATGCTGGGAAGTCTCTGGACGTACAGTGTACACGAGCTGGTGGGTGGAAGAGTAAATATCCCCATTAGACCAATAAATAAAACCCTATAAAATGGGGGAAATGTAAACACAACAAACAGACAAAGGATGTGAAAAGAGCTGAGTGGTGTGGAGGCAGTAGTTCATGGACAAATTCCAGGATGTTTAGATAAATAAATGGTGATCTTTAAAGTTGTTCCCTTTAAGAGAGGACAATGAATAAATAAACAAGTGGATGGAGAGGCAAGTGTTTCTCATCTCTCAAGCCTTTCTTTGACTCTGCCTGTTCCCTTCTCTCCGTTTCCGTCTGGCACAGGCGATCTTCGAGGTCATTTCCTCCGAGCACTCCTACCTGCACAGCCTGGAGATCCTGGTGCGCATGTTCAAGAACTCCACAGAGCTGAGCGATACCATGACCAAAACCGAGAGCCACCACCTCTTCTCCAACATTGTAGATGTGTGCGAGGCCAGCAAAAAGTAGGCCTCGAGTCTTTCAACCATTAAAATGTTCCCTTCCCCAGGCTTGTGCAAATAAATGTATGTGCTACTTCAGACTCTAGGCTTGATTTCAAAGTTTTGCCATTGTGGTTGCTGCTGTTCAAAATCTATCAGGTTTGCCATTTGAAAACGCATTCTGCTTTCCCTCTTTGTGGTGGTTCATACTTCAGCAGAATTCCTGTGAACCTTTGCCCTGAGAACTACTACACTGGGTGAACATTAAATTATGTAATCAGGAAAGTCTATGTACTAATCTGATAAGTCTTCAGGTGCATTTATATCAGTAATTAGGTGATTTCCATGCCCACAAGTCAATTTTCTGGGGAGTGGTTGTGTCCTAGTCTTGCCCTGGTGTCTTTATTTGCCTGTGAAGGAAACCTGTCAGATCAAAGCCTGTTTCAACCTGAACTGTTTCAACCACGTTGAGCCAATCACATATTCACTAGCAAATATACAATGCAAAAATATATTTACTTTGTGTTTTAATTACTACGTTGTATTTTGTGCAGTTACTCTACAACTTTGTCATCCATGTAGTCTTTTATAGTTTACCTAAGAAATGGCCCCAAGGACATACATTACTAACTTTGCATTTGTACTCTTATGATTTTTTATGTGTACGTCTGTTATGTGTTTGTTGTGTATATTTGCTCTATAGATTGTTTAATCACTTTGTTTATTCTTGGCATTGGTAAATGTGCAAAAGGCATGTGAGTAGTGTAGTTTTACCTTCTAGTGATAGCAAATTGAGTCTAATCCTATTTTAAGGTCGGCAGGCAACAGGCACAGACTTGGGGGTCACAGATTTTTTAAAAAGTGGGTAATAGTGTGCATAAAAGCAAATAGAAATCTTGATATGTTATGCAATTACAACAAGTAGTACTTTTTTTTTTTTACATATTTACTCAGGTCCTACACATCCTGATTGGGACAGCTCAAAGGCAGTCTGTTAATAATTGAAATTTATGAGTTTGAACAAAGTGAGTGTAAATATTTTCTGTGCCGGGTAGTGTTGCCATGGTTTCCAATGTATTCCCCGGTAGGCACTGGGCTAAAGTACAGTACTGTGTATAGTAGTTTGTTCTGGGTGGGTGGAAATGACAGTTTATATCTGTAGGTTCTATTTATCTAGCCCTGGGCTTCTCCTCTTTATTTTGGACTTAGTCAGGTTAGCAATGGTCAGAGTGTGAGAGTATGCATCCAGATCCAGCAGCTTGAAGTTAACTAGGGGCCAAATTAATCTACAGGGAGTGGTCTTACCCTGCAGAATAAATGGGCAGGGTACTAGACACTTATACTTGATGGTCTTGGGTCATGATAAAGCTGCTATTGTGTCGCCGTGGTGACGGGCAGCAGCATTCCGTCCAGGCCTTCGGCAGTTCTCAGCGCCTGCTCTCTCTGTGTGTATACATTGTTCCCCACGGCGACTGGCTGGACACTGCATCAGACCAGGCAGAACCAGACCTTGCAGGAACAACTGCGCCACTGTGTTTTTCCGGTATGGCTCAGTCATGCACCCACTTCCAATGAAAGAGATGCCCTTGTGTATGCTGGGTCAGTATGTAAGGTTTCCAGGCTCCCATCTTCTGCAGGGTTGTTTTTTTTGGGATGATAGTGTCATGCAGGCATGACCCAGCCTGGAGTGAAAGGACAATAGGATTAGAGAACTGCAAGGGTAACGGTTAGCTATGTCACCATCACTTCTGAAACTTCAGAGATACCTCAGTAGCTTTGAGAGGTTTTTCTGGAGGTTTGTCTATTGCGAAGAAGAACTTGCCTGTGGCAGTCCTTCCTGCATGGTGCTCACATACGTGGTTGTGTCACTGTGAGCTGGATTGGACTTCCCGTGCATGCGTGTTAGGGCGCATCCAAGGCCTCGCTAACCTTGTTTGCCACACACAGACCCCCTAAACCGCCCTGCGGGAACGTCATATGGGCGTCTGTATCCCTGCCGCAGCCCTGCGTAGGCACGCACTCGTAGCTGACCGCGCTGGCTGACTGACAGCGATGTGACACTCCCTCACGCTCTTCTGAAGGAACTCCTTCCTCGGTCTCCTCCCTCTTCCTGTAAACAGGCTCTCTGCTGCGCGTTGTTTCATAATATCAGCGATGCTGATGGAGATAATCGGCGGCTGGATCTGCCCTGCCATTTCTGGGTAAAGTTCTCCAGGCCCTTGAGGGTGACAAGGTTGAGAGTCTAATCGTGACCGTCATCGGCAGCATTCCGCACCATCAGTAGCTCAGCGCAGAAGCGCGCGTCCGAAAGCGGCATCAGGAAAGGAGGCGGTGGGTGGAGGCGCAAGGGCTGGAGTTCACTGGGTTCTGCTTCTCCTGCTCTGTGGTGGCAGGGGGGCGTGGGCCCGATGGAGGAATGGGGATGGGGTTAAGGGGAATGTATAGAGTACTGCCCAGAGCTGAGAGGGATCAGACACACTCACAGGCTCCATCTTAGATTGCACAGAGTACTCCAGCACAAACAAACAACACGCATACGCGTGCACACGCATGCACGCACGTAAGCGCACACACACACACGGAAGGACTTGCAGACACACGCACCTGCAGATGGACAGCTGCACACATGCACGCCATACTGTTTCTAGGAGCTCCTGAAGATGTGATCTTTGGCTGTGGTGTTGCTGAACAGTGTGACTTAAAAAATGTTTCTGGTGTTTCTTAATACAGACTGGGTTATTTGGCTAGTCTGTTTGTGTAGTCAACTCCTGCAGTGTGAATGGAATGACAGCTGACAGGCAGTTATTCTCTCTGCTTAATTACAGCCTTAAGTGAATTGCTTTTTTCATCTCCTCCCAATGGTTAACATTAATAATTGTTTAAAGACAGCTGGACAGCTTGGCCTTTTTCGGCCAAGATTTCGACCCCCTGCCATTTAACCCCGATTCTCAAGACAAGTGTCAAGTGCTCCTCTCACTCCGCACACAGGTTAGCAGCAGGTAACCTCTGAGTCTCCCGACAGTGCGTTCCTCCATGCAGACGCTGGTCATAAACATTGAACTGAAAAGGGAGAGAAAAGCTCAACGTTGGGGTGAGAGAGGCACACTCCATTCTAAGCTAATGCCTCCTGCTAATGAGTCAGCTCAGCCATTGAGTCTCTTCATTATTGAGTTTGTCTTTTTGGCGGAATGTGTTTAAGTTCCTGATAAAATCATCTTGGGCTGGAACAACCTACCTTACCAGCATTTTCTGCTGACACGTGTATCAGGAGTGGCTGGCGGGTGGGTTTCCCTGGCCGAAAGGCCCTGGGGGAGGCGGGTTCAGTAAAGCCGGTTGGTTACTGAGTGAAGTAACCGACCAGGAGAGAGACTGACAGAGAGGAGGAAGATGGATTGTAGATGTTGACTTTCTACCCTCCAGACACACCGCTTGGTAGCCATCATGTCAGGCTCCTGTACCTGCAGTGCTGACCTCATTTCTGATTGGCGGGAAAGCTGTGAAGGGCACTCCCATGCAGCGAGTTGCTATTCTCCAGTGCATCGGGCTGACTTATGGCTGCACTAAATGACGCTGTAGGCTAAAAACTGGTCACACTGGACCAGTTACTTCAGGAGTCAGATTTCTTAAATACTTTTTGTTGTAGCCCAAAGTAAATGGTTGGGCTGTGGTTAACTCTGATTGGTTTAGACACCATACCTGCGTGATAGTGGTATGTGCATACCTGTTCTACTTTAAATGTTGTAGATGGTTTTTACAGACTGGCCGTGTGATATATTTCCTGTTTCTCTGAATGTAATGATCCCTCTTATGAACCGAGAGCATGCTATGGTAGGCGTAGACACAGCCCCAGTATGGCTGACCGCGGGACTTGTTTCGTTGTTACGGTATGGTTCAGTGACTCTCCATGAAACAGGCATTCTAAGGATCTGAGTGAGTGAGGTCACCTTTCCCATTTTGTGTGAAGTCATTGCTCTTGGTACAGACACCTGCTAAATATGTGAATAAGCAGATATTTTTTTCTAATTTAAACCATTTTTTTGCACTGTAATATTTAATCAGAACAGTGCATACCTCAGTCATTGTTTTGTTCAGGTTCAGGAACTTGTGGTGGATCAAGGTGTGCATAATTATGCTACCTGAAGTTCTGGTCTGGCAGGATGTTTAAACGTGATCTCGGCTTGAGATTTGCTGTCGGTCAGCCCTGTAGTTGAAGCCAAGACGCTGTGCCCTCCCCCGACTCGCATGGAGCGGGGCTGGGAGGTAACACCTGCGTCTCCAGGGTAACTGGTATTGGAGGCTGACTCAAAGATATACCGATTGGTTGTTGCTTTGTATTCGCATACCACCCCACACGTGCTTCGCATTTTTAAATGGAATGTTAAAGTTTCTTTTTTTTTCCTGAGGGTGGGAATCTTGCGGTCCGATTATGTAAATGTTTTCCTGACTATGAATGTCACTGTGTGTTCTGTGGGCACACTTCACTTTCTAAAGGAAACGAGCGGTTCTCTTCAGTTATTGGCTTCCTTTATTGAGTGATGCTTAGGAACAGCCCTTTGTCCACGGGTGTACCTCCCTCAGAACACCAACCCAGTGGCCCCTAATGAGCAGGGACTGGAGCCTGTTGAGAACCGATTACCATTCTCTGTGGAGCAAGAAGGGGAAGGGAGCTGGGGCCCAGGCTACCTGGCATTTTCACCATTGCTGTGAGGTTCAGTGTTTGCTGGGTGGGTTGTAGCCCTTTTTTGTGTTGCGTTTATGGCTAGTACAGGATGTACCTTTAGCATGAAAACTTTGCTTGTATAAATCTGTTTGCTCTGCGCTGTTGCTTTCCATAGCATCAGGCCTATTGTATTGAGCGATGGTGAAATATTAAGTGGATTTACCTTGATTGACTTTCACAAATGTTGGCAAACTTAACAATAAGGATCAGATTTTTAAATGAAATGTTTGATTTATTATTGAGCATTGGTTTTGTGCTGTGATCGCGTGGTGAAAGCTGATGAAGCCTCTTTCTTTTGAGGTTGTGAGGCTGTGCTGGTAGCTCGCTCTGTGAATTGTTCGGCTCGCTGTCTTCAAAGCTAACACAGCTCTCTCTGAACTTTGCCTGAGTTGAACACGCCTCAAAGAATGTCAATGCCTGAGCGCTTCTCTTTGTGGAACGTGTACCTATTTGACCGGTCTGCGGCTGCAGAACCGAAAGGGCTGTGGACACCTTGAGGAAGGGTACGAGGCCGGGTCCTGGGGGAAGGGGACGGCGTGACGGAGGCCTCAGGAACAGAAACATGATTTCAGCCGCCGGTGTCCCGGAGTGGGGCCCTGGAACGCAGGTCACCGCTGCGGGGGTCACGGGGTGGCGCCACAGATGGCCCCCATCTGCCCAGGAATGCCGGCGCAGCTGCATTACCGCTTCCTGCCTGTTACCTTGGGGACGGGAGCGCCCTTTCCATCGCTGTCGTGCTCAGTAAATCCGGCTTGCTTTCAAAACCTGTGCCGTTGTTTTCCAGAAGTCCGGTGTTCCCTCGTCTATTCTGGGCCCTTCCTGAACTGTGATGTCAGGATGGGGCTGGAAACTGGGTCTCATCAAAACTTCCTGCTTTTGTGCTCTAATGTGTGATGATTAAATCACAAGGTGCTGGCTGCTCCTGGTGTGGTGTGAGGTCTGCTATTGTTATCTGTGAGGCCTCTTCCTCTTAATCCCACCTCTTCATCCTCTTCTGTCCTCTCCTCTTTCTCTTTGCAGGTTCTTTAGTGACCTGGAGGACAGGCACCAGCAGAACTTCCTCATCGATGACATCAGCGACATTGTGATCAAGCACGCCCACTCGAACTTTGACCCCTACGTGACCTACTGCTCCAATGAGGTGTACCAGCAGCGGACACTGCAGAGGCTTGTGTAAGCAGAGCCCCCTCCCCACACCTCCATAGACCGCCTCCTGTGTGGTTCAGGATTTAGGTGTTGACCTCATAACCTCTGACACTGAATAGCACATACTTGCTATTAAGACTGCTTATGACCATAAAGCACACTTGCACCCCCCCCTCCTCCCCACCAGTAATGACATTCAGCACCACAAACAGAAACACACGTGTGCACACAGTATTAGCGCTGCTGTGATTCAGATCTGGGGCACGCGGCGCTGTAGGGACTGTCCCGCCCTCCTGAGGGTGAAATCGCAGCGATAGGGCGCCTCAACCTGCAGTGTCTCCCCCTGACTCACTGAGCACCATGGCTGCATCACAGCTCTGTCATTGCCCCTCACTGCTAGGGCCCTGACCCTGCAGCACGGTTCGTGACTCATCTCTGACCTGTTAGCGTCCGCGGAATGCTAATGTTTCCCCACTGACTGAGTGTGCATTTTTCTGCTCTGAGTCTGGAGTGTAACGTGGGCGTGGGCTGCCAGCCCATTCAGGTGTTTTTGGATTAGGATTTAGTCACTTATCCTGCTGTCAGAGATGCATTGAATGGAGCGGTTGGAATTCTAAGCAAGTCCTGACCAAGCGTTTTTGGCATTATTTTTTCCCCCTCTAAAGAGTCTCCATATGTTGTTTGCATGTTTTTTTCCCTCTATGTAGCACCAAAAACCCGTCCTTCAAAGAGGTTCTGACCCGGATCGAGAGCCACCAGGACTGCCGTAACCTGCCCATGATCTCCTTCCTGATCCTGCCCATGCAGAGGGTGACCCGCCTCCCGCTGCTGATGGATGTGAGTGAGCCCCCCGCCCCTACGCCTGCCTCCTCCCTCTTCTGCCTCTTATTCGCCTGTCTCAGCTCAGGCCACACCCACATCTCTCCCTGTATGCGTGCGCCTGTTCTGTGATTCTCTTCACTCATTGAAAGAGAAGAGAGGTCGCAGACACTTGACCTGCTAGTTCAGCTGGGACAGAGCTCGCCTGCGTTAGTTGTCCTAGCCTCACGCTGGGGCGACTTTATTTTCCGTTTGGAGACCTGCCGTTCAGCGCCGTCCGGGGCACACAGTCTGCCAAGAGCACATACTGATGTCACAGGGGACCAGTAATAATGAGACACAGACATCACAGGGAAAGGTAATGATGTGACACGCTTCACGGTGCAAATGATGATATGGCTAAAAGGGCATGGGAGGTAATGCAGCGCACGTAACTGGGGGACACATAATGATGTGGCGCATGGGACTGATAATGATGCGACACGTCACGGGACGGTTTGTGGTCTAACACACAAGGGCCAGATAATGTGTAATATGACATGGGGCAATAAATCTAGGTACATGCAGGAGGCAGTTTATGATGTGGCACATGTCACAGGGACTGATAATGCTGTGACACTGGGGTGCCAGCAGGCTTAAGATATTAAAGCACTCTGTTTCTTTGGGGTTCTGTGGTGAATAAAGATCAGTGGTAAAAGAGTGTTTGGGTATGAGATATGTGTGTGCTCAAAGGGAATTAGCCCAGACTGTTGCATAATGCTTATGATTAGATTAATGTGATCTATTCTATCTCTGTAAGTCTCTGTCTCCCTCTCTCCATTTCCCATTCTCTCTCATTCTTGTTATTTTTCAGTTGGGAGGAGTGATGGCTGTTTTGTTCGTTTTTATCTCACGACATGAGCTATGCAAATGGTTGTTTCTAAGGGCTGAATGATAGTAAATCACAAATATCTCTCTTTTCTCTCCTGTCATGCTGTTGTGGTCTGTTTGGATTTACTTGCAGTTTTGACTGCATTCTTTTGGGGTAAGGTCCCTTGTTCCTTGGCCTCTGTGCTGTACTGGATCTCTGACCTGTTAGATTTAGAGTGTGGATTTAGCTGGATTTTTGTCTGTGTTTATCTCTCTCTCTATTGAAAGTCACGCCAGGAAGGTTTGGAAGAGATTTTTCATTTGCTGAACCCTGGAAATAATAGGGGGACCCTAGGAATCAGCTGTCCTGTTATGTTTCACCATCTTACATAGAGAAATTTTATTGTAATTTTTTTTTTTCTCTCTCTCTCCCAGGCATTGGACATTGTTCCTCCAGTCTCATTTTTATTATGGCAATTTGATGGTCCTAAAGGTAGCGATAGCAATGACCGTAGTGCTGAAGTGCTCTGCTAACACTACTCTTTAGCGTACCGCAGCAGCCCTGTTCCCGTTTCGAATTCTGTGTGCTTTCTGAAAGCTGCGTAGATCTGGGAGTCGAGCCCTAACCTTGCGCCTCGTCCATCCCGCCAGTGCTGTGGCCTCTGAGGTGTCCGTTTATGGTCTGTCATCAGCAAAAGTACTTTTAAGCTTCACCGCCGGCCGCATCCTAGCAACGTTTGCGGCTGTGTTTACACCGCCGACTCGATGCATTAAAATGTGTGACAGTCCTCCCGCTCTGAAGTTAATGCCAGGGAGAGTCCTCGCCTCTTGTTGTTCGAGTGAATAAAAGCAGACCGGTGTCTGATGCGGATGCCATCGGCTGCAGCGTGTGGCTCTTCACACGTTTCAATCATCTTGACGCCAAACACAAGGGCCTGCTTCCGCAGTTGCTAGGGAATTTGATGAAAATTGCTTTTATTTTGTGTTCTTGCATTGGCTTAAAAATAGTAATGGCGGTTCATGGGGCCTTGGAGAAGTGTTTTTGAGAATTTCCATCATTCACGGCAGGCAGCTACCCCAGGATTTATCGGTCTAATATCTTTCCATGTCCATCTTTCTCTCATTCCCTGGTGAGCTGGTAGAACTCATTGGAAGTGTGCTGAGAGTTTCTTTTCCTCTTCGCTCTCCCCTTCCCTGCCCTCCTGCAGTTTAGCGAGACCCTGTCTGAAATATCATACATGCGTGAAAGAGGGAGAGAGAGAGAGGTACATGATCTGGAAGTGGCCCTCCGTGGAGAAAAGCAAACAGTCTTTCTAAAGCTTCTGAAAACAACTACAGCTTTTTACCCAAGATGATTTTTATTTGATATAAGCTTAAGTACATGAACAATTTTATTAATTTTTATGAGGTTTCTTTCATCTCTGTTTCTCTGCCTGAGACTGGAGTTACAGCACTCTCTCTTGTCTCTCCCCATACAGACCATCTGTCAGAAGACCCCCAAAGACTCTGCCCACTATGATGTCTGCAAGAAGGCCCTTCAGTCTGTGAGCAAGGTGAGGGATCAGATTTTATATCTTCATCTGCTGCTTCAGGTTTAATGAACACCAGTAACCAACTAATCTGTGTGTGTGTGTGTGTGCACGTGCAGGTGGTTCGTCAGTGTAATGAAGGAGCCCGCAGAATGGAGAGGACGGAGATGATGTACACCATCAACTCTCAGCTGGAGTTCAAAATCAAGGTATGAGACAGATCCTAAGTCTGATCTATCGCCCTGTTATTTCCTAATCTGTGACTGATGTCTTTCCTCTGTCTGTGACTGACATCATTCCCCCTGCCTTTGATTGGCCCCTTTCCCTCGTTTGGAGAAACAATATCCCAGGGCTGCCCAGTGCACATGAATACCCTTGATTTCACTGGCACATAATGGGTGTAGTGCTCAGTCTTAACAGTCCCTGGCAGTCCTCCTTTGGGTTGGCCCCCAGAGTGAGGGGCCACAGCCATGGTGCAAAAGCACTGCCGCTCGTCTCTCAGTCCACAGACGTCTGGCCAGCTGACTGACAGAATTTTCCTCTCTGTGGTTCAACAAGGGCTTTCCTGTCTGCTAACAAACTCCAGGTGATGTGGAGTGGAATGTGGAGGGGGGGGAGCTGTTTTTACATAACTCCATTACGGCTGGAGTTTGCACAGCCCAGGGAAAAACACTCAGCACAGGGTCGCTGAGAGAACGATGACAGGAGGAGTGGGTTTGCGAGCGGGTACATATTAAAGAATATGTAAGTATTTGAGTGTGTACATGAATGTGTGGGTGTGTATTTGATTGTGAATGTGGGTATATTCAGGTACTTCAGTATTGTTATCATTACATAACTCTTACATTGGCACCCTTATCTGTTGTATTTTGTCAGTATTATGGTTATTATTATTAATTGCTCACCTAACATGGTAATCAAAAGCAACTTTGATGTTTTCTGTTTCTGCATACATTCCATTTAATGCAACTGATGTACATACGGATACAACATGGTGCCACGTCTTAGATTCAAGCCAATAATTTTCCGACTTGTCGATCTGTAAGACCGGTATATGCGTTCTGTCCTGTTCCCTTCGAGCAGACTGCTTTCCAATGGTCTCCAGTATGCTGTCTTTAACTTTCAGTGCTGAATACAGTACTTGTCTGTACAGTGACTGCTGTTAGCACTGGAGTGTGTGTGTTGCTGTTAGCGCTGGTGGTGTGTGTTGCTGTTAGCACTGGTGGTGTGTGTGTTGCTGTTAGCGCTGGTGGTGTGTGTTGCTGTTAGCACTGGTGTGTGTGTTTCTGTTAGCGCTGGTGTGTGTGTGTTGCTGTTAGCACTGGTGATGTGTGTGTGTTGTTCTTAGTGCTGGTTTGTGTGCTTGCTGGTGCTGTAGTCCTGCTTTTGCTCCAGCACAGAGAGAAATCTTCATTCGCTGCTGTCCGTCCCCCTCCCTGTCACACTCTAATCGGGCCGCGCGTGCCTGTTTGTGCCCTCAGTCCTTCCTCCGCTCACTAGCGTGAGGCCCAGCGTACTGCAGCCTTTGTCCACGTGGCCCCTTTGCACCTCCTGCAAAACCCGGGCTGTGAGTCCCCTAATCGGATTTCCTGAACAAATCCTGTTTTTACGCCCTTTCCCTGTCCGTGGGCATGACTCAGTTAATCGTCACTGAAAGGGGAACAGCGGTCCCCCTGGCGTTGCTGTGGGAGATCCGATCAGTCTGTGGCAGACGGCTTCTGTGCAGCTCCCTCCAGGTCGCTGCTAAGAGCTGGTGGTGTGCAGGGTCGGGGGTGGTTAAGAGGCTGAGCTGCTGTTCGAATGCCCTCCCACTTGCCCTTTGCCCTGTGGTCCAATGAGAGGTTCTGTTACTGCTCAAACGAGAGAGGAGTGTTAACCCACCCCCCTCCACTGCATCCTGCAGCTGCATGCTCTGCAGAGGGTGCTGGAATCAGGGCTATCTCCGGAATTCTCTCCATATTTAATCCCGTGCACAGGTGAGAGTATTTCAGGGCGCTATCCCATGCCCCCTGTCTCACACATGAATGCACACTCGCATCAGATGCAGAGTCCACATGCATGCACAGATACGGTCTCCCTCTCTCTCAGGCATGCACACATACATGCCCTTATCTCTCAGCTGGCGCAAGTGTGTGAGGGCAGTGTGGGAAAATGGTGCTGGACACACCTGGTATACGCAGATGTCTGGGGTCTTGTGAGCATGCTCAGTGTCTGAGGAGCTGTGAGCGTGCTCAGTGGGTGAATGCCTGGAGGCTTGTGAGCATGCGCAGTGGACAGATGTCCAAGTTGTGAGCGTGCTCAGAGAAGGCTCTCATGCAGCTGTTCCTGCCTGGCCAGCACTTAATACTTACAACCGGGGAGGGGGGGGGGGCGGGGCGGGCACTACGAAGGAAGCTTAACATTCCCGGGAGTTTCTTCGCGTTAGCTGGCTTCACAAAACCAAACAACCACAATCAGGCTTAACCGGTATCACGAAGGTGGTTATCAACTTACGAAATGAACACAGGCTTTGTTAATCAAGCTCTGTACGCATTCCAATAAAAGTGGCCTGTCGGCAAAAATGCGCCTATAGCAGTACAGCATGGACTGTACTAGAGCAGAGCATTTCTCACTGAGGAAAATACTGGTATGGACAGATATAATGGACAGATACAAAGAACATGAAAAGCTTAAATTAGCTTGTTATCTCGTAATCTAGCTTTGTAGTATATCCCATAGAATGGAACCACAAAAGCACTCCCATGCCAATCAGAGCATTCGACCACAGTAGCATGTCAGAGGTTCATTTCCGCTGAACAATCTTTTTGTTACTTTCATTTTAAATTTATGCACTCAAGTGAGTTTGACTTTTGAAGTCTTCAAATATGACAAAATTCAGCATTGATGTATAACTATATATCACCTATTATTTAGAGAACTTGATTTGTGGTTCATAATAAATCGCAGAGTGCTAATACCAAGGCTTAATCTGTTTAATAGTTTAGGGGAAGAATGAAAGTGTTACCTTTGGTGAAAAACTGAGCAATTGCAATAAAGGGAGAAAAGAAAACTTATGAGTTCAATTGAGAACTCTGTAGATAATGCATAATTATCTCTCCCGCACCTTGCTTCTCATGGTAGAGGAGGTGTATAACATGATTCTCTCCCCAGCCCTCCCTCCTAGTTGTAGATGTGTGTAATGGCATCATTATATCTTTCCAAAACCCTTCCCCCTAGTGGTATATGTGCGTAATAGCATGATTGTGTCTCTCCCCAGCCCTTCCCCCTGGTCTCCTCGTCCCGGTGGATGGTGAAAAGAGGCGAGCTGACCGCATTTGTGGAGGAGAATGGCATCTTCCTGAAGCGCACCTCACGACAGCAGGTCTACTTCTTCCTCTTCAATGATGTCCTCATCATCACCAGGAAGAAGAGGTTGGTCTTTCGCATGAGGTGTTCTGGGTTCCAAAGGATCTAATGTCTTACTTGTGAACAATGCCTGCCACATAGGTTAGGCTGTGGTCATAGCAACCAACAACCTAACCTTGCTGGTCTGATTATGCCTGAGTTGATCTTGCAGTTTAGTGACTGGCAACAAGTGAATTTATATATAAGTGCATTTAACATGGTCTCGTTGGCACTGGAAAACTTAATTGTGAAAGAAAAAGTTGCCATCAATTGGTATACATTTCAAACAGGAGCATCTGTTGAGCAGATTTTGATGTAGTCATGAAGGTGATTTCAGGAATTATGGGTAAACACTGTTGACTGTCTTGTTCACATGCCAGTGCATGTCTTTGTGGCCCAATGCTCCCTGGGTTGTGGGAAACTACCTTCACATCCACTCTGGAGGGTGTCCTTGGCAGGTTTGTCATGCCTAAATTGTGCATCGTCCTGTTGGCACACGTCTGTTACAAAAGCTGTGGGAAAAGGGTTGCCTGCATTTTATTATCCTTAAGAAGGTGTCAAGTAGTTCTCGTCGAGCCAAATTTAGGTAAAGAAAAAATGAATAATTTATTGATAAAACCAACCCGTTTAGGCAAGATGTCTTTGCCAGAGTTCTTGCTAAAACGTGTTGGATTTATTAATAATATCTTCATTTTTTTCTTCATCTAAATGTGTCAGAAATCTTATTTTTTATAGTGTTACAGTGTTAAAGTCACGTCATATGTTTTGTCAAGCCAAATGGACAGTACTGCAAACTGAGCAAAAGGAATCACTCCTGTTGGCTTGCTTGCTTTATCTGTTATTTGTCCTCAATAAGTATGCCAAACATTAGCCATCCATGAGAGAATTCTTTAAATACTTATTTCATAAACTCTACACCCTTATCCAGGTCACCTTAATTTGTGAAAATCTTGACGTTCTTCCCATGTTCATCAGGATGTTTACAGGTTTTTTCAGATGCACTGCCTTGATCAAATACCTTACTAAACCAGCAGCAGTGGCTCAGAACACACAACCCTCTGGTTATTGAGGTTGTACCCTAAGAGAACATACATTATACATTACATTATAGGCATTTAGCAGACGCTCTTATCCAGAGCGACTTACACAACTTTTACATAGCATTTTTACATTGTATCCATTTATACAGCTGGATATATACTGAAGCAATTTCAGTTAAGTACCTTGCTCAAGGGTACAACGGCAGTGTCCTACCCGGGAATCGAACCTGCGACCTTTCGGTTACAAGCCCAGTTCCTTACCCACTGTGCCACACTCCGCCCTTAACACGTGCTGTCCGACTCAGCTGGACTGAACACTTTGCAAGGTGCAGAGATAAGACCACAGCTCTGACGTGCATGCATCCAATCTTCTCATGCATTCATAATGAGACCAGGCCCTGGGACGTCACATGGCCAGATGTCAGTGAATTTCTCCCCATTAAGTACATGCATGCTTACGTGTTTGCGTTCCTTTGTTATGCATATAGCTGCGTTTTATATGCTACTTACTGGAGCTGCTTTGACTTTCGTTGAGTGGGATGAGTTTCTGGAAGCGATACGGACTTAATTACTCAAACTTGTTTTTCATCCCCACTGTTGTGAAACAGATTGCTTCTCTGCCACTTGTTCCTCTCCGTTTTCTCGGAAAATAACAAAGTGTTCAGAAACTTCTGTTCTCGCTCCAGTGTGATGGAAAGCTCTGGCTTAATAACTTGGGACCGAATTGTCATGTTGATGTGCTGCCTCCCACGCTAGCAGAGGAGCAGTGTCACGCTAACTCCTCCGAGATTTCGAGGAAATGAGAAACGCGTGAGCCCGGGCTCTGGCTTTGGGACAGTTATGTAACTCCTGGTAATGACCAGCTGGCTGTCTTCCTCTCCTTAGCCTTTGTTGTTTCAGGTCTGTTCAGTTTTTCTCTGCAAGTTGCAGCCGAGGCAGGTCCCGGGGGACGGCCGCACTCGTGAGCGCTGAGCTACCCGTATCCTGCGTTCTGCGAGTCTTTGTTTATTTGACTGGAATTACTGCCCACCTCCCACTTCTACTGCGATTTTCCAGGGCCTCTTGAACTCTCCCGCTTGTTTGATTCTCTGCTGGTCTGCGACTTCAGTGGCAGACGGTAAATATTCACACCGCAGAAATATTGTGAAGTTTGCTTTGAATGATGTTTAAGGAGAGTAAAGTAAATAACACATAGCTCTGAGCACCAGGGAGCGGTATACATGCATGCATGTGCGCGCGTGCACGTGAGCGTGTGCCCGTGTATGTCATTTCCAGGAGGAGGCAGCTGGGCTTGCTGTTTACACTCCCCGCTTGGCCGTAGCAGGCAGCAGGACGTCGGGTTTGATACGCCTGAAGCGGCAGGCAGTTAAGGGGTTAAGTCTCACCAGGCCAGATTGCATCTGCGTTGCGTCTGTGACGCCGCAGATGGTTCCGCTCCGGTTATCAGACGGTAGCCGGAGCAGGACACGTTTTTCTCATTCCGGCAGGGAGGTGCGTTTCCCAGCATGCACTCTCAGACCGGCGTGTAAAATCTGAACTGCCTCTCGGAGGAAATGGGAAGTGTTGTAAGGTACCAGATGCATACCCCAGTAATGTATTCCCTAAGAGAAAAGCAGCTATGTCCTGTGGAGTGGGGGAATGGCATGAGTAATTAACTCTTAAGGCGCTGAAAGAGGCAGCGGTCCAGCTGTGGCCCTGTGTTTGCTCCAGTTTGGAGGCTTTCAGCACTGAGAATCTTTCTTTGAGCTTAAGGCTGCTGTCATTCCTCCCTTGCTTGTTTTTCTGACTATTGAATGGGCGTAATAAACGCATACATGTGTATTATGCAGGCAATTACATACTCATGTGCTCACACATACACGCAGGCTGTTAAATACGTGCACGCACATGTCATCTCTGCTATTGCAAAGTGACCAGTTCTCTGTTTGGCGCCTTTTACGCTAAGTCTGCTTTACACTGTCCTCTTTCACCTCCTCCTACTATGGAAACTTAAATAGCATTCCTCAGATGTCTTAAATTCTGGCCTCAGGTCAGTTTTGGTGGAGCCATCCGGAGGGCTGTGGTCACGTCTGATCCGCCCACACTGGCTGAGACCAGACTGTGTGAAAGCAGATTTACTGTAACGCTGATGGAGGCTGCATCGCAGGGCGCGGGGCCGGATTGGGCAGTCTGCGCGCCTGTCCTGAGTTAGCCCCGGGTAAACATGAAAGGCTGCTTGGCACCTGTCCTGCGTGTCCTCAGTAAGGGTGGAACTCCCTCCTTGGCTTGCGCGGTTTGAAGGGCAGGGGGTTGCAGATTTATGCCGCTCGCGCGGAGAACGCGTCGGCTGCGCACTGGTGGGAGCGGCGCCCGGTTGGCCCGGTTTTCCTGTGAGCCCTGGACCCGTCTCCGATAACCGCTGGTTTGTGAACCTGGGGTTAAGCGTTGGCTGTAGGCTCGTGTTCACTGAATAATTGGTGCACCATTTTCTCTGTTTTTGTGAAGTATTTTCTTTTTCTTCTATTTTTCCAGTTGAACAACAGGCCAGAGTGTGAGCATTGATCCTGCGGGACTCTGTATTTTGCCCAGAGTTTTAGAACTCTTGCTGGGCTTGGGTTCTGAAGGTGATGAGTAAGAACAGCGATGGTTCAGCGCCCTGAGTCAGAGTGGTGATGTTCCCTGTCAGGAGGGCTGTTATGGAGGCAGCTGATGAAGCAGCTCCTCCTCCTCCTCTTTAACTCCGCAGAGGTCAGTGGCACTCTCAACAGGAGCTTGCATTCTGCTTCCTGAACCGGAGGACTGTAGGGACTGGGTTTGAGGCGGAAGAGGCAGGAGCCCATTAACCAAATCCTAACTTAACAGCAGAGGATGCTGGGATGAAATCGCTGAGGGAAGAATGCGACTTCCCCTTTAAATCAGGAGCTGAGTTCAGAGAAGCTTCCCACTACATTTCCAAAGGTGCACGGTAGCACATGTTAAAAGAAACCTTACACCAGCGACCGAGGCTCCCTGCATTGTGTGAGATTAGGGGAGTTATGGGTGCGAGGCATGGTAGGAGCGTTCCTGCTTTGCCCCCCGAGTGAGATTAACCTGGTTTTACTTTCACGCAAATGGCTTCCAGATGCAGTGAGTCAGAAAGGTGGAGGCCTGGGAAGGCTGTCAGCCGAATGAGTGAATGAACAGATAACGTGACCCAGGTGCTCATGGGATACGTGAGATCGCGCGTGGAGGCCCGAGAGAGGGGCAGAGGCGTGCGCGTCTCCTCCCCGCGTTCCGTCCGAGCGCGCTGACCGCGGTCCGCTCTCTCTCCGTTCTCTCGGCAGTGAGGACAGCTACGCCGTGATGGACTACGCCCTGCGGGACCAGATCGCGGTGGGGCCGTGCCAGGCAGAGGACCTGAACCTCTCCCCGGTCAGGACCACGGCCGGAATGCTGACCTCGCGGCAGAGCGTGCCCAGCCACCTGTTCCGCCTCGTGTTCCGCAGCGTCCACTCCGGAGAGAAGGTGCCCATGGTCCTGGGGGCGGAGCTAATGTGAGTATTGCAGCCGCCGCCGGCGAGCGTGTGAGCGAGTCTTCGTGTCTGTTGCTATATTGGATGACGAGGTATGGAATACCCAGCAGACTGAAATGCTCTCTCTGTTAGCGATGCTATTGCTAATTACGCCCCGTGGGTCTCCCAGCTACTGTTGGGACTGGGATGAATGGATTCCAGTACGCGTAACTGGGGAGAATTATGGCACACTAGGAAAGAGCTTCAACCATGTACACCCTCCTGGAGCCCCAGTCATAGTCTGAACTGCTTCTCTGAAAAGACGTAAAGATCAAATCCTGCCTTTCACAGGTCTCAGCTTATTTTGTGTTTTGTAAACGGCAATCCTTTTTCTCACACTGGTGAATCTTTCCATGCTTTTATCAAGGTATTCTAATGCTGCAATATTGTAATTGGTTGACATTCCGGTTTATTACATGGTGAATCTTAGTATTGGGGAACTCTACTGATGCCTGTCTAATGTAAAAATGCCTGTTGAACAGGTCAGGGTCCTGCTTTGAACCATGGTTGAGGAGGATGGAAGGAGAGAATAGAGGGAGAGAAAAAAGAGGAGGCAGCCGACTTGCTCTTTATGCTGTCATCACCACTCATTTTTTTTGTCGTCGTTGTTATTGTGGTGAAATAATAGCAGCTGCACATTAGTGGCATTCCTTAAAAACCCTGAGAAAACCATTCTGCCGCTTCTCTGTGACTGTAGATTGAGCTTTGTGTTCTTCTCTTTTGTCTTTTATAAATTGTGGAGGTGGTATGAAAGACCCTTTGTCACTGTCGGGATGAGTGGTAAATTGGGGAATGACTTCATTAAGCGCTCATTTCCTGTCGGGGGGGGGGGGCAGCCGAAGTTTTCCCAAACGCAGCCATCTGGAGTAGAATGGGCCTGTGGCAGGACTGTGCCGTCTGTCTCTGAGTGAGGGGTGCGGGGGTGCACGTAGGGGGCGTTGGGGTGAACTGCAGTACAAAGGTTTGATCCAGTCGCTTATTTTCACTCCATCCATTGTCTTCCCTGCATCTTTTCCTCGCTCCTTACATCCACCCAATGGAGGACATGTGGGAAGAGATGATGCAAGGTTGAGATTGAGATATGGGGATGGAGGAATGGAGGCAGCGTGTATCAGTCAGTCGGGACGTCCTCGTTCAGCTAAGCGTCGGTTTGAAGCGATGTCAGTTATGGACGTGGCGGATGTGGAGAGGTGGATCCACACGTGGAGGATCATGTATAATGTCACACCATCTGAAAAAAGACTCCTGCTGAAGGCAGCTCTTTTGTATTCTCACTGAATTCTCCTCCAGGAGCCTCCTTGCTCCATGCTCCTCTCTCGTCCAAGGAGCGTTTAACAGATTAGCCTGTCTTTAAAGGCGGCAGACCTCGATTGTTTTTGGAGTCACACGAGGACCGAGGAGATGAGGACAGATAAAATAAGCGATTGGAATAAACCACAGGACTGCCTGGAGGTCTGCCATGTAGCATTTTATTTTATGTCCTTTCTGCTCCTTTAAGGCATTTTTGTGGTGTTATCTCTCTCCTAATTCAGTCTTCTCATACTCTTCCTGTTTGCTGTTATATAATACACACTTTGATTTCTCTCATAGGATTCTGTTCCCTCTCATCATCAGTTTCATCTCTTCCATTAAACTGCCACAGCACAGAGATATATCAGACCATCCTACATTTAACCGAATGTGGCTCTGTGGCTTTTGAATTGTACAATATGAAAGAACATTTTTTCAGAATGGCATGAACTGTGGGGGCATGGAAATTATGATTCCAGTGGATTTCTAACTGCATAATCAGGGGAAATTTTACAACAATACTTGATGTCAAATTTCAAAGCCACTACTAATCAGAGTCACTCCAATGCCTATACTAAACAGCACACTTTAAGCTTTTAGCTTAGTAGCCTTTGTCTTGAAACGTAATCAGTACCAGAACTATCCTCAGCTTCCTGCAGTGCTAGTTTTGCCTCCAGGCTTACTGTGTGGCCAAGTAACCCTTTTCATAAATTATGGCTTGGGACTGAATTGGGAATGTTGATTCTTCCCCCACATATTGGAAATCCCCTGTGTTCCCCAAAAACTCTCTGTGCCCTGTGACATCATCAAGCCCCTCCAACGCCATGAGTTCCGCTCCCTTCCCCCACCAGCGAGCCATTCTTCTCTGGCTCATTCTTGGCGGGTCCTGTGGCACCTTGTTTCCGTGGTTTCGAGGCAGCGGCCTATTGTTAGGCCCCCTTGTTCCCACAATTCTGTCCCCCCGCCCCCCTTGTCTGTCGGTGCTGCTTGGGACTGCTGTTCCTCAGGGTGGGGGAGGGGCAGGAGCGGAGGTGTCTTGGCTGCTGGTCTAGATGCGTAAGTTCAGCGCAATGTTAACTGAAGGTGCGCAGGTGTGGGGACATGGGTCTGAAGTCCACCGGCCACCCCGACTCTGCCCTTAAGGGACCTGGGCAAATGACTGAGCCGTACCCAGTGAACCGCTGGAAAAGAGGAGCAGAGATTAGAGTCAAACATACTCCAAGCCCTCAAGGCTGCCTTTCAGGGGAAGAAAGAAGAGGGCAAGGGGACAGACAGACAGAACGAGTGAGGGAGGAGAGGAGCCCAAAGGTTATGACTCAGAGTTTGCCTCACATTCAGGAGTTCTGTTTGTCATCTGGAAAAGACATGCGGTTTTCTATTTGGTTTATTCACTTGTGTTCCCTCTGGCTTGGATTGCTGGACTGCTGCTTTGTTTTTAAGCATTTTTTTGGTTCTTTTTGTAATCTGTCAAAAAAAGCGATGTCTACTGTGCTGCACATTTTTTTATAACTTTAAGCCAAAGATAAGCCTAGTCTGTTGCCAGTGAGCTAAGTGTAGCAGATAGGGCTCATGAGCTCTTGAAACTGGGAGTCGATTCAACACAGAGGCGGCGGGGTCAGTTAGCTACTGAGATGAGGAGAGCTGGATATTGCGACTAGGGCCAGTTAGGCTCTGAGCCTGGCAGTAATGTCTTTGGTTATCTCTCTGGAAAGAAAATCACATTTTTTCCTCCCCAATAGAGTACGATTTGTTTTCCCATTCAAGTTGGCCCCTGTGCAAGGAGCTATCGTGCACTTCTGTAGTGCACTCACCTGTGGACCAGTCATTTCATTCTACCTGCCCCAGGGCAATACAGGACAACCTGTGACAGTCAGAGTAGGGCTTTATCTCCTACTAATGACAGCTGATAGTCTGAGAATTTGGCATGTCATTGGGAGGCGCTAACGCCATGGTAACCAGAGGAACCCTAGCTAAGTTAAACCCACCCTACACGTGAGACGAGGCCAGTTGTAATCTGACATGACAGACTCTTGGCGGTACTAACTATCATAAATAACTAATGACATAATTATTGTATGTTTTTGGTTATTTTTAATTCCTGCGTGAACTTGCTAAGTCAACAATAGCTTTGTGCTTTGACCTACCGTTTTTGTTTTTATTTTTTTTGCATCTGTTTATATCTCTTGTGTTTTTCGATATTGTGATGTTAACTTAAAGAGAAGCCTATTGTAGACAGCTGGCTGGAACGGAAGCCAACCTTTCTTTTTTTTTTTTTTTTTATGAGTGGAGACAACGCATACAGTAAATGTCAGATTGCATGAAGGAACATATTTATTCGCATGGCATGAGATGGGTGTAATGTTTTCGAGAACCCGATAGCCAGTAATTTGTAATCTGTGACCCATTGCCAGCTGTTGGCAGCGACAAGCCATATCCTGCCCTCCATAGCAAGTTTTAACTCAGGAAAGGTTCTGTTAGATTTTTTTAAATTTATTTAACCCCAGCGAAACTAACGATGACATTCCAAATCCATGATTGAATGGGAAGTCAAATCCCTGTGTGCTCCGGGTCATGGTTTTAGAATTTATTTAAATTAATTAATTGCATTTATATAGCACTTTTCCGAACTCCCGAACGCTCAAAGTGCTTTACAGTGATGAAGGGGAACTCACCTCACCCACCACCAATGTGTAGCACCCACCTGGGTGATGCACAGCAGCCATTTTGCACCAGAAAGCTCACCACACATTAGGGAAGGTGGAGAGGGAGAGATTTTTTAGCCAATTAAATCAGGGGATGATTTTGGTGGCCAGTTTGCAAGAGCCAGATCTGGGATTTAGCCAGGACACCGGGGAACCCCCTACTCTTTGCGATAAGTGTCATGGGATCTTTAATGACCACAGTGAGTCAGGACCTCGGTTTAACGTCTCATCCGAAAGACGGCAAGAGAGTTTTAAGGGAATACGTACTGAACCTGGGTGTGGCCCCTGTGGGTATGCCTCAGCCCAGTAGCCACCACCTCTCTGGCCAAAAAAACAGGGAAGAGGTGTTGTGAGCTAGCCCAGTATCCCACTGCCAGGCCACCATGCAAGCACGGGGCTCCTGGTCAGGATTCCCAGACGGACAGAATTCCCTCCCCCCCCTTCCCAATCCAAGCCCAAAAGAGCCAGAGTACCAGACTTTCACATTTGGCGGAAATACTCCAGGATGACTTGGCCCAGTCTGGGATTCAATTTGAGGGGGAGGAGAGATTCCGGAAAAATGACATAGAAAATGTTCTCTGAAGATTAAAAAAAAAAGAAAAACTGTTTTTGATGCAAGGCAAGAACATTTTATAGGGGTTTCATTGAAATGAATTAGCTGCTTGTAAAATGAGATCAAAAGGCCTTAGTTATCAGTAACTGATCAAATGACACACTCTTGGTTGTAGCTGTGGAAGTTATTCCACCCTGAAATTGCCAGTCAGGTCAAGTGAGAATTCAGATGTCTCAGTGATGAGGCAACCATCATCGTGGGCAGACAATACTAGAGATTTAGCAGCTCATCAGCTGTAGGTGGAATGACTAGTTGAACAGCTTGAGAAAGCCATTTGGAGAATTTTTACGAAGCTACTGCTATTAAAACCGATTAATTAGCATCTTAAGTATCATAGTATGACATTAAATCAGTACCTTGTCATGGAAACAATTATCCTTTAACACAGTTTTTTCGTATGAGTGCGTACGGGCATGTGTGTGTGAGAGTGAGAAGGAGAATGAGCAGACCCTGGCCTGGTCACACTATTCACACTATAAGTGTTTCATTCATATAGGATTTTAAGATTGAATTTTGTTTTGGTGTACCTGAAGTTGGAAAATTCAAATGAATGGGCATATAAAATGAGTTCAGAAATGTGGTGTAGCATTGATGAATAGACAGTAGAGTGGTAGGGGACATTGGCACACAAGTGAGAGAATGGCTTGTAGGAGTGGTGTCCAGACACCCCTCCCCCAAGCCTGAGGTAACTGTCATCATGCATTC
The DNA here is from genome assembly GCF_018555375.3 of Anguilla rostrata. NCBI lineage: Eukaryota > Metazoa > Chordata > Actinopteri > Anguilliformes > Anguillidae > Anguilla > Anguilla rostrata. The sequence continues at coordinate 17,469,280 of NC_057944.1, forward strand.
CTTACTGTGGGACACCATTCCGGAGATATCCTGCAAGTCTGAGTGTGTGGAGGCAACATTCCTGTGTGTGCGTTTGAGCAGCAGGACACACCTGCTGTTTTTCCATCTTCCTCCCTCTCCCTCACAATTTTCAATTTGCTGTATTGGCAGGACAACTACAGTCATATTGCCAAAGCAACACATGTGAAACATGGAAACCACACATACAACATGTAACAGGTATATAAAGTATACCAGTATCTCTCACACTCGCACGCACACACACACACACTCACACTCGCGCGCACACGCGCACACACACACACACACTCTCCCTCAGCGCGGTTAGCCTGGCCCCTGGGTCACTCATGCCATTCCACACACGGCCATTAATGATAACAATGTGACCATATGTGTGCGTGGCTGTATAAATAAAGCCACCTCAGCTGACGTTTCACATTGTGGGAACGCTACCTGTTGATCTCAGCGCGAGATTCTGAGTGTCAGGCAGCAGTCCCTTGTGCGAGGCGATGGTGGTTTTTCAAAAGCGCATGAATATGCATGAGCCTCTGCTGTATCTGTTATCATACCTTAATGCTACATTCAGCATCCTGGCGAGCAAGTGCCCAGATTAATGAGCTTCTGTAACAGCGCAAGATCATTTTCCACCGCCCACTCCTCTGTCAATTAACTTCCCCAATGTTGTATAACAATTTTGTTTACTCTGCAACGTAATTTGCATAAGTAACTTGTATAAGATCCCGTTGCACACTGAAAAAAACAACTAAAGTGATGATTTAAGTTGCTTGAGTTGGTTACTCAGCCTCATGACCATATTTATCAGCTTAAACTGCAACCAAGTGGGGATCGGTCATAGGGGCCCTTTTGTGTGGAATGTTTTCGAGGTCTTTCACGCTCGCAGCGAATCCAATATCTGTGAACTCTGCAGCGCCCTGCGTACCGCCGTCACCGAGCCATTTCTGCGCCGTTTCCCGCAAGAAGCGCACATTGTTCCCGTCTTCCTCTCTCTTTGTCTCTCTCTCTCTCTCTCTCTCCCTCCCCGCTTCCCTCCGTTTTTCTCCCCTCTGTCCGCCGGCTCTGCTGGAACACTGAGGTGTTTTCAGCTGCGCTGCAGCGGAACAAAGGGGGATTGAGAGGAAGGAACAGAGCGGCTTCTCCTCCGTTCGGTGGGCGGGCTCAGGTTTCCTCAGGTAACCCTACCCGTCTCACCTGGGCTCCGCGCGGTGGGAAAGGGCAGCGGGGGCTGGACCGCGGGGAGAACGCACCTGTGAGAATGCGCTCAGGTCTTCCCGTTCTGAAACCGGGGCTCACATTTCAGCCCTGTGTATCGCACACCCCCGCCGCCCCACCCCACCCCGTCCCGTCCCGTCCGGCAGAGGGGCAGCCGTTTGGAGGATGGCTGAAAAGTTTCAGGGTATTCTAGCATCTGTAATGTCACTGCTAGTTGCGTTTGTCATACCACAGTCCCCTTCAAATGCACAGTGAGCTGAACTGACTTTAAACCTCAACTCATTTTACTATGTGCTAGTGGTAATCGGGCTGAGTGCATAATTATGCTCGTCTTGTTACAGCCAGTGGTCGCTGGCAAATTGCTTTGTACGGATGAGAATGCATAATGGCCTAGTTTACACTGTAATCTTTGCACTACTTCATAAAATGTTGATGAGTTTGTTGTTTAGTTTGTCAAAACCAAGCAACTGGAAGAGGAGGTGGCTGGTCATGGTCGTGAAGACATGACTGTGCCAAATCTGGACAGCCATTGGCACAGTGGTCCAAACATTTGGTAGGGCGGCATAGAAAATGCCCGGGGACAGCAGTAAGGGTATATATGGCTATGTGTGCTGCTTACTTAAAATGCTGTGTCAATCTGCAATTCTCTGTGTTTAATTTCGATTTGAGTGACTTGGAGCGACTTGGTAAAATCTTTTGTAAATGGTTTTCGTAAACAAAGAGTATCGATGCAGTGCTATTTATAGAAAGGTGCGTCTCATGCCAAGTTTGAGCTCTGTTCTTGGGTTACTGGTTCATTGTGTGACGGAGGGGAAAGTCGTGCTGGGGCACGGCTGTGTGGCGGTTTCGTGCTCTGCGTGGCGGTTTCGTGCTCTGTGGCGGGAGGCTGCTTTCGCCGGTGCAGATACGGGCCCCGGGGCCTCTCGCACGTCTGACGCGGGTTTCTGCTCTCATCGACACAGGAACGAGCGAGCGCGCTGGATCAGCGCCCTGGGCCAGAGCGGCAGCAACAGGAAGGACGCCGACAGGACCAGTGAGTGTGGCCTTGGCTCGGTGACACACCGCCACCTAGTGGTCAATGTCTTAATGTCAATAATGTGTTATCTCTGTAGTTTCATACATATATACAAACGTCAATAAGTATCTGTATTTAAAATTTTACAATGTATATATATATATTTGAATACAGTTTTTGTTGCCTTGCCTAAGCCTCAGAGAATGCATGATTTATTTTTTATTTTTTATAAAGTATTTTATAAAAGAAAGATGTGTGTTAGACTTTAGTTGTGTATAGGCTTGAAATGCTTTAGATTGAGATGCTGGAGAAAACTGGAAAAAAAATCTCCTGTATATGACAGAATTTTTTACTTTGAATTTTTTGAATATTGGTGAAAATTGAGGCTTCATGTTATTTTCCAAGATTATAACTGGTGTCTAAAGAATAGAAGTATCTCAAAGGCCTTTTTGTGTGTGTTTGCGTGCATAAAATCTATGTCAACGTTGATATTACTGAAATACATCTGTACCATAGATGTAGCTGCGATAGATAATTAAGAGTAACGTCTGCTGAACATTCTTTGTCCTGTCAGACGTGATGCAGGTGGAGATTATAAGGACGTACACAGCCAGGCAGCCAGACGAGCTGAGCCTTCAGGTGGCAGATGTGGTGCTGGTGTCACAGGCCGTAGAGGATGGTAGGTATCCTCCCTCTTCTCGCTCCCTGTTTTTTACATTTACATTAGTGGGAGCCTATAAATAAAAACGTTTTATTTATTCATTTTTTATCCTTCTTTTTTGGCCATTGGATATGACTTAATGTTTCTTAGGTCCCAGAGACTCCATAAAGACTGTAGCTTTTGCTTTTTGCTTTTGTATTACAGCCTTAGAACCCGAGACATGTATTCGCAAGCTAAAATATCAATATTTTATTGACTTTATATATCCCCCCCAGCTGAAATCAATTCAGCCTTTTGATGTCTACAGTTTATCTTTGGTGTAGAATTTATTATTTATTATGCAGAGTAGCTAGTGTCTGATTGTCTGGTTTTTAACTTAAAAAGAGTTGATGCTGTGGATACCAGAGTCGCATCAGTCTGACTGCAGTAGTGTATCAGACAGCCATCTTAGGGGGATGTGTAAAGGTGAGGTAGAAGTCTGAGCTGCATCTCCACTGGCCAGCTTTCATGTGGGAAAAGGGCACCCAATATGAGAATAGACCATCAAAAGGCACCTGTGAATCCTTTATCACGCATTAAAAATACAGCATCGAGTTGAAAGCCGACTTCCAGCTTTGAAAGGGAAGCTTTCTGTCCACCGCGTATGAACTTATTTTTAGCAGTATTTTTAAAGAGGCCACTTTTTCTTTATTTTTACTTCCTCCAATGAAGGGCTGTCTCTTTGTACTAATTTATATGCAAGATTTGTCTCAGAGAGTACGACTTGTAGTTCTTTTTAATCTCATCGGTTTACTGGCAAACTTTTTACAGTCCTAGTTTTAATTTAAAAAAAATTCTGGGACTTTCCAAGAATGTTCAAGAACAATTGCCAATTATGTACCAGTAAATGAAGTCTTACACAAGCCTTAGTAAATCTGTAACATCTTGCTATAAAATCCTGTCCTCACATTGGTAAATACAGTAGCTTAAAAGAGAAACTTGGCATTGGAATAATATCCATGAATATAACTATACAAACCAACAGAAAATCAAGTACCAAATGCTTTCATACCCTTGAATTTTCCGCATTGAATGTTTTTAAGGACTCCTAGGAACCATGTAAGAACGTGTGTGAGAGGGTTTTTTGAGGGCTATGCCACAATTGCTGTGTTGTGAATGTGGGTGAAGGTGTACTTAGTGATGGAGTGTGTGTTTCATGTCATGACAGAGTATGTGCTTATGTGCGTGTCTTCTGTGTGGCAGGGTGTGTGAGTTGTGTGGTTCACTGAGTGGGACTGTGGCTGATACACATCACACGAGTCAGTGTGTCTTGTTTGCGTGATAATTGTGTGCGCTGATCCTGGCTGCTCTCCCACAGGCTGGTATGAGGGTGACCGTCTGCGGGACGGGGAGAGGGGGTGGTTCTTAGCCGAGTGTGCCCAGAAGATAACCTGCCAGGCCACCATCGAGAAGAACATGCAGAGAATGGACCGCCTCCAAGGGCTGGAAACCAATGTGTGAGCAGGACCCACCCACCCAAAGACCACTAAAGACCACACCCACCCACCCAAAGACCACACCCACCCACCCACCCAAAGACCACAACCACCTACCTACCCAAAGACCGCACTCACTACATGCGTCAGCTCCTCCTCCTACCATTGAAGGACTACAAAAAAGCTCTTCCTGCCACATCTTCAATGACTGCACACAACTAGGACCTTGTATTTTACAGTGTGCAGCTGCGAATGGACAGACTCAATGTGATAATCACACACGACTTTTCCTTTTAAAAACAACCACTAAGCCTTAAATGTTCTGCAGAGGGACAGATGGAAATAAAAGGGGGTATGTAACTGATAGGATTTGTTGTGAAAATTATCTGTAATGTGAATTAGGTTTATTCCCCATTATTGCGTAGTGTCTTGATTTACGAATGCAAACTGCCCATAACTCTTCTCGCCAAACAGATCGGAAGTGTTTTGAAACTATTCTTGGCATGACGGTGAGAGGGTTTTTTAATGACTGAAAATGACCAAAGAGTCTCAATTGGTATACTTGTGAGTATATTTGTAATTTGTATTGGAGTGAATGAATATCAAAACTGGAACACAGGGGTTTAATATGAAATCTCCAGGGGCCACCACACTCAATTTGCGCAGTAGAAATCAAACTTAGTAAAATAACAGGATGAATATTGTCATTGGAACTAGTCTAATTTGCACTCAGGGAAAATGTATGCAATGACTGTAAATCACAAAAAAATGTAAATGTATTGTAAATGCCTCAGAACCTATTTTTAAACGTGTAATCCTTTCTGATCAACAGATTTATATCGCAGACACGTGAAACTGCTTACGGCATATCAACGTTTTTATCCATGGTTAATAAAGCTAAAGGCGGACTTCACTGTGATCTCTGCATTTTCATTGTGTTCTGGGCATAAAAGGGAGAAACCCCAGGCAAGTCTTTTGGGCAACACCCACCCAACATGAAAGCAGTTGCACACCCCACCCTTTATTTGGTGAGAAATTGAGCTCTGCAGGGTCACTTTTCCATCATGCTATGCATTTTTTTCTTCAGGTCCTGCTTGTTGCTCCCTTCCTTGCAGAACGAATGCATTTTTCCGTTGTGTGTTACGGGCTTATTATTCTAGCTACATTTATAGTTGATCTACCGCACTGCTGGGGAGGCTGTACGATCAGAAAGTGAGCGATACTTCATTCAGGTCAGGGGGAACCGTGTCCAGAAGCTTGTTGTTCATAGTTAATGGACTCTGCAAACAACTAGAGAGAACAGCCTGGCCCACGGAATCCTCAGTGACACAGACTGAAATGCCTCATCCAGAAGCCTGGTGCACATTTCATTTAAGGTTATGCAAATGAAAGGTCAGTTTAATTCCAGCTGTCATTACTCATTTTATGCATCAAAGGAAACCAGCACAAAGCACTGTATTCAATTCCTAAAGGTGCACATAAAGTTTATTTTCTGCTGACTCAAAACCTTGAAATGACATTTAGCTGTGATGCAGAACTGACGGAAAGGCTTCCAGTACTTTTTTTTTTGTGCATTTAAAGAGACTGAAACTATCATTTTGACAATGTGTTCTGACCTTGGTGTGACTATCTTTTTTTAAGAGGTACAAACAGGCGCTGCTTCCATGAAAGACGGTCTGAATCGACGTTCAGCCAGCTTTAATAGGTTAGCACGGGTGAGGGGTGAAGGGAGGGGGGGAAATTCAACATGACTCAACTGTGCCACTCATACTTTTTTTTTTTTAATCATAAAAGCTTGGCACGCAACGTCAGACTGAACTTGTCCAATTATCTGCGAACGCAGGCTCATTCGAGCGCAACCCCACCGCCGATTCTGGAACGGACACGTCCGTGGTTCTCCTACGTAACGTGGCGTCCCCAGTTGCTTCTCTTGACACCGCTGACTGCAGCTACGCTCGCGTGGAGTGGAATCGGAGGAAGTAAATTCATATGCAGTGCCCGATCCACCAGCAGGGGGTGCTGGAGGGCAGCGATTGCCAACTGCACGTTGCCCAATGGAGTTATCGGCCACAGACGGCACTGCCACGGTCTGGATTCAATCAGGCTGTGGGGTTCATCCTTACACTACAGCGTGCTATCTAAAAAGAATAAGCCACCCAGCAGCCCCCCTGTGCCACTTCATATGTAAAAAAACATGAATGCACACGTATGTAGCTTTTACACTGGGTCAAACAAGACTGCAGTACACCAGATGCACAAGAAGCTATATAAAAAAAAAGTTCCACAAATAACAGAATATACGAGCAGTGAGGTCTAACACTTTCACTTTTGTATTTTGCATTTGTTTTTTAGAGATACAAATAATCATCCTCAACATTTACGTGCGCAGTCCTTTTGCAACGTTCCATTGTTAAATAAAGAAGAAAAAAAACTGAAAAATCAGTTTGAACATTTTGTCAAGCCTCTATCATTGCTGATCTGCTTTCTGTTCAGCACCTCAAAAAACCCTGTGGGGGTGGGGGGGGCAACAGTGCTGAAACTGATCCAAGGTCAGTGCACGTGCCCCAGCTAATCGTAGTAACTGTCTCCGCCTCTAGGGGCAGCGCCTTGGCCAGAGCGGCTCTCCTGGGTGGTGATGAGGTCGATGATGGCCGAGATGACGGCGCAGTCCTTGGACTTGGTGTCGTTCCAGTTCACGGGTTGAGGGTTTTTAATCCTCTCCTGGAGAAGAGAATCGAGCTCCTTCTTCAGATCCTGAAAAAAATGTTTCGTTTTAATGAGATCTTTTTTTTTGACGAGGGTAAAAAGACAACAACTGGTCAGTTTCTGTTAGCACTTCAACTGAAACAATATGAGGTGGAACCTGAGGTATCGCTACATCTTATTATGCATTCTCCACCAAGGCTCAATTGGTCAGTGTGAACAGTGTTGATTTTTTATACTTGATATAAATTTAATTCATTTATTCTGTTACACAAAACTGCATCAATAAATGCGCAAGTACATTTACTTGCAATGCACCACTGGATTTGAACCTATGACCCGTAAGGTCATACGGTTCTGCAACAATAGTACCAACCGAATATATTAACCAGTTCATCGGTTGGATTTAATTACGCTACCACTGAAAAGCTCAGCTGACTAAACCGATGTTGCGTGGGGGTGGGGGTGGGGGGGGGGGGTTCGCTTGCACAGCTCGTTACAGCTGGCTGTGAGAGTCACCTTGACGAGGTGTGCGATCCGGGCGGGGGACTGAAAGACGATCCACTCGTCCACGGCGATGGTTTCCTGGTCTTGGTCCTTCTGGATGGAGATGTCCCCGCCGAAGAAGAGCAGCGAGAAGGGCGACACCTCCGTGCAGTCGTACAGGAAGATCTGGGGTCAGAGGTCAGAGGTCATCGGCTGAGGAGAGGCTACCCTGACATACCGCGGTGAAAACGAATTTCTCTTCAGGAGAACGCAATGAGGCTCCACACAGCAAAGTGTTCCAACGTGTGACAACAGTCCTTCAGCACTGTGCGCCCGACTCTTCTGTAAGATGGCTCAACATCGCACACGCGCACACACACGCCAGCGACACACACACACGCCAGTGACACGCACACACACACACACCAGCGACACGCACGGACACCAGGTTCTGAGCCGCAGGAAATCAAACGCGCTCCCCGAGCTGCCGTCTGGATGACGGGCTGGCCCCTGGCAGATACACCCCGCTGAACACGTCCTCTCCTGGCTCAGACGCGCCTGTCCATTTTCAGAGAGCCTCTGAACCAGCAGTCATCGCGCTGCCAACGTCCCATCTGGCCCGACGGGGCCCGACCGGCTTCTGCTAACGTGTGAAGTGAACACATTTCCCATCCCGTCGTTCCTGAGGTGCGAATGGAGCCCGCGGCAGGGCTGCCCCCCGCTGCAGAGATGCCCCCGGTCCATCGCTGTCTCACCAACGCTGAGAGCTGGAGAACCAGGCTGAGCTGCCCCCCACTGCAGAGATGCCCCCGGTCCATCGCTGTCTCACCAACGCTGAGAGCTGGAGAACCAGGCTGAGCTGCCCCCCACTGCAGAGATGCCCCCGGTCCATCGCTGTCTCACCAACGCTGAGAGCTGGAGAACCAGGCTGAGCTGCCCCCCACTGCAGAGATGCCCCCGGTCCATCGCTGTCTCACCAACGCTGAGAGCTGGAGAACCAGGCTGAGCTGCCCCCACTGCAGAGATGCCCCCGGTCCATCGCTGTCTCACCAACGCTGAGAGCTGGAGAACCAGGCTGAGCTGCCCCCCCCCCGCAGAGATGCCCCGTCCATGGCTCTCTCTCTAACACTGAGAGCTGGAGAACCAGGCTGAGCTGCCCCCCCCCTCCCCTGCAGAGATGCCCCCGGTCCATGGCTTCTCTCTAACACAGAGCTGGAGAACCAGGCTGAGCTGCCCCCCCTCCCCTGCAGAGATGCCCCGGTCCATGGCTCTCTCTCTAACACAGAGCTGGAGAACCAGGCTGAGCTGCCCCCCCCTCCCCTGCAGAGATGCCCCCGGTCCATGGCTCTCTCTCTAACACAGAGCTGGAGAACCAGGCTGAAGGCACGGCTCGTACAAACAGCAGTGGATACATCAATGTCTGAATGATGAAGACTGAATCGACATGGAGAAGGCTGGAGGCAACAACACAAACACACACACAGACAGACACGCACGCACAATGTGCGCTTACATTCGCCTTTCCACCTGCCTACACAAGCCCAGAGGTTTGAATGAACAAGGCACCATCTAGGAGCGCGATATAGAGACAAAATCTGGTTTAGAACACAGCTGCTATGCCTCTGAGAAAGTTACCTGACCTTGGCCTTCTTTGGAAGAAGATGAGAACAAAAAGTGCTTGGATAATACTGGCAGGGTGAATTAACACGGAATAAAAGAGGACCCTGTGTGTGTATGCGTGTGTGTGTGTGTGAGAGAGAGAGAGTGCGCATGTGCGTCCATGCCTTTGTATTCAGAGATTCAGCTCCTGGATCTTGACCTCACAGATCGCTGCCAGCTTCCAATCAAAAACCGAGTGAGAAGCACTTCGGGTCTTCACCTAGCTTTAGAAACGCTACTGTCCCCCCTTCTTCTTCCTCTGCCAAGGTGAGTCCCAGCTCCAGTGGTGACAAAATGGAGGCTGCGGCTTTAAAATCTCAAGAGCGCTAACTGGGTACCCTTGAGAAACCTTCTCACAATGCAACCTTAAATCGGACTGAATTAGATTGCAAAAGCCACGTTTTGAAAGCAAATGGAGATGGAACCTTCTCATATCTTATGAATTAAGAAAATGGAAAATGGCGAGAGCTCACTATCAAACCTGCCTGGCCTGCTACCCGCTGCACCCGTATCCTGCAGGATCTCCTTATTATGAGTGATATGCTTGCCTGTATGACCTGTAGTCAATTAGCGGCTGTCAGAGTTTTTGTGCGAGTAAAGCAATGGAAATTCAACATCACCCTGGACAGGGCAGTCTGCCCGAATAAGATTAATGCAGGGGGGATAACAGTATTTACAACCTTCAGAAACAATTCTAGATGTGGCCAAAAAAGAAAAAGAACTGACCATAAATCCACCCCAAAAACTAAAGAGGAAAAAAAAAGCATTCCGCCTAAATGATTTATCACGACTTGCAAAAACAGACGAGGGATGATTCATTACTCTTTGATGGCTCTGTATATGGAAACTGAATATTAAATAGTGGTGGAGAGCGACTGCCTTCTATTTATTGGTGTAGCTGCAGGGGAGTAGACACACAGAAGTAAATGCAGTTTTGTAGACTCAGTGGTATTGACACAAAGGTGTAGAGGCAGAGTACATGCTGAGGTGTAGACACAGAGGTGTAGTAGACGCAGAGCTGTAGACTCAGCGGTGTAGACGCAGAGGTGTAGAAGCAGTGGTGTAGAGGCAGAGCTGTAGACTCAGCGGTGTAGACGCTGTGGTGTAGAAGCAGTGGTGTAGACTCAGCGGTGTAGACGTAATGGACTAGAGGAAGAGTACATGCAGAGGTGTAGACTCAGCGGTGTAGACGTAGTGGACTAGAGGAAGAGTACATGCAGAGGTGTAGACTCAGCGGTGTAGACGTAGTGGACTAGAGGGAGAGTACATGCAGAGGTGTAGCACACTCACACTGCTCGTCTTCATTTTCAGGTGGTAGATGAGCCAGGTGTAGTGAAACTCTGTCTCTTCAGCATTCACAGACTTGGGGTGGATGTTGACCTTTCCGTCTGACTTAGTGTAAACCTTCACCCTGGAAAACAACGTTAAGAACATCTAAATCAAAATTTTAATACCGCTAGACATTTACTGAAGTCCTCCATGTTTAGCTCCTTGCTCAAGGATGCAATGGCAGTTCTCACAGGAATTTAGTCTGCACCTCTTGGGTAAGAACTTTGAAGGCAGTCTCTAACTGCCACACTACACTAGTGCCCCATTCACACTCTCTGTAAGATTCAGAGCTGCAACCGATGATCTCGCACGCACACACTGGCGTTCTTCGATCTTGCAGATACCCAGCTTTGCGTAAACCTTCCCTAAATATATTAAAAAGGCAAAACGAGCCCTTCAGGCATTCTGCTCAGCAGTGGAGAAGTGCAGAGTCAGTGAAGGGCAGCATGAATTTCCATTGATTCAGTAGTCATTCTTGTGTTGCATTGTAAGTTAAATTACTATTATTAAATGTTATTATGTAGTTACTGTTTTTCCCTCCACCAAAACAGAGCTACATGTAACATACCCGCCACTTAAACACAAATACAACACACACACACACAGACAGCAGGGCACACAGACACACACGCGCGCACACACACACACACAGCAGGGCACACACACACACGCACACACACACACGCACACACACACACACACACACACACACACACACACACACACACACACGCACACACGCACACACGCACACACGCACACACGCACACACGCACTCACACACTCACACACTCACACACACACACACACAGCCGGGCACACACGCGCACACACACACACACTCACACACACACACACACACACACACACACACACACACACACACACACACACACACACACACACACACACACACACACACAGCAGGGCACACAGACACACACGCGCGCGCACACACACACACAGCAGGGCACACACACACGCACACACACACACACACACACACAGCAGGGCACACACTCACATGGGCCTCTTCTTGCTGAAGCTGGGGCGGATCTTGGCTACTTTGGGGTACAGCCCGGCGACGATAACGGCTTTGATCAGCTTCTCGTTTTCTGTGGAGAGGCACACGGACAGGCAGACGTTGTAAAAGCGGCAGAAACGCAAGGTCAGACGCTCATTCGGGCACACGTTCCATTCTGTTTCAATCACCTGTCCAACTAATCTATACATTGTTGTCATTTATCGCCCCCCAGGTCCACTGGGAAACTTCATCGATGAGCTGGATATCCTACTCAGCTCTTTCCCTGAGGACGGCACCCCACTGATCCTGCTTGGAGATTTCAACCTCCACCTGGAAACATCCCAGTCTTCAGCTGTCCTACATCTCCTCCACTCCTTTGACCTCTCCCTACAGTCATCTCCCCCTACCCACAAGGCGGGCAACCTCCTCGACCTGGTTTTTCTGAGGAATAGCCCTTGCACCGATATCACTGTAACCCCTCTGCACACCTCTGACCACCACTTCGTTTCCTTCTCCCTCCCCCTTGCTCCCTCTCACCCACCTTCTCCCCCACACCCACTGTATCTGTCCGCCGCAATCTCTGCTCCCTCTCAACCTCCTCTCTTGCTTCATCTGTCACTGCTGCCCTCCCTCCTCTCGAATCCTTCACTACCCTCCCCACTGATTCTGCATCCACCTCCCTACTTTCCTCCCTTACATCTGCTCTTGACTCCCTCTGCCCCACTGTCTCTAGGCCAACACGTCCATCTCCTCCCCGCCCGTGGATGTCCAATGCCATACGCACCTCCAGGGTTGGACTCCGTGCAGCAGAGAGGAAGTGGAGGACATCCAGAGATGCTTCAGACCTCTCTGCCTACCAATCCCTCCTTGCAGCGTTCTCCTCCACGGTGACTGCTGCCAAGGTAAACTACTATCAAACCAAAATCCATAACTACCGTTCTAACCCTCGGCAACTGTTTTCTGTCTTTTCCTCTCTCCTCAGCCAGCCATCTGCACGCCCTCAGTCCTCGCTCACTGCTGACGACTTTGCAACCTTCTTTGACGAGAAGATTGCAGTCATCCGCAACTCCTTCTGCACTCCACCTCACCCTATGCTCCCCTCCCCTTGTCTCTCCACTCCTCTGCTTACGGTCACTGGCTCCCAACTCCCCACCCCTCAACCTGTACTCTCCCCTCCCTCACCATTTCCCCTTGTTTCTCCGACTTCTCTCCCTCACCGATTCTGAGGTTTCACAACTCCTACTTTCCCATCGCCCCACAACCTGTGCCCTTGACCCCATTCCCTCACCACTCCTCCAGGCAATCTCACCCGAGATTCTCCCATTCATCACCTCCCTGGTTAACTCCTCCCTGACATCCGGCTGCTTCCCGTCAACCTTCAAGAAGGCCCTCATCTCCCCCTCCTGAAAAAGACCACACTAGACCCCTCCATCATTGGGAACTACAGACCGGTATCTCTCCTTCCATTTCTGTCAAAAACCATTGAACGTGCTGCATCAAATCAACTCTCTGTGTTTCTTTCACAGAATGAGCTCCTCGATCCCCATCAGTCTGGATTCAGACCAGGCCACTCGACAGAGACCGCACTCCTCTCTGTCAACGAAGCTCTCCACGCAGCCCGAGCAGCCTCCCTCTCCTCCGTCTTATTACTTCTGGACCTATCGGCAGCCTTCGACACAGTCGACCACCCCACCCTCCTGTCCTCCCTATCTGCAATGGGGATCTGTGGCACAGTCCTCAATTGGATTGAGTCTTACCTCTCAGATCGCTCCTTCCAGGTAGCCTGGGCTGGTAAAGTATCTGCGCCACACCCCCTCATCACCGGAGTCCCACAGGGCTCGGTCCTTGGTCCTCTCCTCTTCTCTCTCTACACCCAATCCCTTGGCCCTGTCATCACAGCTCATGGTATGTCTTACCATTGCTATGCTGATGACACACAACTGTTTCTCTCCTTCCCACCCTCTGACACACAGGTCTCAGCCCGCATCACTGCCTGCCTGAGTGATATTCAGAGCTGGATGGTCCGCCACCATCTCAAGCTCAATCCAGGTAAGACAGAGCTCATTTATATTCCGGCTCTTAACTCCCCTCTCTCTGATCTCTCTATCTCCCTAGGTAATACCATCCTCACACCATCACCCTCAACTAGAAACCTTGGCGTGGTGATGGACAACAGACTGTCCCTCACCGAGCACATTTCAGCAGTGACACGTTCATGCAGGTTCTTCCTGTATAACATCCGGAGGATCCGCCCCTTCCTCACAACTTACTCGACCCAACTCCTCGTCCAGGCAGTGGTCCTGTCCCGCCTGGACTACTGTAACTCCCTGCTTGCTGGCCTCCCAGCATCATCTATCAGACCCTGCAACTCATCCAGAACGCAGCAGCGCGTCTGGTCTTCAACCTCCCCAGACATTCCCACGTTACCCCCCTGCTCACCACCCTCCACTGGCTCCCCGTGATGGCTCGCATCAAATTTAAAACATTAGTGCTTGCCTTCAAAGCAGCCAGGGGGTCAGCCCCTCCCTATCTACGTCAACTCATCAGACCCTACACCCCAGCTAGACCTCTCCGTTCTGCTGCCACATGTCGCCTGGTCCCTGCCCCGGCTCGCACCAGCACCCGGTCACGCCTCCTGTCTGTTCTAGCCCCACGGTGGTGGAATGACCTTCCTGTGCAAGTCAGAACAGCAGAGACCCTGGCCGTCTTCAAACGTAGACTGAAGACTCACCTCTTCAAGCTACATCTCACCTCATCACCCCCCACTACCCTCTAACATTTTTTTCTAAAAAAAAAAAAAAAAAAAAAAAAAAATAGGGTGTACAATTCACACTTATACCTAAGCAAAGTTATACCTATTGTAGCTCTCTTGCAGGAATGTTGTAAAGCGCTTGTCTCCGAGTTTTGTAATGCACTTGTTGTAAGTCGCTCTGGATAAGAGCGTCTGCTAAGAACCTATAATGTAATGTAATGTAATGCTTACCGGAGTTGATGTTGGAGCTGGGGTCTTTGGGGTTCTTGCTGCTGACAAAGCCTGCGCCCAGAAGGTGCTCAGCGAACTGGCCCTTCATGTTGTGCAGCATCTGCAAAAGTGACAGGATGAAGTCACGCGACACGGCAGACCATCTGCAGCAAATATACTGAAACCTAGGACCACATCAAGCCCTCTCAGGTAGAGCAACATTTCACTCTTAAATTACATTAACCATTGTAGTGGAAAGATATACAAATCTGTTTAGAGCTTCTCTGAAGAAAGGCAGCAAGCTTTCTGGATACTCTGCGTTCACGGGAGTGTTTACGTCAACCTGTATGCTTATCACATTCTGGACTGATTCAATCACACGCACATTCAACTTCCCGCTGACTCAGCTCCGAGCAAAACATCTTTATCTTTAAACAACTTTAACCGCTGATGAACCCACACGCATGCACACGCACGCACGCATACACACACACACTCACCCATGCACAACACACACACAAAATAATCCCTTTTGTCTGTATAACTGTAACTGGATATTCTTCAAGGTTACCAGCTTTGTCTCTATTAGCGTTTCCTATTCCTCCCATTTGGTAATGTGACAGCTGATGGTGTGCATTTCTGCCGTTTAACTTTGTTAAGTGACCTTGGGCTCTGGAAATGCGCAGTATAAATGTATTATTATTATCATTACTATTATCATCATTCAGGAAGAGGGCAGCTTATTGGCCGATTTCCCTCTGCATTTAGCAGCTCCCCGTGTTGTGTTTCCGTGACGCACCTGGAGTGTGTTGGCTGAGAGGAAGTTGTCCCAGCAGAATTCCCGTTCGAATCTGCCGCCCCGTCGTTTAGCGTCCTCCCAGCCCTGAAAAGTGAACATTTCCAATGTTTTTTCAGGGGTTAAGGGGTTTGGGGGGGGGGGATGCTACACTGCCAAACCTCACAATCCCTGAACCTCAGGGACCTATATTATTGAGAAACCCCATCCTCCTACCCAAGACAGGATGAGAGAAACGCACAGAAAGGTTTAAGTAGATTCAGAGTGTCCCCATAAACCTCTGAACAGTGATCATACCCAGAAGGCATTAACGATGGTCAGGTGGTCACTCTTGGAGTTTTTGGACAAAACTTTTCTCCTCATGTCTGCAAGCTTCTCCTTGCCCTGAGGGGGGAAAAAGCAGAGAACACATAACACCTTTATGTGTGTGCGTGGGTGCGGGCGTGTGTGTATGTATGTGTGTACAGTATGTGTGTGTGTGTGTGTGTGCGCGTTTGTGTGTGCGTGGGTGAGAGAGCGAGAGAGACAGCAGTACCAGTGGTATGAAGAAGGGGTCTTTGAAGCTCAGGCTCGCAGCGATGGTCAGTACGGGCTCCAGGCAGCCCAGCAGAGCTCCAAACAGGATCATCTTCCCAATGTGGGGCTCCACGGGCAGGCGGGCCAGGTGGAAGCCCAGGGGAGTCAGCTCCTCACTGCGGTCCAAAGCGTTCTGACCACAAACACATTAACATTCTGCTAATACACAATGAGACTCCTTAATACAACAGAACAAGCAATGAATGGCCTTTGCATTAAAGTCGAAATGCTTCAGGACAGATAGACTATTCAGTAGCACACAGTATATCCAGACTCTGCGCCCGCATACGAGTCCCAAGCAAAAAAGTTACACATTTAAACTCTTCCCCACCCGCACTTTATCCCCTTCATCCCCTTTTGAATCGCCCCTCCCCCCCATGTGAACTGCCCCTCCCCTTTCTCACCAGATCCATGAGGTGTGTGATGGCCAGCTGGACTGCCTGTTCTGAGGGCGGGTCTAGGGCCTTGCGCAAGAAGGAGGCGATCCCTCCCAGCTTCAGGATCTGCACAGCACAGCATGGAGAACCGGCCCAAACACTTAAAACACGTCTGCTGCTAGAACACAGGCCTGGGACAGCTTCCCAACAGGTGCGCCATCCTCTTAAATGACACGAGAATCCATCCATGACACCTAAGAACAATCCTCACAAGAATTCAGTTCTGCTCAAGTCGTAACACGTCAACGTCTACACATCTAATTTTCTCACCTTCAAACTACAGAGTCAATAAAATATGAACTGCTCTGAATAGATTAGAATTACCTTGCTAACCTTCTCCAGGTAACATTTAGGTAGGAACCGCATGGAACATCACAGAGAAAAGGCTACGATCGTGCCACAAATCACGCTTCGGCTGCACTCCTCTCATCCCAATAGTCAGAGAAGGCTAACAGGTTTGTCGGTACGACATCCTCTTATTCAATCAGGGTGTTTACATTCAGTTTGTTACAAGGCATATATCTCAAGCATTTATGTTCAACTGATGTACGTCCCGTGGGATTATTTCTAGTACAAACAGTTTGTACAAACCAGTATATCACATTAACTCAAAGGATGCTAAATAAAACTTTGCAGATGAAAGCGGACTAAATACAGCTCTTAGCGCAGATATTTTTGGCGCTCACCTTGCTAAGAAACATAAAGAACTTTTTTTGCCCCCTAGAGCAGGTTATTTTGAACACAGATATTTATATTTATAAGACGGAGCTATTTTTTCCTCAGATGTAGTCACCTGACAATAACTTCACATGAAACATAAACCCATGCTAGAAGACCCGAGCGCGTCGGTGAGGCAGCACTCATAAATATGAATGTGAGAAGCACTGCTGGGGCTAGCTGCCTGTGAGCTTCAGAGCAGACGAGTGGAGTGATTAATAACGCGCTCAATAACACACCCGTCTGTTTGGGAACAATAAAACTCACACAAATCCATTAGGAGAGAGAGACTGATTCCCCACATGAGCTCATCTCAGTAAATAATCAGCAGGGCCTGGTGGTCTGCAAGCACCACAGCACTGCAGTCACGTCTGAAATGAATGTTCTCTCCTCTCACCCCGCCAACTCCCACCGCCTATACGCTATGTACCACTCCCAGCCCAACCCCACCCCCCAGCACTGCCACCCTGACCTGAACTCCCCCATCACTGCTATCCTAACCCAACCCCCCAGCATTGCCACCCTAATCAAACCCCCATCACTGCCATCCTAACCCAACCCCTCTCAGCACTGACATCCTAACCTCTCAGCGCTGCCACCCTCACATCCTCAGCCACACTACCATCTCCCCTCCTCCCCCATTCCCCTGCCCTCCCTTTTTCCCCTCCCCCATCCCTGCCTCCCCTTACCCCATCCTGCCGCCCCGCCCTTTTCCCCTCGCACACCCGTACCTTGATCTGCAGGCAGAGCTCCTCCAGCGGCGTGCGCATGATCTCAGGCAGCTGGTAGGCGTCCAGCAGGCTGGCGCGCAGGCTGTTGTACAGGTGGTAGCACTTCCCCGGGGAAACCCTGCACAGACACACACACAACCTCCATTCCGGCTCTAAGGGTCTCCAAACCACCAGAGAGAAAGTGTGCAAAGAGGAGGAAACTGTACCCGAGCAGGAGCGCACAGCATTTACAGGCCCCGGCCCACGCACGCACGCGGGGGCGGGGCTCGAGCACGAACAGCGGCGACACTGCAATTAGACGACCGCAGCAGAGCGATTAAAGCTCTCAGCAATGCATCTGGCTGTTTGAGGGCAATTTGTCTGGATGAGCTCATTGGCAGTACAGTAAATGATCCTCGTGCCCTGTCCTAATTGACAATTACAAACCACTATGCGCATTTGCGCTCACACACACACACACGTACACACACACACACACTTTCTCTATCTGGACGGGGGGGGGTAATAAACACCACGCAGATGAGAAATACTCCACTGGATGGGAAGTCAGCATTAACAGAGAGAACACCGCAGACATGCACTCGGTAAACCATTTATACCCAAAGCGTGCAAGCTACACGCCCGCCCGCCCGCACGCACGCACCACACGGATTGGACCCCTGCGTGATGTGGTCAGGCACTCCGGGACAACCGGGCGAATCGGACCATGCGGGCACCGCCATGTTTGCCGCCTCAGTTGGCCGAAAGGCCTGTTCGAGGTCAGGAGGACACACTTGGACACCGGGAACGCGCGGCGTCTGCGTTTCAGCCGCCTCTTCCCAGCGGGCGCACACCGGGCGCGGCCGGGACCGACCGAGCCGGGGCGCGGGCTCCGCGGGGCGACGTGACGCCGCTCCCGCCTTCCTTTCGTTGCCCGGCGACGGAGAGAGGAGCTCTTAACGCCGGTCTGAAGCCGCTCGTCAGATTTAAAACTTCCTCCAACCCCCGCTGCCTCGCCCCCAAAAACACAAAAATGCATTAAATCAGTCGTACACCTGCAGCTCCTCTCTCCTCATGAATAATGCAACGGCACAGCCACATCAACATCGCTGATGGTTGGAGACGGCGATTGCAGGGGGGCTTTTTGTTGACTGGCGCATATTAAACTGCATGGGGGGGGGGGGGGCGGTTTCGTTTAAAACCAGCGGCGACGTGAAGACGCCTTGCCCGCCCCCCCCGCGGGGAGAGTGGTGTCCATCCTCGCTCTCTTACGCGCGCCAGCATCAACCTCGCCCTTTTTCCCTCGCCGGCCCGTCCCCCAGGAAGCAGACGCCGCGCCCTCCCCGCACGAACACGTCACTCACGCTCGCCGCTCGTCATATCTGGCCTGGCCCCGACCGCCAGCCCCAAACTCCGAGTTTTTCTGAGTCACCGAGCAAACTTCCATTCTGCGACGTCAGTGACGTCTTCCTCTGACGTTTCCAAAGCGGGACTCGGTGTCTATGACAGGCCCCACGTAAACCGAACACAAAGAAAGCCTCAAATAATGATATCGATTCTTTATTTTAAGACGACCTGATTACTCTTGATTACGCTCTTAACGATGAGCTGTTAGAGTCAAAAATAAATTTTAACCACAATGCCGGCAAACTCTGACTCAGTACAAACCTGTACGGGACCCATTTTAGGAGAGAGAGATGTAGATGAGAGCAAGAGATCAAACCGAAGAAAGCAAGAAGCCAATAAACAGAAGACGGACTGGCTGAAAATATAGGAGAGAGAGAGAGAGAGAGAGAAATGAAGGGAGGAGAAGCAGAGCCGCGGGCGAGCGGGCGGAGTGCGTACCTTCCCGCCCGGCCCCTCCTCTGCTTAGCGTTGGCCAGGCTCACCCACTCGGCCGTCATGGTGCTGATGTTGTTCTGGGTGTCGAAGTGCGTCTCCTTGATCTTTCCCCCGTCAATAACATAGACCACATCATCGATGGTGATGCTGGGGGGCAGCAGAGAGAGCGAGAGAAACGAATCCAGTTAGCACACAGCATGCTATTATTCACAATCATTTCAGTTTAACAGAGACAGATCATAGAGAACTGAAAAATACACAAACAAATCTGAAGTACCTTCAAAAAGTTTTTTATTTGCTTATAAAATGAAGACAGATTATTATTATTATTATTATTATTATTATTATTATTATTAAGTGCTGTGAATGAATCAGCAGTCTGGGTGCCATCACGCCTTAAATCTAAAGTGGTGACAGCACCGGTTACAGGGCCCGTGACAGTATGGTAATTAACCAATCCGAGGGGCCCGTTTAAGCTTTCCCCGAATCGGTGTGACAGCTCCGGTTTTAGATCTTGGACGGGAGCGGGCCTGAGGCATGAAGAGCAGATAAAAGGCGCGCACGGAGGCGCTGACAGACCTGGTCTCGGCGATGTTGGTGGCGATCACTATCTTGCGCACGCCCGGAGGCGGCTTCTTGAACACCTGACAGGGCGGAGGAGAGCGCAATCGCTCACTGACATCAAACGCAATCGCTCACTGACATCAAACGCAATCGCTCACTGACATCAAACGCAGCTCCCGTCAATAGCCAGACACGATACTCTCACGCGTCCCGCACCCGCACAGAGAAAAGCTCCTTCACCCTAACATTTCAAGGGCTTTTTTTATCTGAGAATAAGAGGCATGCTTACCTGAGTCTGATTGACAGTGGGCATCAAAGAGTGTAGCGGAATGATGACAAAGTTTTCTGGAAAAGAAAAAAGTCATTTTACTGTGTGTTTATTTGAACAAGTATGCAGTATGCGGTGAAAAGGGGTGTAGATATAAAGGTGTGGCTACTTACATAGGGGTGTGGTGTGGGGGTGAAGGTGTGGCTAATTAAACAGGGGTGTGGTATAGGGGTGAAGGTGTGGCTAATTAAACAGGGGTGTGGTATGGGGGAAGGTGTGGCTAATTAAACAGGGGTGTGTGGGGGGGTGTGGCTAATTAAACAGGGTGTGGTTGGGGGAAGGTGTGGCTAATTAAACAGGGGTGTGGTGGGGGGAAGTGTGGCTAATTAAACAGGGTGTGGTGTGGGGGGGTGTGGCTAATTAAACAGGGTGTGGTGTGGGGGTTGTGTGGACCTAATTAACAGAGTGTGGTAGGGGTGTGTGGCTTCAGTGGGTCACTGTAGTTGTACCACGACATCTGCTGGGCCATGAGAAGATCGTTGAGCCCACTGATGTTGTCCCAGCCAGGCAGGAAGACAAGAATAGCCCCTTCCTGAAACGCAGCACCGTGCATTTAAAACAACACAGATTACTGACCATTTAAAAATAAACATCTATTCCTAATCAATATTCAGAACAAACTTAAATTTCATAGCTTGCTATATATAAGCCACTGCTGACAGGACAGATCAGTACCGCCCTGTGTGTGATGCGCACACGCATAAAAAAGGAAAAAGTGTCCTGTTGTTTTCCATGTAAATTTAGACGCGCTTTTCTCTCCCCCCCCCCCTCCACAATCGAGCGCACAGAAATCGACAGCAGAGTGCACCGCTTCCTGACGATTGTGTGGAATTGGACGTCTGGATTCGCTGAAAAGGAGCTTTCAGTTGTAATTAACAACAACAAAGAAAAAAAAAAAGGACGGGTGGGTATTTCAGATATGAAAGAAACGGTGAAACCGATGGAGGCTGGGGGCCAGTGAACCGGGCCGGAAGCGGACGGTGCGCTGCGTTTGCTCCAGCTGTCTCCGGCTGCTATTTTCAGCCCCTCCGCTGCAGGCCGTTCTGCCACACCCGCTCCACGGCCCCTCCCTCTCCTCCACCCGCCCCCCCTGCCTCAGGCCCATCCCCCCCCACCACAATTTTCAGGTTGGATAAGAGGTGCTACACAAGCGTGAAGCCACTCTCGTTTCGAAACGGGAAACAAACAAATAAAAATAAAACAGTGGGGCGGGGAGGAGTGCGTGTTCTGGCGCGCGAGGGATCGGTGACCCACATTCCTGACGCTTGCGAGACCAGACTCGGCTCGGTATTCCCAAACCCGATGCTTAATTAATGGTAATTAATCTCGGCCTTCCACATCTGGGACTGGCACGGTGGCAGAAGTGACGCAGGAACTGCGCCAGCTCATTACGCGGGGGGAGGGGGGGTTACTTAGAGAAAAGCAGCAGATGGATTCAGTCCGTAATATCAGTCCAACGAACAGCCGAGACCCCTCTAAAGCACTCAGCCTTTCACCAGCTGCATTATGCTCAATTTCAGCTCTGCAGCAGGACAATGTAAAAATAGAAGCCATTTATGTGGCCCTGGATGAGGACATCCAGCGAGGGGGAAAAAGTAGGGTAATCTATGTGCGAACATTCTGATACCGAACCATTTCCTCTGCTTTATCTGAGAAAGGACTGTAAGAATCGGTCGGGGAGAAGATGTGATAGTGCTAATCCGGCAGATTGCACTGGAGCCCGGGTCTTTAGCTGAAAAGCCAGGGGAGGCTAAAGGTATCAGTGGACAAAAAGACTGGCTTGTTCCCTGAACCCAGAGACAAAGTCACAGAGACAACCGTCCCTCGGAGGGGACGGTGATGAGAGCGGCCACTAATAGAGCTGAGCCCCGACTCTCCATAGGAGAGCACCGAGTGATGTCAGAGCCCGAGCTCAAACCACCAGGGGACTCGTGGGAAACGGAGTCCGTCAGAGATCCAGGCTTGAGTACCTTTTAATCAGTTTATCTTAGCCCAGATATCCAGAGAGGGGAGGAGACAAGAGAGGATGAGAGGAACACAGGAGAGAGGAAAGGAGAAATGGAGAGGAGAGTAGAAGAGAGAAGACCATTTCGAAGAAGCAGTTCAACTCTCCCATTAACCTGCAATGCCTCCCCCGAGCCTGTTTCCTTAATCACTGAAGTGCATTGCCTCTCAACTTAAGACTTGGACATAAGAGCACTTTTTCAGGTACAAACTGATCGAGGTGCTTAAAGTGCTGGAGGATATGTCCATCTCTGGGCACAGCTATGCACTGACTTGGATAAAATATTCATGGTGAAAATATAAATATATATTGTTAAACAACAGGCCAAGCCCATGACCTACTTAGCAAGGCAGCCAGCTGCAGGGGGGGAAAAGGCTGCAACAAACCAAACGCAGATTAGTTTTGATCCATTTTTTTAACTTGGGTATTTAAATGTTAAAATCTGTTAGGGGTCTGGACTTTAACCTTTAAGAAAGAGTTTCCCGTGGTATGTTCTGACCAGTGAGATGTAAAATACAGCTATAAATGCATCCTTACAATTTTCTTCAGTTTCAATTTCATTTTAGGAAATGCAGTAACATTTCGCTTTGCGACCTGGGAACTAATGAGGACAGATGGGAGCTGGATCACGTTTGGATCAGCAGATCTGTACCATCGCTGATGCTTCTGGCAGCAGGGACAGCAAAGACATATGCAGCCAAAGTGCATTCAATTTCAAGACGCCGTACATTTTAGGCTGGAAAGGATGAATATTCCAAGAGCACAAATGAATATTTGGACGTACTGAATTTTTATATATTTACCTTGATAGTTTTTTTGTTTTGTCTTTTTAACCTGCAAGTTAACTTAGAATAGTGCCTCCCTAAATATTTCTCTCATCGCTTGTAAATAGCTACCAAAATAACATAATATTGATTTCTAGGATTTAGCAACAGGGCCTGTAACAATAACACTGTAAAAATAGAAAGTGTTGTTGGCAGCATTTCACGCCATCTTAAAAACTAACAAGGTATTGACCCGACTGCTTTTGTTTTCCTACTTAAATGAAACTGTGAAATGATGCAACATTTTTAATGATCAACCGATGGACTGAAAACTGAGTAACAGCCCTACAAATTTCCTGAGATAAGAATACAAGAAACGACTCACATCGTCGTTCAATACGATGTATCGGATCAGCTCCACAATCAGCGCCAGGTCGATCTTATCGTCATCGTCCATGGCCTCCAGCACATCGACCGTGCTGTCTGAGTATCTGAGGTAAACAAGGAGAGAAAGCAAAGTGCAGCTTTAGCGGGCGGCCATGTGAGAGACGAGGACAGATGTGTTTGTTTCACAGAACAATGCAGGGACTTGAACCTGCAGCCACCCGCCGGGAACAAGGCGCCGGTCGCGAGGGTCGGTGAGATTCCGGTCAATCGCGTGGCCCCCCGCCGGTCCCCGCCCGGGTTTCGGGGCATCTCACCTGCTCCGCAGCATACGGGCAAAGCAGGGCCAGCTCTCCTTGTACTCCTCCTCCTTCTGCTCCTTCTCCGGCCGGGACATCTGCCCCTGCATGAAGCGCCGCTTCCACCGGGGCCTCCGGTCCTGGCTCTGCGGCCGGTACCTGCACACCGGGCGCAGGAGAGCAGCAGAGTAAGCGCTACCTATGATTCTGGGTTTTTAATTTAAAAATAGACTCCGTTTCCCAGAATGCAACCTGGGACACTCCTCGGGTTGCCAGTTCTACTCATTTTTCCTCCGCAGTCATTGTCTCACCTGAGCATCTCCACCACGTCCTCCAGCAGGTATTCCTTCACCGGATAGGTGAAGCCGGGGATGTGGACCATGGGACAGTTGTCTGAGGAGAGGGACGCACAAAACGTAAGCGAGGGCAGAGAAAGACTATCATAACGAGCATTATTTTCTCCGCTCAGTTGGTGCAAACTCGCCCGTTCCTCTCACCAAAATACTTGGAGAACTTGTCTGCGTTGAGCGTGGCACTCATGAGGATGACTTTGAGGTCGTCGCGGAGACGGATCAGATCCTTGACGATGGTGATGAGGACGTCAGACTGCAGGTTCCTCTCGTGAATCTCATCCAGGACCAGGTGACTGATGCTGGACAGGTGTCTGAACAGGAAATGATAAGTGATGTTGGGCGGGGGGTCTTTAGCACAGGCTTTAGCAAAGTTTAGCAAAACCAGCAGCCTTCCTCTGAGGGCTGAGCTGTTAGTCATTCACCTTTCATGATGCACACGTTCAACTGGCAAAATTTTAAACATCCGGAAAGAAGGACAAAGCATTTTCAAGTGTGGAGCATCCCAAAAGTCTTGAGATTTTCAGGCGTAACATCCGGGTATTTAGCAGTCATGTTCTTTCTTGCGCTGCTTTTTTAATAAGTCAGAGGTCTTTTCAGACCTACATCATACACACCACATTGTAATGAACACAGTGAATCAGGGAATATGAAATATAAAGGCGACAGGAGCACACAGACCTCACAACAAAAGCCTCGGTCTCCTCTCCTCCAGCCCGCCACATTATCATGCTTTTGTTTGCAGCTTCGCAACCAACTGCAAATGGTTGCCAGCCACAAAGAAAGCCGCACGTGTTTTACGTCCTTTCGATGTCCAGCTTGTGTCAATGGGGGGAGCATTGTGTTGGCTTCAGACGGAGGTATCAGCCCCGAGCACATTCACTTTCTAAAAACACGGGCTCGAGGAAGCCCGCCCCCCCCCCCCCCCGTATCCCAGCAGCCGCGCTGATTGGACGCCGCTGCGCTCCGCCGATACAATACAGGCCCGCCTGTCAAAGGCAGCGGCCAAGAACAGAGAGAGCGAGCGAGCGCTGAAGAGGAGGGGAATGAAGCGCGTGAAAGGCGGGCAGAGGTGAGGGAGGCGGCTGTGCACTCACGGGTCCGAGCGCAGCCACTGAAGGATGATGCCCGTCGTACAATACAGCACCGAGCCTTGTTTCCGTGGTAACCGGCTGGGAAAGAAAAACAAAAAAAACAGAGCGGGCAAGAGATGAGCGGGGTGGGAGAAGGTAGGAGCAAACCTCCACCCCGCCCCCCACCGAAAAAAAAAAACAAATACATAAATGTAAAAGCACACAGAGGCCTCATTTGTTAAGCAGTGTATCCAAGTAATTTCAAATTATAATTAGGTTTTCTCCCATTGTAGAGCTACAGTCACACCGTGGACAGCCAGTGCAGATGAACCTTGTGTACTAACAGGGCTGCATGGGTCTGGAACATCAACAGATGCCATGCAACATAGAATCCTATTCAACACAATACTGAGCGAAACCAAAACCTTTTTCTGCAACAACATATGAATCAATATCAACACTGAATCAAACTAAATGAAGGTGATTCGTGTGGAAAAGGGTAAGTGACACCTAAGTGACGCCGGCTTTGCTAAATGTAACTCCTCCACCATCCCCTCTGATCTCTCTGATGACCATTACCCTCCTCTCTTTAACATCGCTAGCGTCAGCCTCCTTTCCCTGACCTCTCCTCCCCTCTCCCAGCAGAAAAAAACATCCTGCTTTCTGCCCCTCCCTCTCTCCTGAGCAGACCGTGTCATTCTACACTCTGACTCTGTAGGGCCCAGGAGAAGGAGTGACTCAGACAGCGATGCGCTGGTAAATAATACAGTAAGACTCAGCAGAGGCCTGACAGCGACCTTCCCCACCCCCCCCCCCACCCCCACCCCCCGCCAGCAACCTGTGCGGAACACGCTTTCATCACTTTCAACAACAAGACCTGTTTGCGAGAACAAAACACCGTAGGTCCCCCACCTCTTTTCCTCTGCTGCAATGCATTCTGGGTATGGTCCAAGGGACTGACGTATGCAGCTCATTGGGCGGGACGCATCGGGCCCTGTTTATACAGCACTCAGGCTGCATGTCAAAGCACCAGGGGCCAGGCTGCAGTTACACTGAGGGACGCGCTGGCAGAGCTGGCCTCTCGCCTGCCTGCGCAGGGCGCTGACGGCTAAAGCAACCGATTAGCGCTAGACGAGACGGGCCGCTTCTCTGCGTGCGCAAAGCCCCCGTCATCCTCAAGCCCGCGCGCTAGTTAGCGGCAGCGAGATGCAGCGGGGATGCAGCGAGAGCCCCAGGGTGGAGAGCCAGGGAGAAGGAGGGGGGGGTGTGGAGGGGAGAGATGGAGGGAGCCAGTGAGGTGGAGAGGACACGCGCGTACTCCAGACCCTCTCTTCTGACACGCTGCCAAAAAAGACCCAATTACTCGCGGCGAGCCGCTCCCCCGCCCGCTTATAATCGCGGTCCCAGAGCGCATCCCCTTCGCTTAAAACACAGAGCAGAAAGCTGCTTCACTTCACCGGAAAAAACCGAGACCTCAAGCACTACAACCCCCCCCCCCCCTCAAAAACCTGTCGTCTATACTCAAGGTAATTTGCATAATTCTGTTAAATGAGCTTCACATTTTTTATTTATTTGTGAAACGGCTCACACGAAACATTTCGCTTTCGCTCTACATACCAGTATGCAAATCCATCAACTGCACTCTGTGAAAATTACTTTAAAAGCATGATATCAAATGAAATCTCACGGAAATTTGATTCTCGCAGACAAAAGGAACCATTCTGCTGTCTAACACTGAAAAGCACAAAGCCTGAGAACGAAACCCGCCCGCTAGAATATCACACGAGGAGACATTTCATGCCAGCAGCTTAAAGGAACGCACTTACAGCACGTCAAACGCACACAACACGGCTGACACGTAATACATCCAATCAATCAGGAAGAGAGCCGCGCTCAAAGTTAAAGTGCCACCCATGACCTTCTATGCGTTCACTTGGCCCCTCCTCTGCACTCCATAAAGAAGGTGATTGACAGGTCAGTCCGTTTACCTCTGCAGCCGAATCTGGTACCCACAGGAGTTCCCTTCCCCCACCACCTCAGCCCTCTCTGCAGACACCCTCTCTGCCACCTAAAAAACACATTACAGACAATAATACACACCATAATATACCACAGACACGTGAGAATGAACAAGCGACGGGTGCAGACACACCCAAGACATGTAAGAACTGATGCAGCATAATGCGATACTGCTGAAACTCCAAACACACACACACACACACACAGTCCTATGGCCATTGGGTATATTAATGGCATTTCATATGAGAGCATGGCTAGGTCACCAAGGGTCTCTAGACCCACGTCCAGTATGTAGCCTGTAGCAACTAAAAGCTGATCACATGATCAACACACATTCCTAAGGCACCGATCTGAACGTTTACACCAATCTCACAGCATTTAGACAAATAAAACAGCATTCTCTCTACCTTGCAAAGACACACACGAGAAATTTCCACAGTAATGCAAGAATCTAAAAAACAGCTGTACATCCTTTTCACGTGTCCACATACTGATAATGCACTTATATGGGCATCTATCCTAACGCTGTATAAGCTGCACATTACAGAAGTGTACCCACAGTTGGCCCCCGCAGCCGTGGGGCGAAGTGAACTTACGGAGATGGCACTGATGCGGCGGGGCTGGGTGCACACCACCCTGCACGCAGAGCCCATGCCGCGCTCGATGTAGTCGTCCAGGATGAACTGGGTCACCTGTGTGGTCTTTCCGCAGCCCGTCTCCCCGCTCACCACCAGAACCTGGTTGGCCCGGAGCAGCTGGACCAGCTCCTAAACACAAGAGAAGAGACCCGTCCAGGCGGCTATGCGTAAAACCCAAATAGCATTACCTCACTGCTATTCACAAAACCTTCTCTTCCAAGTGCTTGCTTCCAGTCAGGCTGGGGGGGGGGTGATTCTTGCATTCTCAAAGTTCAACCCAGGTCTTACAGGGGTGAGGTATCTACAGTCACCCTTTCCAATTGCTTAGTAGAAACCAAAAGTTGATCATATGACCACCACTCATTCTTAAGACTCCAAGCTATACCTTAACACCCATCTAACAGCATGTAGACAAATAACACACAATATTTTACCAACCCTGCCGGGACATGCCACAATGTACTCGAACCAAAAAAAGCAAATAAACACATGAGAGCAACTCTTAATGGTTCCCATATACACCTTGTCCTTCTGGAGAGAGGGTACTGTACCTTTCCTTCATTTCCTAATTGACTGATAAAACCGTTGAGTCGTTTTATTGGATGAGCTCAGTGTTTTATCCTTGACTCTGCTCTTGGGAAACTGGGAGTTTAAAGAGACTTTTGAGTGACAGCGGGTTTCATAATTCACTCTGAAGAGTCACATGGCTGGGAGAGTGGGTCTTATAAATGCCGGCAGCAACGTGCTGGATGTAACCTACTGGATGGACTGCTCAGCAGTGCTGGTTAAGTTGTAGGGCTTGTAACCAAAAGGCTGTACACTGAACAGCCTGGTGGGAGCACTGCAGTTGTATCCTTAAGCAAAGTGCTTCACCAGGATGTAGCTCATTACATGCTAAACATTCACAAATGTAAGCAATTCAAGTCACAATGGAAAAGGGTGTCCTGGAACATCTGGTTCCACTGATGGCTTGGAGCTGAACACCTCAATCATAATTAAAGAGAAGTTTTTATTCCAGTGTTGAGAGGGAAAAGGAAGTAAAATGTCTGTGTTTATCTTACCTCTTTCATTTTGTACGAGGGAAGTTTCTCCCGGAAATTCTGAAAAAAAAATAAATAAATAAAATAAATATATATACTAAATTGCAGAGTCTGGGGAGGTACCTATCGAGTGAAAATTCCTATTGGTGACTGTGCATGGTGCTGAATGCATCAGTCTTTAGGAGACAACTGTCAACCTGGCAGCAACCCAACAGACAGACCAGCTCTCGCTGTACTCCTGTGTACCACCTACCACCACAGCCCCATTAGCATAAATACAGATTATAAAACAAATGAATGCATGCCAATAGTCATAAGCACAATTTCAGGAACTGTAATAGCATTATTTTTAATGACTAGTCAATGGGGACATTGTCAGCGTCTGTACGACAATAATGGTTTCCCAGCTCTCACCAGCATCTCTGTGTACTTTGGGTTTTCTCTTTTCTTAAGCAGATCTCTCTTCAGCTCCTGGTCTAGGCTGGAATCTCTGGTGATGTCCTGGAACAGATACTCTAGGTCTTTGTCTTTCACTGCCTCTTTCACTTCTGCAGGACTTGGCTTTTTAAGAACCTCTGGAGGTGGCTCTTCACCATCAAAGTAGCTGAAAAAACATATTTCCTGGTTGATATGGAGGACTGTACATATGCTTGGGATGTGATTTCATTCTGACCAACAGTCTACTCAGAAAACTATTAGATCGACCATCTTCAACCTGTTAAACTTTAGAAACCAATTAAATGCACGTTATTACAATTGGCAATTCGGTTGAGCCACATGTAATCGTTCAGGTAAACATACATTGGTGGACCAACACTGAAGAGTATTTTCAGACTTTCTCCAAAAGATTTGAAAAACAGTGATATTATAAGTACTGCTGGGTTACTTACCTGTGTCCACCTGTCTTGGACCCTGAGCGCCAGCTCTCAGACGTGGAGGGGTGGGCATCCCTTCCAGGAACGCAAGGCTCTTTCTGGACCGTGTTTAACAGTCTAGTGATGTGCTCCTCTCTAGACTCGTCCATCTGCACTACCGCTCTCTAAACAAATAACACAACCAATCTTACCCTCCAGCTGGCACACATCCCATCAGCTGGGTCAGTTAGCTTACACAGAAATACATTGACAAAATTGTCAGCATCCCATTTGATGGGAATTAAGTAGAAATACAACCCTCTGCTTACAAGGTGCATTATCCCAACAGAGGGAATACATTATTCAACTTTCCTGTTTTTTTGTCATTCAGTTAAAGAATCTCATGTAACAGTAAACTCATTTAAAGCTCAACTCAAAACGAAATAGTCCATTTTTGATTTCTATTAGTCATTATGCATGCTTATGGTAAGGTGAAAGGTTTGTTTCTATATGGCATGGTGAATGCAGCCCGTGCAAATAACCCCCTCAATTTAACTTTTGTTCCAGTTAATACCCACATATTGTCGTTAATTCCCCATTGATTCCCATGGAAATTTTCCAGCCCTAGTACCAGTGTGTACAATGTCATTAATACTCAATGGATTAATACTTGCCGATTTCCTCTCCTCTTCTTTCCTTTTTATGCCTCCTCTCTTTGCATACCACAGGCCGATTTCTCGGCCTTTCAGGTGTCCCGGGTGCCGACCCCGTGAGCCACCACCGCGTCCCCGATCCTCCCGGGACTCCCAGCCCGAGTTTCCCTGGTATCCCCCTCCGCTCGACCCGGCTTCTCTGTCCCACCTATCCTCGTTTCCATGTCCAAATCCTCGACCCTCTCGCCGGCCTCGCCTATTACCGTAACCATAACTCATACCGTCCTGTACGGGTGTCCGAATGCACCTATGCTACGACTAGTCACCGTTTATTAGATGTCTGGAACTTCTGGTGTCAGCTGACGCTAACTTATCTGTCACGGTAACAATACAATTTTCGGTCCCTAGGAAGCCAGCTAGCTAGCTAACCTACAGACAGAACAACGGTTGCAGAAGCAATCCAATGCTAGCTGGGTAATCAGTGTTCGAAATAGGCTAACCAACCAAAAATCGGAATTTGCAAAATACATAAATGAACTCAATGAAACGTAAAAATTTCCAAACAAATATATAACACAATTTGCAGAAGCACTAGTGAAACTGTAAATATGTATCTAATGTAAGGGTTGATGAATTTCAGGTAAAGTAAACAGACATATCCGGCATGTCGCGTTTAAATGACGACATCAACTACGCGATGTCAACACAAAAAATACGCTTTAAACGACGATTGGTTGCTGATCCTCAATGCGGTGAGTTTAAAAAACGTTGAAAATAGATGACAACATTTTAATTGAAATGCCGTTCTGCCAGTGTAGGTTACAATTATTTACACGACGCGACTGCTATGAAATTTGGAGGATATTGAGTACTGTTTGAGAAATGACGTAAAACGAAAATACCCTAATGGAATATTTCAGCAGACAGAATTCTGTACACCAAATAACCGAAGAAGCATGATATTGAGGTGTAACTGTGGGTAGTATACTATATTTTTTTGTTATCATTTTATCATGAACTGTTTGGCATATTACTTTTGCAAATGCATGTTAAAAATATGGTACTTTTGAAACATGAACATTTATACTTTCCTAAATGAATAAATTATGGTACATTAATAATGCACTGAACTGTAATTACCCTTATAATTCCGAGCATTCTGTAAGGAATAAAATGATTAACCAAGATGTTGTCGGTACAATGTATGGTTCAAATGACATTGTCTTAAAGGAGGCACCTATAGGACCAAACATATCCAAAAAAGGTGTACTTTTTAAATGATCTATAATGTTTTTTTTTAATTTATTTATTATTATTTCAGCATGCTTTCACAAATGTACTGTGTGCTACAACAGGGGACGGAATTACTGGGTAACTCCTTCAGCCGGTGTCACAAATGGGAAATACCGCCTGAGGCAGGAGATAGCCCTTGTGGACTTTTCTCTGCTTGTTTCAGCAAGCCATCAGCTTATCATATATTTACAGCCAAACAAGTATCCAGTGGTTTGCAGAAAAGTGCAGTATTAATGGTGAATAAATCATTGATAGCCCTTGTAGTTAATTAAAACACACTGTAGATGGTAATTTGAAAAAATAAATTAGCAAATGTTATTTTCCAGGAGGCAAGGTGAACATACTCACATGATATTACAACTGCTCAGATATCCTCTTGAAATGTGTAAGTATTTCACATATTGAAAGTGTCCTGCAAACATGTTGCAGAGAAAATATTATTTATTTTATTTTTAATGAATGTCCATGGTAGTCTAGATTTCATCATAATACAATATATGGTTCATGAGATTAAGAACCATGTCCTCTACAGGGAACTAACATCAATTACCAGGTCTAAGGAAGATAGAGGAATTTATAGTATAGAATTTATACTCCGCTAAATGTGCAAAACTATGCGGAAACCTTTAACTAGTTTCGGCATAAAAAGAACTCAAAATGAAATCAAAGCTGCATTTTCATCTATAAATCAGTTGATCTGGATTAAGTTTTAAGGGGATCCATTTTTCATTGGTGAATATTAAACTGAAACGCAATTTAACCTATTTGGGAAAATGTCATCTGACTGTATGTTACTGAGGCAGCAAAATTACACTTGCTGTCCTATGGCTCATCCCGATAAAATCATCATGACCAATCTTCCTTCATTCTGCAAACCATCCCACTTTGCTGGCATAAAATGTGTGCTCTTCATATAAGTAGGCTGTGTAGTGTTCAGACTGAGTAGCATGTTAATGCATATTTATATTTCTTGGATTTTGTTTCAAATGATTATTAAGGATGCAAATAATTATCACAAGGGACAGATTATTTCCTGAACAAAATCTTTTCCAGTGAACAAATAAGTATAAAACATAATGTTCGAATTTGTTGAGCATGAGATACTGCTCATTACCTGTAATGCTTATTTTATATAGCTTTCCTTGCTTATCTTCATCAAGGGTGTGAGTAATTTTTGAGGCCATTGTAATTTCACTGCCCTGACACATTAAATATCACTACCGCATTTAAAACAACAAAGTGTGTCTCAGAAAAGAGATTGTTCAGTTATCAGTTGTGTGTATTAAACATTAAGCATACTGAAACATCCAGTTTAACCGTTGTAAAAGGAAAATGACACTTTCAGATCAAATCACTCTGCTGCAGGGGAAGAATGGCTGGGAGTGCAGTGATGCAAATCCCCCACTGAGGCCCTTTATGAAAGCCCAGCACTCATTTCATGCTAAATTAATGAATACCAACCATACCTTAATTTCAATAAACAGCAGTACTGTACAAGAGGTCTTTCATCTAATCCAGCCCAAATGGTCAGTAATGAAGAAGGTTCTCAATGTTCACAATGAAGGCAAAGCAATCCGAGCTCATATGTCGATATTTGGCAGACACATTATCAAAAGTGAAATTCATTCTACATTGTGCATTTCCTGCTACATAACGACTGTATTTCTACAAAATCAATGTTTCCCAACACGAAAAAACCAAAAAGAAAAACCAACCACCCATCATCATATCAATAACAAAGTGATATAAAAAACGTTTTATTTTATGCAATTTGTTGCAACCTGAAACCTTTGTAATGAGTTCCTCAACGTTTTCAATGTATTAGAAAGCCTTTAAATGAATGGCAGGATCTGGAAATTGTGATCTGAAATGGAAAATTGAGAAGAATCAGTAATGGAGTACAATACATCTATCAGTTTATAGTTGGATTATATCAGTTTATGATGACTGGTAACCATTATCGTGCACACACACCCCCCTCCCCACCAAAAAAATTGCAATTGATAGAAATTGTTCCTCTTCTATGGTGTTGTGCTATCTGGTAGTAATTGATAAATTGTCCCTAGTGTGACTTTATCAGAAAAGCAAGGTGTGGATTACTTGCCATTGTGTAGGAAAAGCAGGATGACCTTTTATAAAGGACAGCTGCTTCATTCAGCTGTATAAATGTCAATTGGGGACATAATTATCCTGGAGCAAATTGAATCAGCATGCTTTTGGTGAGTGCACTTGCATTTTTTCAAAGGAGCCGGTGGGGAGTTGAATACCACTTGCTTTGCAGTGCAAGGTCATGTGGACATTGAGGTCTCATTGGTGAACACAAGAATAATAATAAATCCTGTCTTGGTGAAGGGATGGACATACGCTGACAATCTTTCTTTTGGGATTTTAGTCCGTAAGAAACAGATTGTTTTGTGTGAATACAGCTTAAGAGAAGCCTTTGGAAAGTGGAGGATTAAATTGGTCTATGCTCAGATAGCCGTCAGCTCCTTCTTTTAAATCCATAAGGATTAATAAGGTTTGTGAAATTCAGTTTTTTTGTAAGAGCAGAAAGATAATTAGGCCCCTGAAACCTGCAGTCCTGAACAGGGTGTGATGCCAGTCAAAATCTCCGGAGCGAGGGCTTATACTGGGATATCGTAAGTGTCTGTTGTTGAATATGTATCAGATCTGTACAAGCACACCAACCCTTTGAAATGTATGTATTCCCATTTCTTCCGACATACAGTTAAATGCAAATGAATTGGGACAGCTTTACAAAAAAGGCAGTCTGCATTTTAACCTTGTATTAATTCTATTAGTTCAAATCCAGTGTGCTGGGTACAGAGCCAAAACAACAAAACTTGTGTCACTTGTATCACTTGTGTCTCACCTTATAGCTGTACCTACAAAAAACACATAACAGGGAGGGAAACCAGCTTTCAATTCGTCCATTATCCCTAGAGATCCATAGAGAGTCTATGGAAACATTAAAATAGAAGGGTCACAGCGTAACTCTTACTGGATGCAGTAAAACCTGAAAAGGCATCACTGCAATCATTCACGCTTTTCAAATTCATCCATCATTTATATATCTCAAGGAACTTTTAAAGCAAACACAAATATCAACAATAAATGATTTTAATCGACCCCCCTCAGTCCAATGGAAACCCTAAACCAAGGAGCTGAGATCTGAGACTAATTTTCCCCTTCAGAAAATCTCTCACAAAGAGTTTTCATCACAGGTTCTCCCTCAGTAGAAACAAAGGAACCAATTAGCGCCAAGCAAGGGAGAGCTCTCAGGAATCAAAAGCTCCTGCCTCTGGCAACTTCATTACACAGCTCCGTCTACAGCCAAGTGTCTTCCCCCCTACTGCACTTCTGTGTGAGGTTACGGCTTGGTTTTCACCGACTGCAGCCTTTCTGACACACCTCGCCGCCATTCGGCCTTTCTTTCATCCTTGGGATGCCTGCCAGCTCTTTGACCTCAGCTTTTTAAATTATTAAGCAGACAGGAAGCATTTGACTTTTTGACACTGCTATTTATGGCAACGGTGCGTGCTGGTCAGGGGGAGTGACACGGAGGGAGGAGGCAGCCTCAGATTCATCTTCGCTCAACACAGACGTGCTGCCCTGGCTCTTGTGAGGCTGACCCCAAGCAGGGACAGTGGCCTTGGATTCGCTGCGCATGCTTTCACAAGCGCTCTGTCAGTCTTTCGGGTTCCTTATGCGCCACTCTGCTCCCACGTACTGTCGTTCATTTTCCATTCTCTTTGTCTTTCTCTCTCCCTCTCTTTTTTCTTTCCCACCCTCCACCCTCCACCGAAGATGTACAGCTAATTGAGGAGACGTAGGCTGCCACAAAAACAACTTTGTATTTGCAGTGACAAATTTGTGACAGCACAGAAACTTCACCGGGAACAAACAGAGAACCAGAGAATATTGGTCAAAAACAGGGACACATGAGAAAAAACAAGTGAAGGATGAGGCAGAGATTAGCAACAATGACAAGTAGAAAAAGAGGACGAAAACTTTTAAACAGATAAGTGACACTGTCTAAATTAGAAACAATACTTCATTGTTTAATTTTGAGCAGGGCCTCTTGGGTATAAATATTTCACTGTCACAGTATTTTTACCAAGAATTTTGTACAGTACAGGACATTCTATTATTTATTTATTTTCTTATTTAACAACTGTACCGTGGGTGACTTACAGTAGTTTAAATATTTCACATAGACCCAGATTCTTACTTATGTAATCCAGAGTAAGACCTTGCCCAAGCAAACATCCTGAATGAATGTTTTAGATCTTGAATCTTCTGGTTTCAAGCATAGCTCTCTAATATTTATGTCACATGGGTGCTGATCCTTCCTACAGTGGTGATGACATTAAACATGTCTCAGGAACTAGTCACAGGACGAGATGCTCTATTCCAGTGTTTCCTTGGGACAAATTATGTAACCTGGCTTTCTTTCAAACTGATCATTATGTTAATGACACTTGGTTTACCATTGCTGTAAACTGAATACTATGTGGGATTATCAGTGAACATGAATTCACTAATAGGTATTTGTCACAAATATGAATGGGTCTAAACGAAGGCTATTGATAAAAAGCTATTTCTATCTAGTAATGTGGACAGACATTTCATTTATTGATTGAGACTAATTAGTTGTTCTAAGGGCCAAGAACAAATAAGTATTCATCTATCCATCCATCCATTATCTATATCCGTTTATCCTGGGCAGGGTCACTGGGGGGTACTGGAGCCTATCCCAGTGTGCATTGGGAGAAAGGCAGGTAACCAAATAACTGATTGACTAAAAACAAAAACAACAAGTTGATTTTTGTCCAAAAAGCAGATGCTAATACAATCTCTAAAAAACAATTATTTGTGTAAGTGTATATGCACCTTCAACGATACTTCTCTTTCATGAAGGATGCATGACAGATTAATTGCAAATATGTCAAATAACAATCAGATTTGGCAAACAGCTCAATTAAATTTATTTATAATTGGGTGTTCATGTTTAAATAAAGCATGCACACACGTGACCATGGATGGAACCACTATACTGCAAATTTGCATGGTCCACTGCAACTATTGAATAAGATTACAAAATTTACATTGTTTATTTGCTTATCAAGGGAAATTTACATGGCATAGCTTACACTGACATGATGTCTGTCAATTTATGGAGTTTAATGTCGAATGTGCCGATTATATTCATATTAAGTATCTGCAACTTTTGGCACAACTGTAGTGTGTGATTCAAAAAGTGAACCTTCGTGTTACAATTTAAGAGAGAAACAGAATGCCAGCATGGATGACGGCCACCTCAGACTATAAGTCGATCTTTGAAATAAAGGGAATGTTGACAGCGAGATCTGTTAGACCATAACAACTGCTGGACCAGAATGCATGCTGATTATGGAGACGGTAACATTACATTTGTACACTTGTGACATACATGAATGAAGAGAAATACCATTTCAGTCCGAAAAGGTTTATTTACATAGCAATAGAGCTCTTTGAAAACATACTAGGTCTTTATGCATTGTATTACCATCCTGGAACTAATCTACTAAGCCATGTCTGTTCAGTCAGGTACAGTCAGAGGCTTTTATCAGAGGCTTCGTTACATCATTACACCAACATAAGGCATGTATTTCCTAGAAAAACTGAATGAGTCCATTCTTACAAGGAACCAAACACTAACATAGAGAATGGCTACAGCTATTTTCTCTAATAAGTCACAATTAAATTACCTTTTGTGTGTGTATGTGTGTGTGTGTGTGCTGGGTGCATTTTTTTAAAGATTACTTTTAAAAGGAATAAAATGTTGCCTTCAAAGTCATTTGATGAATATTTAATAGTTCTGAGTATTGAAACTGCAACGAATATTCAATTGCTAAGCTAAATTATGCATTTATTAAATGTAACAGTGACCTGGCCAAGCAAATGCTGTCAAGTGACATGAACAAAGGGAACATAACTGGTTTGTAACGAACATAGAGAACATTCATTTTTGTCCCCACCAACCATAAACATACATTTTCACTCATGTAAATAACATTTCTGGAATGCATGTGAATCAGAAATCATGTGCCTTTGTTACCATATCCATGGCTGTAGGTTTTTCTGAATGAATATAAGCCATAAAATGGCTGAACAGTTTGTCTAAACAGCACCTCACTCCCAAGTCTGAGCCACAAAAACACCAGGAGTTACTTCTACACTGCAGAATTCCATCTTACGCTCCACAACATTGTATGACTGGAAATGAGACTGAGAAAGCTGCTCTCCCTCTCACAGACACAGATATATACACACACACACATAAAGACTCACTCAGGGACTCAGACACACCATTTGTCTGTGATGAGTCAGGGTGACTGCTGAATGAAAAACCATAATTGTGATCAGTGAAAAGCCTGATTCTCAACTCTCCAGGTCTCTCTCTCCATCTCTCTCTCAATTTCAATTTCAATTCAATTTCAAAGTGCTTTATTGGCATGACCAATATAGGCACTTGTGTTGCCAAAGCAGTGGTTATAACATACAATTATATACAATTAATCCGTTAAAAAATATATACAAAAATATCAGTAAGTGATGTTAGGTGTGTGTGTGTGTCTGACTATCTGTGTGTTGTGTGCATGAGTGAATACTATGTGTCTGCTTGTACGTGTGTATGCTGTGTGTAAATGTGTGCATGAGGTGGTCACACATTGTCCCTCAGATTATGGCAAGAGAACAC
Organism: Anguilla rostrata; assembly: GCF_018555375.3. Classification (NCBI taxonomy): domain Eukaryota; kingdom Metazoa; phylum Chordata; class Actinopteri; order Anguilliformes; family Anguillidae; genus Anguilla; species Anguilla rostrata. Next base: position 17,507,908 of record NC_057944.1, read on the forward strand.
AAATTGTGCTGCTAGTATGCAGCAGCCTTTTTCTTCTCCTAATAGGTAGGGTAATCTATCGTCATTGGGTATATCATTGAATTGGGGACATTTCTGGATTATTTTTTGGTAGAATTTTTGGCGAATTTGGTCAAATTTTGTGCATTCCATTAGGAAGTGTTTTTCCGTTTCAATTTGGTTGCCTTTGCATTGTTGGCACAATCTTTTTTCTTCTGGCAACCATGATTTTCTGTGCCTGCCAGTTTCTATGGCTAAGTATGGCTCTCTCTCTCTCTCTCTCTCTCTCTCTCTCTCTCTCTCTCCTGGTCTTTTCTCTCTCTTTGGCCCACGGTTCACCTGATGTTTGGTTCCTTGACTGTCAGTTCATCTGTTGGTGCTCTTCCTCTGATGCTCAGTTCTCTGGATCTGCCTCCTGCTTCCTGTAGGCCTCGTTCAGCAGCTGGATCTCCTCCTGGTAGCCCGACTTCTCCTGGTGCTGGCGCCTGCTGTTCTGGCGATGAGCCTCCACCGTGTCTGGGATGTGTATGTTGATGTCAGAGTCAGGGTTGCTGGTGGGAATGAGGAGCGAATAGGAGGCGCTCTCGCCCAGATCGCAGGACACGAAGCGGTTCTCCCGGCGAGAGTACCGCAGCGAGGGCGAGCGGGCGTGCGTGGACGACTGGCTGATGTTGGAGATGATGGAGACGCTGTCCATGGCCTCCTCGTTGTCACAGATCTCCAGCACCTCCAGGTGAATCTTCACGTTGGTGTCACCGCCGACAGAGCTCGTCGGCTCCTCCGTCCTGGGCTCGTGCCCCACTGACTTGGAGCGGTACACCTCCACTTTCTTGCCGTTGGGAGATATCTTGAGGCCGTCGCTGCTCACCTCGTAGGTGGAAAGCGAAAGGGTCTTCCCTGTGGGGGCATGGAGAGACACAGTGCCCTGGAACGCACACAGTGGTATGGCTAAGCCTCCACTGGACCTCTGTGACAGAAACACACACACAAAAACAACAAGTGAGCTTGGTTAATGAGAATCTGTCTATTATCTTTAAAAAATCCATAATTGTGTCCAACTACAGATTTTTCCTGTTCATCTGTTTGAGATAGGATCCCACAGCAACATTCAACCATACATCAGGACATTCAGAATGTCAAATTGTCCCCTGTGAGTCTTGTGAAACACCACATATTATATTTGACATTAACAATAGGACTTCTGTGACAAAAATGACCAAAATATCCAGTTCACCTGTGACATTGTATTTCCACATGTGAATATTTTAATTTGCACGTGGAAATATTAAATTCACGCGCGAAACTGGTTTTCGAATGTGAAAAGGCAAATTTCACTTGATTTGTAAAATAAGGGAATAAGCCAAGCTTCTAATGATAATATCTGGAAATATGAACCACTTCATGATTCACTGAGCTGCTCAAATGCCAAATATTTTGTATTTCCAAGAGAAACATTAAAAACAAAATGTTCTGTTCATTAAAACAAATGATGGATAACAAAACAAAACCATTTATAATATGTATCAGATGGAATGGGGAAAACACACCCGTCACAAGTGACTGAATTGAATGAATTTCGACATTTAATTTGGTCATAGTTGGCCGTGCATAATGACCCCTTTTGCATTCGTGGAAATAAATGAAGAAGAGAGTCATCAATAATCCGACCTGACTTCCATCAAGCTGTGCTGAAAATACTGTGTCAATCGATTTAAATAATTCACACGACTCGTCAGCTGCCATGGAAATGGAGTTTAGAGCTGGGCCTGAAATATGCCTTCAGCCAGCCCCAATATAGAGGAGGGAAGAAGAAACACTTTTTTCTTCTTTTTACTCCTTAGAGTCACAGGACATACAAAGAGCAGAAGTTCTGAAGGATAACAGCTTTCTTACTAAATCTGTATGGAAAACTGAATGATGAAAAGGTCATGCAATCAGGTTACCCGTGCAAAACACACCTTTGTCAAGAGCAATGGTGAGTAAAGTAAGGGAATAGAGAACAGAACTGATAAAGGTTTTTTTTAAATGCTTTTAGATAAACTAGCAGCAATATTGATTTCTTTTCACTAAATTTCAGCAAATGTGCTGGCATTAAAACATGCATTTTTTCCTTAAAAAGTTGTCAATCGTAAGTATCTGCTGTGTAGCTCACTTGGTAAAAGTACTGTTTGTGAACAAACATTGTGATGCATTAGTGAGCACTACAGTTTGGGACAAAATTTGACACGGGCTTGGATTTAATCAATATTTGCCCTTAACACTTTGGCACAACACTTTGAGTGTTTCTTCAACACTCCGTTCAGAAATTAGCTTTTTGATTGCTGAACTTATCAAACTGTGCTTCTGGTCAAAAAATAACAATTCTTGCTTTTAATTGCTATTCAGGGCCATCTGGGATTTTGAAGAGAGACTAAAATGGACATAAGTTTCAAATATGGCTTACAGCAAAGAGTTCATTCACATTGGCACTATGATCTTGCAAATTATGGTTACTGTGCTCAAAACAGTTGTTATTTGTTTCATATATAAGGCAAATCCTACAGTCAATGACAACAGACAATGGACATAAAAAGCAAATGTATATTCTAAAGCACACTAATCAATTCTAGCATGTGTCATTGGGCTCTTATACAATTGGACCTACAAAGCATGGTTCTGAATCAGCTCTTCTCACTTAGCAGTGTGTGGAAAGTTCACATTTAAAAAAAAAAAAAAAACATTTTAATGAGATTTTCATATTCTAAACATTCTGTCAGTCAAAGCTTTTGAAGTGTTGTTTGAGTACTGAATGGTGACAGTACTAGTTGCAGAAGACACTTCGGAAACGCAGTCAATAAATTGATTTCATTTAAACTGAGTACATATAATCTTAGTTTTATAGAGTACTTTCTCATGTGATAAATTGAATAGTGAAGATGAAACGGTACATCTTTCACCACCAAAAAAAAAAAAAAAAAAACCGTGTTGTTTAATTATTGTCCTGTTGCAAATGGCTATTCAGAGCTGATGGTAATCTCAGCCATTTTCATTGCTTCCTTTGGAAATACAACCCCCATGGCAACGCCAAACACTTGAATGCGAAAGCTGGACAGGTGCAGTGCCTAGTGGTGGCTCTGCCTGGAGGAGGGGCAGGTCATTTCCTGTGCAAACACCACAATTAGGACAGGGTCATGTAAAATCCGGCCTACTTGTGGTTTCATCCACTGTCATTTTACAGAAAGTAGGCCTTTAGATTTGGAATTAAGAAACACAAAGCACTTAAATACATACAATGCTGTGTTGTAGGTCACCTATTGGCCTTATTATAAACTAATATGGTGCTACTAATGGCAGAGTGTACACTGTTCTTACGAGAATAAATGGGTATCAAAGGTAAAGAATACGATTCCTTCCTGCATTACCTGTCGTGGAGTCCTTTCCGATTTACTTCGACACCACTCCCAGTCAGTGAGCTCGATATTGCGACTCTCCTCATGGGACAGCCTTCGCTCTGGGCCCTCGAAAACAGAGGACGTATCGAGATTGTGGTCTTCTCGTACGGACACAGGGGGTGAGCCGCCGCAGAAGACGCCCTGCTCCTCGGCATTGTGCGTGAGACTGTCCGCTCTCGCTTCGCACGTGATAGTTCCGAGGAGCTCACTGGGTAGAGAGCTGTCCGCACGCATGGTCCTGAACTCGAGATGGTCCAGGCTTGATACCTGACCACCGTCTTTGCTCTCAGAGGATTCACAATTGAACAGGTTGTGGTAAGGAGGTTTTTCGATGGTGGGCGTCTTTGCTTGAGCAATTTTATAAAATCCGTAGCCTTGCTGGAAGGACAGATTGAATTCAAAACCTCTTTTTTTCGCTGTGAAGAGAGTATAGGCGCAGGTTGAATTCTGGATAACTGCGAAACGGCTTCTTAATTTTAATTATAAATTGCATTCCAGAGAATGTATTCAAATTCACAACAAAATATAACTGGTTAGTCAACGACCAGTACACATTTTAAACATACTTTTATTTTTTTTTAAATGTATTTAAATTTTGTTATCTTAAACCCTGGTGCGTATGTTGGCCTAGCCTATATAAACAACACCTACTTATGTATACCTCAGTGCATTTGAGCCTATAAACGGTCAAACCCACTGAACCTATACAAATTGACCTTTATTGTGGTTATTTCTCCATACTCAACTCTCTTACCAGTGGAGGGCTCGCGGCGGCAATTTATGAAGCAGCCGCACGGGAGGTGAATGAAGTGTTCTGACAGGACGAAAACTGGTGTGACCGCAGCAGAGAGTGAGGTCAGGAAAAAACACAGGGTCTCAAGGGACGAGCTCCGTAAGTGGACCGTGTGACTCACAAAGATCTGTACCTGCGGATGGAATAAATGTCAATATAAAAGGGCAGCAAATACGGTTAACGTGGTAACTGCTGGAGGTATAATGGGAGCAAGACTGTCAGTGCATAGCCAGTAGGGAGAGTGAAACAGGCTTCGTTTAAAAATATAAAATGGCCTACGCTTTCTATCCAACTCGAGTTACAAGAACGGCATTTCCCAGTCCCAACGTGCCATATCCTATGCATTTCTCTCCTGCAAACTCATTCCTTCTCAACAAATAGGTAAATAGGCTACTACCACATCTGTAAACAATCGTGAAATTAAAAAATATGAAAGAAACTCAAAGCTTGCTGATATTTTCATACATTTGGGCTTCTTTGCTTTTTTTTGCCTTAAGTTCCTTTTTTTTTGTTGTTTTTTTAGAAGTTTAGTTAACGTTCTAATTTTGTCAGCGCGCATGCATTTGATGATTTTCTTCAAAATAATTGCGGAAAAGTTAGCTCATATTCTCACCGACAGGTTTACAGAAATATACAATTCTTGCATGCCGATAAGGTGAAGCAGTGCATGAGAAAGTCTGTTTAAAACGTGCATAGCCCATTGCTACATAGAAGTTAAATGACAAAGAAAAAACTTGGCTATAATTGCATAGCGTACCCTATTGAGAGAGCTTATCCAATTGACGGGTGTCAGTAGCCCAGGCACTTCATGTCAGAAAACAACAACGAGATCCTTATTAAGCAACACAGCCCGCGTCATATCTAAGCTTTTCATCAAGGTATGTAATCTTGACTTACCATCATAGGCATCCATAAAACAACCCGGACCATCGCCACAATCAAAGAGAAGCGTTTCTGTGCAAAGAATACAGGAGAGTTCCTTCCACTTTGGGCAGCATCCTGGCGGTTAGGGATAGCTGACGTCGAACAAGTGTATATCTCCGCCTTGTTGTTTAAGCCAGAAGGCTCCGAATTAATTTCGCTGTATGTTCCAAAACTTTTATCGAGGCTGTCCCGAGAAAAAGACTGAATTTCACATAGCGGAGCAGATCCATCTGCGTTAAGTCCCCCGGTGATTTCCAGATAGTTTGGATGAAAAGTCTTCTGAGGGTCCCCCAAACATAGCAGGCGATATGTGAGAGGAACAGAGAACGCGACTAGCCCACAAAAACATATCGAGTATAAAACAAAAAGGAGCAAAACATAAGAACTTGTGCTCTCAGCAAAGCAGCCTAAGGTTGTTGGAGAAAAAGACCCCCAGCCGCACACTGGCAGAATGCTGACGGTCAAGCTGACTATCCATACCGCGGCTATCGCCCACATCACCCTCAACGGTCGTCTGGCGGACTGGAATGCTCCAAAACGTTTCGTAATGTAAAATGTGTAGGCTACAATCAAAGAAGCTTTCAAATTGCTCGATACTCCCTGAAAAATATAAAGAAGTCCTGACAAAGTGCACCGTGTTCCGGACCTGGCCACATCATTTCTCTCCCACTGCACGAACAAGAACAGGGAGAGCGGTATCACGCTAATAAGGTCGTCTATAGACATCGAAGCCACAATAAGAGACAGAGAGGTTTTACTGCGCATCTTTGACAATGAGAGGAGCGAGAAAATTCCACCAACTAAAGTAACAGTGGTGATGACAAAAGACAGGCAGAATAAAATCAAGTTAATCTGCCTTTTAGCTTCAGAAGAATCCATTATTTCGTAGCTCTCTGTAAAAAGGTTGGTTTTGTTGAGCGAAATCGAGCTATAGGTTGTCGGCATTTTAATGTCACCTCTACCTTCTGCCCTTTTACCCTTTAACAGACTTCCACCTTGCAATATATAGCCTACTATAAGAAAGTTTGAATCACGCCTACGGCCATTCGTATCATTCCATATAGGTCCAAAGTACAGATAATAACATACAGCCTACAAATGTCTCGCTTCTAACTAGAAAAAAAAAAAGACAAGGCTACTCTCCACGAATGCTGCTGCAGCCCGTTGCAAGTACGGGCGAGGTGTTCAGCAGACGCTCCGATTTAATCATTTTCAGCCGAACGTCGCATCTTTTGTCTCCAGCTGGTCTCCTAAATGTAGATCGAATCATTCGTTTTTTTAAGGCGCGAGGGAGGGTGTGTATGTGACAGAGCGTGCATTACTGCCATCCAGCAGCCTGGCCTCTCGCAGCATATTGATGTACTGTAGCCAACATGAATGAGCTCGCGCAGCGCTCCTGCCCCCTGTCTCCCGTGCCGTTTGTAGTGGGAGGAGTACATTTCCTCCCCTCCACTTCCTTTGGAGAATGCTAATGTGCCCTGGAACTTCCAGAAAACATTATATCATTGTTGGTGATAAGACAAAGCAGTCTATTTATCCAATGAGTTCAAATTAATTAATGCAGAAGATATACCAGGTAGCACGTGGAGAATGGAACTGGATCTAAGCAGTCGATTTAGAGAGAGCCTTTTCCCTATCTAACGTAATCATAATTCAGAAGCTTGGTTTGGTTGAATTTGTGGTTGTGTTACAATTTATTCATTTATCAATTAATGTATTATTTTTAATGAAGCGATAGTAATATTTGCGCACTGTGCATTACATAGCCTGTCTTTATGCTGATGTTTTTTTTGCTGTAGCAGTTGAGTCCCCATCTGGGACATGGACATGGGATTCCTTTGGGTTGTTTGTAACACTCCGGGTAAAGCATAGTTTAGCTATATAAAATGGTAAGAGAGGGCAAATTAAAAACATTTTTTTACATTTCTCACCTAGTCCTGATCATATCAAATGCAGCAGTCTTGTTACAGATTTGATTTTTTGTCCTTTCAAGGTATCAAGTGCTAAGGTCCTCTTCTCTTGTGCAATTTCAAGCATCATTTTTACTCATATGCTTACTGTGGGAAGGGCCTGGGATGGACCAAGATGAAGAATGGGAGGGGAGTGTCAAAGCACAACTCCTTATAAAATTCAGGGTGTCTAGTCGCAGTATCCACATCACCCCATGCACATTACACTTCATATTGCAGTGCATGCATTGGCACAGTCCATTAAATACGATTTTACTTTATATGTAAATGCCTAGAAATATATTGCATAAAGCTTCTTTTTGATGGTATCAACACATCACTGCAACCTATTTAATGACAAAATGTGTTGTCTCTGTCCAGATGAAAATAAATAATCACTGGTTTGTTTAGCTCGCTCGGAGAATAATAAGGCCGGGGTGCAAGGCTCTGTTCATGCAGAAGTGGCCAATTTAAGCCTATGTACATACTATATACAGCCATGCAGACAAAGCATGATGCCTGTGTATAGATGTGATTTGTGTCATTTGTGGTCATGTAATGCACACAATAATGTAATAACAATACAAAATAAGTCCATGCTATGATTTCAAGCAGACAAGGCATTAGAATGAGAGAGCATGATCGATTAGGACATGAGGAAGCAAATGCTGAGTGACAGAATTGATCTTTTGAATTATTTTGCCCTAAATAGGTTTGGGAGCGTCAGCAGTTTGAGCGGTTAAAATAGGTTTTCCCAAATGCAATACCCAGGTGACTGGGAGTCCCATGTGACACAAAAGGGCTGCTTGTTGAGCAACATGGAAGCCCCAGCCCTGATACTCCATGCTTGGATTACAGGGCATCTGGTTATATGTGGCAGGAAGGCTTCTTTCTGCTTTCTGTTCTGTTCAACGCCATGACAGATGGTAGTGCCTTGACTCTTTTTATTTTTTGTACCCAAGGACAGCTGGACCAATACATGGGACCATTTTTGTGAAATGGAGGCCTTGTCCTTGCGCAAGGTTTCTATAAAGCAAGACGCGGCCATTTTCATTTTCTATCCTAACCAACTGGATGGGAAATGTCCTTCATTTACAGGCTCAGGGTTATACTAACAACAAGCTTTTTTTAAATTCTAATCCTCCTGTTCAGGCTGTCAAGTTAAGCTGTCCTTTCTCAGTACTTTCATTGTTCTGTTATATTTGTTTGTTGCAGCAAAACTCATCAGCATATATATGCCAGAGTTGTAACAAACTCTCTTTATCTTTCTCTCTCTGTCTCTCTCTCTCTCTCTCTGAATCGGAATAATGACACAGGGATGTAATTGTTCATTTTTAATATCTTCATTTATTTGTGAATTAATTTGCTTTTGATTTGATTTATTTGGCCATAATTGAGTGTGGAGTCCTGTAACTGAATTTTAAATAAATTGGTGATTTGAATTTTATCGTGAGGAACCTGACATTAGAGTTCAGAAATGATCACCATATTGTGTGTGCGTGCGTGTGTGTGCGTGTGCGCGTATGTTCTCAGAGGAGCTTTTCACGTAGTGTTGGTTTATGTAGTCTTGTAAATGTGCAGAATTGTAATTCTGTGGAGCAAGTGCAGAGAATAACTCAATGAGGAATAAGCAAACAACTTTTATAAGTAAATAACAGAGTAACAAACAGGAAGGAACACAGGATACGAACACTGGGAAACAAAACCAATAACAGCAGGAGCAAAGAAGAAATCAAACACAGGAATATAATAAGCAGAGGTGGGAAGGCTAGGGGCCAGAAAATAAACTCACCCATGAAACAGCTGAATAGTTCCTGGCTGAAGAATGGTGTTAATTAGCAAGTCCATGTGATTGTAAAAAGTTGTGTAAGTTGTGCGGGGTAAGAGCATCTGCTAAATGCCTGCAATGTAATGTAAACAAATACTTCTGAACCTGGATTTCCCACCTATGATCACAAGAGACAGGTAATATGCTGTTTGGGCCGTGGAGGTGTGATTGTCATTTTCTCAAAGATTTCTGTCAGAAAGTGTCTTTCTGAATTTGAATGAGAAAGACAGGCATTCGCCCAGACTGCTGGAATGCAGTGAGGCTGAGGTCTCAGCCTTAAAATACCAGACAAACACCACAGCTTCTCATCTCCACAGCATAACCAATATATCTGCATGCACTGGGAATACACACTCGCAGAATGGCGGCACGGCACAGCATCTTAATCTTAATGCCGTGGAGGAAGTTTGTCTTTAATATAGATAAAGTGTCACTATGTACCCCTTTACATCTAATTCTCCCCCTCTCTGTTTTATGTACCCATTGCATATTCCAAATTCATCTTCATGGCTCTCTGGGCACCAGTGAATATATGGAGGCATCGGAGGCAATTACAGATGTAATTTCATAATGTCATCTCTGTTTCTCCCTCTCTATCTTTCTTTCCCTGCGTCTGTTACTCACTGGCTCTCCCTCAACCTGGAATCATACTGAAACACAAACATTTGTACAGTTGTATGCGCACAAATACATGCGCACACAGATACGTATACAGGAGAAGGTTATTAGTCATATACTTGAATTAGGTTTGATTGATGGAAAATGGAAAGCATCGCATCACTGAGTAAAGGGATTATGTGTGAAATGTAAATTAGCTGTGCAAATACACATGATCAGTCATCAGCACCTGAAGACAGAACACATCCTTCTCAAGATGGAACCAGGGCAGAGTATCTGACACTGAGGCAATTAGACAAGCTGTCTGAGGGGAGGGTACCTTCATCTGCATAAACTTATGCAAATACTCACTCAGACATGTAAGCGCATTCATGCACGCACACGTACACACACACGTGCACACAAACACACACAGGGCCTGTCTGGGACATTGCTTGGTCTTAATTGAATTTAGGATTATGGTGTGCCACTGAGTAAGCAATAAAGACAGGCTGGGACTCTAGCATCACAGTGACCCTCCTCGCAGTGCAACACAAATTTGTCTTGAAATGCTAAAAATAAAGACAATCTTGCAGTAAAGTCCTTTTCAGTGGCTGAGACTAATGTTGTTCAAACTACAATTTTTAAAAATTCTTCTCACAGGCTGTATCAACTCATACCAATGCTAGTATTTTTAATAACAGGTATATGACTGTTTATCAGCATTAGTCATCATATACATGACTCCCATGCATGAACTAGTCCCCCAGTTTGTTTACTCCCATCCCCCCCCCCCTTTTCCCTCTCCCTCTTCCTCTCCCTCAGGGTTAGGGTTTCCTGTGACAGTAACGCAAGACTTTTTACTCCTGCAGCACACTGCCCCTGACCCCATGTTTGGACATGGCCCTGGGCTCCACCGGTCCCTGGACACACTGTTGCTGGCAAGAGAAGCTGCTCAGCTCATGTACCTACCCCACATGGGATGCACTCACCAGATTTCCACTCCCTCACTACAGTGAGAATCCTGCTCCCCAGCCATGGCACATCAGACCAGGGAAGTTCCACTGCCACTCGCCACCTCTGGTCACTCTTTGCAAGACGAAGGATGCACCAGGATCACCGCTGGACACCACCAGGCAAGCCACAGTCACCAACACAAGCACAAAAACACAAAACACAGAACAAACAAAAAAAAGAAAGCAGGAAAGCAACAAAAACCAAAACAAAAGCTACAAAAATTCAAATAAAGACGACAAAAGAAACAATGCAAATGAATACGGCCGTTGCCTGCCACCGACTAAATTAAACTTAACGGAAAGATTTTTTTTGTCCCCTTGCACCTCACCTAGACTGCTTCCTTTTTTCCCCTTTTTTAGCCCAATCCGGAACCTAACAAACAGCGATCTGTTGCGCAGCATTAACCTGCCAGCCAATGAAAAAGGAATGTCAGCTGTGCAATTAACATTCCTCACACGCACCCCAATTCCCTCGTTACACCAGTGCTTCAGGCTCGATCAAGCAATTAGGGAACTGTGCCCGCAACGCCTGACACACAGACGCACTCCAGCTACTAAAATATGACTGTCTAAATATGATACATTTAGATCTCATGAAGCAACATTCACACAATTAGAATCCTGCTCACTTGCAGCATGAACACTTAGGGTTCTATTTTCTGGCCGGAGCATGGCCTGTTGTGAGCCGTTGCACTGACAAAATGGTATCTTTATCATGGATTTTGATGCGCCTTAGCCATTTGGTAATTTCCTGATGTGCATCAAGTGGGAGGAGAGTCACTGCTGGGGGTGTGTCAGTCAAGATCGAGGAGCGGACTGCAGTTTTGGTGCAGCTCATTGAAATTCCCCAGTCCGTCTGGTGTGTAATTTGTGGTATCACAATCCACCTGCTCAGACAAGGTTTACGGTGTAAATCACAGCCCAGCATAGAATGGATTGCTAATTTCAGATTGCTGATTACAGTCTATTCAAAAGCCAATCAACAGTTTTCATGATCATATGTCCAATTTGACTTTGATATAAATCCCAGAAGCAAGAAAAATGCATGCTTTGCATTTACTATTCATCGTCCTTTTTTTTTCTTTTTTATAATTTTAATTTTTGTATTTATTTCTATTTTAAATTGTTTATGGCTATTCTTATACTGCATTGCTGTGCCTGGGTACCGTATTTCCATTTATTTTTCTTTCACCCATCTGTAATGAGAAGAATGACAATAAACACAACTTGAACAATATTTTCATTTTAATTGACTGTAGTTAACATGAGAGCTACAGTACTGGCACAAATTATGGATAAACTTAATTTATCAACATAAGTTGATGAATAATGCAATACGTTTCAAAATTCTGTCTGTATTTTTCTACGTAAAAATGATAGCATTCATGCTAAGAAAAGAAAATAATTTTTGGCTTGTATATGTTATTTCAAATTACTCATAGTCACAAAACATTTTGGCCAAAAAAATTTTGAATAGGGGAGAACCGGCAATATTGTGAAAATTTTCACTTTTTACTGAATTACTCAGTAGTAATGTAATCAAAAGCTGTGAAATTTCACTACAAAGCACGTACACTTGTCTGCTACAATAAATCAATTTAAGTTTGAGGTGATTGCAAATGTTTTGTGTACAATTTAAACAAACGTTAACATAGTCTGTGTGTGGGGCAGTAGTAACAGTAGTGCAGTACAATTGTGATTGTACATTTGATAGGGCTGAGGATTTGTTTGGGGATAATTATTCTTTTTAAAAATCCTAGATAGCTTTAAAGTATGGAAGTCTTGTCATAGCCTGGACTGCTAATATGGTTTGTATTTTCAAACTGTTATGCTTCTAGAATTGTATTTTAAAATTCATTCCCAACAAACAACATCTCATGTTAGAACAAGGTTGGCAGAGGATAATTTCATATTAGACCAATTGTACCTGATATGAAAATTCCAGGAACAGCCCAAAAAGAGGACAAGAAGCTGAACAAAAGATCTGGTCCTCTTTCTCTTTCATGGTATATTGCGTTCACTCTGTGGGAAGGCTTCTCAGCTCCTCACAGACCATTAAGCTGACGTTTGTGACCTGACTGTGTGTGTGTGTGTGTGTTACTGTGTGTGTGTGTGTGCGTGCGTGTGTATGTGTGTATGTGTGTGTGTGTGTGCATGTGCGGGTGTGTGTGAGCGTGCGTGTGTGCGTGTGTGTGTACGTGTGTGTGTTTGCGTGTGTGTATGTCTGCATGAGAATGAAGAAAGACACAAAAGATGTTGCCAGGTGTCCTTTTGGCTTTGAAGTGCAATCACATGCCCCCCACCCCCTGCACCCCTACCCATACCGAAAAAAAAAAATTGAAGATGAAAACCAGTCATCTCCTCAATGGTGCCGTCCAAAGTGAAAGATCAAACAAAACCAAATTTGATATTACACATACACAAACACACACGTACACATGTGTGCACACACACACACACACACACACACACACACACACACACAGGCAGTGCCACACAAAGCACATGAGCACACATAACAGTCAAAGTAGTTTAGATCTCCATCAGACAGATACATTATTCACTCATTTGTCACTATATAGAGTGAAATCAAGATTTAAAACAGACAGGTTGTGTTCTAAGTTGTGACTAATTTAAGGAATGCTGTAAATAAATAAAAATATATATATTTTTCATTATTAATGTATGAGTGAGCTTGTTGTTTTAATCACCACTCATTGGGGGCAGGTGATTCTGGTGCTGCTGTGAGTGTGTGTGAGTGTGTGTGCTTGTGTGTGTGTGCATGTGCTTGAGTGTTTCTATGTGTGTGTGTGTGTGTGTGTGTGTGTACATGTGGACGTGAAATGCCTGTGTTATCTGTGTGTTCCCTGTTATAGATGCCCACCAAAGTGTCAGTTGCCCACCAGAGATGAAAGAAGAGCCTACTTTACTCTGATTGTAGCATGTGTGTAAGTGTGCTTGTGTGCTATGTGTGTTTAAATTAATATTTGATTATGTGTATCTCTGTCTTGTTTCCGTGTAGTAACTGTGTGTTTGCATACATGTATTTGAGCGTTTTGTTTAAGTGTTTGTGTGCATGTTTATTTGAATATTGTGTGAGCATTAAACTGTGTTTCTGTGCTTATTATGTCTTGTGTGCACAGCATGCAGGTCTCCATCTCTCCATCTCTCTCTCTTTAATTATTGATACATGTTGAACAACCCATTGTGCTGACACAATTGAGTCCTTATTAGGACAGACTCTTTGAATCCTGAGGAGAGCACACCTGCTCCACTCCACTGTTTCTTTTATGGACAGAATCATCTCCCAAGCACTGACCCTGCACCAGTTTCACTGTCTGTCATAATAACGGTGGTAGTTAGGATTTGGGTTGGATTGAAGGATTATGGTGGACAGTATGGGGGTGTGAGTGAAGAGAGGGATAATGGGATTGAGGTGGCGGTGGGGGTGGGGGGGTTAGCTAGTGAGGTTGAGGAAGGGGAAGGTGTACCGAAGAGGAGTGAAGTGGGTGGGGGGGTTAGCTAGTGAGGTTGAGGAAGGGAAGTGTACCGAAGAGGAGTGAAGTGGGTGGGGGGGTTAGCTAGTGAGGTTGAGGAAGGGGAAGGTGTACCGAAGAGGAGTGAAGTGGGTGGGGGGGTTAGCTAGTGAGGTTGAGGAAGGGGAAGGTGTACTGAGGAGGGGTGAAGTGGGCCTCTTCTGTAGAGTGGGCCTGGGAGATTCTGCTTCACAGGCTATCTGAGCACTTCGAGGTCAAGACTGTGTGAATATGCATACGGCTGCGCATGCTGTGGTGAGTGTGAGATTTTATGTATGTGCTTCTGTCTGTTCTGAATGTGTCTGCATGTTTTGAGTGTTAAATTGCATACCTGTTAGTCTGTGCATGTGAGGTGACCATGCATGGATTTTGTGTGTGTGTTTGTGAGCATGTCTGTATACAGTATGTGCATGAATGTGTCAGTACATGTGTACACATAGTATGAGATTGTGTGAGCATGTGCACTGGTGTGCATTGAGCCTGCGCATACATTTGCGTGTGCATTAAGCCTGCAGATGCATATGCACGTGTGTGCAAATGTGTGCATCCATGTACGTGTGTGGTGGGAGTTCATGTGACATTGCCTCAGCTCTGCAGAACAGCAGCAGAGCCAGAAATATTCATATAGGTGGGCCTGCCTAGAACTATGTGGGCCAGAACTACCTACTTGGGCATTCACATTTAAGTGTGGTGCTTCAGCCGAGATAAATAGGTGGGCAGGATGACACTCAGGTGGCTGTGGCCCACCCTGGCCCGCTCATCCCGATGCAGTCGCTGCAGAGTCTCGATGATTACACTACCTTCAGTGGAAATAGGAGGCACTCGCCAGGAAGACACTTGAAGACGACACTCCAACAGATGAGTTTAAGCGCATCTCCCTTGTTAACACTGGGCCAGTTGCTACGGAGACGGTGATTGAAGGTCAACCATGGCAAACACAGCGGAGAAGAGGGGGCGGAAACCTTCTCCCACATGACACAAGAGGCACAGGCCGAGTATCCCGCCCGTTTAGCCTTTTAGCGACTGCGAGAGACTCCTCCACACCGATGTTCCCCCGAGACCTGGAGAGCTCAGCCCTGAGCCACATATGAAAGGTCAGGCATCACCCTTTCCACTTCCCTAAGGCATTGCCTAAGATACGCACATGTCCCCAGATCAGGTCAGCCGTCCACCTATGGGCCAATAACCAAATCTGTCTTTGTCAAATCATATTTCAAATCATTTCAAAGCAAGAATTAGCATTCCAAATACAATTTTCCCACAGAAGGACATGTTTTAAATCTGACTATGTTACTGCCACTAGAGGGGTCTATTGGACCAAGTTAGACCAGCACTTCTTAAGACTCCGGAGTTAAATATTTTTATATATACAGAACAACAATGTCCTTCTATTGGCTCTTAAATTTCTACACCTCAGTCTGTCCCTGCTCCATCACTGTGGGGAAAATGCAACTGCCCATAAATATTATAAGTGTTCAGCCCGATTATCCTCTCTCATCTTCTGAAAACAAATATTTAATCAAGAACATTTTGCCCATCTGCTTTTCTAAGTGTCACTTCAAGTTACCCACCACTTTTATCATTCTAACAACCCCCCCCCCCCCCAAACAAAATATTTCCTCCAATTTCCCCTGATTTTGACTTTTGATTTTGGCACCTGCAGTATTGTGGTCCTGCTTTATTTTCTTAAGAAAATCTGAGCAGCACTCCAATTAATAATGATTCTATTTTAAAATGTTTTAGTCCTGTAATTTGATTCAAATGTAATAGATAAATCCAAGACTACATATGCAGTATTTTAGTATGGAATCTCATTTTTTCTAAGGGGTAAATTGACAAAAGAACTAAGAAGATTCAGATTTTTGAAAATGCTGTCAAATACTGGTCTGTCAGATGGTGAACTAGCATCTTATGTTAACATGTGGTCCCATCTCCGTTAGTCAAAGAAGAAAATATTGACATTTTCTTCTGTCCAATTTATTATTGTGCCTATCCTGTCTATCCTCTGGGTGTTTACAACTACAAAGATGCAGTCTATGTGTTTTAAATGTGTTAAGCTGGGGGACAGTCATAGAAAAATGAAGGTCATCCTTCAAAGGCACCCCAAGATGCTCTCTTTCTCTCTGCATGCAATCAACCCGCGGAATCTGCCTGAGTAGAAATGAGAAACATTCTGTTAAGTGCTGGCTGATCACAGTAATGTATTCATGCACTGCATGGCCATTAATGGAATCATTACCATGATAAACATCAAGGGTGCAACAACAAATGGCATTACCATTCTGCTATAAACCAGCACATGGGTTCAAAGCACCAAAGACTAAGAACAAATTTAAAAACCATTTAAAAACAAGCACACACACAAGACATAAACACAAGCACACGTGTGTTGACGTATGTACACACATGCATAAACACACACACACACACACACTGCCTGGGGATATTCAAGGCCTCTAAGGATTTTCAAACAGCAGTGAGTTTGGCTTTATGACTCAAAATACAAGATGAGGGTCGGGAGTTCTGCTGTTTGTCAACCCCCCAGAGCTTGTCAGAAAGGCCACCCAAGCTCCTGGTTGTGCATGCTCCACATGTGTACACACGCTGTGCGCTTGTCTTTAATGAGGAGGCTGGAAATTATTCATTAGCTAAACACCTGCATCTTGTGTGAGCGATCTCTGCATGGCAGTAGAGTTCCCACAGGTCAGATGCACACAGTTATCACAGCACAATATATGAGCGTGTAAAATCAACCACTTTGTCAGAGCACAGTTAATGCTGTTTAACACAGACACCATTAGGAAACAGCCACACTTATTTCACCTTCAGCTTTAGTCTTCTAACTGAATTCTGCACATATACAGGTACAGTGTTCTGGTGTTTTCAGCCAGCTATCAGCAGGCTATTATTTAGTTTCTCCTTTAATGCTGAACGGTGCTGAAGCATAATAGAAATACTCACAGAAATGTGTAGCACTGTATATATTCAAGTTATTCTCCACACAACATGCAATTGCAGGTGTATTAACTGACACCTTTTCAAGAATTCTTTGACAGAATGATGTGGTACAATCACAGTAAATAAATATTTTAAGACTGTGATAATTAACATATTTCAATATCAGTTTTTTATTTGGTATGGATTAAAAATTCTTCTATACGATGGAAAAAGAGAAGTGTGTTGTACTTTTTTATATACGCACTAGAGGGCAGTGGATTTGCATAGTTGCAGGATGCTAAGTTGCACGTGTAATTATATTGTAAACAGAAGCTGATGTCTTATGGAGTACTATTTTTTACCATCATGTATTAAATTATAAGGTAGTGATCAAAAGGTAATATAAATGAACAAAACCATGGATGAATGAACGAATGAATGAATGAATGAAAACAAGAAATTGCATAGTAGCTGCAGATTTATGTCTTTCATTGATCAAACATCTACCCAAATTGCATTGTAAAAACAAACTATTCAATTAACTATTAGTAAAGATTTGAAATAAAATCCAGTGATCATACAACTCCATTAATAACATTTCAAGTGTTATTAATGTGGACCTATGAAGCTAAAAGAAGCAGTCACATTCTGACCAGAACAAAAATGTAAAAAATAATAATAATAAGAAGTATTTTTACTGATGATATCTGTGTATTTTTTGCATCTGTCTTTGGGCTCCTTCCTTTGAGTGTTCATGTTTGATATTCCACTGGTGACCGGAGAAGGTCTGATTTCATGGGATATGGTGTTCTGAGATGGCTGTAGTTTCACAATCGTGCATGTCTCTTGGGTCTATTTGAGATATAAAGTTCTGTTCTGTTCTTTCTCTGAGCTGATATGGTGGAAGGGGTCTGTGGCAGCCTCCCTGGGAGTATGGACCTCATGTGCACTGGGATTGTGTTTCTGCCTATTGGGAAGCAGCTGTACATAAACATTAAACCTCATTGCACAGACGATTAAGCCAAACGAACTTCCGCAAATCGCAAATCTGCTTGTGTTTGAATGCTTGTTTCTTTTCCCTAATTATCTAATGTCTGTAGGGTGCTTTTAGTCTCTATATGTACGTATTGTTATTTAGGGCGCCACACAATACATTTAAACTAATCTGACATAAAATTAATTTACATTTTCTAACATTTATATATTTTGGGTGGGTGTGTGTACATGGTTCAACGAGTTGATGCTTGTATATTTAACACAATGACTAGAGCAACAGCACATACCACATCCTACCATGATGACCTGCTCTTCCAGAGAAGGGGAAAGACACTTGCTACTTGGAACTGAATTGTATATATAGATATATATTACAGTGGGTGGTAGTGTGGGACCTTGGTTAAGAGATTGGATTTTAACTTGAATTGCTTCAGAGAAAATCCACTTGTATAAATCATTTTCAGGCATTTGTTTCACTGAAAAATGTGAAAACCCCACGCAACTACAAAGCACACGAGTACACACATATTGTATCACCCTGACCTAATTTACCCCACTCCTACACTAGACAAGTAACTACAGATGAGTAAAAGGCCTGTATAAAATAAACAACACAGGTAACAAGCTATAATGTACACTCAAAAATAGGAAAATGCTATTATTTTAAATGTATACAATTGCAAAATAATAATTTTATTTTCCAACAGGAGAGGTATCAAATGTATTTGGACAATGGATATTTCATCCAAAGAATCCACCCCTTTCTCACTACAGCTCTTAGCCCTGGTCTTGGTACTCTAGTTGCCAGGTTGTTGCAATTTCCGATGTGCCAGTTTTCCTCCCTCTACCCAGAATGCAGTCACAAAACTTGTTGACAATCTTCCCAAGCATGCTTATGTCACACCCCTCTTTATCGCACGTCATGGGCTGCTTGCATCAAGGACAAAACTTTGGCCCTAGCCTACAGGGCAGTTAATGTAACAACTTCATCATATCTCTAATCAATCTGCAGTCCCTAACCATTACCTTACAATATGTTACATTACATTAACTCTTGCCAGATCTATGCTCTCTGCACCCTTGGGGCAACTGGCTATTCTCTTCTTCCATAGTCACTCCTCCCTGTCACAATGCATGTCTGCACTGGGCCCCCAATGGTGGAATGGCTTGTCATGATGGTCAGGACAGTGATATCATTGTCCATCTTGAGACGCAGCCTGAAGACCTCGATCTTGAGACTGCATCAGGCATCTGGAAAAGAATGCATTCCCACAGGCACTCAATTAAAAGCACTGCAGGCAGAGACTACACAACTGGCCTGACGAAGACAATGAGCAACAACTGGGCAGATTAGGAACCAGCCTCAACTGGGTGTGCCTGTAGGTGAGGTCACCACTGTCCATTAGCCTCAACAGGCTTTGGACAATGACATTAATATGATGATATAAGATGATAATGGACAGCACTGAAATATTTGATTCTGAATCAAAGGACATCAGTGACTCAGATGATGGAGTCTGGTGAGTCTGTAGAAGACCAAGCACACAGAGTATCTTCCCTGAATTCTTACCTTGAACAAGGATGTCTATTAACCCAAAAAGCAATAATAATAATCACGGTGACACTTGTCATTTACAAATGTACATAAATGCTAGCACACACACTCTCTACCTAAGATGCAAGTGCATGCTTATGGACCAACTCCAAATTGAACACTTGCAAGTGCTCGTTTTATCTTTGTACCTCTGGCTGCTTCTCTCTCACGTGGTCTCTCTCTCTCTCTTTCTGTGAATGATATTGAGATGTGAGCGAGTGAACCCAGACCACGGTGTCTGCGGCCTACAAGCTGAGGTGCCAGCACTGGGTATTTATCAGCAGTGCTTCTCTCCATACCCAACATCCCAGCACTGGCATTCTCATACTGGCATAGGCATATCACCAGCCTCTCAGAGGCCATCTGCTCTTCCTCATGCCATATCCTCTCCATCGCCTTCCTCTCATAGAAGCTTGCTCTTTGGGTCAGAGTTCGCACAAGTCAATACGAGGTCCTGGGACACAGCTTTAATCTAAAATGACTGTATGGTTTACTAAAGCTGACTGTGGTTACTGGACCAAAAAAAAAAAAAAGTCAGCCTCAGCTGTAATCTAAGCTGTTACATTTTGTTAGGTTTTTTTTTTACTGTTGTATTTAAAAGTTTACTAATGATAAATATTCTCCAATCATTACCCTATATTGCAGTTAAGTATAGGTAAATAATGAATATGCATATACTGTATACAATATATAAATGTGTTGCCGGAACAACATTAGAAAAGTGTTGTAATACAACAGAGCAATGAAAGTGTTTTTTATTTTCCAAACAAAATTCCTCCTAAGAGTATTGAATTCCGCTACCCATTGCTCAAACCCACATGCTCCACAAACCCGAACATTCACCACACACAAATCATGTTAAAACAGCAACCCACCTCTCACTAGAACACATCTCTCACATGCACACCCAGACGACTCACTAACCCTAACGACCAACCCCTCCTAATGTTTCGTTTCACTGTATAAGCTTATCATGTATATATTACCGGGTTTGAAGTATAAGCCTACATGTGTCAACCAGCCAGAATTCAGACTGTGTGTTTATTTGGAATTAATATTGCCTTGTGGTATGTACATTAGGTGGCAACTTCACTAGGTATACCTGCCTGTTAGCGCAAATAGCGTGCTCCTCCAAATAATGAATTATGTGGCTGGTGCAACTCAATATACAAAGCATGCAGGCATGGTGACGAGGTTAACTCATTTTCTAACCAAATAATTAAATGGGCATGACACACTATCAAAAAGGCTTTGACTATGGAATGATTGCTGGTGCCAGACGTGGTGGTTCCAGCATCTCACAAACACCTGCCTTCCTGGGATTTTCACACACTGCAGTCTCTAGAATTTACAGAGAATGGTGCAATAAAAAAACATCAGTTGAGTGGAAGTTCTGTGGGCAAAAATACCTTGTTAATGAGAGAAGTCAGAGGAGAATGGGCAGACTCTTTCAAGCTAATAGAAAGGCTACAAATTTACAAATAACAGCTGTTTACAACAACAGCGGTGTGCAGAAGGGTATCTAAGGGTATCGAGCGTTGAAGCAGATGGGCTGTAGGAGCAGATGACCATGCCGGGTTCCACACCTTTCAGCTAAAAACAAAATGATGAGACAACAGCAGGCATATGATCAATGACACAGGGTAACTGAACACTGTAAAAATGTTCCCTGGTCTGACGAATCTTCATTTCTGCTGCGACATGCAGATGGTAGGGTCAGAATTTTTCAAAAACAGCATGAATCCATGGATCCATCCTGCCTTGTATCAACATTGCAGACTGGTGGTGGTGGTTTAATGGTGTGGGGAATGTTTTTGTGGCACACATTAAGCCTTTTCATACCAACCGAGCAGGATAATATGTAATTTCATAAAGCACACATCATCATAAGGTGGTTCCACGAACATGTCAGCGACTTCAGTTTGCTCCAATTGTCTGCACAGTCCCCAGATCTCAGTCCAATAGAGCACCTTTGGGATGAGGTGGAATGGGAGCCAGCATGGATTAAAATCCCAAAAGATGGATTCCAGCACCTTGCTGAATCAATGCCATGAGAAAATCTGACTATTACGGAGATAAAACGGGGTCCTACCCAGCAGATAAGTGTACTCAGCAAAGCTGGTCACAGTGCCCACCGAAATTATGGGAAGGGAAGAATGAAATTTGTATTTTTTACTACAGACGTAAGGTATTTTCATTTCAGATGAATATGTGACAAAAGTACAATCAGAAATTGATTTTTCTCAAACCTCATCAGGAACTTCATCCTGCAGCAAGACACACTACCTACATAACCAAAGCATTTATCAATGGAAAAAGTGGAGTGTTTTGGATTGGCAAAGTCACTAAATTTAAATCCAATCCAGCATTCATTTCACTAAAGAGGAGACTGTAAAAAGATCCTGAAACAATTTTGGACAATGAAATGAGTGAACAATATAATGCAGGACTTCCCAGGGAAACAGTGGAGGAAAGGGAACAGTGATGTGGCTGTGGCAAGCAGATGATGCATTGAAAGATTTCTGGTTGAATGTTGAATATTCTGGTGGTTAGCCACTGGAGTTGCTTCATAATGTCGTCTGTGGGTTGCACTTGGACCCATCATCCCTGAGCTATAAAGGGCTGAGCGTACAGGCACAGAGGGGGGGAACAGGAACAAAAGCCAGCTCAGTTTGCATGAAAATTCCAAATTAAAAAAAAAAAATTCTTGTGTGGCTGAATAACTGAATGGCTCATGAATAACAGCTGGCTTGAGGCCGAAACATGAACAGGGAAGATAACATCAATGATTAAGCAGAAAACAAGACGCTTAATAATAAACTCAATAATAAACTTTAATGCGTACCCAAGGCTATGGAGTGAGTGTGTGATGTCAGTGTGTAAAGCATAGTGTTGCATGGAGTCAGTAAAAAAGGGTGTTGTACGTTGTGTAAAAACAAAAGTACAAGCACAGCGTGTACGGGGGAAGAGTAGAGTGAGTGCAGGGTAGAGGAGGAGCCTTTAATAGTAGCGCTCCCTATCCGATTCAGCTGTGAACCACAAATGAGGCAGGGGCGTAACACACATCATTGCAGTTCCATGATCTTCCACATGCTGTTGTCTTTGGGCATTAATCTAGTCTGTAAATTCAGATTCTGTCAGAGCAAACAACATCCACAGTCCCTGTGCTTTCAGCTCTGAGCACTGGATCTGTGTAGGAGAGGGGCCATCTGATCACCACCTGATTCCTATTCTGTGTGAGTCTTGGATATTCAGTCATAATATCCTTTGTTACACATGCAATCTGACAAAACTCCAGAAAGAAATCTCCATTTGTTTTTCCTCCATTTCTCAATTCCTCCTGAATACATATGAAATTGAATCTGGAAGCATACTTGCTTTTACCTTTGATCCAAAAGTTCCTACATGGTGTATTCACCATTCAGTGGGTAAAATGGCAAAAACTATTTAAAATAAAAACTCATGGATAGTGTTTTGTTCGGTCCACAAAAGGGTTTACCAACCAAACACCTTCCCTAGATTTCATAGGCCATATATCTGCTTGTTTATGGGTTTTACATACAGTATTATTTTATGTTCCATTGGACAAACAAAACCACAAAATGCAACTGAAGTGATATATTAACACCTTTAAAGATACATAAAAATCAGTTAAAAAAAAAAAAACATGAAATGAAAGGAAAGGGGAAAAAACAAAGGAAAATATAAGACTCTTATAGAGAAATTCAATTATCATAAGTGTCAAATTCTAAGTGTTGTACCCTTTCAATTTTAGATGGGCCATTTGAGATACCCACCCCTCATGGAAATTGCCTGAATCGTGTTTTCATATGTGGTGTTCATGTTATTTTATTGCATTTTATTTTATTTGCAGCTGTTAAGTCTTGCAGAAATGTTTGTTGAAAAGACTTCCCAGTTCATTACCTATTAAATAAAGATGATGAATTTTCATACAGATAAATATTGTCTTAATGGTGTTCTCCCAATAGACTGTCAACGGCGTTCAGATCCATAGCACGTGCAAACTGCTTCTCTTAGCGGCATCTCTGGAGTAAAACATGATTTATCAGCGTGCATGCAGTGCCACGTGCAGGGGTTCACAATGTACAGCTGTAACTATGCTCGGAGTCATACATTTTCATGGGCATTTCCACAGAAATAATCACTTGGTCCCTGCTTGAATCTGCTGTTCCAGATAATCCTCCCATTTGAGTCAGAACTTTTGGTTTGTGCTCCACCGTGTGGGATTAACATTCCATGATAAAAATGTATCAGAATTCATTTCTTTACCACACCATTCCAGAGCGTGTAAATATACCTTTAAAAAGTATTGTACACCGTACTCTAAGACCATGAGACCGGTGCCACACATTTGTGGGTAGTGGGTACATGATTCACCAAAAATACTCTGTGTATGAAGCAACAGATTATAAATTACAAGCTCATGTTTGTTGAATGAAAAATATAAGTATGGCATGTTCATGAGAAATATTTTTTTTTGTTTTAGATGTAGAAACATTAAGTGTAAGCAATCACTGTAAAAGTTTAGCACAATTTATTTACTGTCATTCTCCATCTCTCCCTTCTCGCTGAATGGGCATGCATGCACTGTCCAACATGTCCCAAATTTGATCCCAGACGCTATGGGGACCTGCAGCATCTGCTCGTGAAACCGATGAAAGGCGTATGGCGCCTTTTTTCTTTGCTTGTCGTCTCAGATTCCGGGAGTACTTTACACTCCACATAAATTCCATCCACTTTCTCTGTAGCTGCTTGTTAAAAATAACATGCCTCAGCCTTATGGAGCTGTGTCGAAGCCAGCGTGCAGACACGGTCATCCTGAGACAGAGGAGAAAATACCAGAAATGCATGCACACTCAAAGACTCTATTCAAAGTGAGTTTGGGGTGGGAAGGGGCTGTGGAGGAAATTGAAAATGAAAAAAAACAAGCCTGAGGTGGTCAGCTGCAGGTCTCCGGAGGACAGAGAAGAGGAGATGCTGTCCTGCTACGGAGGACCTCTAACTGACCGCATATTAACTGCCCCATTTTGGGGGCATGGTTATTGTCTCTGTCCAACCAGCTGCTGGACAGGCTAGGCCTCTGATGCTTCATGAGCACATCTGCTGTCATGCTTCAGTCATCAGGACCCCCACATCACTGGTTTCTCTCAGAGGGACACCGTCGTTTGCAAGCACTGGGAAAGCACAGCAGCGCCCAGTGTAAAATTCTGCTTCCACAGAATGCTTTTGAGTCAATACAGTAGAGGCATCAACGCTAGAATTCCCTGTAGCATTTACATGGTAGATGATCGGAGCAAAATTTGGAATGTGGGAGGGTAAATGCAGATGGCTTCTATGTTTGCCCACACTGTGACAGGGTAGGCAAAACAAAGCTTGATACCATCTGGAATTTGGTGAAGGTCTGTTGCCAGTACCAAGCTGGCCCACCAGCTGGATATGGTCTTGCCTGCATGGTCGCTATCTCGAGGGTGGAGGTAGCAAGGTCAACTGGCAGGTTAGAGAAAGAAGCAGGAGGAGGAAGAGTAGAGAGAGCAGTGCAGATGAGGGAGGATTGTGACAGAGTAGAGAGATTTCTCCTGAAAGTTACTGTGGGTGAGCTGTTAAATGAGTTATGGGGGAGTAAGCATGAGTAAAAGAAAGAAACAAGTTGTCTGAGACATAGAGGGGTGTCACTGTGAGTTGGGGAATGGAGCAGCTTCTGGTGAATACAAGGTGTAGTTGGTTACCAGCCTTGTGTGTGGAGGGAGAAGACTGGGAGAGGGCAAAAGACTGGAAGAGTGAGGCAACCCTGGATAGTTGGGAGGTCTCTGGTGGGAGGCTGAAGTCTCCCAGTAGAGTAGCAGGAGTGCCATCCTCAGGGAGGGAGCTCAGGAGAGTGTCCAGCTCATCCAGGAAGCAGCCGAGTGGAACTGGAGGAGTACAGAACAACAATCTGGAGTTGTGTAAGATGAGTTACAGTAACTGCATGAAATTCAAAGGTGGAGGGATTAAGGTTAGGACTGGGGAGGATGCAGAACTTCCAGGACAGGGAAATGAGCAAACCAGTGCCCCCGCCTCGGCCACAGGCCCTGGGGGTGTGCGAGAATGAGTATCCCGCAGACAGTCCAGCTGGGGTGGCGGTGTTGTTGGGAGTGATCCAGGTTTCTGTGAGAGCCAGAAGTCAAGAGACTTTGTCTTGGAAAAGGCAGTAATGAAGTCAGCCTTCTGGATAGCTGACTGTCAGTTCCATGGTCCCCCCACAACAGTTCCTGAGAAGTGGACAGGGGTGGGTAGACCAGGTTAGATAGTTGCGCCTGCGGTAGATGGCCTGTCTGGAGCGAGGCAACGCGCACAAGGGAATCGGGGTGAAACACAGGGCAAACTAACGACAAGGCTATGGCAGCCTCAGCTGGAGTTAAAAATACAGGGTGGCAATTACATAATTGCATTGAGCTCGTTAGGGCAGAATAGGACGTGACTGCTGTTACTAGCCACTAGTCTCACTAAGCTGGACAATTAAGAGATACTGAACTAACGCAACTATGTTCTCTAACTAACAACTGAAATAAATTAAAGAGAGATTATCTGAACTAACGCACAACTATGTTCTCTAACTAGCAACAGCAACAGCTGGGACAACTGAAACAAATTAAAGAGAGATTATCTGAACTAACGCACAACTATGTTCTCTAACTAACAACAGCAGGAACACATTAAGTAAAGATATGTTTATCTGAAATGTGGAGTAGTAGCGACGACACAAAAAAATATAATATTATGAATTTAGCATTTCCTTATAACTGAATTTGGTTTTATTAATTTAAGCAAAGGTTAGCAGAAGAGATAGATTAAAATAAATTATTGAATTGGCAAAATCCTCTGTGAAAAGAATGAAGGGAAAGAAGAGAACCTGATCCCTGAGAAACATTCTCCCTTGGGGATACAATCCAACAGGAGTGGATAATGAAAACAGTGAGAACTAAACAATACGCTGAGTTAACCACTTCATGCATCCTGTTTGAAACCATGTAAATACCATTTTTTATTTTATTTTATTTATTTAACCTTTATTTACCCAGGGTAGGTTCGCTGAGCATGGATGCTCTTTTTCAGGAACGCCCTGCTTCACACTCATACACATTCACACCTGGGAGCTGCTCAGTTCAACCACAATCTTCTATTGTTGGCCACTGAGCAGCTCCACTGAAGGGAGAGAACATTTTTTTAGGCAATTAAATCAGGGGATGATTAGGTGGCAAGTTTTTTGCGAGAGCCAGATCTTGGATTTTAGCCAGGACACCGGGGAACCCCCTACTCTTTGCGATAAGTGTCATGGGATCTTTAATGACCACAGTGAGTCAGGACCTCGGTTTAAGGTCTCATCCGAAAGACAACATCTCCTACAGCACAGTGTCCCCGTCACTGCACTGGGGCATTGGGGCTTATTTGACCAGAGGGAAGATTGCCCCCTGCTGGCCCACCAACACCACTTCCAGCAGCAACTCAGTATTCCCTGGTGGTCTCCCATTCAAGTACTAACCAAGCCCACACTTGCTTAGCTTCAGGCAGTCGGCAGGAGCAGAGTAAATGGTGGTGTGGCTGCTGGCCAAATGATACATGCCACAGCAGAGCAGAAATACAGTACAATAAAATTTAGATCTGAAGTTAAAATTATAAAAGGAGTAGTTTGAATGCTGATATTTCCTCATTTTAATGAATTATCTGATGCAGTATGAAATTTCAGTCCACTATTTTAGAGTAATGCCCAGTATGAGACAGTTTTAATAGGTAAGGTATGGTGGTATAGAATGATACTTTTGTTTGATGAGAATCATAAAAAAAGCATCACACCATACAATACTGATACCCCCGGGGCTAAGAATTAAGGTGAGAAGGTTCTAGTTTGGGACAGTTTGATTGCGATACCTTATAAGGAGAAGAGGCACATCAAACAAATGGCCTGTCAGCGGAATTCCTTTTCTCCACATATGTTACACCTGCTACACAGGTAAGTTTGTTCACTCCACCCCTGTCATTTAAATTATAACCACCCCTTACTCCCACCCAAACCTTCAACCAATAAGCACACACACACAACCTTTGGAGTCATCTACCAATATTACACCAATATAAATCAATAATAAAATATAACTGCAAACTAAGAAAGAACTAAAGATTTTTCAACAATTTATTTTTTAGAACAGCCGGTTTTTTACTGGTACCAAGCAGCCCTGTGTGTTCAGGTCTCCGGATATTATAATCATTATCATGTTTGTCCATCCTCATCACCAAGGAAACAAGATAATGATGTTTACTGCACTGTCTGTCAGAAATCTGCACTGTAAAGGAAAAAAAAAAACAAGTACCAGCTGAATTCTTTAAGTTATTGACTGGGATACTGCAAATATGTACATCATAGGCATGCATTTTATGAAGAATGTATTATAGTAGCATGTATTTTCACTGCTGCTATAACACACCTTTTGTTTAAACATCTATAATTATCATAAAGTTGCAGCAAATAAACCAAAAACAAAGAATATATACACAAACATTATGAACTGTGGGATATTAAATCAAATGAATAAAATAACTTGCTGGGTTCAGGCTCATGAAGACATAAAACCACTCTCTGAGATACTGATATGGCAACCCAGCGCAGTACTGGGGTGGAAAGTTACAGGAGGAATGTTCTCCGTGGTAGTAGTGTCTACATCAGGGGTGGTAATCTCAAGTCCTGGAGGCAGGCAACACAGCCAGGAGATTTGATACAGATAGAGACCAAGGCCTGTTCTAGTCATCATAAAGTAACATAGTGTAACATAGTCACTGAGGGCATCCTCTAAACCTACCAAAATTAATACAGATAGTCCCCTCAGTCACATGGAAACTTAAGAAAATCAGGTGAAGTGCCTTGTGGTACAGTGGCAGTGGTCACATCTGGGGCCTGACCCCATGATCCTCTGGTCTGTGGATTCTTGTGGCAATAAAATAAATATAGTCATTTTTCATTTGTGCCGGGGAGTGATGTAACATGGATAGCAGGCCTCAACACAGATTCATTTATGCTGCAGGTAGGCCTGTTTCACGACGTTTCAGGAAAAGCAGCAGCTATGCTTTCGAACCACAGGCAGCCAATTGTAATAGGATACTATTGCACTTTGAGAAGCCTCCCTGTGAAGCCCCCAACAGCCCCAAGAGGGTGGACTGATGCCAGTGCACTAAGGGGTGACACACAGCCAAAAGATAAAGCCAGCACTCCCGGGAGGACGGTGCTATTAAAAATAAATTTTTAACAAGAGAATGAAATGTGCTGGATTACTCACAGTGAAGGAAATTAAATTCTGAAAAGAAAGAAAGAGAGAGAGAGAGAGAGAGAGAGAGAGAGAGAGAGAGAGAGAGAGAGAGAGAGAGAGAGAGAGAGAGAGAGAGAGAGAGAGAGAGAGAGAGAGAGAGAGAGAGAGAGAGAGAGAGAGAGAGAGAGAGAGAGAGAGAGAGAGAGAGAGAGAGGTTTGCCATTAGTGTAATGATCACTTAGAGCAAAGCCAGGATTTAATTCCAAATGGAACCCATCTGGGGTGTTGTTGCAGGCCTTTCTTGAAATGTGATTTGTCTGTGCGGGGGGCCAGTCTGGATTTCCTCAGGTCAAAAGAAGAGAAAAACTGAAAGATGTAGGACTATTTTGATATGGACGGCCAGCTACTGCCACACGAGGTATGATGGCAGCAAGGTGGCACATGATTGGGCCCTGCTGTTTAACACTGAGAAGTCTGGGGCCTACTTTCCCCATTTTGGGGGGCCCTTGGATTTTTGCTTTTCTTTTTTTTTCTCATCAGGTCTTGCATATCATTACTTTAAGTACAGAGACTGTATTATGGCAAATGGACAAAAAACTGAAAAGCATATTGAAATTTTACTAAATTTATTGATAAAACATGCACACATCAAGATGGAAAACTTTTGAATTTATAATATTGATTTTTATAGCCTTGGGTAAGAAATGCACTTCAAATAAACATGACAAACCACACTAAAACAATAACTATATTCAAAATAATCATCAGAATTTAGCTATGCCAGTGCTCAAAACAGTTTATTACTGTTATCTTATATATATATATATATATATATATAAGAATGTATAAGAATCCTTCAAAGTTTAGGTGAACTGAATATGTCAGCCCAAATTCAAGTCACTGTATTTCCACACGTCATATCTCACTCATCCATAACACATTCTTAATCCTTCTTAATCTTCTTAATCTTATCCCTTATACGCCACCTTTTTAGTCCCAGACATGTTATCATTCAAAAATTTACCCAAATTCATACAACTTTGTTTGATAGTTCCTCAGTTATTCCACTATTTTCCAGTTTTTCTGTAAATATATCATTTCTGTAAGCCATGACATGTTTCCCTTACATGTATAACTATTGAATTGATGATTTAAAAAAAAAAAGTGTTCAAGAGACGCAGGAGGGATGCCTGGATGTAATGTTTTTTTTTTTTTTGTTAACACTTTTCAACATTATTCCCATTTTTTATGCTTTTCAACACTATTCTCAAATGGTTTACAATTAAAAAATGCATTATTTTTTAAATGAAAAATTCAGGAACTAGAGTGCAGAAGACAGTTTAGCTTAGATGATTTATGTGAGAAAATCAGTCATTAATACATGCACACTCTATCCTTAGATGACTTAAAATGCTGCTCTTTGGTGTTCTTTGCAAGAACTACCATCCAAAACTACTTCTACTACTGCTATTATTATTATTATTATTATTATTATTATTATTATTATTATTAATAATAATAATATATTTTGGGAAGAACATGCATTCAATAAAACCTCCAAATCCAGAAAAATCTTTGTTGAATTGAGGGTATGAAATGTGGAATGCTGTAAACCTTTCAATAAGTTATTACAATTTTGGCAGCTTCTCTTCTGTGCCAATTTTTTCCAAAGAGAATTAAAGAAAATATGATGTAGCCTACAAAAAATTCTACAAAAATGCTAATAAAGCTGGTTGGTTTGATAATATCAGGGTGTATTAAAGGATGTTGTAAATTACAGGATGTAGAAAATTGCAAAACAGACCAAGACATGTAATTTTATTATAAAAATATAAGCTACAGTTCCAGGGGAAATAAATGAATAAATCACGCTCATATATGCAGCTATTACCATGCGCATGCATTCAGCTTTAAATGGAGCCTGTAAAATTCCTGTCCTATTAAATCCTACTACAAGTTCAAACAGCCTGCCAATGCTAACATACCATTTGACAATTGCTGCTCTTGAGCTTCCGCAACAGTGATTTATCTCCATCACTAACACAAGCGGCCAACTTCGGAAGAGCTTAGTTAATTTTTGAGTCCGCGATTTGACGGCGAGTATCACAATATTAGCCTAATGTAAAACCAGAGGGTGGTGGGGTGACTACAACTATTCCGTCCACAACACCGAGCACAAGTTGGTGTCATGCACCTAGTAAATCCTACCTCCACAGGATCATCTGCGTCAGGGTGTTAGAATAAACCACGGCATTTACTTGAGGCAAAATCCATTCCCGAGCTATTTAGGATTGACTGTCAGCGCACTCCTTACGAGACCACTGAGGCGGCTTGAGCGTCACTGACAAGATCTGTAGGCTACTAAACGCCGGCTTTTAAGATAGTCAACGTCGGGTACTAGAGCCATTTAAGTACTTCCTCGGCTAGATAATTATTTGTATGCTGTTCGTTTTAGTTTTGCGTGCTGTTTGTCGGTTATTTTGGCACACAGTAAGCCTATACTGAATCAGCGGCACTTCAGTATTAAGGGATTGATGATGGTGTCGTGCCGTTAACAGGTAGAAAAAGACCCTCCGTTTCTAGTAGGCTACAGAGGGGAACGCATTTTTTTAAAACCAGCAAGAACCGAAGCAGAGTACCTTTTTCGCTATCGATTTTCCAGGTTGTTCAGCGCTTACTCAAGAAGGTTGTTCTTTTATGGATTTGATGACTGTTTGATTGGTCGGTGATGCCCATTTACATCATCGAGCGAAAATTTCCAGAGACACCTGGTAAGTCAGTCCCGCCTGGAAAACACAGGTTTTTAGTACTGTAATGTGCATATCTATAGCTAGCGATCTTGTTTGGACTGTGCACCGGTTGCGTGCATTGAATTATTTATAATGCATTTATTTGCAACTACGTTGAAATACTATCAATGCAATAATATTGCCCGATCACCTGTTTCATTAATCTATTCATATAATGCACGGTACCCTCCTATAAGCAATTTGAAGAATGTAACCCTATTTCTAATAGAAACAGTGCAGCTGTTATAGCATACAGCGGTCATTATAGCCGAATAGTTCATCGATATTGCTCAGACCTTATCAACCTGCATTGATACATGTTAATAATCTGAATTATTTACATATAGAAATATATCTATAGATATTGATGTATATATCTCCTTTTTCATCACATGGAATAACAATTTTTAAAAATTGCTAACGGTCACCATATAATAGCACAGAAATTACGTTTCAAATGTATATATATGCAATGAAATATGAACGGGGATTAACAGTTTTTCCTGCTTCATTCCATTCTCTTTTAAGTATTTCATAAACGCACTGTCCCGTAATTGGAGATTTTATAGCCTACCTTTTATGTCTTTTATCATCAGCTGGACATTCTCAATGCATCCAATGTTTCTGAGGAACTTAACATGCAAGCTTTGTATTTCTTAGTAACTTTACACAAGCTTAGTGCCTGATCGCTGTTTGAAATTGTTTTCTGAGTTTTTGGGGATTTCGCTCAACCAACCGAGCGCTACAAGTCGCACAATCGAATTAAGAGCTGTAAACGCTCCAGTGTGGCAACATCAATAAATCTAAGAGGATGTTGTTTCGTTTGTTATTGCAGACACTGCAACAAAATATGCATAAGATTCTATACAAGTGTCTTATAGGAAAAACTAAACTTAAAAGAGCTCAGATATGCTGTAGGTAATTGGAATTCAAAACTATTTTCATTATTTTATAGCACTAGCTGTTCTCAACATAAGTGATGCAGACCGTTCCCCGTTTGCACTAAGCGCTGTTACTTCACTCTCAAAGCGTCATTCCTCTCTTGGCCTTTGAATAGACTACGGACCCCTGCCATGTGAAACAACTCCTGGCCGCAGTCGGCACCAGAGCTGCTGTGAGAATAGTATTGTAAAGGAGCCTCCTCTGGACTCTCAACGAGGCGCGTGACTGTCAGCTAGCTTTGACACGCCGGAGCGTGTCAGTTAACGCTATCGCTGTCTTTCTGTGAATATCAATCATACGCTAGTGAAAGGAATGGCAATATGACACGGATGATAGCGGGAACATGGGTCTGTTCAGGCTTAGATTGGCTCCCAAGTGATGTCATGCCATTTAACCCTGGGGGAAAAACTGGTTGCACCGCGTAAAAAAAAAAAATAAATAAATTAAAAAATCAATACATTTATAATATAATAAATTGCAAAACCTAAGTGGTTTAGTAACATGAAGCTACATTGATTAACCATTTCTGTTGTATAAAGGACATGACTACTGAAGAAACAGCTCAGAGGCAGGACTTATTTTACTGTCTTCTTATAGGCCTAGGTATTAACAAATTTGCCTAATAAGTTCTTCTACCTCTGTAAGCTACTGTTTTGCAATGTACAGAAAGAAGAACAGCATGTGTAATCAAAAATAGCCTGTAGTGTCTCGTCTCTGAACACATGGATATAATAACTGCGTGTCCAACGTACTTTTATGAGATAAAGGATAACAACAATTTTTTTTAAAGCACAAACACATTCTGTAACAGGTTCCATTGGAACACATACACGCAAGCACGCACACACACGGTAATTACCTATGGCATATTTCTTGCAAAATGTAATCAAATGGAGTGAGTCATTCTTCACCTGACTTTCTGGCTCCTGAAGCCCAAGGGTATGAGGGTTCTGAAACACATTAGAAAAATACACCATAAGAATCTCATTACAAATGTAATGTAATGTAATGTAATGTACAAATCAGAAGCCTTCGTCTTGCCCCCCCCCCCCACCCCCAAACACACACACACACACACACACACACACACACACTCACTCACTCAGGGGAAGCCCCCTGGCAGAGAATGTCATCCGCGTCTTCAGAATGGACAGATACAGGCTGAAGCCACTTCTGTGAGAAGTGTCTCTCTCTCTCTCTGTCTCCCTGTCTGCTTCAAAGGGGAATTTAAGACTTTGTCCTCAGGTTGGGTCTTTCATCTTAATGAGTGCTCGAAAGGCCTGCCGTAAATACAGTCAGTCTGCTTCACTGCCAAGGATCAAGGATTAATTGCTCTGCAAGATAAACTAAACAGTGCACTGGGAACTTTGCTGATCTCCTTTATCTATTCAGTGACAGACACGGCTCAGACGAGGCAGGGAAGGTATCTAAAATAACTCACACGTACTCTGGACTTAAAGTTTGGACATTTTTATGCATCAAATACCCTTTTTTATGGTTTTTTCCCCCAGTGATGTCAAAGTCGTCCGTTATAAAGGGACACATTTTTGACAATACTTTTTCATTGAAAATTTTTTGTTGGTT
The DNA here is from genome assembly GCF_018555375.3 of Anguilla rostrata. NCBI lineage: Eukaryota > Metazoa > Chordata > Actinopteri > Anguilliformes > Anguillidae > Anguilla > Anguilla rostrata. The sequence continues at coordinate 17,542,117 of NC_057944.1, forward strand.
ATTCAGGTGACTTGACACAGGCTGCACTTGAAGGACAGACTATGGCAGAGAACAACACTCCCAAGTCTGCCAAGAAGCTGCGATGGACATCCCTGGAGATTGGACTTATAACTATTGTGTCACTCCTCTTTATTGTACTGGTTGCTTTGATTGTCCTGTTTGCAACACAACGGCATGGTAAGTGGAAGTGTGTGCTTATTTAATGAATCATAATTAGATTTTGATGATAATGAGACAAAAAGGAAATGGCAATTGATGACAGCCAGTAGTGGGATGCAGTAATATCAACACTGTTGGTGTACCTTCAGTTGAGATCCCAAAAACAGATCCAGCGGCCCTTGGAGGCTGTAGCGGATGACAAACATAAACAGGCCCTTGCATTGACTGCATTGACTGTAATTATGACACTCAATAAATGTTTAATAAGCTATTCCAGGCAGAACACAAGCACACAAGGATTTCTCCATGGGAATGTGAGTGTGTGTGTGTGTGTGTGTGTTGGGGGGGGGGGGGAGTGGTTAGGAGGCATGGCACCTCAGGATAATAAGGAGAAAGAGGAGAAATAACTGCATCTCATTTCCCTCCAAAAAAAAAAAACAAGCAGTGAGAATGGCTGGCGAGTCTTTGCTCTGTCTGCTGATAACCCTGTTATAAAAGGAATGATTTCCCCCACAATATTGTGCTTGTTTAAAATCCTGCGCAGCTTTATATCATCGGCGCCCCAGGAGACAGATTTGAGTGTGGGTTCCACAGCATTCCTTGGTGACTGCACTTTCAAATGCAGTGCAGAGTGAGTGGTATGTGGTGGTGAATATTTTAACATGGGCTGATGTGAAACACATGGCTGAAGGTGTTTGTGGTTTTCTTCACAGATGCTGTTTGCACAAGCGCAGATTGCACCCAATCAGGTGAGTTGAATGACATCAATGTCAATGATATTAACATCAATCACCGATTCTAATAAGCTTTTGCAATTCACTTGCTGCATAATGGTTATTATCCCTAATAAATGCTTTTAAACCCATTTATGGCATCTAGCAATTCAAAGATTTTAACTGGACTCTGACTTTGTTTACTGAATAATCCAAAAAAATTTCACAATCTGGCTGTAGCACCTCTGTTTGGACACTTGCCAGACTCATATGGGGTTAATGTTCTTCTGACTAGCTGAGCCTAATAGGGCTTTTAATCCCGGTGCTGTTACAGCTTCCCGCATCATTTCAAACATGGACCCCAGCGTTAATCCATGTGATAACTTCTACCAGTATGCTTGCGGGGGCTGGCTGAAAAGGAACATAATCCCAGAGACCAGCTCCCGGTACAGCACCTTCGACATCCTGAGGGACGAGCTGGAGGTTGTGCTGAAAGGTCAGTGAAACATTGATTTCATGTAGATGAAACATTGACTGAGTGTAGGTCAAAGACTGGCACAGCAGTGGTAAAATATTTACACTGGATTTTGCCAGAGAAACATCCTCTTTATTAATGAATACATTTTTATTCATTTATTTTTTGTTGCAGATGAGCAATGTGCATAAGCAAAAAACAAACATGCGCATTGCTATGTGTTCTCACACTTCGAGTCAAGCATGCTGGGATTGATGGTGGGGGGCAATAAGGGGAGGAGGGGGCAGTGTCTGGCTTAACCCTGCTCAGCACTTAGGTCGAGGTATCCGGAAGGCCCTGTAGCCCTGGTGGACATGATAGAACTGAGAGACTCATTAGTCCCACAGTGGCACCTGATTTACTGTCTGTGGGGATCCTGTTGCAGGGGGGGATCAACATGTTCAGTTCTGCACAGGCCTCATGTTCTGGGTTTTTTAGAAAGGACAGTGGAGTCCAGGGAGTCTGACTAAGCAGACTTTAGCAGAAGGGCTTTCTGTTCCATTAAGGGGGTTAAACATTAATGATTAGGTGAGGTTCCAGGGGTGGTGGTGTTGTTAACACTGCTGTGCACTTTAAATGAGTGGAAATTTGAAGGACTGTCACCCTCCATCAAAGGAGACTGTTACTTCTTCTTCAGAGACTTCCTTCTGATATAATTACATTCATGAAGTCATTTTTATTCAGCACTTTTCTGTAGGAAACACTGTCTATTAGCATAACCCATGCCAGAGTGGAATCCTTGGACACCATATGTGTAAAAAGGCAGGCTTGAAGGATTGTAGAAAGAAGCCAGTATTCTCTGTGCCAAGCTAAGTGTCCTAAGTTCTATAGCACTTAGTCAACATAATACTTTCTTGAAAATGGGTAATATTCAGGGCTTCTATTATGAAGTGAGCCCTTTAATTTCATCGCTGTCATGGATTCATTCAGTGATGGCCAGGTTACTGAGAATAACACATTCTATCAAATTCAATAGAAAACAAACATAACAAATTAAATATAGCAAAACAACCAAACCCTGCCAAAATTGTGGGGAGCATCTTGCTCTGGGCCATGTAAACTTGCTGGTGCAAGATCAAAATTGTTTTGTCATGGTTATGTTTAGCACAAAGCTGTGCATGATGTGTTTGTGTGTGCGTGTGCGTGGGTGTGTATGTATGTTCATGCATAGGTACATGAAGCTGACCTGTTGGCTTAAATTTGTTTGTCTGCTATATCTGATACACTGTTCCTGGCCCAAGGCCCAGGTGTTTCAAACTAAGTGTGATCTATCAAAGAAAGAACGCACCATATTCATGAAGTACAGTGAAGTGTGAAGTTATCCATACAATAGTGTAGAGCACAGTCCTGCATCTCATCACGTACACTGTATTATATATATACATATATATATATATATATATATATATATATATATATATATATATATATAGGCAAGGACATTTCTTTCTTGATTTTGCTCTGTGCTGCACAGAGCTTTGTAATCAAACAATTCACATGTGGTTAAAGTGCAGATTCTCAGCTTGTATTAAAGTATTTTTTTGCATGTTGGTTTCACCATGTAGAAATTACAGAACTTTTTATACATAGCCCCCCCCCCCATTTCAGGGCACCATAACATTTGGGACAGATGGTGTCCCTGATTAGTCAGGTGAATTCCGTAGTGCAGGTAAGATAGGAGAGCTTTCTGTATCTAGTCTTGATTCTAGGCTTGTGACTTCAGTGTCTGTTAAAGTCAATGAAGTTGTTATGAGGCTGAGAAAAAAACAGTCAGAGCCATATGCTAAAACTTTGACTTATAAAAATGAATGTGGTTTGGAACATATTTAAGAAGAAAGACAGCACTGGTGAGCTCAGTAATCGTGAAGGGCATGGTAGGCCAAAGAAGACCTCTACAGTTGATGACCGAAGAATTCTCGCCATAATGAAACAAAACCCCAAACACCTGGCCTACCAATCAGAGGCACTCTTCAGGAGGTGTGGATGTGTCAGTGACTACTGTCTGCAGAAGACTTCACAAACTGACATACAGAGGCTACACTGCAAGATACTAATCTAGTTAGCCACAAAACAGGATGGCTTGGTTACAGTTTAAGAAGTACCTAAAAGAGAAAAGTTCTGGAATAAGGTCTTGTGGACAGGTGAGACCAAGATTCACTTGTATCAGAATGATGGCAAGGGTGGAGGCCAAAACAAAATAGCCCCCCCCCCCAAAGTATACAGAAGCATCTTATCTGCTCAAGTTCAAACTCATTGGATGGCACTTCATCCTACAGAAAGACAGTGATCCCAAACATACTGCTAACACAACAAAGGACTTTTTTGAAGCCAAAAACTGGAATATTCTTTACTGACCAAGCCCAATCTGAATCCAACTGACCATGCATTTCATTTGCTGAAGAAGAAACCTATGGCAACTAGTCTCCAAAGCAAGCAGGATCTGAAGATGGCTGCAGTACTGGCTTGGCAGAGTATCGACAGAGAAGACAATTAGATGCCTATGGGTCACAGACTGCAAGCAGTCATTGCATGCAAAGGCTTGCACCAAAGTAGTTAGGGTGCTAAATGGGTGCTAAATTAGCAAGAAATGGGGCAAAGAAGTGAGAAATAGCTTAAGAAAAGTTTAAGATTTCCAGATGCAGTGCTCTGTACACACTCAGAAGGTTCTAGCTGATGGGCAGTAATGTTAACAGGAGAAGACCAGAAAGATCAAGAGACTGAAGACAAATATTTTGTGTTGTCTAGCAAGGGAAACCATCATAAAACCGCAACACAACTGCAGGAAGAACTCAGCTAGAGAGAAACCAGTTCCCCTGACTACAGTAAAATGGCAACTAAACTCTGCTAGTCTAAAAGGATGTGCTTCTGCAAAAAGACCTTGCTATATTCTGCTAACAAGAAGAAAAGACTCCAGTTCTCATACAATTTTCCTGTTAACATTGCTGCCCATCAGCTAGATCCTTCGGAGTGTGTACCCAACACTGCACCTAAAAGTCTTAAGCTTCTTTGCAATTTCTCGCAGGGAATACCCTTGTCGCAAATATGTTTACTCGGCCTTGCACATCTAATCTTAACACCTTCTTCTTTGCCATATATCTTGCAGATTTAGTGTTGTGTCTAAGATTATGTATTATTGTTGGCGGAAGCAGAAAAAAATGTTTATTATTCAATAAATGCAACAAGTAGTTTCCATTAACATTAATAAAACCACAAATTATATATTTATATGCACACTGTTTAAGTGAAACAATTCCAAACATCATTTAATGTGTGCAACAACTATATATATATATATACAGTATATACTGTATATATCATGTATGTGAGCTATGTGAGAACTGCAGATGAAAGGAATATTCCATTTAACCTCAGAGAATCAGAAATGTCACACAGCGCCTGTTTCTGTGCAGTGTGGCAAACTGGTTGTGACTGAAGTGCGACGGAGTGGAGCAGCTGCATCAGTGGGAGGCTTTGCCAGTGCAGATCCGACTGACAGCGAGGGGCATATCAAGCTTGTTTGCATAATCTCTCCGAGATGCAAAGCAGAGGAAGAAATAAATAACCTCCACCCGTGTTGATACATCCGGGGTTGGGAAGGGACATGCAGCTGTGTCACTGGGTCTGAAAACCATCAGACATGACATCACAGTCTGCGTATAAATCTTTATATCATACGTTTGGTTCAACTCTGCTTTCGTGTGTGAAATCCATTATAAAATAATTGCACGTCTGCCCAGATGCCATGGGTCTGTAAAAAGTCTGTCCCGGAATGAGAAAAGTCATTCTGGTTTTATGAAGAAAGCTGTGTGTTCCAGTACGCAGTTGGCTGTGAAGTGTACTTACGTTTGAAAAGAGGTTGTATCAACAATAAGGCCCACTGCCTGCATGATGCAGAATAGGATGTGTAGGATGAACTCCTTCATTTACACTCATAGTCATAGCCATGCAATTGTGGCTCTTAAGTGGTGCAGTAGCTACCTTTCCTTAAAGGGGGAGAGTCTCTCTAAGGTTACCTTGGTTCATGGGTCTCTGGGTTTCAGGATCAGCTACATACTTCAGTACAGATATTCAATACTTAACTTAATGTCATGCTGAAAAGACATAAAAAGGACAATAAATCCCAGTATATATTCTCAGAAGCCTGTACTAATTGTTACATGAAATAATTCTGTTGGACCGAAAGACCCTACATAGCACTGCTGCGGTAAAGTTTATTTCTCTGACCGTTTCCTTTTTAAGGATAGCAGCAGGTGGCAGAGACATCACATTTTTCCTGGAAAAGGAATTAACAATCATTGAACCCTACATCCAAAACAACATCATTTAGGTGCAGTGTGAGGGGCAAAGAGCACTCCAAATCCAAGGGAGCGGTTTGAAGCCCGAGCAGCTCCTGCTGCTCTGACTGCAGGCAGTCCGTAATCCAATCACACACGTGATCCCTGCCCTCTGCAGGAGGTGCCCATTTGGCCTTAATTAATATTAAACTGGCACTTACATCCTAGAAAAATCATTAGAGAGAAAGAGAGATTTTTAAAGTGCAATTGGACATCCAGAAAGAAGGATTTGGATAATTTTCTTATTTTCTACTTATACTCCTTAACTTAGGTGGTCCTATAACCTGAATAGATAGCACTGAAACCTGTCACCATAAAACATGACTTGCAATAGGTGTAGCGGCCCATTTTTACCAGGAGTGTGGCTCCTCACTGACTGTTTTAACAGAAACGTTACATCTGCCAACACAGCCAGGCAGTGCTTGTAAAAATTCAGGCACCAATGTTAAGTCATGTAACAGGGCTATCAAGTCTGCCATGTACAGCCTGCATGCACCAAGGCACAAAATATATTAGCATCTGGAATTCTGCAGTTAGAATACGTTGTGACAAATTATGTAAGCTCATGGGTAGTTGATGGAAGGGTGTAACAGTGCATCAGGCATCATTCCAGAATGTTCCATACATGCTTGACTGGGTTCAGTAATGGTGCCTGAGAAGACCCGGACATGGATAACATGCATGTCATGCCGCTCAAACCATTGTGTGACTTCTCATGCTCTGTGGACAGAGAAAGAAATGTTTTTACATGGTTGATCACTGAGTACTATTAAGCAACAATCGCCATACAACTTTCCTTCTAAGTGTATGAGTGCATCCAAAGTAGAAAAATGCACCTCACACCATTATGGAACCACCAAAAGCCTTCAATGTGAGAAGCTGTCCAGCTCCATTTTTTGTTTGCTGTCACTATCTTGATGTCATTTTTGTTCCAGGTGTTCTTGAGAGGCAAGGCTCAAGTGACAGCAGTGCCTTGATGAAAGCCAAGACGCTGTACAAATCCTGCACAAATGAAAGTGAGTTTATCAAATACACTGACACACCCACTACCTCCACCACCACCACCTCTTCCTTACACGCAGGAGTCTGCTGGTTCTTGATTTTTTGATTCCATTCCATTCTGCCATGATGAAGCATGAATTGAATAAATAAATAGGCCTTAATGAAGTAATGGTTTGTTGTCTCCTCCAGGCAAGAGCCTGGAGGGGATTATGCGTTTGGTCGCGTGTGTGTGTTTATGTATCTGTCCGCAGCTAATCTCGCATACTACTGGGCCGATCAGCATATACTTGTGCATGCTGACAGCAGACCAAGGACCTGAATTCTAGAATATTTTGCAATGACAAGTATTTTATTTTAATTAATTTCCATCATTGTCCATTGAAATAAATTGAGTGCTAACTCCTCACTCCTCCTAACCTGCCGGTACGGGCCGCAAGTGATCAACAACTGCTTCCATTTGGAATGAAAGACAAGCGATGTAAAATGTCAATTTCAACGTTAAAATGTCAACTAAATAATCCGCCAACTAATGGGGTACGCTAATGTTTGAATCTGTGGCAATTATTTTGTTGCCATTTTCACGTTGAAATTGATATTTTACATCGCTGGTCTTTTGGAATTGTTCCTGTCCAGATTTGAAACAAAAGTGCCAGACTATAACGTCGACGTTAGCTCTAACACATCGTGGCTGATATGAATGAAATTAGTTAACATGTCACCACCTTTAGCGTTACATCACTGAATCGGCGTTTTTGGGATTTTCAGTGGCACATGTTAGCTTTGCTGATGCAACAATAAAGGCTACACAATCAATGCAACCAGACCAATACAATATTACAAGTGGTAAAAACTTGTAATATTGTATTGGTCTGGTTGCATTGATTGTGTAGCCTCTATTGTTGCATAGACAAAGCTAACACACCTGGCGAAGATCTGCACTCTACTGAGTGCACTCTTCTAGTTGGAGATGTTTTCGAAAGAAACTTTCTCTACGAGAACGGGGGTTGCCAATACGAGCAAATCGGACCCAGAAGAACACCCCATTCGAGGTAACAAAACACTTTCTTTTTTTTGCCTTTCTGGCAGGTACAATTGAAAAAAGAGGCGGGACTCCTTTACACAACATGCTGCCAGATATCTTCGAGTGGCCAATGGCTGTGGACAACTGGGAGGTTGATTATGGTGAGATGCAACAGAGCACGGAGCACATGCACCATGGCTAAGCCTGCTGATCTGACCATTTTTCCCTCCCCTCCACAGGCCAGACATGGGCGGCAGAAGACTCCATAGCAAGGCTAAATGAGAAATATAGAATGCAAGTCCTTCTTAATTTTTACATCGGAGCCGATGACAGAGACTCCAATTCCCATATTATCCATGTAAGTGTGAAAACACAGTGCACCTGGTGCAGCTTTATATATCCTTTGGACATTTACACCATTCACCAAATCCAGAGTTATATGTAAATGATAACTTTTAGTATTTCCATGCTACTGCTGATGGAAGCAGCTGTTCTTCAAAGGAAAATTCATGGTTTTGTCCCCTCTGCAGTTTGACCAACCTTCACTAGGCCTCTCCTCCCGGGATTACTATATGTGCACAGGGCCCTATGAAGAGGTAGGGCTTACTTTGCATCACTTCCCACACAACTGAGCGGGGCCATACTGAAATCTACACCGCCCAGTCACATACGCTTTTTGCATGCATTGTAACAGTGTTAAGTGTGTGACTTTCTGCTTTCGGTTATTTTCCAGTTATATCTGTACTGTTATTGGGCACACACGCACACACTCACATGCACACAAACAGAATCCTGGAAACTGTGGGATACTGAAAGTAAACATTTCTCAACGGACATCTGACAGGAATACCCAAATCCACAACAGATTATTTTTTCATGATTGAGATGTTTTTTTAATTCTCAATTTCCCTGTGGTTCTGATCACAAAAACAAAATCTTAAATAATGAGACAGAAATCCCAGTTGTACACATGCAACTCTTTTAAAGTTCAGTCCCTCGAATGGAAAAAATCTTTGAAAGGATCTGATCCCTGATTGCTTGGTTTCTCATCTTGCAGCATGAACATCCAAGCCTCAGAGCAGATATTGTTCTAATGTATTATTTGCATTTTTCTGCCTTCCTCTTTTGATGTATAATACTTTCCAGATACAAAATAAATCATTAAAAAATAGAAACAAGGCAGACTGTCTGGTGCAGTCTAACCACAACCCAAACCAGATGTACCCTTTGCAGTTGACATCCTATCTCCTGTTTCAGTCTATTATGCACCGGTTAAGAGGAAAGATTTGGAAACGATTCTCTAATGGGAGGGGCTGCACTTATTAAATAAATTAGCATTTAGCACTACCCCCCCTCCCCCCATTGGGGTGTCCTGTCTGGTTATTAATGGGGAGCAGAGATGCTCAAGGGAGTTCGTGACTGCAGTGCGAATATTTATCATTCCAAAATGTCCCAAAGGATCAGAAAAAAAATGTTCCCTCATGGTGTTTTCGTCAGTTGAATATTCACCAATGCTGTAAAAAATTCCCCCTCACCTCTCTCCGTACAGGATATCTTGCATTGATTATGTGTGTACACGAGTTTGTACGTGGAAAGCTTGCAGGCAAAATATGTCCAGTCCTGTTCCATGGGACTCTCTCACAGCTGGCCTCCCTCCCGTTTGCACAGGCATGCAAGGCATACGAAGAGTTCATGTTCAATGTGGCCTGGCTGATCCGGACGGACCGGGGCCTAAGTCTCAACGAGACCCTGATCGCGCAGGAGGTGACTCGAGTGATGCAGCTGGAGAAGGAGCTCGCTAACGTAAGTGTCACAGCAGACTCTGGGCCAAAGCGCTGTTTCCTTCCCAACAACTCTGTGGGCACGGTTTTATGTTTCCAGTTCCAGTTGTTGCTTTTAGCCTCTGTACCCTCAAGCCTCAAAACTGTAACTAGCAAAAAAAAAAAAAAAAAAAAAATTGTGTTTTTATTATTTTCATTATTGCCCAACCATTTTTTTAGGATTCAACAACGACAGTCATAGTTTGACTTTTACAGCCTGTTGGTTTTTGAGGGAGTACATTGGTTTGTTGCTTTTGGACATAAGTAAGGACCCACAACCCTTTCTCTCGTCATGCTGGCACACAGCGTACCCATTGTGTTGGGTGTTGTTTTGTCCAGAGCACTTGGGCTGACCAAAGGTCTTTGGAATGAGATGTGGAGCCAGTCTGTGAGGCAGAGACATTTTAAGTTGGCTCTGAGTGTGTTTGCGTCACCTTGCACCGATCACTGACATTGAGCAGGACTTTGGAACGCCATGATAGCGTTCCAAAATGTTTATCCCATGCAGAATGTGCCGCTAGATTGAAATCTAAGATGGAATCTCATTCTCTCTGTGAGGGTTGTGCGTCTTGGTAAGAGAGACCGATGTTGTCCTAACCGTTTATTTATTGCAGGCCACAGACACACCCGATGACAGGAACAATCCCGTTTTTCTCTACAACAAAATGCAATTGCGTGTTCTCAATGAGAACTTCACCTTACAGATCGATTCAAAAGTAAGATTTCTTGTTTGTGTAGCTCCATGCTTTATTGATAAAATTTAAAGTTAAATGAATGATGTCATTCAATAAAAGGTTTTATTATTTCTGCTTTTGTAATATGCCTTCTGCAGGCTTGGAAAATCATGACCAAATAAGCTGCTCACCTTTTATTCCACACATTTCAGTCCTGTTTCCATATATTTTAAAATATGCACTTCCTTTTTTTGTCTTGGCCATAACTAGCCTGAGTACCTTTGTGTGTTTGCATTGATCATTGGAGAAAAAAGCCTCTCTTTGTGCCTGGCAGGAATTTAACTGGACCCGTTTCACAAATAGTATCATGAAAACAGTGAACATCACAGTGACCGAAGATGAGCAGGTGATTGTGTATGCCCCAAACTATTTATTGAGGCTGAATCCCATCCTTGCAGAATACAGCCCAAGGTACATTTTTCCACACTGTTTCTAACTTTTATTGTTGTTTACTGTTTATTTACTCGGCAGACATTTTCTTAACTATGGCGGCTTATGTAGCGCACTTCTTTTGCACATTGTCAGTACAATTTAGTGAACCAATTCAGGTTAAGCACCTTGCAATGACACTGCTCCAGCTACACTACTATGCTAGGAAGCGACCAACTAACATATGAACAGTGAATGAGGGCATGGAGTGGGCAGGTTGTAGACAGGAATAGGTGTGAGTAGTCACCCACTCTTCTCCCTTGTTCACAGAGATATACAGAACTACTTGGTCTGGCGATACGTGATGAATATGGTGGTTGGTCTCAGCAGAGCATACAAAAACACAAAAAAAGCCTTCCGAAAGGTACCGTGGACGATCTCACCTTTCCAGCATTTTTTGGAGTAGGTTAAATATTAGTTGACTAATGTTAGCCTCAATAAACTGGTCATCTCAGAATCTTCATCTGGTTCGATTTGATTTGATTTGATTGGGGGGTTCTCCCCAGCTTTCACCCTGTGCAGACTTCCTGCTGAACATGCATGCTAAATGCTCAGTTAATGTCTTTCAGATTCCTTTGCTTGCTTTAACTATGTTCACAGATACCCTTCCCCTTCCCTTTTAGGCCATCTATGGTACGACATCAGAAACTGCTGTGTGGCGTCAGTGTGCCAATTACGTCAACAACAACCTGGAAAAGGCAGTAGGAAGGCTGTATGTGGAAGAGGCCTTCGCTGGAGAGAGCAAGGAAATGGTGAATTCAGTCCTGCGGTTGTGTATATGAATGTATGTGTGTGAGAGAGAGAGTGTGGGTGTACGTGTGTACATGTAGGCATGCAGCAGGAGTGCAGGTCCATGCTGGACAAGGGGTCTCCCCTCACCACATGTCGTTAAAAGGAAATTTGAACAGGCCATAAATCACAGCTTCTAACTAGCACTGCGCGCAACAGCAGCACGCAGGAGCTCACTTCCAGCCATGCACCATGCGGCTCGCGCACACGCGTTTGTGTGTGTGTGTGTGCGTGTGCGTGTGCGTGTGCGTGTGCGTGTGTGTGTAATGGCCTCATATCACTGATTAACTTTCACGATGCCCCCTACCACTGTTAACTGCATGAATATCTTGCCTGTTACTGTTGGCCAAGGGAATTAAATGCATTTTTGCGATTCAATTTTTTAATCTAAACTATTCCTCATAATCTTTTCATTTAAGGTCAAATAGCAATAAAACACAGTGTGCAGAAATGAAAGGCGATATAAAAAAAATTCTGTTTTAGACTGAGGCGTGCTGAGAGATTGGTAACTGGGATACATGTGAAATGCAGCAAGTACAGCAGGTCCCTGTGGATAACGCAGCTTGCTGCTCGCTGTTATCAAACTGTGTGAGGGGGTCTTTTAGCATAAGTGTTGCGCAGATATCTTATGCCCGGTAAACAATAGTACAGGACATATCCCTGTACAAAAAGTATTTTTAGGACAGTAGAAGATTCACAATATCAAGACAAGATAAAAAGCCACACAATATCTGTGCTTAAGCGTGGTAGTGATTCAAATTTCAGTGCGCCGGTGTTGTGTGACTGATACTTCAGGGCTTCTGTGAATTGAAGTTTTTTGACCTATAGCATTAATATTTTCACTGATAAATGCTTAGATGCTTAAATGCTCTCTGTCCCAGATGAATGAAATGATTGCTGAGATCAGGGAAGTCTTTGTGAAAAATTTGGATGACCTCAACTGGATGGATGCAGAGACCAGAAAAGCTGCTGAAGAAAAGGTGAGATCTATCTCTGCTTCTTGGGGTTTGAATCAAACATCTAAATATATCTGTTTTTGTTTGTTTTCAGTGAGTGAAGTGACCAGTCAGGGCATGTACTTTGGCTTCATGTAAATTTCACAAAAAGTCCGGTGTAGTTCCATCTTCTAATTTTTAAAAAGTGTTTTTAAAGATTTTGTCAGCCTTCTGTCTTCTTTCTCACTGCAGGCGTGGGCCATTCGAGAGAGGATCGGCTATTCGGAAAACATCAAGGACAATGCCTACTTGGACAAAGAATACAAGGACGTGAGTTTCAGTGAGCCTGTGTTTGGTGGTAAAAAAGGGGTGGGTGGCAGGTTGTGAAGCAGGACAGACTGCACAGTGAAAGACAGAGAGTGCTTCCACTCAGCATGATGAGGGGCCCCCCAGCTGTGTCCTGGCCATGTGGCTCACAGTCACCTGGAGAGTCATCACAGCTGGGGTCCTGACAGGAACACTATTTTATGGCCTAATTTCTGAGGACACATGGGGTCTCCAGAGATATAGCAATAATCACATTTTTCTTTTTTTTCTTTGCATTTTTTCTTCTTCAGTTGAGTTACAATGAGGAGGAGTACTTTGAGAACATCCTGCAAAATCTTGAGTTCTTACAGAGGAAATCACTGAAGAAATTGAGACAGAAAGTGAACAAGGAAGAGTATGTATCTTTTATCACTATTGAAAAACAAAATGGCCTTGCATCAAGCTCAGGCATAATGACTGCTTTGTGTTTGAGGTGCTAGTAACCTGATCTTTCTCATCAATTTGTGTGTCTTAGTATAGCTAATTGTGTTCCCTGTCAGTTTTATTTTTGTGCACTTTTCTCTTATCTGCACAAATTTGGATAGAATACTCAAAAACTGTACTCAAATATTGTTACTCTAAAGTATTGTTACTTTGTTAGTAAATGTAAGCACTTGCCTCTGTCAAACCTTTGGTTTAAAGCATGAAGAGTGTTATTTTTAAGTCTACACAGTAAAATGCCCAGTTAATTCAACTCTTAACAGATAACTTTTTGTCCCATTCTTTGTTACATTACACATTTTTCTGTGTAATGTACCAAATGCTTACCAGTTAAAAAAATTGTGCAAATAGGCCACTAAGAGTGACAGGTATGCTGGCAGTCAGTGGACAGTCTCTTATTCCATTTCCTGAACCATTTATGGTTTATTTAAGAAAGTGCAAACTTTTGATTAGATCACAGAGCATTCCACTAGACAACATCTTGACCATTAGTAAACATTGTTTCTTTGCTAAGTCTGCTCACTTTTTTCAGTTCTGAAGTTTCAGATGTATAAGATGTAAAATATTAACTTAATATTAAGTTAAATAAAGCCTTTTCTTGCTTGTTATCTTGCAAAACTGTAATCTACTCTAATGTTAGGTTATTGATTATCAAAACTATAACTAGCCATAGTTCACCAACTAACCACATATGAAAACAATAAAAATTATACAATAGTGTCATGTGATCTGTATGTATTCAAAGGTCTCCTGATAAACAGGTTTTTTTTTGGCTTAATTTGACTGTGATAAGCCCTGTGGCTTTGTTTCCAATGTAGAGTTGCTCCAGAAGATGAAAGCTTGATTTACTATTACCAATAGTAACTAAGGACAACAGGATTTGGAACTAAGGACAAGGGGCCATTTGAAAATGTAACAGAAAACATACAGTTTTTCCTTAAATATTTAATTGAGTAAAAATAAGAGTTTTTTTTTTTTATAGATTGTGATTTATAGAAAAATACTCAAGAAGTATTTTTAATGGATGTCTTACTAACCACATCTCCATTTACATTGATTCAGGACCTTCATGTTGTATATGCTTTCTTGTGAGCACTGATAAAGTTATTCTTTTGAATGGTTTTTGTTCCTGACACAAGGTGGATCTCAGGAGCAGCTGTTGTAAATGCCTTCTATTCCACCAACAGAAACCAGATAGGTAACAGAACTTCAACCGTCTATGGCAATCATTCTTCCATTATATGGTACATATGAAATATTTGAAATATAGCTTTTCATTGCTTCTGACACTCCGTTTGGCTTCCCAACCTATAAAACACTGGCTGATGCTCTGTGAATATCATATTTTGCTTGCTTCGTGTTTATGTAAAGGTAGTCTCTGCAGCACTCTGTGATACTTCATTCTCAAAAACTATATGAAGTAAAATTGATTTTGGAAAGTTAGCTGGCATAAATACAGTACTGTATGTGTGGATCTCCTCTGCAGTATTTCCTGCTGGTATCCTGCAGCCTCCTTTCTTTGGCAAAGGGCAAGCCAAGTCTCTCAACTATGGTGGCATCGGCATGGTCATAGGCCATGAAATAACTCATGGTTTTGATGACAACGGTAAGGGAAGTCAGTCCAAGCATCTTTTCTTCATGATGCATTTTAATGTTGTACTTGGAGCTTCTCCAACACAATGTTAATCCGGTCAACTTTTACAAGAGATATTTGAGAAGAGCACCACTCTATTATTTTATTTGCAGAATATTTAATTTCTCTGTAAATGAGAAAAAGAACAAAAACACAGACCCAGTTGGTGGAGGTGAAGGGTTGACTCTTTACTACTGAAATAATGCGTTTGTTCCAATGTAAACACTATTTAATTCCAAATGTTTTTTTAAAAGCCTGTATTCACTACAAAAGTGTTGAAATCAGCTAGTCAGACTAGACTGTTTATCTAACTAATAGACAACCTTCAAATCAAGTGTAATTTGGCATGCTTACAAACGTCCTTCAACAATATCCATTCCTAAAAATTCCACATTTCGAGTGATCTGCAATATTCTGTCATACACAGGTTAAAGATGAATATTTCAGGATTATGATCAGTGAAAATGTATTCCATTTTCCTCTTATGCCCAATTAAAGTTTGAATTGAAGCTGCCATGTGGTGTAATGGCAAAGTGCTAGTTACCTAAAACAATTGAGTTAACCAATGCGATATCGAAAGCTTATTGTACTCTTAAACTCAGTGGTATTTATTGCATTCAGATGCCACCTTTCCTGCAGCACATTCCTGAATTAATAGAGCTTTTTTTTTCTCAAATAGTACTGTTCATATTTTCAACAAAGAATGGTGGCATACTGTAATATCTCTGTGACTGAGTGTGTCGTGTGATAACTCGCACTGAGAATTTTCCAACTAAACTGAGTTTCTTCTTTAATCAGGGAGAAACTTTGACAAGGATGGTGATCTGAAGGACTGGTGGACTGCGGGGTCGACTGAGAAGTTCCAGGAGCTCTCAAAGTGCATGGTCTACCAGTATGGAAACTTCTCCTGGGACCTGGCTAATGGTCAAAATGTGAGGGTGCCAGGTTTTCCCCTTTGGCAGAAAACATTCCACTTTATTATTTTAGATATCAGTGTGGTACCAGGCACAACAAACCTTTTCTACGCAAACAGTTTTCAAACAAATTCTTCATTTCATTTTTGGCTGATTTTTAAAATGGTCACATGTATCCAATACATAAAATGTTGGAACCCCATTATCCTCCAGCCTCTCCTGCCACCTTATGCTACATAATTTCATTATAGGCTGATTTTTTGTTAACACCAGTTTATTTTTCCATGCTGGAAACTGCCACTATCAGTTTCAGTGATTGTTTTCTCCAGAGTAGTTTGTCATTTCCAGAAATTTGATTTAAAAAATCTGTTTTTTTTTGTGCTAATTTTCTGCACACCCTCTTTGTGTGAGCAGCTCAGTGGAAATAATACATTAGGAGAGAACATCGCTGACAACGGAGGGATGCGTCAGTCATATCAAGTAAGTAATGTAATCACAGTGCATTTCAGCATTGACTGTTGCTGCTCCATGTTCTGCTATCTAGCCAGGAAAATTGTTCCTTTTTCGGGAAATACAGCAGGTCCATATTCATTGGGATTTTACCCCATGCGAAAAATAGCCTTTGTGAAGAAAATCTTGAAATTGGCAAGTGCTGTAATGGATTTTTCAGAAAAAAATACTTTTCTCCTGTTTCTCAATTGTCACCCTCCACTTACTGTGCTGAGCCTGATGTTGGACATGATTACTGGCCTTGTAATAAGACTTGTTTGTAAAGGATATGAGAGTGTGAGAGAAAGAGAGGGAAAAATAAATGAAGTCGTGCACCCAAAACTCTGAATGAGGGATGGCGTAGATACACGCACACACAAGTTCCAATAGCATCCAGGTATTTTCACTCGATGAAAAGTGGTTACAATGTTTGATTATAGAGCAGCTAGAACCAGTAATTATTTTTTTAATGCTTTGCCACCAGTTTCGGCTGCCCAATCATATACAGCAGGGTTCAGACTGCAGTATCTGTTGTAGGAAAGGGTAGACATGCACACACTCTCCTCCGAAGCACATGATGTCGCCTGCTGCTTCTTTTCCACTGCAGCTTAAGCCAAGCTTTGCACACACATGAGCTGGAGGACGACACTTCATGTGCAGCTTTCAGCAAGCAGACCGCAGGTGCCTAATCGACCAGTAAAGGTCACTAGAGCGGTGGGGCATGGATCCCGGTGAACTGAACCCTCCCTAATACCGCCAAGTGTGCATCACCCTGCAGGGCTGCTGAGCTCAATCCTTAACAGGTCGAGCGGCCCAGCAGCCCTACAATCTGTTTTTCTTTCCACTGGGAATATGAGGACTGTGTGCATTGAAACAGGTTTCAGCACCAGGTTTCATTCTTAATGCAGTTTTACTCCTCAAATCTTTACAATTTTTCAGCTTTCATAGATTTTTACATATGCATCTGCTGAAACATTCTGTATCGACACATTCCCTCTTCAGTCATTCCCTGCTTTGTGGGTCTTAACGATGCTTTGATAAAACAGGGCTGGCTCTTAAATAGAAGTTAACACTGGGTGACATTTGCCAAAATTGCCAGAATGGCTATATTCAGCAATATAAATGATGATTAAGGTACACAGGTCTATGTAAGACAATGAAAAGAAAGCCTTTTTCTTTTGGTTAGATGTGTGGTCTCATGCTAATCTGCTTAGTGTACTGATGGTGGGACTGTCTTTGACACTGCAGGCTTACCAGAACTATGTGATCAAACACGGGGAGGAGGCTCCACTGCCAGGGATCAACCTCAACCACCAGCAACTGTTCTTCCTCAATTTTGCCCAGGTGATAAAAGAGTGAGATGCGGAGAGAGGGGGTTGACTGGGAGTAGAGGAACAGTGATAGTCTCCTATCTGCCCCAAGTTTTTTATTTCTTATATTTATTATTTTTTATCTTTCTCTTGGTGCTTCCGAAGGTTTGGTGTGGAACTCACAGACCCGAGCATGCCATCAACTCCATAAAAACAGATGTCCACAGCCCAGGAAAGTTCAGGTATGTCTTTCTCACTTTTTAACCACTCAGCATAAAATAGATTATGTATTTCATATCCCTTTTGTGCTGATAATTCACCACATGACTTCAGGACAACTGTGTCCCAGGTGCTGTACATTACTATGTTTTCTGTCGAACTTGAACTGTTTTTTGATAAACTCGGTGCTTGGGTTTTGTGGGAATGCTGTGAGCGAAGTTTAAGGAAAACAAACTTCTGATGAAACAACTGTGGTTCACAGGGTGCTGGGCTCCCTGCAGAATTTCCCAGAGTTTGCCAAAGCTTTCAACTGCCGGAGGGACTCCTACATGGTGCCTGAGAAAACATGTCAAGTTTGGTGATGAACCATAAGAGAGAGAAGTAAGGGGGTGTTCCCTCCTCTCCTAGGACTGTTAGACCACTATGGCAGGGACAGGACTACTCCATGCCTCTCCACAGGGTAGACTAGGGCTGTCACACTCACTTCCTGGAGGACTGTGGTGTGCATACAGGGGGGTGCTGTTATAGGGAATAGCCAGACTCCTAGTTCTTCAATTACAAACAAAAATGTTCTTTTCTGTGTACATGTGCACACAGCCATGGTAAATGTGCTATGATTTTGCATATTTGTGTATTCACAGAACTATTGAGCTAAATGATATTTTAAAAATCTTTCCCATCAGGACTAATATTGCAATGAAATGATCGGGATCGTTGAACAGTTATTGGAAAAATCCCAGCACATACACAAGGTCCTGCAGGAACTGAACTCGACTTCCTCTGGGGTAGATCCACTAAAGCCACTGAAATTACAGTGCACACCAAGTCTTTTGATATATGTGTATTTTTATTTATTTTCATTATAAATTAGCATAATATGCTTTATTCATACGTACTGGAATATATGAGCCCAATTCAGAATATTCAAAAACTGTATTGCGACTTTTTACACATACAAACACACACACACACACACACACACACACACACATATGAAAGTGTTCCTTCTGGCATGTGGTGCCAGAAGCATTGTTGCACGCCTTGTGGTGCCACATGTGTAATAAATAATTGCCTCATTTCTATATAGCATTAAAACAAAGGAATATTTAGTAGTTGCAAGTCACAATACAGTTTTTCCTTCTATATATACTTAAAGATCAAAATTTTAATCTCTAGTACTGCGTCAATCAATAATGTTGTCAGTGTTTTATAGTTAAGTTAAAATGTAGTTCACAGGTATATGTCTACAGATAACATAAACTTACACAAGGTGAATGGTGTGCCTCCAGGATTGTGGCATCTTGCCTAACCACAGCGGTTGGTGTGGGTGTGCGACATCCCTGGATCTCCCCCTTCAAACCAGATGGGGAAACTGTACATGCTCACAGTTGTTCTGTAGAGTGTTAGTGTAAAAAGACAACATTACCAGATGACAATGCCAAAGATTGCCTGTCTCTTTCACTGGTTTTCCCTTATATTTGTTATTATATTCATGATTGTGACATAATAATGTCCTGTCTCATAACCCACTACTCCCTACACAAGCCAAATCAAAGTGCATTTTTTAACAAATCTTGAAATTAACATAACTTTCTGTAAGTTGTATAAGATGTATATTTTCTTTTCATTTTTCTTTATATGAGAAATTAGGTTGTTTAAATGAGAGTTGTGTACCATCACACAGCAAATTTCTGTTTCAAAATGTATGCTGCATTTTTAAAATACCTACTACTGTTTTTGTTTTACTTAGATTCTCACACATTTGGGACAATGAACACATCCCAAACCACCTTGCCAACAGAAAGAGACAGAATTACCTCAAATACTTTGTAATGAGAAAAGAGCATTTGTTTAATAAATTCTAAACAATACTATGGTCTCTTTCCTTTTGAGTCACCTGTGTGCTTGAAGCATCAGTGAAAAGATGATCAGCAGGTAATAAGCATCACCACTCAGGTCTGAAACTTTGAAAAAAAAAAATGTATAGCACAGGTGACACTATTATATTCTGTTTGGCAATTTGGCTGAGGTTAGAACCCACCAACACCATCCATCCCCCCATGTTAGTTTTGCCACCCCATACCTTTTACACGGCATATTTTTCTGCCTATCTTTATTGCTACCCTTGGGCTGTGTTAAATATATCCCACTCTGGCCTCCATCTGATTAAAAAAACATTTGTTGGCACTTTGGCGACGGCATGCAGTAAGGGTTGAAACTTGAACCATGAGTCCGCGTTACTCTGGTCAGCATTAAACACCTCCTGCACAGC
Organism: Anguilla rostrata; assembly: GCF_018555375.3. Classification (NCBI taxonomy): domain Eukaryota; kingdom Metazoa; phylum Chordata; class Actinopteri; order Anguilliformes; family Anguillidae; genus Anguilla; species Anguilla rostrata. Next base: position 17,562,211 of record NC_057944.1, read on the forward strand.
CCGCCTGCTACCAAAGCCCACCTGATATATAAGCATATACAAAATTCACAAACAACGTTCAGACAATAAAGCCTCAAATTTATTGGATTTTGCATTTTTACCTTCTTTTTCCTGCAGATTATATCATCACAAATGTTCCAGTACCTCTATACTTCTTACAATAGGATATTTAGCTACATCTGCCAATAACAATATCTCATTTTGAAACTAGCCAACTACAGGTTAATGAACACCAGACAAAGGACGTTGTAGAAACCTTGTGGTAGCCATCTTAGTTTTCTGTGGAAGCTAGAAATATTGCTTTTACTGCTGTATAATGTTTTTGGAAGCTAATTTATATTTCATTTAAATTCATTGGTTATCAATTCACGCACAAACCCCACATAATAAAGTTGCATGACTACATGACTTCAAGGTAGGCCATAAAACCTTGGACTGATGTTAACGTTATTACTCTTTGACCAAAACATTGTATAGCCAGCTACATAACAATGTTTGTTTTATTCATACCAGATAGCTCTATGAATAAAACAGCCTCATTAAACCTGCATGGCTATCTTCATCACAGTTGAGTTAAAATGAAGAATCAAACTAACGTTACTGAAGTGTAGCTAGTCTAGGTGGATGACTAACTTGCTGCCTGCTTAACTAGCATCTACCTAGCTACTCTTCAGATGTTTCATCACACCACACTAGCTAGCAACCATCTGTGCTATTAACTTATAATAAAAACTAAACATACTGAACAATAGCTAGCTAGCCAGTGATATTAACTATAGTTAAAACTTAAGTACAGTAAATCAGCTAGTATCATTGCACTCCCCCCTTGACGTTGAGGTTAGCTACCTAGCTAGAAAGAAATAGTACTGTTGGACCAAATAATTTAGGAAACATTGGGTAGTATTGCTTTGGAATGGAGCTCATTTAATTTGTATGAGCTATGATAACCAATATTGTTTGCTGTAACTTGGCCTCATTTTAAAATACTTTTAACAGCAGTTTTAATGACTTATGGACAGTGTTTTGTATGCATGAGTCACTTAGCTTTTTTCTTTAGTTTACAACATGTTTTTGTTGAGATGTGTACATACCCTGCACACACACACACACACACACACACACACACATATGTATTGCTATAGTTGTGAGGACTTTTGACTGACTTCCATTGACTACATTCATTAAGTAACCTCTAACCCTAACCCTAACCACTACATGCCTAACCCTAACCTTAACGTAATTCTACTGTAACTCTAACCCTAAGTCTTAACCCTAAAACAGCCTCTTGAAATTGTGAGGACCAGCAAAATGTCCTCACTTCTCGTACATTTGGTCCTCACAAAGACAGTAGTACGAACACACACATACACACACACAGGCTATAACACATTTTTGTGAAGAGATGGCCAGTGTAAAGCTGATGTATCACTGAATTTGAGAAAACTCTGGGTCGCTTTGACCTTAATAATATCAAATCTCCCTCTCTCTCTCTCTGAAAGCACGTCTCTTCTTTCCTGCACTGTCTCCTCAATGTAGCCATTGTATAAGATGGAAGGTATCTATGCTTCTTTATAACAGCCACATTATCCTGATTATGCAAGCTGAGGTGACCATTTTCGTAATAACTTCTTTGCCGCATAACAATAATAAACCATTTTTATCAGCTATCCAAAGGTTAAATTATTTTGTGCTTGAAAGGAATTTACCATCACCCTGATGATGCTGCCAGCATTAGTCACTCAGCGATTGCAAAATCTATCTTTTGTGAAGAAGATTAATACCTGGAGCAAAAGTCATCTGGATTTAGAGCAAAATGACACTTTAAGATTAGGAATAGTGCTGTAAAGAAAGTTGTTGAGAAGTTAACTGTCAAAAAGAAAGCCGGTCCATTGAGATGTGAAACTGAATTCTGACCGTTTAAAACCCGCTCATGTCACTCAGCCAACCTAGGAAGGATTCCCTTAAAAACAGCGCTTAGAGAGGGATTAAACAAAGTCACATCAAATTAGCTGCTTTCAAATGGGATCAGAGAGGTTATGCGCAAAACATAGCTGCACATGCTGAGAGGGTGGAGGAGCAGCGGAAATTGGAAAGAGTCTAGAAGTTCTGCAATTTATTATTTTATCATTCAATTATTTTTTGGGAACCCAATGAGCAGTACTGATTTGTGAGTGAGTGAGTCAATCGAGCACTGTGCAGGATAGGCATATATGGAGCAGGAGAGAGGGGTGAGAGAGAGAGGAGGAGGAGAAACAAAGCAAGGAAGTCTAACCTCTACAACTGCGAGGTCCTAGTCTATAGATGCTAACAAGGTACAGAGCACTTTCCAGTTTTTGAGTGAAGGGAAATCAAACCTTGACTCCATCCCTTCCCCCTTTGTGTTTATATTTCTTTAAGTATTTCTGTCTACAATTTTTTTGCTGTCAGTCATAGCCCCTTTTGATGTTAACAAGCCTGTAGATTTACCTCAGCATGACCCATATGATGGGAGTCCAATTTCCTGGCGAGTGGCCGCCCCCTGTCTGGGATGTCCTGGACGAGCTGCAGCATTTAACACCCCAAAGCAATCTGCTTACAGTCACCCACTGGGTCTTTAGCACTGGGTGACTGCAGACACCTCTCTCGGGGTGCTCTGGGGGTGCTCTGGGCTGTGCATGCAGTCTGACTACAGGATTGAGAACAATTTGGGTTTAAGGGTGGCAGTTGAGATTTATGAAGAGGGAACTGGGCTGGTAAATGAAAGGTTGTAGGTCCAAATCCCAGTTGAGTCACCACTGGTCAGCAAAGCTTGAGCACAGTTGAATTGTTGCGCTGAATATCCTCAGAAAGAAATGAATGTTAGATGAGCAGAAAAATCATTAAAACAGTGCGAGCTGACATGGAAACAGGCAATATTCTTCATAATTTAGGACCGAAATACAGATTTCCTTTGCGTTCAGGATATATTCTATATTTGATATTTTTTGATATATTATTTTTCAAAGAAGTGGCCAACCACTAAGGAAAGACCATCCAGTCATCAATTTTCTAAGCTGCTTACTCCTGGGCCAAGTCGTGGAAGGGGGGGCTGGAGCCTACCCCAGCATGCAGTGGGCAAGAGGCAGGAGTACACCATGGATAGGTCGCCGATCCATAGCAGGGCCCACACACATTCATGTGCACATTCGTACCGACAGGAAATTTTGAGTCTCCAGCCAGCATACTGCATGTCGTTGGACTGCAGGAGGAAACTGGAGTACCGGTCAGAAACTTGTGTATTTGGGGAGAACTCGGTACGTCCTTGCAGTGTGGTGATAGTACTATTCACCGCACCACTGTGCCACCCTAAGTGAAGACCAACAAAAGGTAATTGGCTACTGAAGGCAGAAGGTCCTGGACAGACTTGGAAATCATTAAACATGCAAGAAATGTCAAAATGCTAAAATGATTATTTTCAAACTTTATAAAACCTTTGTTTTATATATCTGTTTTGAGAGATCATTTTGGAATAAAGCACAACACATTCCCATCACTTGTGGACCTGACTTCCATCTTAGAGACATTCAGGCCAGTTGTTGTGTGTATCTCTTAAGTGTAGATAATTGTTTTCTAACAAACAGTCCAGAGACAAGTGACAGATTCAAGGAATTAGTGCCATGACAGCAAGAACAGGTTTGAATAGCAGTGTGGATAATGACCATGTCCATGATTGCAGGCTAGTTATATTTAAAAGGAAGCATATTTTATGATAGTATGTATTGCTCAGTATGCAGACTGATTACTATTTGTATCATTGGCACCTCAAAACCACCACTTAAAATTAAAACAACTCTGTGAAATGATGACACCCTGTGGCCATGGCATGCATTATCTTTTTTTCCTGACCATTGTGCCTGCAGTTACATGGGCCATAATCTGATGATCTGGCAATACTAACATTATTATTTTGAATTCTTTATATATTTTGATTTCCAATCTGCTGCCAATTTTTGTGCTATGTAATGTCTGGACCTTTTGCCAGCACTAGGTATTTGTTGCAATCTTAATGTGCAGCCGGAGTGTATTTTTATGATTGAGCTAGCTGTTAAGATTGTGTTGGGGTAGCAAACTACAAATGTAAATATGTCTTTGTAAACAAGACATTATCGACTCACAAAACCTGTCCAAAGAGCTGGCACAAAAATCTGAAAAATGATTTAAGGGTCGGTGTTGGGGCACATTTTCTACCTGAAGTATAGCAAACAGAGTAAAAACAGTAAGATGCACTGCTGTTATTATTATAAATTGCATTCTGTATATTTTATTAGTGGAAGAAGAAAAGGCATCCCTCAGGATTATGCATTTTACTATACAAACACATGTACATGGCAATGCGCAATACCTGTACATTCTTTAAAGTCCAAGGACACGCAAGAATCCAATTCAGTCCATCTGGGAATAATTTAATTACATACATCCACATGTTAAAGTGTATGTTAGCAATTTTCATAATGACTACATTATGTCCAAATACTGTGTATGGTTCACAGTGGTATTATACATTCTGCCATGCTTGGCCAACAAGTTACATGATGTTGCTGTCATAAGTGTAAAGCTGTACTGCATTTCAAGAGGACCATGGTCGAACACTCACTTGTCAAACATAACTTAGAAGGTGAAACAACTCCCTGGATGAAAATCATATGAGAAATTTATGTTGAGAAAAATAGTGTCAATTTTTTTTAAAAATTGTGTTTTCACTTTGTGAAAGATCTGTTTTCATCTGTAAAACTCAAGGTTTGTGAGGTGATGTCATTTGAAACATGTTTGCATACTTCCAACAAATGGTTTTATCACAAAACATGTTATTTGTTATTTAATAAACTATTCCATATGTGACCTGACATAGTTAATTTCTTCTGCCCCTAAAACTGGTCTCTGTCTACTCTGACAATAATACGGCATTAAATTCACTGTTAAGTACTTATGTTAATAACTTTATTATTACAGGTGGATGTGGTAATGTATGATAAAAAAATATGCTAAATTTAAACAAGCCTATTTTATTTTGCCATACCATAGCCAATATATATTTCTGGGCATTTGTATTTTGCATTTAAAAATTACTCACATTTTAAAATGGAATCTTGCAAAAAAATAAAAAAAGACCCTAAGAATCATTGAGTAATCTTCAATATTTTTGTGGGCAAAGCAAAAACAATGAACAATCAAAAAATAATAATAATAATAATAATACAATGTATCTTCATGAACTCTCCAGCATCTGATTTGTACTAACTCACTTACACTCTCCTGAATAAACACACATGAGCTTCCACGTGTGAATTCTACATTTCTCTGCATGGACATATACAAATTCCTTTATGTGCACTTACCTGCATTAAATTTAAAGTATAAATTTCCCTATACTCTCTCTATAAACTCGCCAGTATCCCCCTGTATGATCCTGCACTCGCCAATGTAAACAAATCTATATTGAGCAGGATCTGGCAATATCATTTCATCAGACCAGGGCACGTAATTGTGGATGATGCTGGTGTGTTCACTGTAATGGCATCCGGATAATGGATACCCCTGAGACAATGTGCATAGATTGTCCTGGACTCCAGACTCATTCCCAGTAATGCGGTTACAGCTGACAGGGGGAGATATTAGCAGTGATACAGCGGAGCTATTCCTGGAGACCTGATGGCAGCACTGCTGCTGGCTTCCTGTGAAACTTTCCCTGTCATAACTCCTGTGACAGACGCAAACCGCAAATCAAACTGCCACGACTCCTTTCAGCAGAAAGAGAACTCGCTCTGGTGGCAGACTTTCCCCATGTAAAGTGTGCATGACACTCGGAGTCTTCTTGTGTTATGTTTGTGTTTAAAAAAATAAATAAATAATGACTAAATATGTCTTCGTAGACAGAACATAATCGACTCACAAAACCTTTCCAAAGAGCTGGCACAAAAATCTAAAAAATGATTTTTGGGTCGGTGTTGGGGCACATTTTCTCCCTGAAGTACAGCAAACAGAGTAAAAACAGTAACATGCACTGCTGTTATTATTATGAATTGCATTCTGTATATTTTATAAGTGGAATATTTTATAAGTACCTTTTCTAGGTAAGATGAGTCAAATTAAATTAATTGCTTTAATGTATCAATAAAGTTGAGAGTATCAACAAAACCCAGCAGATCATGTGACTCTCCTGGACCAGTGTTGCCCACCCCTGCTCTACACCATTTAGCACTATAGCTTGCGTGTGTTGACCTTCAGTCTGTCAGTCAGTCATACATGCAACCAGTCATCAAGCAATCATTCTGTGATAATTAAGGCCACCAGTTTGTCTTTAGTCTCCCACCAAGTAGAAATTGTGATGGCCTCTTTGTCAGCCCACTTCTCAATTATCCAGTTTGCGCCACCTCAGTAATCTAAGTTGAAAAAGTAATTGCCAATAATTAAGCAGAGACGATCATTGCCAACAATGTTTAAAAGCAAGGCTTACTACCGTGGACATGTAACAATATTTTTTTAATGTAGTACATGGGCAGTGGGACATGCCCAAATAAAAAATGAGAGCAGTTATAAAACATTTAACTTGCACAATAAAGTTAAATAAAATAAAATAAATTCATGATTCAACAAATTAACGTATGGTCTTCACTCAAGACCCCCCCCCCCTTTAAGATCAGGGACTATTTCAGACCCAAGAAACCAGGTGACCTGCATTAACTGTGTAATCAACTGATTTAACTGACCAATTGCTGAGCTACTCAAGTGCTGAGCAACAACGGAAGCCAGCAGACCCTGCGGCCCCCAGGAGCGAGGACCACTGGTTCAAAGGTATGCTTTTTGCAGCACATCAAATTCCATCCATGGTCAGTTTCCTTCTGGACTCCCCCCATAATAGATCAAGTAATTGCTTCTATAAATGTTTTAATTAGAAACTCAATTGTATGATTAGTCACTTGACTGTGCTGCTGAAGTGTTTGTGGGGACCCCTGGAGGAAAACCATTGACATACAAGATTAAATCCCTGCAGGTCGCATGACAGAGACAAACCGGTGGCCCTACTCATATGTTTCATATACTCTTCACATTAAATTGTCAGACTATGCACATTATAAATGTTATCAACATAAATGCTATTTAACAATATTAATGTATATTAAATTTTTTATCATGCCTTCAATCAATCTTTTTAGAAACAAATAACTTTAAAAAAACAATTAGTACTATTTCTTTTTAAGAAGTCCATTTTAAGAGATTTTCAGGATGAATTTTAGGTCTGCTGTATGCATTAAACTAATAGTCTGTGTCTGATGTAAACATGCCTCTTAAGCAAGTGTTCTTTCAGAATTTTGTGTTGGATGAGATGTTTCTGTGTGGCTCTATGAACACTTTAATGTACATGAAACTTTAATTCAGATTTTTACTTATGCATACAACTTTACACTTATTTATGGATGTATTCAGTAGGAAACTAACTTATAACTTGTTTGTTATATATAGACCCTTTTTTGGCCTCATCTCTGATATTAAAATGTTCCTGGCCTAATTTTCTTTTTTTTATGTGGACTCGATTCTTTGCAATATACAAAGAATCTACTTAGATATTTATTCTTCCATAAAAAATAGGAAGTGATTTAAGAGATATTTATGATTATTCTATTTAGTATGATAATGCCCTTCATCAGAATACATTTATTACATCCTGGCCATAGTCACCGTAATAATTTTGAGGCATAAATAAGATTAGGAAAAGACTCTGTTAGACAATGGTACAGGAGATTACTGTTGAGAGGCTGTTCATGGTAACTTTCACTTGCATTAAGCTTTCAGACTTTCAGACTCTTTTTGGTAACAGGGTTTTACAGTGCATCACTACCATGGCTTTTTTGTCACTAAGATTGTGTAGCTCCGTGAAATGAAAAGCCATGGGCTCTTATGTAACCATGGCAACCCCATCACTCAAAACACCTGATGTTGAAATGTGTCTTGAAAATGGCTGACCCCCTAGGTGCCTGTAACCACTCACTGGGCAGTACTCAGCATCACTACCAAAATTACCACTGGAAAAGAGCCGCAGGTGGATCAAACAGAGTTCACTCGAGAGAAGCCTCTTCAGGGTTGCAGCAGCACTTACTTAAAACCCAATTGCATTATGTTCAATTTACTGACCATAGAGTTCATAATTCATATTCATATTGTTGCCTGTGAAGTGTCTCCAAACAGAGGTATTTTCCTTATTGAGGAAAAAAGGGACATAATGCTACATATTTATATGAATTTCTAAGAATAATAGTTTGCTTTTATGAACCAGCTAATTGCCCATACATTCTCATCTGTTTTGTTTTGTTTTAGTATTTCAAACATGAAACACAGAATCACTTACTGACTGCAAGCTTATCAGTTTTGATTATGTGCTTTCTCAATTAAATACTGCCATTTAGAAAAATACATAAAAATGAAATACTCTGTTAAAAAAATACACATAATTTTGTTAGAATTTGCATGCATGTGTATGTATTCACATGAAGGACCTTCAGATGTCACAGGCAATCATAGAAATTAACCAAATGGTTAAAGAGCTGGCTATAGACTTTTGAAAATATTTAAATAAAGAGACTTTCTTCAAAATAATACAGACAAATGATGTGAATTTTATTGCTTGAACTGGTGTTACAAATGTCACATGAGGTTTATGTCTACCAGAAGATCCTTTTAACACAAGAGACATTTAAATCAGTCCTCTGCTTGTGTGAGGACATTAACATGCACATACACATGCATACTGTCTTCATCCTCTTCCATTGGATCCTGTGAAAGGAATATAGAAATGTAGCATACAATCTGTAGCAGTTACAGTTCTATACACACTGAAAAGAGTCTGAAGTGCAGTGGTACTGACCACAATAACTGTCACGTACAGTTTTGAGTTCCTGTACCTTATAGAAGGTTGTCCAGTCTCAGAAGACACATTGGTAAAAACATTATTCGTCAGACCTGTCAAAATATGTGTCTTATTAGAAAAGCATGATATGGTGATTAAACCTGCATGTTATGTAACACTGAATTGTATCATTCTTTAATCAAGTATGCATATTTTTCTGGGGTGGATAGATCAGAATGGTAACACTCTTACCTAGGAAAAGACAATGTAGACGACCACCGCACACCCCACAATCCAGCCCAACATCAGCAGAACTGGGACTATCAGGCGGGAAGCGTCCAACTGTCCTGCAGCTGCGGAGAGCACACAGCTGATCACAGACCTACGCCAGCGCGAACACAGACTGTACCATACTCGCACCTGAGCACAGACAAATAAGCACCGACAGCATGGGTACACATACACCTGAACACGAAACACCCCTGAGATGCACATTTAAACTTACAAATACTTGGGACACACCTTAACACCCCCAGACCAGTGCAGACACCCTTGAATGCACATACCATAACACGCATGGAACTGTCCATATAAATACCAGCATACAGACAGACGTCATGAACATGCCTGCAACTTCACATGCAACCGACAGTTTAGCTGTCTTGTTCAGTGACAGAAGGAGTGTACACACTGACTGGCACAGGTAAGTCCTCTCTGTATCGCCATTGTTGAGGTTTGAGGAGTCAGTGCAAGTCCAGTAGATCCCAGATATAAACAGTGTTGTTATCCTTCAATCAGCAGAGGTGAGAGATTGTCTTTGATGGATCTCTCAAATAAGGTTAACAACAACAGCTTCTAGCATCTAGCATGCACACATGCTCACACACATATCAATGCATATACATAAATACACTTGTTGGCACACATCAGCATATGTTTAAACATGAACTCAGATTCTTACAAACATAACAGTACATTTATGAAAGCATGCACATACACTTAAAGTCAAACCTAAAATGAGGCTCACAAACTCATGCATGAATGCACATGTAGATACATTTATACACTGATTGTAACACACAAACAGATGCTCAGACACACATCAATATACCCATACAACATGTAACAATGAACACATCAATGGTGTACACATCAGTACTGGTAAAAACTGTATAATGGCTTTACTAAGCATGTTTTCTGTAAAGATAGGTTATCTGTCCAGTGGTTCTTTCGTTTAAATACAAATTGTTATATAACACTTTGTATTTTTTGTATTCCTGAAAGTTACACTGATGTCCTCCGCTTCTGTATGATACGCTGGATAAGAGTGTGCGCCAAGTGTCTGTAATGCATTGTAATGTAATGTCATAATGGAAGTTACAGACTATATAGTTACAGACTACTCAGCCATGGTAGAAATAAGTCTACGGTTCAGAGCTTTTGGAGTCACAGAACAGTAGAGATTTAAGAATCCGCTTCCTGCTCTTTTGGTGGCTTAGAATCTCCGATATCCCAATGATATCAAATGAAATATACTGTATAGTATGTGGGCAAGTGGATCTATGTCATTGGATTGGAAGAACAATATGTCACCTCCAGTCTCTAGAAAGGTGCATATGTTGAGAACTTTTTGGTAGACATTGCTGGTGATGGAAAAACATTTTTTCAGTCTAGTGTCAGACAGGTATGCCATGTCTTTAACTCTAACTGTGGCTCAAAATCACCCTCTGTATTTCTGCCAAAGAGAACAATCACTGGTTTCTGTCTTACCTTTCTGTCCCATGACTCCTCTTCCCTCAGAGTGATCTTCAGATACAGGTCAGAGTGCCCCAAAGAACCCTCCAGGCAGGCACCGCCGTTAATAGAGGTGTACCAGAATGCGACCAATCCTCTGCTGTCCCAAAATGGATCCTCACACCCCGGTGTGCTGTTGTACACACGTACGCACTGAGACCTGTCCCATTGGTGCCTGGAGTTGTGTGAGGCCAGCTGTAAAAAGCTCTAGCCCCCCCCCCCCCCCACCACCCCACCCCCCATCAAACAGCTGTTCTGAAGCATTTACTGATCAAAGTATGGAGAACCATAGTCTGCAATGCATTAAAAGATAACCTTCTTATCTGGCAACATGGTGGTGTGGTTTGTGGTACGAACCATTTCCATTCCAACATTAGCAGTGCCCTTTCTGGTCTGGAATGCTAAACAATGACAAAGAATGTTGCCTGTCACCAGGAGGCATTATAAATGGTTGTGGCCTGAAACTTGGACATTGGAGTGGAAAAATTCTCTGCACTGTTCTGGTCCCAGATATGAATCAACTGATCCAATAAGACTGGTCTGCATGTCACTGAGCAACATAAACTGCAGATCTGCAAACAGGGGAGGTAGAGAAATGACCTTTTTGGTAATTATCCTCAACTTGTTTAATTAGTAGCCGACTGCTTTTAAACGTAATTGCATCTAATGTGTTTGCACTGTTTCTGTGACCTAAACAGGACATCATTTTCATTATATTGGGGGATTTTAAAAAAAATGACATTAATTATATAAATTACATAAAAGGGGCTTAGGTAAGGCTGTGGTCAAATAAAAATTATTTCATATGATTATATTTCTACAAATGGCACATTAGCCACATTTAAGATAAATGTTATCTGTTAATAATGGGTGGTACACCGTAACATTTCCAGTGTTAATTCAACTCTAACAAAGTCCATACACTGTATGAGTCCAATCGGGACTGTGTGTAGTTGAGCCAACACTGAGTATTTGACCGTGTACTAAATTTTACTAGTATCGCAAAAACAGAAACGCAGGTTCAGGACCATTATCAGGTTAATGGCATGTTCTGTGCTGTCAGTATTTATGCAGATACTGTCCCAATGGATCCCAGAGTCCTGTTTATTTTGCCCACTCCTCTCTATATTTGTTACACAAAAGAGATGAACAACAATTAGCGCAGCGTGTCTTTGCTGTGGTTTCAACTGGACAGTGCCATTGTGCAGTGTTGATTGGTCAGTGCCATTGTGCAGTTTTGATTGGTCAGTGCCTTTGCATTGGTGAAAGAGCCATGTGGGTTTCACAGTGTTGATGTGGCAGTGTTGTTGTCACAGTGTTGATGAAACTATACAACTGTCTCAGTGGTGTCATTACATCAGTTGCCCATGCCTGCTGTCATATGCCATTCAGTGAAGGGCAGCCAGAAACTGGACTCCTGTGTCATTCCTGTGTTCCAGAGAAAGACAGACACACAGACCACAGATCCACCTTGTCCCTACTAATTATATACTTCCCAGAACCGACAGAAATAGTCTGTGACACAGGAGAGTGGTCCGGGGGAGATTTAGGGTATTTGGAGAACAGTGTGTGCGTGTAAGGCTCCATGCTCGTCTGTATAATGTGTTTCCGTGTGCATATGTTTAGCGTGTAATGGTGTGTCGTTTATTGATGTATGTCCCTGAGTACATGTGCCTCTCAATGTGTACGTGTGTCTCTGTGTGTGTTTGACTCAGTGGATAAGGATGTACAAGCATTATGTCTGAGTGTGTAAGGGTGTCTGTAGGTGTCAGTGTATAAGGATGTGTGTGCAAGTCTCAGTGTGTACAGGTGTTTGTGTTTGTGTCTGACAGTATATGTCTCAGCCTGTCAGGGTGTGTGTGTTTGTGAAAGTCTCAGAATGAAAGGATATGTGTACATGTAAGAGTGTATGTATGTCCCAGGTGGGACAGGGCTCAGCTGGAAGGGGTCCAGGGCCCATTCTCAACATTCGTCTAGAACCAGTCCCTCCAGATGGGTCTCTCTATCCCCCCTCCATTGAGTAGCCATGTGGGAGCTGCACCGCTGCCTGCAATCTGCCCACTGTACTCACGCTAAGAGTGATGGTGTATCATGGGATACACACTCACGCACACACACACTAAACACATATACAAACACACATACATAAACACGCACACGCACACACAAACAAACACACACACATATGCAGACACGTCTTGCCTTCAGGTATACACCTTTACATCAAAACACCAATTTTATTGAGAGCCCCTATTGTTGCACGTGTTAATTAAGCCATTTAAGTTCAACTCAAGTGTATAGTTAACATGCCTTTAACACTCTTTGTCCTGAGTTTGTTTGTTTTTATCACATCACACTTCCAGTAACTGGACTGCACCATGCTGTTTGTGACTCTAACACAGTGGAGTGGAGAGGTGAGAGGTCTGCTGTGGAAAAACGTGTTGAAGACAAACAGCACTCAGAGCACATTAGAGAGGGAGTGTCAGTACCAGACTCCAGGGTCTTCTGAAATAATTACCTCCAGATAAAAAAACAAGGTGGTTTAATTCTTTCCCATTGGGCTGAGGCCCCAACCATTCACTGGGCTCCACCAGGGTTTACAATTATGACACTCACAATTATCACATTACACATTTTTTTATTTTTGTTTTTGTTTTTTTCTACAGTAGGGAAGACTGATCCCTACTTAAGGAAGCCTCCCTCCTTTTCAGTGGGAGAACTCAGACCCTCATCTCTCTGTTCCTCCTCCCTCTCCTGCAAGAGATGGGTGTTTACACCTGGTTATGGCTGTGGGTGTTGATGGATGTTGGAGTAATATCTGAGTCCACCTGTAGGCTTCAGGAGACGCTGAACTCTCAGAGTGTGTACAAGGAGGGTGACGTGATCATTGGAGCAGTGTTCCCTATTCATTTACAGCCGCCTGAGCCAAACCTGGACTTCACACAACGAGCAGCACCTTTTCGGTGTCAGAGGTGAGTGCATGAGTCTTTACCTGTGAATATCTTCCAGTGTCTATGTGTGAATACCCATCTCGTTCTGTTAATATCTGTTTGTATATACCTGAGCATACCTTATTTAAAAACAGTGTATGTGTGCATGTGTGTGTGCTTCTGCATGTGTGAGAAATACATTCACAGACCATCAACCTGAATGTATTTGTGAATATATACCAGCGTCTATCCATCAGTGAAAATCAATCTCTAGCTTTCTAGTACTGTCAAGTCTTTCAGATTTCTCTCTCTCTCTCTTGCTCAGTTTTTATTTGCGTGGATACCGTTGGCTGCAGACCGCGATCTTTGCAGTGGAGGAGATAAACAGAAACCCCCAGCTGCTGCCCAATCTCACCCTGGGGTATGCCCTGGCTGACACTTGTCTTGCAGAGACAACAACATTAGGCGCTGCACTGGGGCTGGTAACCGGGAAGGACCCTGTCGTTACGAGCTCCAGGTGCGGCCGCACTCCCGAGGTGCCTGTCATCGTTGGTGATGCCCGCTCTTCAGGATCTATCGTGATCGCTCGCACACTGGGAGTCTTCAACATCCCCATGGTGCGCAATGGAACAGCACAGAAGCACATTAGTTATCATTAAGGAAAATCTTTATGATTCCAATTTTTCCTAATGCCCAAATGTGTTCAGAGGGAGTGGTTAAGAATAGAAACATTTTCAAATATACCTCTCCTCAGGTTTTTTAATTGATGTTGTATGATCCTGTGTTATTTTTATGTTTGATGTTTTATGGATATGAACTGGACATGTCATACGCTGCATTAAGCTGACGTGCTGATGTGTGATCTGTGTGCTACCCAGGTTAGCTACTCTGCAACATGTGCTTGCCTTGGAGACCGTCAAAAGTACCCCACCTTCTTCCGCACTGTGCCCAGCGATGCCTTTCAGGCCAGGGCCATGGCACACATGCTGCGCCTCTTTGGCTGGACCTGGGTGGGGGTGGTCATGGGGGACGAGGACTACGGCAAGTCTGGGATCCAACATCTGCTGGAGGAGCTGCAGAACTCTGAGGTGTGTGTGGCCTTTTCTGAGGTCATCCCCAAGGTCAACTTGGAGAAGAGTATCCCACGCATTGTGGAGACACTCAGGCATTCCACAGCCAAAGTCATCATCACTTTTGCCATTTCCACAGACATGTATGTCCTTCTTATGGAGGTGGTGAGCCAAAACATCACTGACAAGCAATGGATTGCCTCAGAGTCCTGGATTACCTCCAGTATCAACTCCTCTCCAAAAATCCTTCCCTTCCTGCGTGGTACAATTGGATTTGCCTTGCGCAAGGGATACATCCAGGGTCTCAGGTCTTTTCTCACTGGGTTTCAGCCCAAAGATAGGCCCTCTGACCCCTTTGTGCAGGAATTCTGGGAGGCAATGCTCGGATGCTCTTTCAGGAATGACTCCAGCCTCCAGTCTGCCAGGCCCCAGTGCACAGGGTCTGAGAACTTGGACAATGTTGAGAACATTTATACTAATGTCTATGAACCAAGACTCACTTACAGTGTGTACAAGGCTGTGTATGCCATTGCACATGCCATTCACAACATGCTGTCCTGCCAACCAGGAGATGGCCCCTTTGAAAATGGGGGGTGTCCAGATGTCACCAACCTCCAGCCCTGGCAGGTAAGAGTAAGGACAGAAACATACAGTATCAGAATCCAATAACAAATTGGGCAAAACTATAAAATAATGTCTATGAATATGTAATGAATAAGCGATTTGTTAAAAGCATAAGTACTGTATGTAAATAATTTGTTAAAATAAAAATAGAAATAAATTAAATTATTAACATTCATTCAAATATTTATAAGCATTTGCAAATCATTTCATAGATGCTTTATGAAGAATTTATTGAGAGCCTATATATATACCAAATATTTTGGTAAGTGGTATACACAAAAATAATAATCTATGAATAACATGCATGTTGCAATTTGTTGACATTTTTTTCAGTTTGACATAAGCTTCGCTGCTGCTGAAATGGAAATGGCTTAGTTACCATTTTTAAATGTTAAAACAATAAAACTCTTTTTGCTCTTTTTACTAAATTGACATATCACTCAACTGTTCTAATCATAAAATCTGCAATGAAACTCTTTATCATCGTGTGGGTGTGTGACATGGTTATTAATATACCTTATAGTATATGCTCTTCTGGAAGTGATGTTTGTTTTTCATGGTGTCTCATTGATAATTAATGAAATTTTTCCAATACCTTAACTGATGTTGTATAATACATTCATTCAACACCAATGACAAATAATTACAAACAGTACTTATGCTATTAAAATGTCTATTGTTGACTATCTTTTAATAGACATTGTTAGTGACGTATTTAAATTATTTTGTAATAGCCTTTAGACCTGAAATACTGAACAAATGATTTTTCATGTACTTAGTTATAACATAATTCTAACATTAAACACTGATATTTGTGTTTGTAGTGTTTTGTTTTCTCGTCCCAGATTTGATTGTTCAGTACTACAGTGTGTTCAGTACTTATTGTTTAAGTTTCATTGTATAGTATGCAGCTTTAATATTTCAGTGTAAAGTGCCAAGAATTCACTTCAAATTAAAGTTTTCATTTTTCATCATCCTGTGTTTAATTTTGTTGAACATTGTTGAAAATACTGATCTTGCCTTTCCTCCAAGATTCTCCACTACCTCCGCACCAACAACTTTACCACACCTGTGGGGGAGGCTACACACTTTGACAAGAATGGTGAGCCACCAGCCGCTTATGACATCATTAACTGGCAAGTGGGGGCACAGGGAACGGTGAAGTTTGTCAGGGTGGGACAGTTTGATTCTGTGGATGGATCTCACAGCAAGTTTAACATCAATGTGACAAGAGTCGTCTGGGGCGGTGGCCAGAATGAGGTAAAGCGGACCGTGAATTCAGCATGCCATAAATTTAGCCAGGGTGCCTTCTGTGTCATTTTTAGACTGGCGTACTCATCATCACATGTTCTAAATCGGTGTTATTTATAGTTATTTATACTCAGATTCTTAGCATTTCTCCCTCTGTAAAGCCCACAGAGCTATGCTAACGAGTGCCGTATATGGCCCACTGGCTGATGAAACCCTGGCTGCATTGTCTGAGGCAGTTCTGAGGGCCAACCTTGAGCTGCTCTTCCCAGTGTAAAGGCCAGCTCGTTCATTACCCTTCTGGGACTCTAAGTCGAGGCTATCAGCAGCACTGCATGATGCAAACAGACCCACTGGGAGGGGAGCATTCTGGGAAAGTTTGATTTTGCATTTTTCAAAAAACTTGACCAAATAAATCGCACACATCTCTCCAGACTGGTTGTACAATCCCTCAGCTGGCAGCTAGTACAAGATAATAACACCAGCACTGTCCAGAAATAACAAAATCAGCAGCAAAGAACAGTCTCCTGTTAGACAGACTAATAGCTTTGTGCTGAAGTGTTCCCAATACACACTGTGGCATGGTGACAAACTGCTGGTCAAGTGCTGTTGTGTGTGTCTGTGTGCACGTGTGTGTGGGCATGTATTACTGTCATTGTGAGAACCAAATGTCCCCACAAGGATAGAAAGATGAGGAAAATTATGCAAGGTGGGGACCTTTTGCTGGTCCCCACAAGTTCTAGAGGCTGTTTTAGGGTTAGGACTTAGGGTTAGGGTTAGGGTTACAATTAGGTTAAGGTTAGGGTTAAGGTTAGGCATGTAGTGGTTGGGGTTAGGGTTAGGGTTAGAGGTTATGGAATGAATGTAAGTCAAGCAATATGAACATGTGTGTGTGTGTGTGTGTGTTTATATGTTGTGGCACAATATTGCTATTACAAAAGATTGTAACATTACAAGATGTTATGAAAGATGCTATTGAACCAATTCTGTGAATTTTCGTTGCAGTGGTGAGATGTTACCTAGAAATAGTGCATGTGTGTGACATTGAGTGCAAAACATTTTTAGCACATGTAATACCAAGCATGGGAAGCGTCAAGAGGTCATTTTGTGCATGCAAGAATAGAGTATGTTAGAATGTCCTGTGATGGTATAAGATGCTTTTGAGTGATGCATGGAGTTAGAGCGATGCTCTGTATGTTGTCTTGGATGCATACAGGTGCCTGTGTCCGTCTGCAGCATGCCCTGTCCCCCAGGCACTCGGAAGGCTGTGCAGAAAGGAAAGCCCATCTGCTGCTTTGACTGCTTACCATGTGCAGAAGGGGAGATCAGCAACACCACTGGTACTATTAACCATTCCCTCTTTTAACCATGATGATGAGCAAGCACCATCATTTTCAACACCTGCACAAAGCAAAGATACCAAGAAACGTTATGGTCTCAACAAATGGTCACGCTGCTATTTTTACTTAGCAATGACAACTTTCAGACAGACCTGCTTATAGTCTGTTTGTTACATATTGGGTGAGCAGGAAGACCAGTATATCACACAGGCTGTCCCATGCCCATGAATACATATATTTCTGACAGGTAGGCAGGGGTGCACAGAAACTCTGTCTGTCAGCCAGAACTGGGTATCTGTGTGTCTTGCTGTTATTAGGTACAGATCAAAAATGCATTAAAAGCATGTTTCATTGTGCACAACAAATTACTGTTGCTTTATTTTCTGTTCAATTCTCACTGTTTTGGGGAATGGCTGGAGCAAAAATCTTCTATCTTTTATTTTTTCATTTCTAATGCCTCTCAATATGTATGATTGTAAATGTCCTTGTGAATTGTGTTGGTCTTAACGTAGATGCTTGTTTGCATCATTTTGAAGGCTCAACAGAGTGCCAGAAGTGCCCAGATAGATTCTGGTCGAATGCTGCTCGAACAACCTGCATTCCAAAAGAGGTGGAGTTCCTGTCCTTCCAGGAGACCATGGGGATCATTCTTGCTGCTCTTTCAGTCTCTGGGGTGGTCCTCACAACCACTGTCCTTGCCGCCTTCTTTTTCCACCGGGACACGCCCCTCGTTAGGGCAAACAATGCAGAGTTGAGCTTCATGCTGCTGCTGTCACTCTCTCTCTGCTTCCTGTGTGCACTGGCCTTCATCGGTCGCCCCACCCCCTGGTCCTGTATGTTGCGCCACACGCTGTTTGGGATCAGTTTTGTGCTCTGCATTTCCTGTGTCCTCAGCAGGACAGTGGTGGTGCTGGTGGCCTTCCGTGCCTCAGTCCCTGGCAGCAACATCATGCGGTACTTTGGCCCGGTGCAGCAGAGACTGGCCATCTCCCTCTGCACCTCTGTCCAGGTGCTCATCTGTGTGCTGTGGCTGGTTCTCTCACCGCCCATCCCATCTGAAGTACAGGGACGGAGTCCCAGGATCATCCTGAAGTGTGATGTGGGCTCAGGGGCTGGATTTGCCTGTGTCCTGGGCTACATTGGCCTGCTGGCAGCCATCTGCTTCCTGCTGGCCTTTTTAGCCAGGAAGCTCCCAGACAACTTCAACGAGGCCAAGTTCATCACCTTCAGCATGCTCATCTTCTGCGCTGTCTGGATCACCTTTGTCCCTGCCTATGTCAGCTCTCCTGGGAAATACACAGTCGCTGTGGAGATATTTGCAATCCTGGCCTCAGGCTATGGACTACTGCTCTGTATCTTTGCTCCCAAGTGTTATATAATCCTACTGAGACCAGACAAGAACACCAAGAAGAAGATAATGGCCAAATAAAAGTAATAGTCCTTACATTGCATTAATGTGTGAGAAATATTCAGGTGATGGCTAGAGAAAATATTTATCTGCTTCTGTTTAGATGTCGGGTCACTGGACCGCCTAACTTCCAGAGCTGAAGCTGAAAGGCATTTTAATGCCGTGTATTAATGCAATAATTTAAGTTTAAGAGATTAGAATAAGTTTTATCATCCTATGTATCTTCCTTGATCTAGTCCTTCCCAACACACAATTGCCTTGTAACCAAAAATATGAAATTGCTAAATCATAAACAATTCAGTTATTATAACATGAAAATAATGGAAAATATTGAATAATAAATCTCTGAAAAAATTATTCATTATAACAGAAACTGAACTGATAAAATAAAGCATCTTTCTCAAGCAAAATATCAATTCTTTTTTTTTTTTTTTTTTACCATAAAGCATCTCACATTTCTGTTCCTTGTCATTCTATCATCACAGAATAGAAGCAGGAGAGGGCAAACTTTGTTTGCTCAGTGTGGGAACCCCTCTCATCTGAGCAGCATTGTGATTCCACCCCACACATGTAAATTCAGTCACCATCAGGACACAACACACCGCATTGTCCCTCTCTGAGGTTCACATTTCAATTTCTCAATGAACATTTATCAGATAGAGTTTCCACTCTGCAGGCTGCAGACAGAAGTGTGAGTTATCAGAAGCCCTGGGCTTTGTCCAGTGGCCTTGTGGGTCTTCATCATGGTATCAGCCCTGGAGGGGAAACAATCGCTCCACTGAATGTCTCTGAAATACCCCATTGTGAGCAAAGCAGCCCAGTCTAGTCAAACTGCCAAGATTGAGAAGTTCCACACCTCTTCCCTGGCCCTTCAGAGACAGGAGAGGACAAGAGGAGATATAAAGTGGAAGAAGAAGAAGAGGAGGGGGAAAGAAAGGACAAAAGGGAGAGAGGAATTATGCACTTCCATCTTTGAAATTTTGCACCAGTGTTTAAAAAGTTGGTTGCTCTGCATAAGACTGTCTTTTAAATGCCGGGATGTGTGTGCATGTGTGTGTGTGTGTGTGCATGTCAGACCTCGGTCAAATACGTATTTGTTTTGGATTCAAATACTTTTCTACACTTTACTGATCGTGTCTGGTGTATTGTAACCAATGACAAATTCTCAAATAGTGGAAATCCTGCCTTCTGGTCATATTGGCAGGCTCAATTACACCAGGCAAGATCAACTGAGCACAGAAAAGTATTTGAATCCAAAACAAAAATGTATTTGACCCAGGTCTGGTACATGTGTGTGTTTGTGTGTGCCAATGGCTGTGCAACAACAAAACATATTTGTCGCGTTTTTCAAACATCTGTAGGAAATGATTTTCCACTGACAGGAAGAGGGCACGCTCCTCCCTGGCGTGGGCTGTGATTTTTATTTGAGGGATGACTGATGTTTGGGCAGAACATACGCCTTGAGTTAAGTGAAGCAGATCTTCATAATATGTGTGTCTGGTGGAACTACTGAATGACAATAATAATACAAATGAAGACTGACAGCCTAAGAGAAACTGCTCTGTCCCGAGCTACAGAACCACATAAACCACAAATATCAAGATTTGACCATGCTTTGCAATGGCAATCAGCCATTCTGAGATCTAACGGAAAAACAAATAAAACATCAGTTTTATCTGTGCTGTCTGATTGTTCTGCCTTCCAACATGCACGTCAGTGATTGCCAACACTCTTGTGAACAGATCACATGCTTTCATTAGTCACATCTGGCCAGAATTTGCATATGGTGATAAGAACAGGAAACACTCAAAACCGCAGGCGAGTAAACAATGTATTAATAGCTTAATGGAGTACAACTGTGAACCAGGCCTTGTTTTCCTTTTTTTTGCCCTGATGGCTTCCTCTGCAGAACACTTAGAACTCAGAGGGCAATGAAAATGAACTGGTTTACTGCCCCCCATTCAGTGAGAATTCATGAGCTACACCCCCTGAGGCTATGTACAGTTTAACAGCCATTACTCTGGTACATTAGAGGCACGGGTGCAAATAGATTGTTGCCTTTCCTACTCTTTAAATCAAACCAGCCTGCATGTCACCACTGCAACTTCATTACTGTGCCGCATGTGTTCAGATGTGCCACATCATCAGCTCTGGAAATGAATTTGTGTCTGGCATCATTCTGTGAAGGGTGAATGTATGGCATCATTTTAGGGAGTAAATACATTAAACCATTCTCCTGGGAATAGCCTGATGCGATGAGGGACAATGCCTTCCACACAGTAAGCAGGGCTAGTGCAGTATTGCATTCTGGGAGTTCTGTGGGATGGTATAGTGCAGTGGGGGGACATCCGTAACTTCATCTCGTGGGTGCATGCTGCTCCCAAATCTTTTTAATGGTGTGGGTACAGCATTCCAAAGGGACGTCTCTCTCCCCGCATTAGCTCAGAGGAGGCATAAATTGGAAATCTTTCCCTCCATACAATGCTTCCCAGAGACATAGGACAGAGTTAAAACTATTCCTGACTTCCCTACCTCCTCTGCATTGGAAAATACCTATAAACTGAACTTCGGGGGGGTACATGAAACCCTGACTTTCACATTCCTGAATGAGCAATCCAGGAAATATTTTCCCCATAACTTTCACTTCCTCCCTGCGTTCTGCCTTGTCCCCCCAGCTGCTCCGTACCCCCTTTTCACCGACCTCCCTGACTGAACCCAGGCTGTCAGCGCCCTGTCAAATATGTTCCTCAGAGATTAATACATTTGTTATCTGTACTCCCTGAAATCAAACAAAGAATCTTACCAAAACAGCTCAGTCCATCATTTTAACTTTAAGAGAATGATGCTGTACTCATAAATTAATTAAATTAAAACTTTTCTGGAAAAAAAGAAGTGCCATAACTTAGTTGTGTTTGAATAACCGCTGGCAATGAGATGGAAAAAAATTCTGTTCGTGCAAAGCATTCACTTTTTTCTTTTTTGAGAAACAGTATAGTTTGCAGATAGGTCAACAAGACTTGTACTATGAGATGTATGGCCCAGGCTGCTGATTGATGATCATTTGGGAGTTCCTGAATGTTATAATGTCATGGTTTATGTAAAGAGACCTTGTTAACTCAAGCTTTTTTCATGATTCTTCAGTCCAAAAGCAGAAATTGTACCCTCATCATGTTTTTTTCAAATGGAAACTTAAGTCAGTTATAGAGTGCAGTAGTGCATATTTTGTGGGACAACTAAATGGGAAAGACAACCGAGAAGTTACACTAACTGTACACTAACTGTACAGGTGAATAAAATACAGTTTGGTCAAGGAAATATAGGGTGTATACCCAGCTGAATAATTTTCAGTTGACAGTACAATAGTGCCCACATATTTTTCCTACCAATGATCATCTCTATTACATATGCAGACAAAATAATATGTTTTGGCTGGCTGGGCAATGCTGACTGTTTAAGCCCCAAGCTTCCAAGATGGAGATGTTTTGTTACATACATTTTAAACGTTACCTACTAAATCATCCCATATGCGTTATTCAATTGTGATATTTTGTGATGTAAAGTTAATTTGTAAAGAAGCAACACATAGCTATTTGATACATTTAGGTTACTTTACAGAGAATGTTGGGTATACTAATGCTATGTACAAATTTTGGTGCAAATCAAACAAAACAAAAACAATGACAAAAACAAACAAACAAAAAAAAGCTGTTTTATATATTATGTAAAAAAAAAAATAAAAAAAAGCTTAAAGTTCATTATGGTGGACTTTCATGCTTTTACATCCATGTTCATTTAATTCCAAGGAATATGCTGACCACATTCGTTGTGAATTGGATTATGGATATTGGAGATATGGTTTAACATGAAAGGGGTTTTTAGTGCCATCTTGTGGCCGATTAAGGCAATATTTGGTGTGGAGCTTTGTTGAAGGAGCTATACCAGCCACAGATCCTGTTAAAAACAATTAATGAACAATTCATGTTTATGGGAAATATGTTATTATGTGATAGGTTGTGCTGACATGCATTTAGACTCCAAGGGCCCTGGGCCATGCGTGCTGAATTTCATGAAATTCTATTGGGCCGTTACTGAGAAACACATTTTTATGGCACCCACTGTGGATTAATTTGGAAATACTTTGGCATGTATGCTCGGTGCTCTCTGTCAAGTTTTATTAAAATTGGATGAACCGTCAATTTGTTTTGGCCATTTAGGTGATAGGCCAAATCCAACCTCAAATTCACTGGCTCACAGCTCTCAAAGCTATAGTCCAATGTCCACACTAATGCCACATATCTCATTTGGTGCAAATTGGTGAAGAAACAAGAAAGCCTTAGGAAAAACTGTTTTGCATATTAGGAAAATTAGTGAAAGGTTAATTATGGTGGACTTTCATGATCTTTTATATCCAAAATCTGTTCAAAAGAATATGCTGACCAAATTTGTTGTGAATTGGACTATGGGTATTACAGCTGTAGGCTATATCCCAATTTGATGTCAGCTGCCTTAGAAGGCAGCATTTGAAGGCAGCGTTTTCACTATTTTCATATTTTTTTGCCTCCAAAGTGTGTCCCAAATTCGTTTTGAGGTTCTTTTTCTGTTAGAACACTACCTTCAGAGGGAGCTCACCTCTAAGGATGCACACAGGGACTACTGCGTAACTTTTGTTTATAGTGCCACCATTCTGCCGATTAGGACAATATTTGGTGCAGTTCTTGTTGAAAAGAATACCTACCACAAAAACTGTTAAGCAATAACATACCATAATGGTTTATGAAAAATAGGTTATTATTGGATAGGCCTTGCCCACTTTTATAAAATTCAACCAAACATAAAATTTAGAGTCTTAGATGGCCCTGGGCCAAACGTGCCCAATTGCATGAATTCTATCAGCCCATTATTGTGAAACACATTTTTAAGGGTTGTGGTCCCTCCTGCACCCAGATTTGGGAATAACTTTAGACATGTTCTGTAACCTCTCAAGCATCTATGTTAAGTTTTGTGAAAATAGGATGAACCATCCTTGGGTTATGGCCATTTATGTGATAGACCATGCAAAATCTCAAATTCATTGGCTGACAGCTTCTAATTAATTACATTAATGCTTCTGTAACTGTAACTCTGTAAGTTCTGTGTTTTGATAAGGAAGCAAGAGCATTTTGTTTTGGTCTTTAATTTCTTTCAGTACCCCCCCCCCCCTCCTCCACATGTGGTCTAGTGGCAGTGTTGCAGGAATGGAATTCACATTCTGTTAGCAACCTGAACACATGTTCAGCAAAATCCACATTTGCCTTATTATGCCTGAAGTGTGTTAAATGTGTGAAGGTGTTAACCCTTTTATGTAACATCATAATATGACCTCCATACATCATGCGAGGTGTTGTAATATTCTAGTACACATTTTACAGATATTCTGTAATTGCTTGCTATAATTAGCAGCCTTTATATAATTACCATCACTTGCCAAACTATTAATGCCCACCTAAACAAATGGGGGCATTTTTGTATACCCCTGACAGGTATCATGTTGCACTGCAGCAACTCATTTTCATTGTCAAAAACATATTACAAACAAAAATGAGATACAGGCAGGTTGGAAATATTTTTTTCACAAACCAAAATATATTGCATTCATTGTTGAATCTAATGTTAACAGTACTGGTCTAATCAGGTTTGCAGTAAGCGGAAGCATTGCACAACATTAGCCTATATTTAATATTGTTCTTTCAACTTGGGTATTTGCTTCCTGGTGTTTTTCTCTGGTTTGAGCAGTATTATGTAATAGTATTATGTAACACACTCACCTGTTCTTGTGTTGGACCAGAACACAGGTAGGTATTTCAGACACTATGGCATCTGGAAAAAAAATTTTTTTTTAAACTTTGCACAGTGTGCACAATAATTTACATTTAGCCAACCACAACAACTGCTGTCTGTCCTGCTTGCAAAGAAGTATTTCAGAGGAGGATAAAGGAAAGCTCTCACCTGTCTGATTACTGATTTCCCCAGCTGCGCAAGCAACACAGTCAAAGCAGCAGGCAGGGAATTGAGGCTTGATGGCTTTGCGGGTTCCAGGGAGGCATCTCTTGCTGCAGACAGACTGAGGGACCTGCAGGACAGAGCGCATACGGGCTGTGCTAGTCAGGGTAGTGCAGCACACAAAACTATTGAGAAGATTTTACGGATTCATGACAGAAAACCACTTTAAAACTCAAACATAAATAACCAAAAAGACTTCAGGAGGCTGAAAGCACAACAGACACAGACTAGGTTCTACCAGGTCCTCCAGACCTGCGCAGACCATCTGGCCCCTGTGTTCATGTACATTCTTAATACATCACTGCAACAGTCTGTTTTCCCAGTGTGGTTCAAGGAGACAGCTATTGTGCCATTACCCCTAAGAAGGCCAAGTTAACAGGCCTCAACAGCTCTTGACCCATGGCTCGAACACCAGTAGCCATTAAGTGCCTAAAAAATCTACACATTAACAGCATCATCGCCAACTCCTAGGACATGCTCCAGTTCACATACAGGACAAACAGTTCTGTGGATGATGCCATCTCCCTAACACTTCGCACTGCCCTGGATCACCTAAACAGGAGGGACTTCTACATCAAACTGCTGTTCATTAACTAGCCTATAGCTCTGCATTCAATAATAGTGTTCCCACCAAGCTGGTCCTGAAACTGAGGGATTGAGGCCTGGGCACCAACATCTGTAATTGTATTCTTGATTTCCTGACAGACGTGCCTCAGTGGTGAACATGGGGAGTAACACTTCATCCACTTTGGCCCTCAACACCAGAGTGCCATAAAGCTGCTGACTCAGCACTCTGTAGTACCTTCTGTTCACCTATGAGTGTACAACCATTCACAACAATAACCTGGCCATCATGTTTGCAGATGAAATCAAAGCAATTGCCCAGGGGATCATTTCACAAAAGTTGCGACATGCCAGCTGAGATCTGTGTGATGCAATAGATTTTTCTCTTTTCGGGGCACGCTCTCAAATGTCTCTCTCCACTGAGGAGAACGCACTGAGGAAGGAACAGATCTGGAGTTAGAGGATTTGCACAAACATACAGAAATTCTGTGTTTTTCCATGTAACACTGAATAGAGGTTCATATTTTCATACTCTATCACATGACTTAAACTTTGCGCATGCTTACGTACAAGTTACTGGTACATTAGTTCTCATAGTAGCCTTGTGTGTAGCTGTATTAGCTATAAAGGTAGCTAACCAGGCTCTGTCATTAGCCAGCTAGCTGCTAACCTGTGAGTGATAAAGCCACGTTAAATTCGATTCAGTTCATATCACATCAGCCTTTCTCCCTTCTGCAGTTCATTTGCGTTAGCTAATTTTTAGACCTTCCGTATAGGCCTTTCTACAGTTCACTTGCTTTATTAATACAAACAAAGACTAACAAAGAAAAACTGCTGTCCAGAGCTATAGAACCACATAAACTAGGCTACAAATTTCAAGATTTGACCATCATAAAAAATTAAAATTCTGAACTATGGCACTCAGTCGTTCTGTGAGATCCTCCTGATGAACAAATGATAAATCAGTCTGATATTTTCCTTCTATTTGGGCTGTCAGATTTTTCTGCCCTCCACATGTACTTATGTGTTCCATCAATAGATCATACACTTTCTTTTGTGACATCTGGCATTTTCATTTGGTCATAAAAACAGGAAACACTCCAAACCACAGGCAAATAAACTATGTATTAACAACTTAATCGAGGAAGACTGTGTACCAGGCCTTTTTTATACCTTGGCAGCTTCCTGTAGTGAACAGCTACATCTCAGTACTGGTTTACTGCCCCCATTCAGTGAGAATTCATGAGCTACACCCCCTGGGGCTATTCACAGTTTTACAGCCATTACTCCTCTATATTAGAGATGTGGGAGCAAAAATATTGTTGCCTTTTTTTCTCTTTAAATCAAACCAGCCTGCATGTCACCACTGCAGCCTCCCTTCATTACTGTGCCGCATGTGTTCAGATGTGCCACATCATCAGCTCTGGAAATGAATTTATGTCTGGCATCATTCTGTGAAGGGTGAATGTATGGCATCATTTTAGGGAGTAAATACATTAAACCATTCTCCTGGGAATAGCCTGATGCGATGAGAGGGACAATGCCTTCCACACAGTAAGCAGGGCGAGTGCAGTATTGCATTCTGGGAGTTCTGTGGGATGGTATACTAACACAAAGCAGCGTCAAAACAGCAACATACAAACAATTAGAGTCAACCAAATTATAGCAAAACATAAAGAAAATTACATCACCTATTGGGACACACAAACAAAAACACAAAGCAAATTAGAATGCTATCGGGCCCTAAAAAGAGAGTACACTGTGGCAGATTACCTGACCACAGTGAAAGATTTAAAAACAAGGAAAATATTGACAAGATATAGACTCAGTGAACACAACCTGGCTATCGAGACAGGTAGACACCGGCAGACCTGGCTGCCCAGAGAGGACAGGTTGTGCTCACTTTGTGACATTGAAGAGGTGGAGACAGAGCTTCATTTCCTCACGAAATGTGAGAAATACAGAGAAACAAGGTCACTGTTCTTCCTCAAAATGAAAAAAATCTGCCCACAATTTGAGACGCTCTCAGAGACAGAGAAGCTGCCATTCCTTTTGGGAGAAAGAAGGGAATGTGTGGATTTGGCAGCACAATACATTGCCACTTGCCACAAACTGAGGGACAGGGAGTAACATTGACATCAAAAAAGTAAAGCTATTATAGTTCATTGACATTTTGTATACGTTATCTTCTAGATGTAGAATTTTATTTCTGTGGTCTGGATTTTATATTTATTCTGTTTATTGTAGTTAATTGTTATTGCCTGTCTGTTATGTTTGTCACGTGAGTGTATGCTTTGGCAATGTAAGTGTACCCTTACCATGCGAATTGAATTGAATTGAATTGAATTGAATTGAATTGAATTGAATTGAATTGAATTGAATTGAATTGAATTGAATTGAATTGAATTGAATTGAATTGAATTGAATTGAATTGAATTGAATTGAATTGAATTGAATTGAATTGAATTGAATTGAATTGAATTGAATTGAATTGAATTGAATTGAATTGAATTGAATTGAATTGCTGCAGGGGAGGACATCTGGGACTTCAGTCTTGAGGGAGCATACAGCATGGGAACATCATGCCCTCCATAGAAATTCCTCTGCATTAACTCAGAAAGGGGTTTCTACTTCCCTACCACCTCTGTATTTGAACATGCCCATAAATGGGACTACAGGGGGTACATGATACTTTTGACTTTCACATTCCTGATTGCGCAATCCAGGAAATGTTTCCCCCTAACATTCCCTTCCTCTCTGCGTTCTGTGTGTACCCCCAGCTGCTCCGTACCCCCTTTTCACTGACCTCTCTAACTGAACCCAGGCTGTCTGCTGGCTGTCAAATATGTCCCTCAGAGATTAATACATATGTTATTGAGTGCTATCTGTACTCCCTGAAACCAAACACAGAATCTTATCGAAACAGCTCAGAGTACCATTTTAACTGCAAAAAAGATTCTGTGTTCATAAATGAATTAAGCCTCTTCTGGAAAAAAAAAGTCCTAACTTTTTTATTTGAATAAACACTAGCATTGAGATGGAATGAAATTCTGTTGATGTAAAGCATTTGCTTTTTTCTTTTTTGAGATACAGTATAGTTTGCAAAGGTCAGCAAGACTTGTATTAAGAGATGTATGGTTCAGGTTGCTGAATGATGGTCTGTTGGGAGTTCTTGAATGTCATAGTTTTTGCGCAGAGACCTTGTTAACTCATGTTTTTCAAAATAATTCTTCAGTCCAAAAGCAGAAAATGTACCCTCATGTTCTTTCAAACAGAGACTTAAGTCATAGTTATAGAGTGCAGCAGGGCATATTTTGTTCATGTGTGACAACTAAATATGTTATAATGAAGACAGAGAAAGGACAAATGGAAAATACAAGAAGTTAGAAGAGTAGAAGTACACAAACTATACATGCAAATAAAATAAAGTTTGATCAAGGAAGTGTAGGGTGTATACTTCACTGAATAATTTTCAATTAACAACAGAATTGTCTCCAAATATTTTTCTGTCATTTATCGTCATATGCAGACTAAATTATATTTTTCTGCCTGTCTGGGTGGAGCCGACTAGTTTAGCTCCAAGTTTGCTAGACAGAGATGTTTTGTTTTAGAAATACTAGTAGGTGGAGAATGTACAGGTTGGAAACAGTACTTTCAACATTACTAACTAAATCATTCCACACTGTGTGTTTTTAAATTGATATTTCAAAGTGATATTTCGTGTAAGCTGTAAATAAAGAAGAAATAGCAATTTTATACTTTTTGACTACTTTATGGTATATGATAATACAAACCTTGCATTCTGATTTTATTGTACCATGTTCCAGCAGGGAAAGACATAAGTCAAATGACTGAGTAGAATTTTGTACCATTATTAGATACATACAAACATGTATTGCAAGGGAAAATGAGAGAAACACTAAGCCTAGAGTAGTCAAAACTGGGGCCCTTGAATGTCCAAAGCGGTTGTTCAGACAGTGACAGTACACTGGTGCAACAGCACACTCAGGTGGTGAAACTGTATTAATACATCTCTGCAGGCATTTATAAAAGCTCTGTATGTTAGGCGTGACCTCAAATACAGTTAAATACAATGACTAAATGCATAAAGATCAAAGTTACTTACTTACTTACTTACTCTCTATAGAGGACGAACCTGTTTGTTTGCACATTGAGATCAAAATGGTCTCTAAATTACAGATACTTGGCAGAATGAAGATACTTCATCTTTCATAGGTTGACTCTCAGCATGCTTAGGAAGATATCTGATAAGGTGAGCAGCTAATAAGATCAGCAGTATGTGTCACCTTGCTGATCTTTGGGAAAGGAGGTTTCTTTTGGAATTCTTCTCGGGTTGAAATATGATAATAAAAGTCTTTGGAGCAAAGATACAGAGGAGGACACCGAAACTGGATGCTAAAATGGCAAATATTTCCACAGCTACAGTGAACTTTCCAGGTGAGCTGACATAAGCTGGTATGAAGGTGATCCAGACTGCACAGAATATGAGCATGCTGAAGGTGATGAATTTGGCTTCGTTAAAATTATCAGGCAGTTTCCTAGCAAGGAAGGCCAAGATGCAGCAGAAGCCTGCCAAGCAGCCGATGTAGCCCAGAACACATCCGAAGAGCACCACAGACCCCAGGTGGCACTCCAGGATGATTCTGTCCCTGTACAGCCAGGTGTTCTTAATCGGGTAAGGCGAAGCTCTGGCGAGCCACACCCCGCAGATTCCCACCTGCACAGCGACGCAGACCAGCACGCCCAGGCGCTGCTGAGTGGGGCCGAACCAGCGCGCCACACTGTTGCCGGGCAGCGTAGCCTGGAATGCCATCAGCACGACCAGGGTCTTGCTGAGCAGGCAAGAGAGGCAGAGGGCGAAGCTGATGCCAAAGGAGGTGCGGCGGAGCCGGCAGCCCCAGTGCGAGGGCCGGCCCAGGAAGGTCAGCACGCACAGGAAACAGCACGTCAGCGACAGCAGCAGGAGGAAGCTCAGCTCCGAGTTGTTCGCGCGCACGATCGGGGTGCGCCTGTGCCACAGGAAAATGGCCCCCACCGCTGCAGTGGATAAGGCACCCAGGATCGCCATGGCTGCCAGCGCCATTCCGAAGGACTCTGTGTAGGACAGGAACTCTATCTCCTTGACAACACAGCTGTCCCGTTTCTTATTGGACCAGAAGTCCTCCGGACATGGAATACACTCTGGCTGATCTGAGGACAGAGACAAGTTTTCTGAATATGGAGACGGCTCGTTTGAGGACAATTATGACTGTTCTCAGGACAGGACTGAAATGAACTGGTGCTGTAGAATGTGCAGAGAGTAAGGTTATTATGTGAAGCACAAGTAGGTCAGTCAACAGGAGGACAAAAGAAATCAGGCGAAAGGTGGTCATTTTTATTAAGTGCCAAAAACGAAAAAAAAATAAAAAAAAATAGTTTGAATAATGTGTAAATAATCAAAGGCAGGCAAATATGACCAAATTGCATGTTGTAGAAAGTTTGAGAGGGTAAAGGGCAAGATGCAAACCAGGAATGCCCAGTAAAATTCTAAGTGTTAAAAAACTTGTGCGGTGTGCATACGGTCCCAAGAAATTTTTGCTGTGAGGCGACAGTGCCTCCCACTGCCCATAAATTATATATGTATGCAAATTTCATCCAAAGACAAGGCTTTATATCTGAATGTGCATGTAATTGCAATGCATGTATGCTGTCAGTAGGAACAGGTGTGTGACTATATTTACCTATGCTAGTGTGTTACGTTATTTATCTGTGCCATTAGAAGGGTCAGGTCTGTGGCTGTGTTTACCTGTGCTGTTGCTGATGGTGCCCTCAGCACAGAGCACACAGTCATAGCAGCACACAGGCTGTCCTGTGCGTGAGGCTTTCCTGTAGCCGGTGGGGCAGGTCTCTGAGCACACCGACACAGGAACCTGCCAAACAAACAGGACGGCCATGCGGGAAAACAGCACAACGGTGAAGGTGAGCTCTGGGGGCAAGGTCATTTTGTGCTGTGAGCACTTACATCTCATTTTGCTGTTTTGTCAGGGCCAAAGAGGACATGGGGCTGGTAACAGAACAGAGAACTACACAGACTAAATGACGGCGTGTATGGGCAGCACAGCCGTCCCACTCATAAATTCACCACTCGCCTCCCTGCCCTGTATCCTCTCTCGGTGCACCCCCTCTCTACTGATCACTCACTTCTATTCTCCTACCAACCCCACCCCCCCTCCCAGAGCACCACTGTACCCTTCCCAGCTCACCTCCCTGTGCACACCGTGCCACACGATGTCCCTCTGACTGAACACCAGCTGTTGCTGGAGCGGCAGGGAGGAGTCAAAACGCCCCACGGTCACATACTTCACCGAACCATCTCCGTTCTTCTGCCAGTTGATGATGTCATAGGACCCCACCGGGTCACCATTCGCATCAAAATGAACAACGTCCCCAAAGAGGTTGGTGTAGCTCACCTCCTTCAGGTACTGCACAATCTAGGAGGTCATGTGCAATTTTACTTCTTATCTCAAAATTTCACTTACTGCAATTTCACTTCTTATTCTGTTTAATACTATATGATATATTGTTATGAAAATCAATTTTACAATATTTCACCACTATAACATTTTTGAATAATTGTAAATACATACTTTCTACATGTATTTTCAGGCATAATTTAACTCTACATCTGTTTTACTCATCACTGATGCAGAGAATCTGTGCAGAGTCTCCCTCTGTGCATTTACCTGCCACGGCTGCAGTGTGTGTATGTCTGCACAGCCGCTGGTGAGTGTCCTGGCCCCTCCCCTGCCTCCTCCCCCATGCTGGCACATCAGCATGTTGTGCAAGGCGTGAGCCACGGAGTAAACAGCCTTGTGCATGTTATAGGTGACCCTGAGCTGGGACACGTCATTGTAGATGCTGTCTGTGTCCTGAATCCTCTCTGCCCCCGTGCAGGTATTGTTATAGGCGGTGGACTCAGTGGTAGAGGCAAATGGTTCTGTTGTGTTCAGGGAACACTGAAACTGCATTTCCCAGAATTCCCTTGCAAAGGGGTTGTGGGGCTCAGCCAGTGGGTTGAGGGTCTCAAGGAACTGTTTCAACTCAGGCATCTCCGCCCTGCGGATGGCAAAGCCGATGGTCCCATCCAGGAAGGGAAGGTTCTCCCGGGTAGAGATGAGGGTGGACGTGACCCAGGCTTCGCTTGCCACCCACTGCTTCCCTGTCACATTTTGCCGGACAATCTCTTGAATGACAGGGTGGATGTCCTCTTCAATAGCGAAGGCCACAATCACCGTAGCAGTGGAGTCACGTATTATCGTGACAATCTCACGCATGCTTTCACTGGATGGCAGCTTGGGGATAATCACCCTGAAAGCCACGCACACGCCCAATTTGGTCACCTCGGCCGTGAACATGTCGATGCCCGTGCGTCCGTAGTCGTCGTCTGCCCCCATGGTGCCCACCCAGGTCCACCCAAAGTGACGCACCAGGCGGGCCAGGGCGTCAGCCTGGTTCACGTCACTCGGGATTGTGCGGAAAAAATATGGAAACTGACGCTTGTCACTCAGACATGCGCATGAGGCAAAGTAGCTCACCTGCAGCAAGAAAGATTGAAAACAAATTTAAATCAATTTAATACTGAGTCTGACATGACAGCATAAATGAAATATAGATTCAACATGAATAAATGATATAAGAGAAAAAATAAAAAAGTGAAAATGTCAACACTGATCATCAAATAAAAAAATAAATCTCTAGCAAGAGCATGTCACATTGCTTTAGAGGAAGAAAAATAAATGCCAAAGACATTTGTGTGCATGCCTGCACTGCGGAGAGTTATATTCTCCATCGGACCGCAATGATCGTCTGAAGGATTAAGATGTTTTCTGGAAAAAGTGGTGATTTACAGTTTCACAGACAGCACTAGCTGTAAAGAAAATGAGCAATAACACTATGAATGCACATAAAATCATCTGTCAGTTCTTCATTTAATGGAATGGAATAAAAAGATGCTTA
This sequence comes from Anguilla rostrata, assembly GCF_018555375.3. NCBI lineage: Eukaryota > Metazoa > Chordata > Actinopteri > Anguilliformes > Anguillidae > Anguilla > Anguilla rostrata. Next base: position 17,596,104 of record NC_057944.1, read on the forward strand.
AAATTATTTGACTCGTTCTTGTAATAGTGATAGCGTAAATCACAGAGCGATAAACTAAGCACTCATACAGTCATAAAATTCCCCCACAATATCAGAGCCAGGAGTACAATACTGATGCAGCTTTTGGTATTTTTTAAATTCAGTCTTTGTTTGTGCCCCGTGGAGCGAGGTTTGTTTTTCTCACCAGAGGGACCCTGTTAAGGTTGAGCACACGGGAGATGGCCATGGACAGCGTGGAGCCCGAGTCCCCAATGATGAGGGGCAGGCTGGGAGACACGCACCTCCCTCCCCAGCTCTTGAGGGGCTGCGAGATGACAGACAGGGCTGTCCTCACCGAAAGCTGCTCCAGCCCACAGGTGTCATACAATCTGTAGCCCAGCGTGATGTTGGGTAGGAGGGCTGGGTTCCTGTTAATCTCCTCGATGAAGAATATCATCGCTTGGGACCACCGGAACACACGGAGATTAAACCTGCGGATAGTTCACTTCACACTCATTATCACGATCATCATAATCATAATCACATTATGCACTAGCTAGTGTTGATTACATGGCTTGGTATGCGGTATCAAAATTATGCTACAGCAATGTCCAGATCAATTCTAATCCATGTTTGTCTGGTCACGAGTCTAGACAGTGCCATGCTGCTATCCGAAAGGCTGAACAGCATGTACGCTCAGACAGCTCTGTGCAAGTGTTCTTGCCTCATTACAAACTGCAGCAGGTAGGAAAGGAGGGTTTACCCTCGGCACTTCCTTCTCCCCGGCCTCTGCTTGTACGCATGCTCCTGCTCCACGCCTTTGGAGTGAATGGGGAACATGCCTGCCAGAACCACGTGGCCGTCTTTGTGGACCACGGCGGTGTCCAGATCATCCCAGCGCACGCAGTCCTCCGGCTCGCTAGCTGTTCGCATAAACGCCGCGCACAAACACAACGCCGAGAGTAAGCCCAAAAGGAAACCCATCAGAGCTCACCAGCCTCCAAACTCCAACTCCACACTGTTTGCGCCTCATTGGGATTTTATAGGGTCTGATTAATGAGAATTCTACCTTCAGGGAAATCAAGAGTAAAGGTATACAATACACAGGCAGATTCGCATTCACATTACAAGCATGCGCACACACACTTATGCGCTCGTGAACACATTAACACAGACGTATACACGCACACAGATGTGGTCTTTACCACACAGATGGCATAATCACGAAAGTACTTGTGAAATACGTGAGACCAGCGCAAGAAAAATTCAGTGATCATGCCATATGGTCAGATTATTAGTTCAATAAAAAAGAAAAATGCAAACCAAAAATACAGCCTACCCTATGAAATTTGATTAATACTGCACCACAATTCAGATTATTTCCATTCCAATTCCAATTACCTTATTTAATCTAACTACACAATTTTACTTTACATTTTAGTTGATGCAACTGCAAGAGCTACATTGAGCTCCATAATGTTTGGGACAAAGACATTTCTTCTTGATTTGCCTCTGTACTCACAAATCTTGTATTGGAGGGTATTTTACACACTTTGGTTTCACCATGTAGAAATTTAGTGAACCATGCAGCACTTTTTCTACATACCCCCCCTATTTCAGGGCAACATAACGTTTGGGCCATATTAATGCTATCTAAATGAAAGCAGTCATGTTTAGTACTTTGTCACATGCAATGACCCACAGACATCACCACATGCTGAGTATCCTCTCTGGTGAACCTCATGCCTGTACTGCAGCCATCTTCAGCTCCGCCTTATTTTGGGCCAGTTGCCTTAAGTTTTTTCTTTAGCATATGAAACACATATTCAATTTGATTTGGTTCGAGTGACTAACTTTGTCAGTCAAGAGTTTTCCAATTTTTGGCTTTGAAAACCTACTTTGTTGCTTTACCAGTAACTCCTTTGTTGTTGCGCCAGCCAATGAGTTTGGAAGCATTTGCCTGAACCGCAGATAAGATGCTTCTGTACACTTCAAAATTCATTCTGCTGTTTCTGTCAGTTACATCATCATTGATGACAAGCGAGCCAGTACCAGTGGCATCCATACATACCCGAACCATAACAACCCTGCCACCATGTTTCACAGACGAGGGGTGGTGTTTTGGATCATGGAAAGTTCATTTTGGCCCCCAGACTTTGCTGTTGCTATCACTCTGATACAAGTGAATCTTGGCCTCATATGTCCACAGGACCATGTGCATAATTAGAATACACCATTATGTGTTATGTGAACTCATGCTACTTCTCTTTTTCTCTTACTTCTATTCCAAACTGCAGTGACTGAGGTTTAAAGTTCAAAAGGTGCTTTTTGTGATCTTTTTTTAAACATTACAAGCAGACAAAACACAGCAGTAGCGTCAGCTAATACACAAGTGACATGCAGCATGAATGGAAAAAAAAAAAAAAAACAAGGTTGTTTATTATTGTGGGTTGTCTGTGTAAGGGAAAACATGATGTTCATGTGGTAAGACATGGGATGAGATTTTAATTAGCAAACGACAGCTGGGCTTTTTTGTTGACCCTGTGGGACCCAGTGCTTCTCCAGTGAAGGCGATCTGACTTCTAACAGGGGAGACATCAGAGCACGCTGAGGACCTAAACCTTTTGCCTGCACCACTTTGGCCGTTCAAGGGCCCCCTTCTTCTTACCGCTACATCAGACTGCTGACACATTTTTTAAAATTGCGTTATTTTTGTAATTACAGTGTAAGACATAATGCTATTGGCTTTATGAGCTATTAGACATGTGCATCACTATTGTACTTATTTTTCATGTATTCAAACAAATCTTCCTAAATTGGAGATTTCATCCTGTATAAAAACCCAACACACCTTCACCTTTCTCTGTTTGCTATTTTCCAACTTGCCTCACCATCCCAAAGGGGATTTGAAGGGGGACCAGGGGGCCAGTGGAACCCCTACCTGCCTTCAACCTTCGTATAGAGCCACACTACTGGTGGAAAGCAGTCACCACCATCTATGCCTAACCGTTAATACAGAGGAAAGTTTAGAACATTATTTTGGAGTCAGATGACTGAGATAACATTAAATGAATCCCGTTTCAGTAGCACCGGGTAAGACTACACGTTTCTTCATCACTCAGATACTTCTGTGGTTTTGTGTATTTGAGGAGATTCTTATATTGGTACAAATGTGCTCTTTATTTCAAGCTTTGAACCATGTCTGTACTGTATATAATTTGGAAATAATTTGGTTTATTTAAGACAGGGGGGATTTGTTACAAAGAGCCCTGGGAATTAAATGGAGTTAGGGTTAAAGCTGAGGACAGGAGAAGGTGCACTGATCATACGTGTAACACCATGGAGGAAGTAAAGGCACCTTAAATATAACCAAGAGCGTCCATGCACAGGGTACACTTCCACATCTTTCTGCCTTAATTCAACCCTCAAATAAACCACGTGACACCCAGACACCTGAGCCAGAGCCGGAGGAGTGTTCCCTAATCACAGCAGACAGGATCTCTCACTCACTCGGTACAGCGTGTGGGGTCAGGCTCAGAGGTGAAGGCGACAGGTGAGGTTCCAGCATCGAGGGTGTAGGAAAGTTGGAGCAGTCGGATGTGTAACAGCAAATAGTAATACCAAAATCCACTCACTTCTGTACACAAGATGCTAATAGGTGGCATGTGCTATTTTTTTTTTTTACAGTGAAATGCTTGTGTGATACCTTTTAAAATATTTAATGTTTTTGTGTACTCGCACATGGAAAAACATGGAGTTGAAGGATTATCATATTATTTAAATGCACCAGTGGTAGTGCTTTATTTTGTAGTCCAGAGCCCCTTCTCTTCCTGCCTGCTGCCCAGAGGAGAAAGACTCTCAGTAGTGCTACTAAACCTGAGGATTAATGAGTCATTAAGGATTGCTTTGTGTGATAAGTGATGCTCGTGTTTGGGAACAGATCATTATAGCAGTGCTGCAGGCAGTGTGTGGTTGCTGGAGAGAGCAGCTGCTTCAGGCCTATGAGTGACTCATCTCCCCTATTGCTACCCTGAGATTGCAACTGAGCCTCCTTGGGAGTAATAGTGCACACCTACCTACAGCTCCATTCATTCAGTTTTGCATTGATAATTCAGGGATAAATATTGCAAATATTTTATTGCATTTAAGAAGCACACATTGTGATTTGATTTTACATTTAATACATTACATTCATTAAGCCTAAAAAAGAAATTGATTCAAAACACTGCATTAATAATAAAACTCTGTTCATAAATGAATCACAAAAAAAAGTTTTGCATTTGCAATGTTTGCATTTGCCGAAAGCCCCAAAAGACAGGAAATTAAACTGATCAGCCCTAACGCTAACATCAGCCTGCTCTCCATCAAGGTGTATCAGCACAGATCTTTGACAACTGCTACAGCCCTGTATAGGTCTACTGTACTTCAAACAACATGTACTCACAACTGGATAGGTTTCTTAAGATTTAAAGCTTCTCTCAAAGAGCCAAATTCATAATCTTAGGGTAGTGCTCGGTACATTCCTGTATATTGGCAGAAGCTGCAAAGTGTTTTGATTATAACAAGGCTTATGATATTATTTACTTATATTTCCAAAAGGCATTTTATAAAGCACCACACGAGAGACTGTTTAGCAAAATGAAGACAGTAGGAATTAAAGGAGGTATTTCAGAGTGGATTCAAATAGTAAAATACTTTTAAAAATGAACTTTCACAGATCAAATGTGATGGAATTTTGCATCAATAAGAAAAACTGAATTCTCATGTGTTATGTTGGTTCTTCACAAAGACATACAGTACTCCTACATTACACAAAACACAAGGGAAAACTCAGTAACTGAAACCGTGACAGTTAGGCAGTGTTTCCCATGCAATTGATTTATTTGGGCAGCCCACCGAAAAAACAAGATTTTTCAGTATTTGGTTGCTTATTTCTATTAGCAACACACTATACTTTTGTATTCATTATTTTTTCTTTCAAATGGGATAGTGACATACAGCCAACTGTCATTTTGCTGCACGAGCTGCCCCCTTCGCCCCCTCATAGCCGGTGCATGTAGAAAAGACCAGAAAAAAGGACAGTAATGCAACCATATCTGAGCAAGGTAAGGAAATATTTTAAGCTTTTCAAAATTGGTAAAAGTTGTTCTGCCATTGTTATGCATTGTTTCCTCGAAATAACATGTTCTCTGCCCTTCGGAAGACTGCAAAGTTATCAACATTATGTTGATTAATGTTAGCTAGCATTTAGCAAGCATCAGCATTCACCCAGCTAATGAAAACCTTAACATTTAGCTTTTGACAGAGAGGAGTAAAATTCTTCATTAAAAAAAGAAGGCTAGAATAGGAGGAGAGAGAAACTGCACCACAGATAGGTTACCATAACATTACTGTTATAGTTACAGTGGTACATTAACAATTACGACTTTAATTGAAAATAATTTTAATCACATTGTTTTGTCTAGAAATTAGGGCATTTTGAATATCAGGCACCAAAGCTCTTAACTCATGTTTAGAATTTGTATGTCATTATTATAATATTATCCTCCAAATAATTCTGATAGCATAAAGGTTTGACTGTATTTGGACCAATCCTGCAAAAATTATTTTAGTCTATGGGTTGCTTTTTCATAATCTGTGTCTCCAGTACTTGACCTGAAAAGTGGCGTACAGATTACATTTTCATCTGGAGGCACAGCCAAAGAAAATAAATAATTAAATAAATAAAAAGTGCCCTAACACAAATGTGAACACCATATCTGTGCTGTATATAATAAGGAAATAGTGGGATTTATTTAAGGGTTTATTATGTACGGTAGTGCAGTGGGTAGCACTGTCGCCTCACAGCAAGAAGGTCCGAGGTTTGAATCCCAACCAGGGCCTTTCTGCGTAGCGTATGCATATTCTCCCTGTGTACGCATGGGTTTCCTCTGAGTGCTCCGGTTTCCTCTCACAGTCCAAAGACATGCAGGTAGGCTAATTGGAGATTATAAGTTGCCCATGGCAACTGAGTGTGTGAGTAAATGGTGAGTAAATGGAATGTGTGCCCTGTGATAGATTGGCGGCCTGTCTAGGGTGTATTCCTGCTTCTCGCCCAATGCACGCTGTGATAGGCTCCAGCAACCCCCCGTGACCATGACCAGGATATGCTGGTATGAATAATGGATGGATGGACTCCTTCTTTGTTAAAGTCACATTGTATGCAACTGGTAAGGATGGAGGCTGTCATCTTGTCTTGCCTCTTTTCTGGCCTATTCTCTGCTTACCTCCCCCCACATTCTAGCAGGTTGTGGCCTGTACCCCCTTCAGCACACCACTCAAATAACCACACTGTTCCTCGCTACTTCCAACCCTCCTGACCCTGTACCCCTACTCCCACCCTGGCTGTCTGTGAGAAAGCAGTCCATTACCCTAATCAAAGATGATGTGGAAAATGATGTGCAGAGAGCATTTCATATTAGTCTATCCTATTGCGATGTGAAACAGCCATCCACACATTCCCACCACTGCCTTCACTAATTTAACACACTGTATAATTACAGCCACATTTAAAGGCAGACAGTATTACACACACATTTTCCAAAGCATATATTTTTCACACTGTCCACTCACAATTATGCATGCAAGGTTCCTTCATTGACCATATTATGTTGTTAAACCTCTATACTTTCCTAACTTGTCAAATGGCTTTATTGTTGAAATAATATAATACCTTATTTATCACACCTGATTAATAAGCAATGTAAGATGACGCCTTGCAGCTGCAATCATTTTCAGAGATTAAAAAAATTATTATAGAAATTGCATTTTATTTAGCATGTGACCTTGTTCCATAATCATGCCTAGAGATCATGCTAAATTCAATCACATACACGGGTGTCAGAATCCAGTCCTGGGGGGGTTGCGGTGTTCGCTGCTTTTTTGTGTTTTTCACTAAAAACATTTAAGCAGTTGCAGAATAATCCACATAGCTTGGTCTCAAGGCCTTAAATGACTGTTGACAAAAAAGAAACCACTAGTACATGCATGTTCTGTGGCCCTCCAGAACCTGATTTTGACACCTCTGACCTACTGTACTATTTGGGCGTCTCTTATTTAGAATGAAAACCAATTAAAAAAAAAAAAAAAACAGAAAACAAGTGGGAGGCATGTGAACCAAAAGATTTTTCCTGTGACATCATCTCAATGGGTTAGCACTACTGTCACAAGTCAGGCAAACAAAAAAAATAACTGGCCCAGGATCCCCATGGTGTCCTGTTTATGACCTCAGCTACACCACCAGTGGGACATGTGCTATTATGGATTTACCATAAGTGACATTTTAATTAACAGCGATCTGTGAATCTGGTAAAGCGTAAAAAGACCTGATGGGAGGGAGGGGTACTGAAGTGGAAGTCCAATTTACTTGTGACCTGGGGGGCATGGACTCAGGTGTAGTCGAGCCAATTTGGCAAGTGGAGACAAGTAACTGTTTCTCTCTGAAGTAATGACTTCTGTGCAATGGGCAAGCAAGAGACGCAACCTCCATTCTAATGTTGCATCATAATTAATCTACTGGCCTGTATGAGTGGGGGGATTGGCCCTGGAGTGAGCCAATCACAGCTATTCACAAAAAAAAAAAAAACATTGCAGGCTGCAGCACCACTGTGTCTTAGCTATCATCTGCAAAACACAACACGTCATTTGGGAAGGAGGAAAATAGATCTTATGAATTCATAACACGTCCTATCAAAATTATATCAAGACACATCCATCATGATTGAGGTGTCATATCATGGGAAAGTAGCTCTCGAGTAGGAGAGCGATATTCCTATCCTTCCCCATGCCAGTTATGGTTTCTGACAGATGACTGTTCTGAGCAGATAGAATATTAAGATTCTGACTGTCTTGCTTCATCAGAAGGACGCAGTGAACTGATTACAGAAAGCACTTTTAAACAATGTAAATCAGACAATTATAAGAAACATTCATTGCAAAAATCTCAACACCAGGACAAACACAAACTCCTTTTACACATGAGATCCTCTCCTGTAAGCATGTATTCTCTAATTTCTCTTAAAAAGATATGTTTTGTGCAACTGTGAGTACTCTGCACTAAGGATCATGTCCTAAAGCACTTCTGATTTAATTGTGGATATATAAATGCGTGAGATATGAATCTATTTGTAAAAATGTATATCTATATTGCATATTAACAATTGAGTAAATACTGAGTGGAACCGCAAACATTCAGTCCAGTGTTAAAAAACTGGATTACCTCAGAAAAACATGCCTCTTCATGCTGTTTCAGCTTTAGACCACACGAGGGCTTTACACTTTACAATACAGTCATTTGACAGATGCTTTTAGCCAAAGTGACTTAGACAAATGTATTCACATGGTGATCAAATGCCACTAAAGCTAGAGACAGACCAGTTACAATAAAATACATACCATCAAGATCTGTGCCTCAAAACCTGTGAAATTTGAATTATTTTTAAAACAGAAAGATAGAGTTTTAGTATAAAAAGGTGAGGTTTTAGACATACGTGGAAAACAGCTTGTGAATCTGCCTTTCTGATTGCTTTGAATATGCATGTTTAAGGTCCATTACAGGTTTGATTGTGTCATAAGTATCATTTGTGAAGAAAAAAAAACAAAACAAATTGTGGTGGCGAATCTGAATAATGACCCTTTTTTTTGTAACTGTTCATGTAACAAGTACAGCCATAATCTCATTGGTCATATTTGCTTCTGAGAAATTATTAGAGAATTATAAAACCAAAATGTTCAGTTAGAGTCTTAAAATGTTTGGTTACAGCCTTTTGTCATCTTTAAATCACAATTTCCTTTGGCATTTCCTTCACAAAGGAAATAACAGAATATGCAAGGTGTAAGGCTGGCATCTCCTGAGTTAGAGAAATTGTGAAAAACAGCCAGTAGAGGGCATTGTAATACAGGACTCAGGCATAGACTCTTCAGGATCCCATTGACAGACAGCATCAAATGTCTTTCTGTTTGTCTGATGGATGGATGTAAACTCTCACTCTTCAGCCATGTGATATTTATATATATATATATATATATATATATATATATTATATATATACTATGAATTGAATAAATACTCAGTTCTGATTGGTTGACAGCCTTGTATTATTATTTGTGTCTAGGCATAGTGACATGAAGTGTATTGGCATGGTACTCCTGGCTTCATCTCATTACAGTTTGAAATCACTATGCAAAAATTTTGAAACTATTTAAGTTCTATTATGAAAAACTAATATAATACACTAGATGGCCAAAAGTATGTGGACAGCTGACCTTCAACATCTCATCCAAAATTATGGGCATTAACATGGAGTAAGTCCACCCTTTGCTGCTATAACAACCTCCACTTCAGGGCTCTGTGCAGGCCAAGTTCTTCCAACCCGTTATCAACAAAACTGTTTCTATATGGACCTCGCTGTGTGCTCCAGGGGCATTGTCACATTGAAACAGGAAAGGGCCTTCCCCAAACTGATGTGTCATTGACTTGAATGAACTTGGAGCAGAGAGCAGAGATAGAATGACTGGTATTTAAATCATTCATCACAGTCATTTAAAACGTGCAGTTAAAATAATTCATTGTTTTGAATGCACCGGACCATAAAGCCAGAAATTACAGAAAGAAAAATATAATTCATGCTGTAGAGAAATGATTTAAGTATGTAGCATGTACAGTGCTACTCATTTTTATGAGTATAGCATAAGATACCTTAGCATAAAATAATGAAGAGAACACAGACATGGTCCTCTTTGGTCCACCTCCCAAATAACGCCTCAGTAAGTGCTATAAGGTCCAGCAGTATGGCTTTTCCACCCCTCCAGCCAATTTTTCACCAATGGAAGCCAGCAACAAATCCTCAGAAACGGTTTGGATAAGGGACATAATGCAATATCACAAGCTTCAGCATCTGAAATTTTCTGTAAGGGATGGATCAAAGAATGTCAGTCAATGCCTTTCTGAACAGTTTTTAATAATCTTAAATTCAGTGATAATGTACACAATCATTCAGCCAAACACAGAAGAGACAGACCTGAGGTACAACTATTCATTGTAATCAGTCACCTTCTTTACAGTTTAATTCCCTTATAATTTTACTCTATTATTCATTTTATATATTTTAGTTGCTGTCAGTTTATCACTGTTATTAACATTATTACTTGTCTTTTTTTGGAAGGTTCATTTTAAACTCTGATTTATTTAATGTACTTATAATTTTGCTGTATATTGTTGTATTGTTGTATATTGTTGTATTTTATACAGTACAACTCAACTTTCAATATTTTTTTTGAATATTTGTTGCCATTTTCTGTGTTTCCATGGGGTTCCCAGTGATAAATACAGGTACAATTTAGTAGCAACTGTTGTTAACTGCCCTCTGACAAAATTATTTTTTGTGCATATATATTTCTCGGCTGATAATGGTTTGTGTCTGAGCTGCAGGGACTCTATTGCCCTACAGAGATTACTCACGGGCTGCAGGTATTTATCTAATGAATAATTTCCAGTCTCCTCATTAAAGGTAAGTACACAGTATTTGTACACACGTGAAGACTTGCACACACAAGCAGGAGCTCGGGTGGCCTTTCTGCTCAGCTCTGTTGGGTGACTCCAGGACTCTTAACCCTCATCATGTATTTTGTGTCATATAGCCAAACTCATTTCTGGTTGAAATTCCAGTGGCATTGAAAATGCACAGGTGTGGTATGTATGTGCACATGTGTGTTTATATAAAAGTTTTTGGTGCTTTGTAACATCTAAAATATACTGGGTTCTAAGAGCATGATAATGCTATTTGTTGTTGCACCCTTGATTTTTATGATCATAATGATGCCATGCATAGCAGTACATGAATAAAACTGTGATCACTGAGGGCTTAGAATGTTTGTCATTTCTGCTCCAGAAGATTCAGGAGGTAGATCACATGCAGAGAGGAGGACAATGTCTTGGGATGCCTTTGAAGGATGACATTCACTACTGTCCCCTCACCATATCATAATGTTATAGTTTAAACATGGGATCTTTAATATGATTGCTTATCTCAATTTTTCTCAGCCATGCATCGTGCCCGGTTGTAGGCATGTTTTCAATTTTAATAACATTAAATACAACTGAGCCCAAGGATATGCCCTCTGACCCGTTCATGCAGGAATTCTGGGAGATATTGTTTGGATGATCTTTGAAAGATCACCCCTCCCCTTCTCTGTCAGGCAGGCCCCAATGCACAGGGTCTGAGAGCTTGGACAATGTTGAGAGTGTTTATACTGACGTCTCCCATTTGAGGGCCACTTAGTGTGTACACGGCTGTATATGACATTGCACATGCCATTCACATGCTGTCCTGCCAACCAGGAGATGGCCCCTTTGAAAATGGGGGGTGTTCAGATGCCAGGGCTGGAGGTTGGTGACAAGTAAGCACAGAAACATATGGAGTATCACAATCAAATAATGTTATTTTATCATTTTGCCAAATTTGTTTTCGTGTAGGAGAAATAAATAGCTTATAAATGAAGCATACTATTTGTAAATCACTAATTTGTCAAAAAGTCACAAATATAATGATAATGATAATATCAAGTCAACATTAGGATTTTGTATTGATAAATCATAGGTGTGTATGTGTGTGTGTTTGAATGAGAGAGAAAGAGAGTGAGAGTGAGAGAGAGGGTTATTTACAGGTCATTTCTCCTTGTAATCCCCCCCCTCAAAAAAAAGACCTCAATATCTGTGTTTATAGAACTTGGTTTGTTTTTTCTCTTGATTATTCCATCTTGAAAACGGGACTCACATTAAATCCACATCAAACAGGGGTAGCGGAAACAGAGTCGGTGAATTGGGGATGCACTTATCACTGTACATCAAAATTTGATTGGCTGATGCATTGTCACTTATCGGGGTCGATGTGGATGTGGACCTGATTTCAGACTGCTGCATTATCCCCATTGTGTGCTCCTAAAATAAATGCCTTGGTTTTCAGTCATTTGTGTGGCACTGATTTATCCAATAGAGCTTCAGCTTTTTTCAAACGCTGTATAAATAAATAAATAAATACACTACTCGTGTGTCATGACCTTATCAATTGCATACCACCATTTGCAGAAGCCAAAATGATTTTCTTCCACCTTTTGCTTTTCCAGAATTTGACATTTGATATTTCTACTCCTGTGACAAAACAAGACTGAATCTAAAGAAAAACAAATACTTAAGAAACATTTCATCCATTTCAAGATACCAATAATGATTTAAACATGTGCTTTCTCCCTTTTTGATTTAATGTGCACACAGATTAAACAGATTTATACTTTACATAGAGTTAATCAGAGAATCATGTCAGTTTTCACTTCACTGTGACCAGTGTGTGTGTGTGTGATGGAGATGATGGTAAATGTGCTGCAACATTTCATTCTTTGTTTTTTTTGCAGTAACTTTGTCATTTTTATACATCAGGAGATATTTATGGATGAAATGCAGATTATAACTCTTAATCAAAGGTATGAGGTCTTAAAAGCAGTGTCCTTGTTGAGAATTAGCTGAAGCTTTAACAGCTCATAACACTGTGTGTGTGTGTGTGCGTGTGCAGTCAAACTCAAGCAGTAAATGTTCACCTCATACACAGTTGGCACAGATAGTGCACAGGTGCCCAAATGAGCAGAAGAGGTCACTCTGGAGCATGACAAGACGGAGACAATCCTGCCACAGCCATGCATATATAATTTGAATATAATATTGTTTCCACATTTGTGCGAATGCATGTGTGTTTATATTTGCTAAATGGTTTAATGAGGTTTCTCATTCAGTGGCTTTTGAGGTGACCGTATTAACCCTTTTAATAGTAGGTTTTTAGAATGTTTTTTTTTTTTTTTTTTAATTTTAAGTCAAGTGTTTAAGAACTCAATTGATTTCAATTATGTTACATTTATTTAGCAGACACTTTTATCCAAAGCAACGTACAAAAGTGCATATCATGGTCATTGGACAACTACAAAACACAGGTTCAATGGTACGATACTCATTTCGTACAGCTATTTCTAGCCAGGAACACAGTTCAGTTCAACAGTGAATACTATTCTGACCTAACTTATGCCAAGCCAAACTAGGGAGAAGAACAAGCTACAATATTAGGACAGATACAAATTACAAAAAGTTCTGGAATGGGGGTACATGTAACATGAGTGTCATGAAAGGGGGGATTTAAAGTAAAATTCACAGAGTGGTGGCAGTTTGTCTAGGTATAGTCTGAAGACCATGGTAGAACATAGGTAGTGAGGGAGAGGTTTGAAGAGGGACAGGGAGTTCGTTCTACCACTGGGGAGTCAGGGTGGAGAAGCTCTATGATCCCTTTACTCGGGTGGGAGGGGGTGCAAGGCGCCCTTGCTGCTGCAGAGCTCAGTGGTCGAGCAGGCGCATAGAATCAAATCATGTCCTGCAAGTAGATAGGGGCCGTCCTGTTGGCTGCAGTGTAGGCGAGGGTCAGGAATTTGAACCTGATCCTGGCAGCATCTGGTAGCCAGTGGAGTGACCGCAGCAGAGGAGTGACGTGGGAGAATTCGGGATGGTTGAAAATAAGTCGGCCAGCAGCATTTTGAATCATCTGTAGTGGCTGTATAGTACAAGCTGGCAGGCTTGCCAGGAGAGAGTTGCAGTAATCAAGGCGGGAGGTCACCATAGCTTGGACAAGCAGCTGGGTGGAGTGAGTAGTCAGGTATGGTCGAATCCTTTTGATGTTGTACAAAAGGAATCTGCAGGACCGTGATGGTGCCTTGATGTGCTCCTTGAGGTACAGCTGGTCGTCCAGGACCACCCCCAGGCTCTTTGCAGTGTGAGGCTGTACTGTGGTGCCATCAACCGTGATTGACAGCTCATGTAGTAGGGAGGTCTTGTATGGGAAGAACAGCAGCTCATTTTTGTTGAGGTTGAGCTTCAGGTGGTGGGTGGCCATCCAGGTAGAGATGTCAGCCAGGCAGGAAGATATTTTATCATCAACCTGTGAGGCAGAGGGGGGGAAAGAGAAGAGTTGAGTGTCGTCTGCATAACAATAATAGGAGAAGCCGTGTGAATTAATAATTGAACCAAGAGATTTGGTGTACATGGAGAACAGTAGAGGACCCAGCACAGATCCCTGTGGTACTCCCATAATAATTACCAGTAGCGGCTGTAACATCAGCATTAGAAAGATCAGTTAAGAACATTCTAATCACGTATTTGTGATCTTTCAGTTTAAAGAGGTAAAAAAGTGAAATGAGAGCATTTTGACTCATAAGACACAATCGGAACCAAAACCCCCGCTGGAGCTGAAGACATGGATGGTGTGATTAGCTGAGAAATGTCAGCGTAGCAATAACAATGTCCCCTCACTGTCACGCCCTCACCAATAATGAATAGCATGCAGGGATGCTCATAGCAGGAATGCTATTATAAAGAGTGGTATAATAAATATGTTAAGCACGGTTATCCATTACAATGCCTTATATAGCAAGTCACATTATGAATTACATATTAAATAATGTCTCACATGTAACACAGCATATCAAAAAGGACATAATTTGATGTATTCCTTTTTTTTTAGCCTTTACAAATGCTGATTTGGAGTATGTAAATCATGCAATTTTACTTGAAAGTCTATTGTCCAGTGTCAGGCAAGCCAGTCGGCCTAGCAACCACAGACCAGGCTGGAAATTGGGATGGCAGGCATGCCATCCCGCCAAGTTACATCTTGGCGGCGCGGCATGCCCCATACCTATACAGCAACGAGAGTTTGGCACGTTTCAGGGTTCCCCACAGAAATAACCACAACAGCCACAGACACTCAGCCCTTAAAACCATTAATTTCTGTACATTCTGACACCATTTCAACAGAGATAATTCATAAACAACTTCGCATGTCCACACAATAAAGCCCCAAACTAAGGGGATGTTGAGTGGAGTTTTTTTTTTCCTGCTGCCTAACCCACAAACAAAATGTCTCCCCATTGGACATTTTACAAACACCAGCAAATCCTTCATCTTCACGAACCAATCAAAATCATGGCTCAGTGGTCAATGTTACAGTCTATAGATCATAGGGTCCTAGGTTCAAGCCCAGCCAGGAACAAGTTTCTTTAACCTGCTTTTTTCCTCACTAATAATTGTCTATTACTTCTCAATTATTGCTTTTGCACCACATCTACCCACCGTTCACCGAAAGTATGAACGGCATTATAATGTACCATCTACACGTTCAGTTAACCGGCTACAATATTTCCAGGCTACATGGATTCAATGGGAGCTCCACTGCATACTGGCCTGTCTTCTTTAAAACCACAGACACATTTTACCAAGACAACTCACGTATTGAACAGTTATATTATGGTGGCGCACTGACAAAGTTACGGACTGGAGAGTGTGAGGTCGAATAGTTCAGTGTATGTTTTATATAACATGTTTTGGACATATGGCCTATGCATTCAAATTTGTCCTTATTTGTGGCCTGCAAAAGGCCTAAAGTTCAAATCGCCCACAGAATGCTGCCGTTTTATCCTGCATAAACGTCTTTACTGTATATAGAAGCTTAAATCAGGGGCTTCTTGCGTTTACCATGGAGAGAGTTCTGCACTGTATGTGCACTGCCTGGTTTGCATGAATGCAAATTTGAGTTGTGTGTGTGTGTGTGTGTGTGTGTGTGTGTGTGTGTGTGGTGACTGCAAAACTAGAAACTTTTGAAGAGATTCAGAGCATCTACAGCAGAGTGAGAGAACTGCACCCTGTTTAGTGCACCTCTGCACACCCTATTAGCATACAGCTACAAACCCAAAGCAAAGTTTTTAACTTGACAAATTTTAAATTATACCTCAAACCAAACATGTAAAACATTTCAGCCACTATAATACAAGTAACTGCTTAGAATAAAAACTGAAATAAAATGTGAGGGTCTTACCTGAAATAATGCTGTGATCCTGCTGATGCAGGAGTTTTTCCATTCCTGCAGTAAAATCAACTGAAAAATGAAAGCTTCATTTTTTTTGTCAAACTAGTAGGTGGGGGGGGGGGGGGGGGGTTGGTCTTGCCCACCACCACCCCCCCTCTTTGGGGGACATCTTTGTTATTGCAAGTCTGGCCTGAGCCAAGTAGTTAATCCCCTGTTACGCATTCTTCAATTAAAGCCAGTGTGATGCTTTCTCCCTCCTGTTCAGCCGTGTTGCACATGATCTTGTACTTTTGTTTTTCTTGCCCACCACCACCACCACCCCCCCCACCCCCCTCATCGGGGGATATCTTTCTTATTATTGCTGTGTTCTGAGCCAAGTAATCCAGTGCTCCACACTCTTCAGTATGATCCTCTTACTTCCTCCTGTTTGACGGTTTTGCACATCGTCTTGTATGTTGCCCTCTTTACTCCAGTTTTTTTTTCTTTCTTTTTCCCCCTGTATCGACTGTCTTTAGAAAAATATTATCGCACTTTCATTGTTAAGCACTTAGCTGTCCAGCTGTTCTCCATACACCCATCCTTAAGTGACTGGCAGTTCTTGAGCAGTATTTCAGTTGTTTTCATTGGCTTGCTCAAATCTCTCTTCCCATGGCACATCAGCTTCAACATGTGCTCCTTCACTCCTACCAATCCTACCCTGAGAGCTGTGATGTTCCAGTGGAAAAAGGCAAGACTCCTCTTCATCCACTACCAATCACAGTAAGCCACAGTGTGAACCTTGATCACTGCTGACCTGGAGTGTTTGTCGATGCAGTCCCAGTCCTCAATGTCATCTCTGAAGGGTAGCATGTCCAGAAACATTGGGAAGCTACGATCCATCGTTGAAGTACGAATGTCAGCATCTCACCTCAATTTGTACACTGGAAGGGGTTAGAGGAGCTTGAGGAGGAACGTGTACTGACAGCACCATGCCTTAGGTTACACAGGCACACCACTTTTCTTCACCCTCTGCATTCGGTCAGGTGCACGGTCTGTCATCCTCTACACACTCACTGTGTCAGAGTGAGCAGCCATACCACTTCCCCAGGCATCCGACTGGCTTCTCTGTGAGAACTGGAATCTACTCTCCACCCACTTTGAGCCAAATGTCGTGCTTCTTGCCGTTGCCTTTTTAACAGTACCAGCATTCTCAAAATTCTGGGCTTGAAGGTCACTCTTGCTCAGGTAATGGATATGTCCAGGTCTTCAAGCACCCATCTCCCCTCTGTCACTGACTGCATAGTGATGGTTATGCCATTCGTGAAGGTTCATGTTGGTGGTTGCGGCACTTTGAATTTCTTCTAGTTCCTCTGCTTGGTCTTTCTGCAGAGCCCACAAGGATGCAGAAAGCAGCTATGATGGACAGTATGCACCTTGTAATCATGTCCACCCCCAGCCTCTGGTAAAACAGTCACACACTGTAACCCTCATCCTGAACCTTTTTTTTTTTAAATTTAATTATTTTATTTATTCTTTAATTATTATTATTTTTATGTTTCTATTGATTCTATTTATTTTTTAAATCATTTTTAAATTTTAATTTTATTAGGGCTAGGTTTAGAGTTTAATATTTTTAATTAATAATAAACAAATAATAAATTATATTTTATTATTATTATTATTATTATTAGTATTATTATTTAGTATTATTATTATTAGTATTATTATTATATTTAACCTACAGAACTACTTCGATAAGTTCAGGATGAGGGTTACAACTGTGTGACTGTACTACAAAACAAGAGGCTGGGGGTGGCACAGTGACAGGGTGCACAGTGTCCATCATAGCTGCGGTTTACATCCTTGAACTAAATGGACAGAAAGATCAGCACTGACCTCTGAGGAACTAAACTTTACTGCAAGCTCGTCTCAGTCTTCTGCATCCAATTAAGCTTCTCATCCATAGTCACTGGTACACCAAAAGCTTCCATTCTTAGACATGATTCTGGCAATGATTCTTCATTCCGCACTGTGACCGCAACAGCCCGGAAGAGAGAGTGACCTCCTGGTTCACTCACTTCCGGAATCTCCTAGGCACACACCTAACAGTGGATGGAGCTGAGGAAGAGATACCTGCAGTCCTCACAGATCTCAATATTGATGATGGTCCCTTCACAGTTAGGGAGTTTGCCAGAGTGAAATCCAATCTGAAGCAGGGGAAAAGTGCTGGGCCGGATGGCATTCCCCCAGAGGTCTTTAAGAATTGTGATCTTGACGACATCATCCTGGAGATTTGCAACCTTGCTCTGATGAGAAACACCAAGCCTGATATGTGGTCTCTCTCTAACATCATCCCAGTGAAGAAATCTGGAGATCTCTCGAAACCTGACAACTACCGCGGCATTAGTCTGACATGTATCATTGCAAAGATGTACAACCGCATGATACTAAACCGGATACGGTGCGCCATCGACCCCCATTTTAGGGAGAACCAAAATGGCTTGCGAGAGGGGAGGGCCACTGTGACCCAGATCTTAGCCTTAAGGAGGATCATCGAGGAGGTGAAAAAGAACAACCTGACAGCAGTGCTGTGTTTCATCGACTTCAAAAAGGCATTTGACTCTGTACACAGAGGCATGATGATGAGGATACTCAAGGCTTACGGTGTCCCTCCCAACCTACTCCAGGCCATAGGGACCATGTACACAGGTACAAGAGCCAAAGTGGTGACCCCAGACAGTAACAGCGAGGAGTTTGACATCCTGACGTGGGTGTCGCAAGGTGACACCCTCACCGCCTTCTTCTTCATTATAGTCCTGGACTATGCACTTAGGCAGGCCATCAGTGGATAGGAGCAGGAACTCGGCCTCACTATTACACCTAGGAGGTCTAGACGACTCCCTGCTGTAGTGCTAATGGACCTTGACTATGCAGATGACATCAGCCTGCTATCTGACCGAGTGGAGCAGGCACAGGAGCTCTTGACCAGAGTAGAGAGTGTGCAAAGGTTGGTCTTAGGCTAAATGCTAAGAAAACCAAGGTCATCACCTATAACATCCTCCCAGACCATCCACCTCTAATGACAACGGGAGGCACTGGTCTGAAAGAAATCAATGACTTCAAATACTTGGGCTCATGGGTCAATGTCAGAGCAAGACCTTAAAGTGAGGAAGTTGCTCGCATGGAAAGCTCTGAACGGCATGGCCAGTGTGTGGAAATCCAACCTCCTCTGACAAAGCGCAGCTTCTTTTCTGCGACTATTGAGTCCGTTCTTCTACGGTTATTCTGCTAGCACCTGGTCTTCATCACCTGCCGTAGCCAACCACCCTGATACCACGTCAGTACTCAGCCTGTCCCCCTCCAATCGGGGTGGGGGGGGCGAATTAGTGTAGCAGAGGCTAGTTAAGGTGGCTAGCTAGCCACCGGGGGGCTAATGTCTTGTGTGCAGCCATGCTACAATTCACACCACCATTCCCACTCTTTGGATGACATCTTTGTTTTTGCTAGTCTAGCCCAGGCTTCTGACTGGCTTCTGTTTGAATTGGAATTCACTTACCACCCACGGTGAAAGGGAGAAAAAAAAACAAAAAAAAAAAAAACACTAAGGTACCTTCAGAGTAACTAACCTAGGAAACAACCTGGGTCTACTTCCACTGGCAAAGACTCTAAGGTTTTTCTTGCCCACCACCACCACCACCACCACCACCCCCCTCATCGGGGGATATCTTTCTTATTATTGCTGTGTTCTGAGCCAAGTAATCCAGTGCTCCACACTCTTCAGTATGATCCTCTTACTTCCTCCTGTTTGACGGTTTTGCACATCGTCTTGTATGTTGCCCTCTTTACTCCAGTTTTTTTTTCTTTCTTTTTCCCCCCTGTATCGACTGTCTTTAGAAAAATATTATCGCACTTTCATTGTTAAGCACTTAGCTGTCCAGCTGTTCTCCATACACCCATCCTTAAGTGACTGGCAGTTCTTGAGCAGTATTTCAGTTGTTTTCATTGGCTTGCTCAAATCTCTCTTCCCATGGCACATCAGCTTCAACATGTGCTCCTTCACTCCTACCAATCCTACCCTGAGAGCTGTGATGTTCCAGTGGAAAAAGGCAAGACTCCTCTTCATCCACTACCAATCACAGTAAGCCACAGTGTGAACCTTGATCACTGCTGACCTGGAGTGTTTGTCGATGCAGTCCCAGTCCTCAATGTCATCTCTGAAGGGTAGCATGTCCAGAAACATTGGGAAGCTACGATCCATCGTTGAAGTACGAATGTCAGCATCTCACCTCAATTTGTACACTGGAAGGGGTTAGAGGAGCTTGAGGAGGAACGTGTACTGACAGCACCATGCCTTAGGTTACACAGGCACACCACTTTTCTTCACCCTCTGCATTCGGTCAGGTGCACGGTCTGTCATCCTCTACACACTCACTGTGTCAGAGTGAGCAGCCATACCACTTCCCCAGGCATCCGACTGGCTTCTCTGTGAGAACTGGAATCTACTCTCCACCCACTTTGAGCCAAATGTCGTGCTTCTTGCCGTTGCCTTTTTAACAGTACCAGCATTCTCAAAATTCTGGGCTTGAAGGTCACTCTTGCTCAGGTAATGGATATGTCCAGGTCTTCAAGCACCCATCTCCCCTCTGTCACTGACTGCATAGTGATGGTTATGCCATTCGTGAAGGTTCATGTTGGTGGTTGCGGCACTTTGAATTTCTTCTAGTTCCTCTGCTTGGTCTTTCTGCAGAGCCCACAAGGATGCAGAAAGCAGCTATGATGGACAGTATGCACCTTGTAATCATGTCCACCCCCAGCCTCTGGTAAAACAGTCACACACTGTAACCCTCATCCTGAACCTTTTTTTTTTTTAAATTTAATTATTTTATTTATTCTTAAATTATTATTATTTTTATGTTTCTATTGATTCTATTTATTTTTTAAATCATTTTTAAATTTTAATTTTATTAGGGCTAGGTTTAGAGTTTAATATTTTTAATTAATAATAAACAAATAATAAATTATATTTTATTATTATTATTATTAGTATTATTATTTAGTATTATTATTATTAGTATTATTATTATATTTAACCTACAGAACTACTTCGATAAGTTCAGGATGAGGGTTACAACTGTGTGACTGTACTACAAAACAAGAGGCTGGGGGTGGCACAGTGACAGGGTGCACAGTGTCCATCATAGCTGCGGTTTACATCCTTGAACTAAATGGACAGAAAGATCAGCACTGACCTCTGAGGAACTAAACTTTACTGCAAGCTCGTCTCAGTCTTCTGCATCCAATTAAGCTTCTCATCCATAGTCACTGGTACACCAAAAGCTTCCATTCTTAGACATGATTCTGGCAATGATTCTTCATTCCGCACTGTGACCGCAACAGCCCGGAAGAGAGAGTGACCTCCTGGTTCACTCACTTCCGGAATCTCCTAGGCACACACCTAACAGTGGATGGAGCTGAGAAGAGATACCTGCAGTCCTCACAGATCTCAATATTGATGATGGTCCCTTCACAGTTAGGGAGTTTGCCAGAGTGAAATCCAATCTGAAGCAGGGGAAAAGTGCTGGGCCGGATGGCATTCCCCAGAGGTCTTTAAGAATTGTGATCTTGACGACATCATCCTGGAGATTTGCAACCTTGCTCTGATGAGAAACACCAAGCCTGATATGTGGTCTCTCTCTAACATCATCCCAGTGAAGAAATCTGGAGATCTCTCGAAACCTGACAACTACCGCGGCATTAGTCTGACATGTATCATTGCAAAGATGTACAACCGCATGATACTAAACCGGATACGGTGCGCCATCGACCCCCATTTTAGGGAGAACCAAAATGGCTTGCGAGAGGGGAGGGCCACTGTGACCCAGATCTTAGCCTTAAGGAGGATCATCGAGGAGGTGAAAAGAACAACCTGACAGCAGTGCTGTGTTTCATCGACTTCAAAAAGGCATTTGACTCTGTACACAGAGGCATGATGATGAGGATACTCAAGGCTTACGGTGTCCCTCCCAACCTACTCCAGGCCATAGGGACCATGTACACAGGTACAAGAGCCAAAGTGGTGACCCCAGACAGTAACAGCGAGGAGTTTGACATCCTGACGTGGGTGTCGCAAGGTGACACCCTCACCGCCTTCTTCTTCATTATAGTCCTGGACTATGCACTTAGGCAGGCCATCAGTGGATAGGAGCAGGAACTCGGCCTCACTATTACACCTAGGAGGTCTAGACGACTCCCTGCTGTAGTGCTAATGGACCTTGACTATGCAGATGACATCAGCCTGCTATCTGACCGAGTGGAGCAGGCACAGGAGCTCTTGACCAGAGTAGAGAGTGTGCAAAGGTTGGTCTTAGGCTAAATGCTAAGAAAACCAAGGTCATCACCTATAACATCCTCCCAGACCATCCACCTCTAATGACAACGGGAGGCACTGGTCTGAAAGAAATCAATGACTTCAAATACTTGGGCTCATGGGTCAATGTCAGAGCAAGACCTTAAAGTGAGGAAGTTGCTCGCATGGAAAGCTCTGAACGGCATGGCCAGTGTGTGGAAATCCAACCTCCTCTGACAAAGCGCAGCTTCTTTTCTGCGACTATTGAGTCCGTTCTTCTACGGTTATTCTGCTAGCACCTGGTCTTCATCACCTGCCGTAGCCAACCACCCTGATACCACGTCAGTACTCAGCCTGTCCCCCTCCAATCGGGGTGGGGGGGCGAATTAGTGTAGCAGAGGCTAGTTAAGGTGGCTAGCTAGCCACCGGGGGGCTAATGTCTTGTGTGCAGCCATGCTACAATTCACACCACCATTCCCACTCTTTGGATGACATCTTTGTTTTTGCTAGTCTAGCCCAGGCTTCTGACTGGCTTCTGTTTGAATTGGAATTCACTTATCACCCACGGTGAAAGGGGAAAAGAAAAAAAAAAAAAACACTAAGGTACCTTCAGAGTAACTAACCTGGGAAACAACCTGGGTCTACTTCCACTGGCAAAGACTCTAAGGTTTTTCTTGCCCACCACCACCACCACCACCACCACCACCACCACCCTCCCCCCTCTTCGGAGGACAACTTTGTTATCAATGGCCTGGCCTGATCCAGGTAGCTGATCCACTCCTCTGCACGCTTCAGTCAAATATGGTTTAATGCTCTTGCTTCTTCCCGTTTAGCTGTTTTTCACATTGTCATGCATGTTGCGGCCTTTGCTCCAGTTTCCTCTGCATCCATTGTCCTTAGAAGCCTCTTATCCCATGTCCACTGGTAAGCACATAGATGCCCAGCTCTTCCCCATGCACTCATCCTTAAGTGATAGAAACTTCAGTAGATTTATTTCATTGGCTTCCTCCAACCTCTCTTCCTATGGCACCATTACCTCCATCACAGTTGTATTGCTTGTGCTCCTTCACCAACTCCACAGTCCTCATCTAAGGGCTTTGCAAAGGATCTTCCAGGGGAATAAGGCCTAGTGTAAATTCTTCTTTTCATCAGCTGAAAATCACTGAGCCACAATGTGAACCTTGATTGATGCTCACCTCACTTAGTTCTTGCAGTCGCAGTCCTCTGAAAGGCATCTGCCATTTTGTTCCCCTGCTGTTTAGGCCAATTTTGCTGAAGCTTTTGGAATCTTTGGAGGTTAGCTGCTAATGATTTTGTCCACTGGTTCCACTGCTGATACTGTGAGTTTACGCCGGAATGGGCTTAGGAGTTAAGTGAGGAGTGCATGCTGACAGCACTAGACCTTGGGTTACACAGGGACACCACCCTTCACCACCCTTTGCACCTAGCTATGTGTGCAGTGTGTTGTCCTCTTTACACTCACCATGTCACAGAGTGAGCAGCCAGACCACTTCCCTAGGCTTCTGACTGGCTTCGGTTTGTGCTGGAATCAGCTCTCTATCCACTTTGAACCAAGTGATTGTCATCCGCCTTGTCATTGTGTCTCTTCAGTACCAGCCTCCTTGAGTCGCTGAATCTGAAGGTCATTCTGGCTTAGGCAGTGGATCTGTCCAGGTCTTCAAACACCGATCCGTCCTCTTTCACTGATTATGTAGCGATGGTCATGCTGTCTGTGAAAGTTCATGTCAGTGGTTGCCACACGTTGGATCTTGTCTTGGGCCCTCTGCTTGGTCTTTCAGAAGAGTCCACAAGGATGTAAACAACAGCAATGATGGACACTGTGCACCCCATAACTATGCCACTCCCAGCCTCTGGTTGTACAGTCCTACACTATAACACTCATCCTGAACTATTCTAAATTACTATTTATTTATTTGTTTATTTTTATTGCTATTTATTTTGAGTTTATTATTTTCTAAGTATAATTTTATAAAATACATTTATTACGGTTTGGGTTTATCACTGTTATATTATTTCTACTATTTTTTTTATTAGATTTTTATTTTATTTTTATTTATTTATTTTATTATTTTTTTTTAATTATTTCAGGGTGAGTGTAACAGTATGTGACTATACTACCAAAGAGTAGAGGCTGGGCAGTAACAAGGTGCACAGTGTTCATCATAGCTGCTGTTTACTTCCTTGTGGACTCTGCTGCAAGACCAAGCAGAGGGCCTAAGACAAAATCCAAGGTGTGGCATCCACTGACATGAACTTTCACAGACAGCATGACCATCACTACAGTCAGTGAAAGAGGAGAGATCAGTGTTTGAAGACCTAGACAGATCCATTGCCTAAGCCAGAATGACCTTCAGACTCAGCGACTCAAGGAGGCTGGTACTGAAGAGACACAAGGACAAGGCGGATGACAATCACTTGGTTCAAAGTGGATGGAGAGCGGATTCCAGCACAAACAGAGAAGCCAGTCAGAAACCTTGGGAGGTGGTTCAACTACTCACCCTGTGACACAATGCCTGTGAAAAGGACAATACATCACTCAGATGACTAGATGCAGAAAGGGGAGAAAGGTGGTGTTCCTGAGACCCAAGGCCTGATGCTGTCAGTACAGTCTTCTCCAAGCTCGTGTAGTCCCTTCTGGTGAACAAAGTCCAGCCAGTCTCAATGAGAGACCCAGGGCCGGGAGGAGGCGGAGGCTATGGTCTGGGAGAGGTTAGCAGCCGCCATGATCTGTCCATCCAATTCTGTGTGGACAACAGGCAGTTGAACACAGTGACTTGCAAAGCTTTGTAGCCTCTTCCCAGCATTGACTACATCCTGGACAGCATAGCAGGTGTTAACTGGTTCAGCCCACTCAACCCCCAGTGGTTATTAGCAGGTCCCTATTCTGGCACCGGCTCATCCCAAGACGGCCCAGCAATGTTCAAATGGCTGATGGAAAAGATACTTCAGCACATTCCAGCAACAGCCTGCAGTGTCTACCTTGACAAGATCCTAGTCCAAACCTTCAATGTAGTGCAGGCCAACCTCTGCATCGAGCCAGGTCATGCCTAGTTCTATAGCACGATGATCCGTCTTGTCATGTTCACCCGAAAAACAAGACACTTCTACAGCAGGATAACAAAGCTCTTCTCCATCTGCATCCATTCAAGCATCTCTTCCACAACTGAATAGCACATCAGCAGCTTATTTTCATCATCTTCATCAGATCTATTTCCATGATATGGTCAGCTCCAGTGTGATGATTTCTCCCACTCAACTTGTCCACTTCTGTCTCATTCTATTCATACTCATCTTCTCTCACCAGAGACGGGGGTGATGGGGGGAGGGAGTTGACTGGAGCCTATCCCAGCATGAATTGGGCTAGAGGTGCACCTATCCATCTCAGGGCACATACACTATAGACACCATAGCCATGGACATGGACAAGCAAACTCTGAACCTCAGTCAGTAAGCCAGTCAGACCACTCAAATCCTATTTTACAGATTTACTACAGACAATCATCTAATCATCTGCTACACAGATAACCGCCGAGCCCTTCTAAGCTCAAAGCTCAAATCTGCATGCATCTACAAACTACTCTGCCAGTAACATTTTTCCCCACACGTTCTCTCTAAAAAACACGTACCAGCACAACAAAAAAGCAACCAAAGACCTTCACTCAAAAAACCTGAAACCATTGTAATAAATTCCAAGTTCCTATATTTCTTTAAGACCATAAAACATACACTGTAGTATCACAGTTTTCCCATCACTGCATCAGCATCATTGGGAAGGAGGAGAAAAAAAAAAAAAAAAAAAAAAACAGCATCAACACATTTGGAAAAAACCAGCAGCAAAAACCAGCTTTGAAATAAATTTAAGCATGCCCGTACCTTTGACGTCTTCTGGAAACCTACAACCCACCACCAATCGTGCAGCAGCAGCTCTGCTTCTAGCTTCTACCTAAAATACTCTCTCAAATGCCACTAACTCTCAAATCAGCACCAGAACCTTCAGCAACACACAGCTAAGATACACCTATACACCTATACACCTGCAATTAATTCACATCATATTATCACAGCATGATCAGTCCAGAAAAACAATGACAGCACCAAAATGGAAATCAAAATAATCTGCACATTTTGCCCTAATTAAAAATATAATCGTCACTCCTCACCTAGTGTAACATAAGCAACAATCTCCAGAAAGTCAAAAGAAACACAGCATTTCAGCACAGCGGCATTCCACCAGTGAAAGTACATAACCAGCTCCTTACCTTTGATGTCTTCTGGCAGACCCACCTACAACCCACCACCACCACCAACCGTGCAGCAGCAGCAATGCTTCTAGCTCCTCACCTAAACTACTCTCTCAAATGCCATTAACTCTCAAATCAGCACCAGAACCTTCAGCAACACACACCTAAGATCTATACACCTACAATTAATTGACAACACCATAATCAGTCCAGAAAAACAATGACAGCACCAAAATGGAAATCAATAATCTGCACATTTTGCACTAATTAAAAATATAATCTTCACTCCTCAACAACAATTCTCACCTAGTGTAGCATAAGCAACAATCTCCAAAAAGCCAAAAGAAACACAGCACTTCAGCACAGCGACATTCCACCAGTGAAAGTACATAACCAGCTCCTTACCTTTGATGTCTTCTGGCAGACCCACCTACAACCCACCACCACCACCAACCGTGCAACAGCAGCAGCAATGCTTCTAGCTCCTCACCTAAACTACTCTCTCAAATGCCACTAACTCTCAAATCAGCACCAGAACCTTCAGCAACACACAGCTAAGCAGCAATACACAGCTAAGATCTATACACCTACAATTAATTCACAACATCATGACAATCAGTCCAGAAAAACAATGACGGCACCAAAATGGAAATCAATCTGCACATTTTGCCCTAATTAAAAATATAGCTAATCTTCACTCCTCACCTAGTGTAACATAAGCAACAACCTCCAAAAAGCCAAAAGAAACACAGCACTTCAGCACAGCGGCATTCCACCAGTGAAAGTACATAACCAGCTCCTTACCTTTGATGTCTTCTGGCAGACCCACCTACAACCCACCACCACCACCAACCGTGCAACAGCAGCAGCAATGCTTCTAGCTCCTCACTTAAACTACTCTCTCTAAAATGCCACTAACACTCAAGTCAGTACCAGGGCTTCGGCAACAACACAGCTAAGGTCTATACAGCTACAATTAATTCACAACATCACAATATCATCAGATCGCTACATTATCAGTCCAGAAAATACAAAGACAGCAGCAATGTCCAGTCAGCAGCAATCACTTCTGAACAGCACAGCAGCAACACAGCCATAAACCAGAAGAAAATTATACCAAAATCACCACAAATTCCTCACAGGAATCAAAAACTGGAGATCCAAACTTCAAAAATATTATCTTCACTTCTTGACAACAACTCTCACCAAGCATAAGCAACAATCTCCACACAGCCAAAAAAAAAAAAAAAAGCAGAAGTCTTGAGCACAGTGGCATCCAACCAGTGGAAAGTACATAACTATGGCCTTACTTGGTGTCGATTGATTGATGCATCTAGTTGTCTATGTTGATTGCAGAGCTGGGGATAGAAAGAATGTGTTAAAACTCATGAACATCCACATGCAAAGAACAGCATAGCCTTTCCTACAAACACATAAAGTAAATGTAAAACCCCTGGTAAATGTGAGGCTTCCTGTAAATGTAAAACAAGCTGATGGTAAATGAAAAAAAAACCTACTGTGGTAAATGTAGAATTTGTAATCATTTTTTTTTTTTTTTTTTTTTAAGCTGGTGAAGGCACAATTATTTAAGCCAAAGTTTTATCTTTGCATTTGATTTCTCACGGAGGAGGGCCGACTACAGAAATGTTAGTATAACTGTGAAAGCATATTAATATGAATGGGGAATCTTAGTTTTGTTTGCCGTTTTGTCCTGGGCTCATCCTAGTCTTTTTTTCGCTCTTTGTTGCACCGTTTTGTAAATAAAACTACTCTCCTGTACTTTGCAAAACTGGCCTACCATGTCACTTTTAACTTATGTTACTTCCCTTTCAAGGCCAAAACAACAAACAAAACCAGGGCCATCTTAAAATTAAATCAAACTTAACTAATCTACCACAAAAGAAAAGAATACAGCAGGCGAAAATGTGACATAAATCAAAATAGCCCATGCACCCCTAAGCACACATAATAAATGCTAAACCAGGCACAAACTCACACAACACAAATCAATGGCAAAGATGGCTGACAGGTGGGCTGACAGGTGGGTTTTTACACAGGCTGTTGGGCTGTAATTGGCTGGAATTTGAATTTGATTCAGCCAATCAAGAATGGCAGTCAGTGGGTGGATACCTGTTGATTGATTGATTGAAATTATTTATTGATCATTAAAATACAAGTGGCCCCTCCAGCCAGAGATGCCCCAGATACAGAAATCAGCAAAAGGATAAAAACACAATAAAGCTCAAAGGCTTATTTCAATTGTGGTCCATTTTTAGCATTTATTATTTGTGCATATGGGTGCATAGGCAATTTTGATTTATGACAATCTGTTGGATTGTGCCCACCTGCCAAATTAAATGGTTTCATTTTGTCTTGACAGCTCTGGTTCTCATATCTCATTACATCCCAGGTTAATGCAAAGATTGCTATTTGTTTATTAACCACTAGAGAGTGGAAGCATACACAAAACTAAGGCATATCCATTGATGAATGGATCTTCATGCAAGATTGGGTTCTGCTAAATTAAATGCTGTTCAGTGAATACTGCTGCTGTAATCACTGTCCATTTAACCCACAAGCATTGTCAGAAAAATGAAGAGTAAAGTGGGGATGGCTGAGTTTCGAGTGATTTTTCACTCCAAGCTGAGTGAAAGTCTCTAGTATAATTGCTGGCAACAAAGTCAAATGGATGCCACGATGCTTTAAATGGTTCATAAATTAGGCCATCATTGCTTTGATGAAAGAAAAAAGTCACCATTACACCCCTGGTGTCTGTGGCTGTTTTTAGTTGATACTTTCTTAATTTCAAGACACTCGGCACAATGAATGAATCGTGTTCGTTAATGCAATGCCTCACAACATTAAACATTCATTGCCTATGACAACCAAATTTTCAAATGGAGAAACTCCTGGGTTGTAGAAATAATATGAAACTAGAAGACCTCTTTCTCAAAGGATTGTTTTGTTTCTGTTTTTTTTGTAATAATGTAACACAGTCACACCCCACTCCACACCACAGTCAGTCAAAAGCGTGAAAATGATTTATTTATCTGAAAGAAACTTGTGATGGAAACATCAGTTCCTCATTAACAACATGACCCATGCAGGGAGATGACAATATCTGAATAATGGTCACCATAGAGGCCCATTTCATAAAAACAAAGTGAAGACGCAGGAAAATTGCAACCTCATTATTCCTGCTGAAGTGCCATTTCAAAATGAAATGTTTAGAGGATAATTGCCTGCAAAAGATGATACTGAAGAGAATGCCCAGTCTGTAGTACTTTCTACTGCATATACTTATTTCTGTTTTAACCATTGTGATGTTTGTGTAATGCTGGGTTTAAGGTGCTGGGAGCAGGCTTGTGCAGACCGAGAGTACAGTGCTGGGACCCAGGGCAGTTCTCCCCCCTGTCAGCTCGTACCCAGGGCTAACACAAACCTGCCACGTCACATGAAGACAGGGTTAAAGAGCTGCGCTTGTAAACAAACGGTTTCAGAGTCCTGAGAAGGGCATGTCCATTTTGCATTTAGTAAAGATTTCAGGCCTGAATTGATCCCATAAATTACATCTCTGTGTTATGTACAGTAAATATAATTGTCAAGAATATTAGGTGCTCTAGGTGAAAGTGTGCGCTAACAGTGCGTGTAATAGTATGTCATAGTGGAATCAGCTAAAGGTTTAGCAGTTAGGACTCCCATTTAGGGCAGTTGTAATAGTATGAACTTCAGATGCTGAACTTTTGAAAGACACATGGACCCAGGGCCAGCTGAGGTAATGATGCTGGTTTTCCGAAGCTCCTCAGCCCATGTAGAATACATTGCACAGACTTCTGCTACCATGGCAACACGATGCCTCATCCTTCATCCATCAGCAATATCAGCTAATCTGTTATTCCTCAGTCAGATAATACTTTATTGAGGTAAAGTGCAAAGACCATTGTGGAAATTAATTATACACAAGAAGAAACCACACAAAACACATATCACTTACACTAGTACTATCACAACATAGGTCAAAGGAGAGCAAATGTGTGATTCTACGTGGCTTTCCGTGCTCCTTAGCTTTGCCAGCTTTTTAGTCTCTTAAAATTGAACATTTGTAAGGATTTCGCCCCGTGTTGTCCATAATAGTCCAGCAGTTGTTTCCATTTGAATAAAAAATATTAATGGAATTTTTTTTTTTGCTTTCTCTCTTGCACCGCGCAGGCATTCAAGGCAAAGCAAGCAGATAAATCAAGTGAATTATATTAGCCGTTCCTATCGGCAATTGCTTTCCATAACAATACATTTTGCTTGGAATCGGGGTAACGTTGGGTAGAAATAGCTAGAAACCGTAGGGCACACGCTTAATACTACAATCAAATTACCAAACACATTTCTGTTTATTTTGGAAGTCAGTTCATTGCCTTTAAACAGCAGTAGCTAGTAGTAGCTAGTTGCCATAAAACAGAATGGAAAATGCACACTTGACAGTAGGATTTCAAGCAGTCAGAAATTGTTGCTAGCCTGTTAGCATGATATAACATGTTACAGTCAACTCCCACCGAATGTTTGGATTGTTCAAAAACGTTAGCTAGCTACAGTACTGTTCCACTGTCTAGCTAGCTGGCTGGGGCTAGTCAGTAGGACAACTCCATAGCTAACTTGTGAAACATAATATTAATAGTTATTTAGTCAGCTAGCGAACCACATCTTCACTGCATTTCAGCCCTGCTAGCGTGCATACCAGCTAGCTTTTCCAAAAGCAGGGACTATGTATATAGCTAGCTAACTAATGCAGTGTACAGTCAAGTGTTGCCGAATGCTTCTATAAAAATACTGACTGACTTATTTATTACTTTAACTTGCATAAATGTTAGAAACCACAATAGACCACAATGGCTTTGTCACAATGAGTTTCCCGGGGGTCATTCCTATGTTCCCAAGGTCCTATGTTCCCCAGATTTATATGGCACATAATGGGAACATGACAAAGGGTCCTATGTTCCCCAGCTCTACATGAAATCTTATCTGTGTTCAGTAGATAGAGACAGAGACAGTAAATCAATGATTTTCTGTCTTACTCCAGATAACGATGTCAGCTAGGTCTATCAGCAAACAAATGGCTTAGCTATGCTCAGAAGTCCTCAGTAATAATAATATTTTCCAAGAAATTATTAAAAATTGTTCACAACGTTTCATCAGGTGCAGTAGAACTTAGGACCCTGGGAAAATAGATACGTTCCCGTTTCCTGTAGCTAGCCAGCAAAGTCACAGTTTGTCAGACGATTTGAAAGCTTTTTCAGAGCAGGTTAACATCGTTGCTCTGCGTTTACTTCACGTTTAGGTACCCAGTTT
This sequence comes from Anguilla rostrata, assembly GCF_018555375.3. NCBI lineage: Eukaryota > Metazoa > Chordata > Actinopteri > Anguilliformes > Anguillidae > Anguilla > Anguilla rostrata. The sequence continues at coordinate 17,627,939 of NC_057944.1, forward strand.
AGGTACCTAGACTACTGTGTCATTCCTTTGTTCTGGAAAAAGGCAGACACACAGACCACAGATTAACCCTGTCCCTACTAATTATATACATAACAAAACTGACAGAAATAATCTTGGACACCAGAGAGTGGTCCTAGGGGATATTTTAGGCATTTGGAGAACAATGTGTGCATGTAAAGCTGCACTGTGTACATGTGCCTCTTAGTATGTACGTATGTGTGTTTGGATGGATAAGGATGTACAAGCATTATGTCTGAGTGTGTAAGGGTGTCTGTAGGTGTCAGTGTATAAGGATGTGTGTGCAAGTCTCAGTGTGTACAGGTGTTTGTGTTTGTGTCTGACAGTATATGTCTCAGCCTGTCAGGGTGTGTGTGTTTGTGTATATCTCAGAGTATAAGGGCATGTGTTCATGTAAGAGTGTATGTATGTCCCAGGTGGGACAGGGCTCAGCTGTAAGCGGTGCAGGGCCCATTCTCAACATTCGTCTAGGACCGGTCCCTCCAGATGGGTCTCTCTATCCCCTCTCCATTGCCTAGCCATGTGGGAGCTGCACCGCTGCCTGCAATCTGCCCACTGTACTCACGCTAAGAGCGATGGTGTATCATGGGACGCACACACACACACAAAGTGTACACCTTTACATTGAAACACCAATTTTATTGAAAGCTCATATTGTTGCACGTTACCTAATCCATTTAAGTTCAACTCAACTAAACAATTAATATATTTATAACACTAATTTTTCTGGGGTTGTTTTTATCACATCTCTCTTCCAGTTACTGGACTTCACCATCCTGTCCGTGACTCAGACACTTAAAGAGGAAATTCTGTAAGGGAACATGGTGGAGACTTGAGGGGCCTGCTGTGGAAAAACATGTTGAAGACAAACAGCACTCGGAGCACATTAGAGAGGGAGTGTCAGTACCAGACTCCAGGGTCTTCTGAAATAATTACCTCCAGATAAAAAACAAGGTGGTTTAGTTTTTTCCCTTTGGGTCGAGGCCCCAAGCATTAACTATGCTCCATCAGGGTTTACACAATTACTGCACTTACATTACAAGCTTTTTTACTTTGTTTTTTCCCGCTGTGAGTAGACTGAGCCCTACATAAGGAAGCTTCCCTTTGTTTCAGTGAGAGAACTCAGACCCCTCTCCCCCATATCTCTGTCCCTCCTAACTCTGCTGAAAGAGATGGGTGTTCGTAACTTGCTATGGCTGTGGGTGTTAATGGATGTTGGAGTCATATGTGGGTTGGCAGAGTCAACCTGTAGGCTTCTGGAGACTCTAAACTCTCAGAGTGTGTATAAGGAGGGTGATGTGATCATTGGAGGACTGTTTCCGGTTCATTTACAGCCACCTGAGCCAAACCTGGACTTCACACAACGAGCAGCACCTTTGCAGTGTCAGAAGTGAGTGCACAAGTCTTTACCTGTGAATATCTTCCTGTACTGTGTGAATATCCTCCTGTGTCTTTCTGTGAATATCACCTTGCATATACCTGTGAATACTTTATATATATACAGTGTGTGCATGTGTTTCTGTATGTCATCGTAATACATTCACACTTAAGTTGTTTGGGAGTAATGGCAGCATCTATCGGTGAATATTAATGTCTAGCTTTCTAGTGATTTCTTTCATTCATCAAATTATTTCCCATTTCTCTCTCTCTTGCTGTCAGTTTTGAATTCCGTGCATACCGTTGGCTGCAGGGCATGATCTTTGCAGTGGAAGAGATAAACAGAAACCCCCAGCTGCTGCCCAATCTCACCCTGGGGTATGCCCTGGCTGACACTTGTCTCGCAGAGAGGACGGTGTTAAGCGCTGCACTGGGGCTGGTAACCGGGAAGGACTCTGTCGTTACAAGCTCCAGGTGCGGCCGCACTCCCGAGGTGCCTGTCATCGTTGGTGATGTCCGCTCCTCTGGATCCATCGTGGTCGCTCGTACACTGGGAGGTTTCGGCATCCCCTTGGTGCGGAAAGAAACAGCGCCGCAGCAAATCAGTGATCCTTAAAGAAAACCGTTATGTCTCCTATTCTTCCTAATGCCCAAATGTACTCAGAGTGAGAGTGGTTAAGAATAGATGCATTTTCAAATAAGCCTCTCCTGTGTTTTTTATTGATATTGTATGATGCTTTGTTTTCTGGAGATAAAGCATGTGTCAGAAGCATTAAGCTGACAGGCTGATGTGTGATCTTTGTGCTTCCCCAGGTGAGCTATGCTGCAACTTGCGCTTGCCTTGGAGACCGCCAAATGTACCCCACGTTTTTGCGCACTGTACCAAGCGATGCCTTTAAGGCTCGGGCCATTGCACACATGCTGCGCCTCTTTGGCTGGACCTGGGTGGGCGTAATGATGGGAGATGATGACTACGGCAAGTCTGGGATCCAGCATCTGCTGAAGGAGCTGCAGAACTCTGAGGTGTGTGTGGCCTTTTCTGAGGTCATCCCCAAGGTCAACTTGGAGAAAAGTATCCCACGCATTGTGGAAACACTCAAGCATTCCACAGCCAAAATCATCGTCACTTTTGCCATTTCCACAGACATGAATGCCCTGCTGATGGAGGTAGGGAGACAGAACATGACTGACAAGCAGTGGATTGCCTCAGAGTTATGGAGTACCTCCAGTATCAATTCCTCTCCAAAAATCCTACCCTTACTGCATGGCACTATAGCAGTTGACTTGCGCAAGGGAAACATTAGGGGTCTCAGGTCTTTTCTCACTGGGGTCCGGCCCAAAGATTTGCCCTCTGACCCATTCGTGCAGGAATTCTGGGAGACAATATTCGGATGCTCTTTGAAAAATGACCCCACCATCTCTCTGTCAGTCAGGCCCCAGTGCACAGGGTCTGAGAACTTGGACAATGTTGTGAACATCTATACTGACGTCTCTCAGTTGAGGGCCACTTACAATGTGTACAAGGCTGTGTATGCCATCGCACAGGCCATTCAAAACATGCTGTCCTGCCAACCAGGAGATGGCCCCTTTGAAAATGGGGCGTGTCCAGACGTCACCAGCCTACAGCCCTGGCAGGTAAGAGAAAGCACCGAAACATACAATGTATCAGGATGTCTATTAATAGCTTATGAATAAGGGATTTGTTGAAAGCATACTCACTGTTTGTTAATCATTACTTTCCCAAAAACTCATAATTATGAATAAATGTGTTACATTAATGAGTGTATTTATATGCAGTTGAAATTAATTTCATAGATACTTCATGATCATGCATTTAACATACCATATTATCTATGGATAACAAGTACAATAAATGTTTTTTCCCAACATGAGTTAATGCATTTATGAACACTCTACATGGTGTATAAAGGCTTTTTGGTAGTCTTTGAATAACATGCATGCCAGAATTTGTTGACATTTCTTTCAGTTTGACATAGGTTTTGCTGGCATTTCATCAAGGGAAATTACTTGGAGTGTTACTATTCTTGGTTTAAAACAATAAAACTGTAGGCCTATATTTTACTGTTTTAATAAATTGCTGTATCATTCACTTGCTGTTTGTAAAATGCAATTAATTTCTAATCATCTTGTGTTTGTTTGTGTGTGTTTGTCTGTGTGTGTGTGACAGTTATTAATTTCCCTTATATTATATTCTCTTCCTGAACTGATGCTTGATTTTCACTGTGTCACATCAATCTATTTATGAAATATTTCCGGCAGTTTAAAGATAACTTTATAACTGATGTTGTTTACTCCATTTATTCAGCACCATTGACAAATAATTACCAATACTACTTGTGCTAATAATGTTAATGATTATCTGTTAATATACATTATTATGTTTAAGTATTTTATCATCACATTTAGTTAGCATTTTACGGTTCACATTTTTAATTTGCATTTATTTCTAAAGCTGTAAATGTTTGTGTTTAAAGTTTTTAGTATCCTCTTCACAGACGTGAATTCAGTATTACAACATGTTCAGTATTTAGTGTTAGCTTTTTTATGTAGTTTCAATTTCATTGTACAGGCTGCAACTTTAAAATTTCATTTTAAAGTGGCAAGAATTTATTTTAAATTGAACAGTTTTAATTTTTCATCACCCCATGTTCAATTTTGTAAAATATTTGTTGAATATCCTGTTCTCTATTCTTGAAGATTCTCCACTACCTCCGTGCTGTCAACTTCACCACACCTGCGGGTGAGGTTACACACTATGATGAAAATGGTGAACCACGGGCCTCTTTTGACATCATTAACTGGCAAGTGGGGGCACAGGGGACGGTGGAGTTTGTCACGGTGGGACAGTTTGACTCTGGTGACCGCAAGTTTGACATCGATGAGAAAAGAGTCATCTGGGGCGGTGGCCAGAATGAGGTAAATGGGAACCGTGAAGTTAGCATGCCGTAAATTTAGCCAGGGAGCCTTCTGTTTATGTTTTGGACTGGCATACTCATAATTCACGTTCTAATTATGGGTTATTTTATTTCTATAATAACAAGTGCAGTCTAGAGCCCACTGACTGACGACACACATGAAGACGGCATTGGCGGTTCTGAGGGACAACATTGCTCTTTCTTTACACTGCTGGGTCTCTGAGTTAAAGGTTTTCAGCAATACTGCACGGTGCAAGCACACTCAGCAGGGGGGCGGGTTTCTGGGAAAGTTCAGTATTGCATTTTGCAAAAACTGGAAAGGCCAAGTAAATCACACACGGCTCTCCAGACTGGCTGTGCAATCCCTCAACTGGCATCTAGTACAAGATATTAACATCAGCAATGCCCAGAAATAACAAAATCAGCAGCAAATAGTTCCCTGTGACACATACATATGGCCTGTTAATGAGGTGTTTCCAGTACACACTGTGGCATGGTGCCACCTGCTGGACAAATGCTCTATGTGTGTGTGTGTGTGTGTTTGTCACAGCACAGTAGTGCTATTACAAATATTTGTAACACTAGAAAAATTGTTTTTGAACCAATTTTGTCAATTTTCACTGAATTGGTGAGATTTTACTAAGTGGTGGTGGGCCACACATAAAATGTTTAAATGTATGGTACCATAAAATAAAATACTGAGCATGTGAAGCGTCAACAGGTCATTTTGTGCATGCAAGAATACAGTGAAAATGTCCTATGATGGTATAAGATGATTTTGAGTGATGCGCGGAGTTAGAATGATGATCTGGATGTAATTTTGGTTGCATACAGGTGCCTGTGTCCGTCTGCAGCATTCCCTGTCCCCCAGGCACTCGCAAGGCTGTGCAGAAAGGAAAGCCCATCTGCTGCTTTGACTGCTTACCATGTGCAGAAGGGGAGATCAGCAACACCACTGGTACTATTAACCATTCCTTCTTTTAACCATGATGATGAGCAAGCACCCTGATTTTCAACACCTGTACAAAGATACCGAGAATCGTTAAGGTCGATAAGTGTACGTACAAAGCAAATACGATATGATACTGAGAAATTTTAAGGTCTCAACTTATGATTACAGTTACAATTTTTACGTAACAAGGGCGGCTTTCAGACTGACCTGGTTATAGTCTGTTTGTTTCAAATTGGGTGAACTGGGAGGCCATTATGTCACCCAAGCTGTCCCATGCCTGTCCATACAAATGCTTGTGACATGTAGCCAGGCAGGGGTGTGCTCAGAAACAGTTATCTGGGTTATCTGTATATCTTGCTGTTATTTAGTATATGTCAATAAATTCATGAAAAGCATGTTTCACTGTATGCAAATGAACATTCTATCAGTTTCTGTTTAATTCTCACAGTTTTCGTGAATAGCTTAGATGCTTGTTTGCATCATTTATAAGGTTCAACAGAGTGCCAGAAGTGCCCAGATCGATTCTGGTCGAATGCTGCCCGAACAACCTGCATTCCAAAAGAGGTGGAGTTCCTGTCCTTCCAGGAGACCATGGGGATCATTCTTGCTGCTCTTTCAGTCTCTGGGGTGGCCCTCACAGGCTGTGTCATTACCACCTTCTTTTTCCACCGAGACACGCCCCTCGTTAGGGCAAACAATGCAGAGCTGAGCTTCATGCTGCTGCTGTCACTCTCTCTCTGCTTCCTGTGTGCACTGGCCTTCATTGGTCGCCCCACCCCCTGGTCCTGTATGTTGCGCCACACGCTGTTTGGGATCAGTTTTGTGCTCTGCATTTCCTGTGTCCTCAGCAGGACGGTGGTGGTGCTGGTGGCCTTCCGTGCCTCAGTCCCTGGCAGCAACATCATGCGGTACTTTGGTCCGGTGCAGCAGAGACTGGCCATCTCCCTCTGCACCTCTGTCCAGGTGCTCATCTGTGTGCTGTGGCTGGTTCTCTCACCACCCATCCCAGCTGAGATACAGGGGCAGAGTGCCAAGATCATCCTTGAGTGTGATGTGGGCTCAGTGGCTGGATTTGCCTGTGTCCTGGGCTACATCGGCCTGCTGGCGGCCATCTGCTTCCTGCTGGCCTTTTTAGCCAGGAAACTCCCAGACAACTTCAATGAAGCCAAGTTAATCACCTTCAGCATGCTCATCTTTGGTGCTGTCTGGATCACTTTCATCCCTGCCTACATCAGCTCTCCGGGGAAGTACACTGTCGCTGTGGAGATATTCGCCATCTTGGCTTCCAGCTATGGACTTCTCCTCTGCATCTTTGTTCCCAAGTGTCATATAATCCTACTGAGACCAGACAAGAATACCAAGAAAAGGATGATGGCCAAATAAAAGTAATCCTTAGATTTCATCAATTTGTGTGAGAAATATTCAAGTGATGGCTAGAGAGAATATTTATCTGCTTCTGTTTAGATGTTAGGTCACTGGACTATTTAACTTCCAAAGCTGAAGCTGGAAGGCATTTTGGAGTTAATGCAGATAATTAAGTTTTAAGAGATTAGTAATACTTTTGAAGGTGTTATTGTCCTATGTATCCTTGCTCTAGTCATTCCCTAGACAAAGTTGTCTTGTATCCAAAAATACGAAATTACAAAACCACATAAAGCATTAAATTATTATACTGTGAAATGTTAAATATTCAATAATAAATCATTGAATAAATGATTCATTATTACAGAAACTGAACTGATAAAATAAAGCATCTTTCACAAGCCAGAACATCAAATCATTTTTTTTTCGACCAGGAAGTTTCTACATTTTTGTCCCTCGTCATTCTATCATCACAGGATAGGAACAGCAGGGGAAAAAACTTTGTTTGCTCTGAGTGTGATCCCCACTCACCTCAGCATAATTGTGATTTCACCCCACATGTGTAAATTCAGTGACTGTCAGGACATAACTCCACAACTTTTTGTGTACTCTCACACATGGAAAAACGTGGAGTTGAAGGAAACTAATTTTGTTTAAATGCATCAGTGGTAGTGCTTTATTCTCTAGTCCAGAGCTCCTTCTCTTCCTGCCTGCTGCCCAGAGGAGAAAAAAAGACTCTCAGTAGTGCTACTAAACCTGAAGGTTAATGAGTCATTAAGGGGTGCTTTGTGTAATAAGTGGTGCTCATGTTTGGGAACAGCTCATTAAGGCAGTGTGTGGCTGCTATAGAGACAGTCAGTAGAGCGCTGCTGCTTCACGCCGCTGAGGGACTCATCTCCCCTAATGCTACCCTGAGACTGCACCAGCACCTCCCTGGAATTCATGGATAAATATTGCAAATATTTTACTGCATTTGAGAAGCACACATTTTATTGTACATTTAATACATTCTACATTAATTATGGAAAAAAGAGAAATTGATTCAAAACACTGTATTAATCATGTAGCTATGTTCTATAAATTATAATGAATGACTCACAAGTTTTAAGTGAAATGTTTGTATTTGCCGAAAGTCTCAAAAGACAGGAAATTAAATTGATCAGCCTTAAGGCTAACATCAGCCTGCTGTCCATCAAGGTGTATCAGAACAGATATTTGACGACTGCTACAGCCCTGTGTCTACTGTACTTCAGACAACATGTACTCACCACTGGGCAGTTTTAAGATTTAAACCTTCTCTCAAAGTGCCAAATTCATATTCTTAGGGTAGTGCTCTGTACAGTTTATTGGCAGAAGCTACCAAGTGTTTTGATTATAACAAGGCTTATGATATTATTTACTTGTATTTCCAAAAGGCATTTGATAAGGAGAGACTTGTTAGTAAAATGAAGATTGTAGGAATTAGAGGTTTTATTTCAGAGTGGATTCAAATAGTTCATTATTTTAAGTATTTTATTTTCACAGATCAAATGTTTTCACAGATATTAAACTGTGTCATTTGTAGTAATAGGCTTCCATAAATATCCTTTACTGGGAGGAAGATGTTTGGAAATGTCACTTAATCTTCAAAACAATTAGAAGGAAATGACAAAGAATACTATACATTGCAAGAAAATTGAATTAAATGCTATTCAGACCATAGTGACCAAGCTGATGTGGTTCAAAGTTAATTTGTGTTCAAGATTTTAATCCTTTTTACTATATCAACATCGCTGTGAAATTGATAAGTAATAATAACATGACGCCTCACAGTTGTGTTGAATTCATCTCCCGTTCCGTCTCCCAACTCATTCAGTCAAACACTGCAATAATTTTCAGAGATGAAAATAATTATTTTAATAATTGCATTTGCTTGTGCATGTGGCCCTGTTCCACAATCATGCCTAGAGATCATGCAAATTTCAATCATAAACACAGGTGCCAGAATCCGGTGCTGAGGGGTTGCAGTGTTTAAGCCAGCAGTTGCTGAAGAATCCACATAGGCCTTAAATGACTTGAGTGATTAAAAGACAACCACAAGTACATGCATGTTCTGTGGCCTTCCAGAACCTCATTTTGACACCCCTGACTTACAGCACTATTTGGGTGTCTCTTATTTAGAATAAAAACTAATCTAAAGAAAACAGAAAACAAGTGTTTTTTTCCTGTGACATCATCTCAGTGGGTTAGCACTACTGTCACAAGTCAGATAAAAAAAATAAATAAATAACTGGCTCAGGATCCCCATGGTGTCCTGTTTATGACCTCAGCTACACCACCAGTGGGACATGTGCTATTATGGATTTACCATAAGAGACATTTTAATTAACAGCAATCTGTGAACCCGGTAAAGCGTAAAAAGACCTGATGGGAGGGAGGGGTAGTGAAGTGGGAGTCCAATTTACTTGTGACCTGGGCTCAGGTGTTGTCGAGCCAATTTGGCATGTGGAGACAAGTAACTGTTTCTCTCTGAAGTAATGACTTCTGTGCAATGGGCAAGCAGGAGACAGAATCAAATAACAAATTTGGAAAAATTATAAAATAATGTTTTCATATCTTAGCAAAAAAATAATGTGTTAATCAACATTCATTCATATATTTATAATATATTTCATATATCAAGTCAACATTAGGATTTGCGATTGATAAATCATAGGTGTGTGTGTGTGAGAGAGAGATATTTATAGGTCATTGCACCTTGTGTTTATAGAATATCTGTGTTTATAGAGCTCAATTTGTTTTGTTTTTTTTCTTGATTATTCCATCTTTAAAACGGGACTTGCATTAAATCCACAATGAGATCAAATTCACCTTTGTTTGCCACCATTGTCTTTGAGAACTGTAGCTATGTTGTCGCCTGTCTGAACAACTGTTACAGACACAAAGTAATGACATCAGATGACCAATAGTATGAGTACACCCCTTGCCCTGAGGGTGTTATGGTTTGGGCAAAGCCCCTTAGTTCCAGCGAAGGTAAATCTTAATGCAATGACATTCTAGATGATTCTGTGCTTCCAACTTTGTGGCAACAGTTTGGGGAAAGTAATTTCCTGTTTCAGCAATGACGATGCCCCAGGGCACATAGTAAGGCCAATATAGAATTGGTTTTGTCAAGAATGGTGTGGAAGAACTTGACTGGTCTGCACAGAGCCCGGACCTCAACCCCACACAGCACGTTTGGGATCAATTACAAAACCAGCTGTGGACCGAGCCTCATCGCCCAATCAGTGGCCGACCTCACTAATGCTCTTTGGGCTGAATGGAAGCAAATCCATGCAGCAATGATTAAAAATTAAATTTCTTCAATTTTGGTCAGGCTAGCAGAGAATATGTTGGTTACCTGGTTGCTTGGGTCTGAATATGTTTCTGATTTTAAAGTGAAAACAAAAGGCAGCAGGGCTTGTGCCTCACCAGGACCAGAATTTCAGACCCCTGCCTGATAATATATTCTTTTCCTGAAGTCATACTTGTGCTTCATAGTCTCTCATCATTATCCATGAAATATGTCCAGCAGTTTACAAATATCTTAACAAAAGTTGCTTAATAGATTCATTTAACATGAATGACTAATGATTACAAACAGTGCTTCTGCTATAATCCTGTCTATTATTATCTAATGTGTAGTGAAATATTTTAAGTATTTTCTCATAACCTTTAGTTCTGCTGTATTGATCACCCACAATTATGTATTTAATGTAGATTACTTCTAAGGTTACAATCGTGAGCACGTGCTATAATTTGTAGGGTTGTAATTTTGAATATTCATGTTTGCGTTTAAAGTTTATAGTATTCTCCTTACAGATTTGAATGTTCTGTATTACAGTGTGTTCAGTATTTAGTGTTAGTTTTACTAACAATTTAATTTGCATTTGGTAGTGCATGAATTGTTTAAAAGTTCCAAGCATGCACTGTTAACAGTTTTCATTTTTCATCACCCTTTGTTCAATTTTGTTAAACATTGTTGAAAATCGTGGAAGATTCTCCACTACCTCCACACCGTCAACTTCACCACACCTGCGGGTGAGGCTACACACTTTGATGAGAATGGTGAACCACCAGCTGCTTATGACATCATTAACTGGCAAGTGGGATCACAGGGGATGGTGGAGTTTGTCAAGGTGGGAGAGTTTGATTCTGCGGATGGATCTCACAGCGAGCTTGACATCAATGTGACAAGAGTCGTCTGGGGCAGTGGCCAGAATGAGGTAAGGTGAACCGTGAATTTAGCATGCCATAAATTTAGCCAGGGAGGCTTCTGTATCATTTTTAGACTGGCCTACTCATCACTCACCTTTATAAAATTGGCTTTATTTATACTCAAGATTATTTTTATTTTTTTCATAAAGAAGGCATTGTCTGAGTCAGTTCTGAGGCATGACCTTGAGCTGCTGTTACCAGTGTAATCTTAAGCCATAAATGTTCCAGCATTTTTTTCTGTCGGCGCCATGTGTGAACAAAGCCCCATCGATTGTTCCTCCAATTTTAGTGAGGACCAAGGACCTAAAATCTTCCGCCATGACTCTAGTGTGAATAAAAGCAGCTACATTTCTGGATAAAGCATGCAAAAAATTGAAATGTTCTTTCGTGAGGCCTTTTGCTTCTCACAAAGTTTATTTAATTAATACTTTACTGAATCTTCCTTCTCAACAATTATAGCACAAATATGAGATATTCATTTTTGATTTATTTATTGATTTTGTGAAGGAAATATGAACATTTACTTGAAGAATGGAATACACACTGTTACTGTCATTGCTTGACATGGCTTTGTTGATTGCAAGAACACAGGTACAAAATTGTGTGCTATGTAATAGGCCTGCTTCTCATTGGTAAATATTTGTTTCCTGCTCTTCCAGCTTTAATTAGCTTTTTTATCCAATGTAGCAAACTAGGTGGAACTACATATGAATAGCAGATATAGATAGCCGTTTAGCTTGACCAACAGACTTACTTTCGTTGTATTTTAACGAAAGCTTCAACTGTGTATCTACGATTAGCTATTAGCCAATATAACTGAGCTATTTTGACTAATTACATTAGCATAATTTGTCTTAAGACTATCATTCTTCTACTGTGTTGTGTTGACAGGATTTACATTGATGCTAAAACTAATATTCAGCAAAATATCTGGCTGTTTCAAAGGCATACTATGCAGAACTTTTTTTATATTTATATTTTTATTTGGAAATATTATAAAATAACTAGGCTAATACATATATATGATGCACTGGCAGTCTCAGTCTTTACACTACACACTCAGCCAAATTCGTGCTCCATTTACCTGTATATGTAATTCTAAAATGTGTCCAGGACCTTTCTGAGCATGGCACTCTTTTCTGTGTGGGGAGGGGTGGGTGTGGCTACAGAGGCTGTGGCTTTGGATCAGATTCCAACAAAGTGTTTGTTGCTAGTCAGCAGCTGCAACAGCAGATGTTAAGAAGCCTAGATACAGCAAAGCTAAAAGACAAGCCGACAGGGCTTGTTTAAAAAAGCCTTGTTTAGAGTCAACCTTGGAATTACTTTTCTTTGGTGGCGCTGCCTGAAGTTCGCCAAGGGGATGAAAAGCGACAGGAAGCTGGTCTGTTTTCTGCCAGACCTTTAAGTAAAATTACTTTTAGCTAGTTACTCTACCATAAGTAGATAGATTTATGAGGTTGGGTAGCTTTTGTATATAAATCTGTTCTTCCATCGAGATGTAAATGGACTGCATTTATATATAGACATTTATATAGAGATGTCTCCCCCCTATGGGACATGCTGTTTATAGTTGCAACATATAATTCACTTGGTTATTCACCTGCATTTATTTCAATCAGGGAAATTAATTTGAACAGTTTTGAAAGGGCTACAGATAACTTCATGAAAAAATCATTCACTTTCCAAGTATGGACCTACTTTTGGTCTGCTAATGTTCCAGTCATGATTCCATGTTTATAACCCAATTCTAACAAAATGTCCAGGGGGTATTTCAGGAAGCAGGATTACTGAGTTAGCTGAATAGCTGTATGGAATAAAACCCAGAATTGTCAATGCATTGGTGAGACATTCTCAAGGAGTGATGGTGCATGTGTGTGATGTTGAGTACATATTTTTAGTGCATGGTACTCTGGAATGTAACACAGAGTTTGTTAATTGTTAAGAGGTCATTTTAATATGTCAGAATACAGGATGATGAAAAGTTAATTTTGAGGGCGTAAACTGATTTTTAGTGATGGCATGAAGTTAGAGGGATGCTCTGTATGCTGTCTTGGATGCATCCAGGTGCCTGTGTCCATCTGCAGCATGCCCTGTCCCCCAGGCACTCGAAAGGCTGTGCAGAAAGGAAAGCCCATCTGCTGCTTTGACTGCTTACCATGTGCAGAAGGGGAGATCACCAACACCACTGGTACTATTAATCATTCTCTCTTTTAACCATGATGATGAGCAAGCACCATCATTTTCAATGCTTGCACAAAACAGAGATGATATGATACTGAGAAGCGTTAAAGTCTCAACAAATCATTACAGCTGCAATTTTTATTTCACAAGGACAACTTTCAGACTGACCTGCTTATAGCCTGTTTGTTTCATATTGGGTGAACTGGGAGGCTAGTATGTCACACAGGCTGTCCCATGCCTGTCCATACTAATGCTTGTGACATGTAGCCAGGCAGGGGTGTACAGGGAAAATATCTGTGCTGACGACCTGGCAGCCTGGACTGGGTATCAGTGTGTCTTGCTGTTATTTAGTAGTCAAGGCAAAAAATGCATTTAAGGCATGTTCATTGTGCACAATACATGAGTGTTGTTTCATTTAATGTTCACAGCTTTGGTTAACGACTGGAGCCAAAATCACTTCATAGATTTTTAATATCCCTCAATATATGTGACCTAACGCAGCAAGAGAGAGAGAAGGCAGCCATAAACCTTCAAGCATTTGTACCCAGGGAAGTGGTATTGTTATATTTCAATGGGGAGAGTTGTCAACATGATTAGGTTAAAGGATAATGGGGGAGTCAAGCCAGGTTAATTGGACAAGTGGAAGAATGAAAAAGGATGACGTTTTAGAGCTAAATCGGAGGTTACACTTGTGATATACGTTTTTTCCATATTATTTTTAAATTATGGTTTAAACACTATCATAATCAAACATTCTCAAAAATGTGTTTTGCAAAAACACAACATTCACAGTCATATCTCCAGAAATATATACTGTTATTAAATGGTATCTCTTTTTGCAGCTCTGATTCTGTACTTTCACTTGAGATGAAAACATGAAAAAGGCTAATTTTGAGACTTGTATCCAAAGTATGTGTTTGGTCATGTATTTGTAAACTTCTCTGTTAATTGTGTTGGTGTTACCTTAGATGTTTGTTTGCATAATTTTTAAGGTTCAACAGAGTGCCAGAAGTGCCCAGATCGATTCTGGTCAAATGCTGCTCGAACAACCTGCATCCCAAAAGAGGTGGAGTTCCTGTCCTTCCAGGAGACCATGGGGATCATTCTTGCTGCTCTTTCAGTCTCTGGGGTGGTCCTCACTGGCTGTGTCATTACCACATTCTTTTTCCACCGGGACACGCCCCTTGTTAGGGCAAACAATGCAGAGCTGAGCTTCCTGCTGCTGCTGTCACTCTCTCTCTGCTTCCTGTGTGCACTGGCCTTCATCGGTCGCCCCGCCCCCTGGTCCTGTATGTTGCGCCACACGCTGTTCGGGATCAGCTTTGTGCTCTGCATTTCCTGTGTCCTCAGCAGGACGGTGGTGGTGCTGGTGGCCTTCCGTGCCTCAGTCCCTGGCAGCAACATCATGCGGTACTTTGGCCCGGTGCAGCAGAGACTGGCCATCTCCCTCTGCACCTCTGTCCAGGTGCTCATCTGTGTGCTGTGGCTGGTTCTGTCACCACCCATCCCAGCTGAGGTACAGGGGCGGAGTGCCAGGATCATCCTCGAGTGTGATGTGGGCTCAGGGGCTGGATTTGCCTGTGTCCTGGGCTACATCGGCCTGCTGGCAGCCACCTGCTTCCTGCTGGCCTTTTTAGCCAGGAAGCTCCCAGACAACTTCAATGAAGCCAAGTTCATCACCTTCAGCATGCTCATCTTCTGCGCTGTCTGGATCACCTTTGTCCCAGCCTATGTCAGCTCCCCAGGAAAATATACGGTTGCTGTGGAGATATTCGCAATCCTGGCCTCAAGCTATGGACTCCTTCTCTGCATCTTTGCTCCCAAGTGTTATATAATCCTACTGAGACCAGACAGGAATACTAAGAAGAAGATGATGGCCAAATAAAAATCATAAAACATAATTACATTTAAATGCATGATGGCATATTTATCTGGCTTTGTTTAGTTGTTGGATCACTAGACCAGTCAACTTCCAGAGCTGAAGCTGCAAGACATTTAAAATCCCAATATTAACTAAATGCAGAAAATTAATGTGTCACCACTTTGTTATACAATTGAATCTGTTCTCTATCTTCTTTGTTCTAGCTTTCTCTACACACATAGTTGTCTTGTAAACAAAAAATGTGAAATCATTAAACCATAAAACATTGAAATATTAAAATAAGAAATGTGAAATTGTCAATACTATATCATGCAATAAATTACAAAAGATTCCAGGAAGTAACTTATAAAAATAAAACATCTTTCCAAAGCAAAAAAACAATTCATTTTTGTCACATTTCTTTTCCTGGTCATTCTACCATCACAGAACAGAAAGAGCAGAGGGCAAAATTTGCTTCATGTGGGAGCCCTTCTCACCTGAGCAGCATTGTGATTCCACCCCACAGATTTAAATTCAGTCACCATCACATCTCTCAGTCCCTCTCTGAGATTCACATTTGCATTGCTTAATAGACTTTTATTAGTAGAGTTTCCACTCTGCAGGCTCCAGACATTAAGTGTGAGTTATCAAAAGCCCTGGGCATTGTCCATTGGCCTTGTGGGCCTTCATCATTTTATCAGCCCTGTAGGATTGTGCAGTCCTTGTAGACTCTGTGTTTGTAAACCCCACTCACACCTCCTTTGTCCTCAACCCCACCCACACCTCTGTTGAGGACACACCCTCAAGCACTACAAGCAAAATATCAAGCAAAGAGGTGAGGTGAAATATTGAAAATAGCATTTTTGGCAACATGAATGATTCCATATAGATATAGATATTCCATATGGAGTAAAACTCCAAAATCTGGAACATGGACTCAAAAAGAGATGTTCTTGGTTTTATTCCACACAGTTATTCAGTTAACTCAGCAACCCTGCTTCCTGAAATACTCCCTGGACATTTAGTTAGAATTGGGATATAAACATGGAATCGCGAGTGGAATAAATAGCATTAGCAGGCCATATGTCTATGATAGCTAGCTAATAGTTTGTTAAGTATATGACTTTTTCATGAAATTGTCTGTAGCCTTTTCAAAGTTAGTAGCTTCGTTAGTGAAGTTGGCTACATGTAACGTTAGCTAAAGAGTATGCATGCTGTATCTAATTCATTTGGGTGGGGGGGGGGACAGAATTCAATACAAAAGCTACCCAACCGTGGGCATCTAGCATATGGTAGGCTAACCAGCTAAAAGTATCGTTACTTACAGGTCTACCAGAAAACAGGCCAACTCCCTGTTGCTTTTCATCCCCTTGGAGAAATTCAGCTGATGCCACTGAAGAAAAGTAATTCCAAGGCTGACTTTTTAAGCCTTGTCTTTTGCTTGGCTACGTAGGCTTCTAAGCACCAGCCATAGCAGCAAACACTTTGTTGGAATCTGATCCCAAGCCACAGGCTCTGCAGCGACACCCACCCCTCCCCACACAGAAAAAAGTGCCACACCCACAAAAGTCCCAAACACATTTTACAGGAAAAAGGAGCACAAATTTCACTAAAGTGTATAAAGACTTAGATTGCCAGTGCATCATATATATGCCTTAGCATAGTTATTTTATAATATTTTTGTTACACGCCGCGACACACCCCTTTGGTGTACAAAAGAGATGGACACAGGAAGATGCGAGAATTCTGTACTATTCTATTTATTTTAAAAGAGCGCGGGAGAGAAAGGTCATTACATTCTCACGCGGTCATTACAAAATTAAATAAAACAGCTTTGCCTTTCACCCTTACAGGATCCGGGTAAAAATAATAAACCGACAAAACAGACTAAAATAACAAAGACAAAAATAACCAAAATTAACAACAACATAACTTTTCAGATTTTTCCTTGTTGGTAACTTCCTCTCTCTCTCAGGTTGTGAATCCCTCAGTCAAAGACGCCTACTAGGAAGAAAGCACACTTTAAATACATTGACTAATTACTGAAGAACTCCAGGTCTGTGTGCCTACTTAACCAGTAGGCATGGTGCTCTGATTGCCCTGAACCTCTCCCACAAACCTAGCCCTGCCAGAAGTTTCAAATAAAAAATCCTGCATAGTATGCCTTTTGTTTTATTTTCTGTTTATTTCCCACAACCTTTACTATAATTTCTGCGTGAAAGAGAAAAAATTAGATCATCTCATCTTTTTCATGATTTTAACTGGACAGTGTAATTGTGCAGCATTGATTGGTCAGTGCTTTTGCATTGTTGAAAGGGCCATGTGAGTTTCACAGTTTTGATGAAGCAGTGCTGTTGTTATAGTGTTGATGAAACCATACAACTGTCACAGTGTTGATGAAATGGTGTCATTATCAATGGTGTTGGAGGAATTTCAAATTACGCTCATGACTTCCCATTAGTCACCCACACCTGCTGTAACATGCCATTCAGTGAAGGACCATCAGAAACTGGACTCCTGTGTTCCAGAGAAAGACACACAGACAACAGAACTTAGAGAAATAATCTAGGACACAGGAGAGTGGTCCAGGGGAGATTTTAGGCATTTGGAGAAAAGTGTGTGCTTGTAAATCTCAATTCTCGTCTGTATAAGGGCATGTGTTTCCATGTGTATATGTTTAGCATGTAATGGTGTGTCTTTTATTGTGTAAGAGCGGATATGTGTCCCTGTGAACATGTGCCTCTCAGTGTGTACGTGTGTATGTATGTGTGTGTGTGTGTGTATGTGTTTGACAGTGTATATGGATGTGTGTGCAAGTCTCAGTGTGTACAGGTGTTTGTGTCTGACAGTATATGTCTCAGCCTGTCAGGGTGTGTGTGTTTGTGAAAGTCTCAGAATAAAAGGATATGTGTACATGTAAGAGTGTATGTATGTCCCAGGTGGGACAGGGCTTAGCTGGAAAGGGTGCAGGGCCCATTCTCAACATTTGTCTAGAACCAGTCCCTCCAGATGGGTCTCTCTATCCCCCCTCCATTGAGTAGCCATGTGGGAGCTGCACCGCTGCCTGCAATCTGCCCACTGTACTCACGCCAAGAGCGATGATTTATCATGGGGCACACACACACACAAACAAACACACACACACACACACACACACGCACACATTCTCTTACCTTCAGGTGTACACCAAAACACCAATTTTATTTAGAGCTCCATTGTTGCATGCTACCTAATCCATTTAAGTCCAACTCAACTGAACCGTTAATATGACTGTGACATTCTGGGTTTGTTTTTTTATCACATCACTCTTCCAGTTACTTTAATGCACCATCCTGTCCATGACTCAGACACTTAAAGAAAAAATTTTGTAAGAAAATGAAGTGGAGACATGAGACATGCTGTGGAAAACCATGTGTTGAAGACAAACAGCACTCAGAGCACATTAGAGAGGGAGTGTCAGTACCAGACTCCAGGGTCTTCTAAAATAATTACCTCCAGATAAAAAACAAGATGGTTTAGTTTTTTCCCTTTGGGTCGAGGCCCCAACCATTACCTGGGCTCCATCAGGGTTTACACAATTATTGCACTTGCATTACCTGCTTTTTTACTTTGTTTTTTTTTCCCCCCCCGCAGTGCGTAGACTGAGCCCTACATAAGGAAGCCTCCCTTTGTGTCAGTGAGAGAACTCAGAACCTTCTCCCCCATATATCTGTCCCTCCTAACTCTGCTGAAAGAGATGGGTGTTTACACCTGGTTATGGCTGTGGGTGTCGATGGACGTTGGAGTAATATGTGGGTTTGCAGAGTCCACCTGTAGGCTTCAGGAGACTCTGAACTCTCAGAGTGTATATAAGGAGGGTGATGTGATCATTGGAGCAGTGTTCCCTATTCATTTACAGCCACCTGAGCCCAACCAGGACTTCACACAACGAGCAGCACCTTTTCGGTGTCAGAGGTACGTGCATGAGTCTTTACCTGTGACTATCTTCCTATAGTGACTGAATACCTATCTCTTTCTGTGAATATCTCCTTGTATATACCTGTGAATACCTTATTTATATACAGTGTGTGAAAGTGATTGTTTCTGCATGCCTGTGTAATACATTCACATCTACTTGGGCTTATTTGGGAATAATGGCAGCATTTTTCAGTAAATATCAATGTCTAGCTTTCTAGTGCTGTCTTTCATTCACCCAATTCTTTCTCATTTCTCTCTCTCTCTTGCTGTCAGTTTTTATTTGCGTGCATACCGTTGGCTGCAGGCTATGATCTTTACAGTGGAAGAGATAAACAGAAACCCCCAGCTGCTGCCCAATCTCACCCTGGGGTATGCCCTGGCTGACACTTGTCTCGCAGAGAGAACAATATTAGGCGCTGCGTTGGGGCTGGTAACCGGGAAGGACCCTGTCGTTACGAGTTCCAGGTGCGGCCGCACTCCCAAGGTGCCTGTCATCCTCGGTGATGCCCGCTCTTCAGGATCCGCCGTGATTGCTAGCTCACTGGGAGTCTTCGGAATCCCCTTGGTGCGGAAAGGAACGGCGCCGCAGCAAATCAGTGATCATTAAAGAAAACCATTATGTCTCCTATTCTTCCTAATGCCCAAGTGTACTCAGAAAGAGTGGTTAAAGAGGGAAATATTGTGAAATACAACTCTCCTGTGTTATTAAAAAAATAAATATTGTATGATGCTGTGCTTGTTTTCTGTTTCTTGTTTTCTGATAAATTGGATGTGTCAGAAGCATTAAGCTGACAGGCTGATGTGTGATCTTTGTGCTTCCCCAGGTGAGCTATGCTGCAACATGTGCTTGCCTTGGAGATCGCCAAAAGTACCCAACATTTTTGCGAATTGTACCAAGTGACGCCTTTAAGGCTCGGGCCATTGCACGCATGCTGCGCCTCTTTGGCTGGACCTGGGTGGGGGTGCTGATGGGAGATGATGACTACGGCAGGTCTGGAATCCAGCATCTGATGGATGAGTTGAAGAACTCTGAGGTGTGTGTGGCCTTTTCTGAGGTCATCCCCAAGGTCAACTTGGAGAAAAGTATCCCGCGCATTGTGGAGACACTCAGGCATTCCACAGCAAAAATCATCATCACTTTTGCCATTTCCACAGACATGAATGCCCTGCTTATGGAGGTAGTGAGACAGAACATCAGTGACAAGCAGTGGATTGCCTCAGAGTTATGGAGTACCTCAAATATCAATTCATCTCCAGAAATCCTGTCCATACTGCATGGCACTATTGCATTTGTCTTGCACAAGGGAAACATTAGAGGTCTCAGGTCTTTTCTCACAGGGGTGCGGCCCAAATATTTGCCCTCTGACCCCTTCGTGCAGGAATTCTGGGAGACAATGTTCGGATGCTCTTTTAAAAATGACCCCACCCTTTCTCTGTCAGCAAGGCCCCAATGCACAGGGTCTGAGAACTTGGACAATGTTGAGAACATTTATACTGACGTCTCTCAGTTGAGGATCACTTACAATCTGTACAAGGTTGTCTATGCCATCGCACATACCATTCAGAACATGTTGTCCTGCCAACCAGGAGATGGCCCCTTTGAAAATGGGGGGTGTCCAGATGTCACCAACCTCCAGCCCTGGCAGGTAAGAGTAAGCTCCAAAACATACAATGTATCAGAATTCGATAACACATTGGCCAAAACGATATAATAATGTCTATTTATGGCTTGTGAATAAGGAATGTGTTAAAAGTATACTCACTGTTTGTTAATCATTACTTTCCCAAAAACTTACAATTACGAATAAATGTTACATTTATTAGTGTATCTATAAGCAGTTGAAAATAATTCATAGATACTTCATGCATTTAACAGTCCATATTAATATTATCTGTGGATAAAAAATACAATACATGTTTTTTCCCAACATGAGTTTATACATTTATGAACACTCTACATGGTGTATAAAGGCTTTTTAGTAGTTTTTGAATAACATGCATGCCATAATTTATTGACATTTCTTTCCAGTTTGACATAGGTTTTGCTGCCAGTTCATGAAGGAAAATTACTTAGAGTGTTACTATTCTTGGTTTAAAACAATACAACTGTCTATTTTACTGTCCTAATAAATTGGTGTATTACTCAGTTTCTATGTTCATAAAATGTGCAAATAATTTCTGATTCTCTTGTGTTTGTTTGTGTGTGTGCTTGTGTTCATCTCTGTGTGTACGTGTGACATGCATATTAATATGCCTTATAGTATATGCTCTTCCTGAACTGATGCTTGATTTTCACAGTGTCTCATCAATCTATCTACAAAATAATTCCAGCTGTTCAAAGATATCTTAAATTATGCTGCTTTCTATATATATTCAACACTATTGACTAATAATTACAAATACTACTTATGCTATTAACATTATTGATTTTCTGTTAATATACATTATTGCATTTTTTAAAGTATTTTTCATCACATTTATTCTTTGGTTTTATTTCTAAGGCTGTAAACATTTGTGTTTATAGTTTTTAGTATCCTCTTCACAGACTTCAATGTTCAGTATTACAAAGTGTTCAGTATTTAGCTAGTTCAGTGTTAGCTTTTTATGTAGTTTAAATTTCATTGTACAGTCTACAGCTTTAAGTTTTCAATTTATAGTGTCAAGCATTTATTTTAAATTTAAGTTTTAATTTTTCATCACCCCATGTTCAGTTTTGTAAAATAATTATTGAAACCTGTTGTTCTCTATCCTTGAAGATTCTCCACTACCTCCGCACTGTCAACTTCACCACACCTGCGGGTGAGGCTACACATTTTGATGAAAATGGTGAACCACCGGCTGCTTATGACATCATTAACTGGCAAGTGGGGGCACAGGGGACGGTGGAGTTTGTCACGGTGGGACAGTTTGACTCTGTGGACAGATTTAACAGCAAGTTTGACATCGATGAGAAAAGTGTCATTTGGGGCGGTGGCCAGAATGAGGTAAATGCAAACCGTGAATTTAGCATGCCATAAATTTAGACTGGGAGCCTTCTGAATAAGTTTTGGACTGGCTTACTCATAATTCACTTTCTAAATCTGGACTAGATTCTTAGCATTTTCCCACTCATTCCCAGATGCTTTTGAACCAATTTTGTGGATTTTCACTGCATTGGTGCAATGTTACTAAGAAATGATGGGGCAGGCAACTTTTAAATACATGGTACACTGAAATAAAATACCGAGTATGTGAAGCATCAAGAGGTCATTTTGTGCACGCAAGAATACAGTATGTTAGAATGTCCTGTGATGGTATAAGATGCCTTTGAGTGATGCATGGAGTTAGAGTGATGCTCTGTTTGTTGTCTTGGATGCATACAGGTGCCTGTGTCCGTCTGCAGCATGTCCTGTCCCCCAGGCACTCGGAAGGCTGTGCAGAAAGGAAAGCCCATCTGCTGCTTTGACTGCTTACCATGTGTAGAAGGGGAGATCAGCAACACCACTGGTACTATTAACCATTCCCTATTTTTACCATGATGAAGAGCAAGCACCCTAATTTTCACCTGCACAAACCAAAGATGATATGATACTGAGAAGCTTTAAGGTCTCAACAAAGGTTTATGGTTGCAATTTCTATTTAACAAGGGCGGTGTCACACGTCAGCATGACACTCCTGGGAGGGAGATGCGGGAGTTCCGGGAAACACTGTTGGTTGCCACATGGAGAGAGAGAGAGCACACCAACACAAAATAAAATAAACAAACATTGTCACCCTTCCCCTTCACAGGTTTGAGGCAAAAACAATAAACTAAGACAACAAGCTGAAATAATAATGACAAAACAAAGTACAACGGCACATCCACTTTCCAGTGGCGATTTTGTGCTCTGTTAAATATGTAAAAAAAACCAAACAAAGAAATTAAATAAAGAACTGCACTCTCAGTGTGAGCTCCCGGGCTCACTGTGCAGAGCAACAGACCTTTAAGCACCTGGGCTGATTAGTTAACGCAACCGAGGTGCGTGTGCTCTCTCCACCAGCTGGCATGACTGAGACCAATCCGCTTCTTCGGTGGACCGAATGCCGGCTTTCAGACTGACCAGATTACAGTCTGTTTTTTTCATACTGGGTGAACTGGCTGTCCCATGCCTGTTCATACAGGTGCTTGTGACAAGTAGCCAGGCAGGAGTGTGCAGGGAAAATATCTGTGCTGATGACCTGTCAGCCTGGAGTGGGTTATCTGTGTATCTTGCTGTTATGTAGTACACCTCAATAAATTTATGAAAAGCATGTTTCATTGTGCTCAAATTACCATGGTTTTCTTTTTCTGTTTATTGCTCTCTATTTCAGTTAATGGCTGGAATAAATCCAAATTTAATTCCACTGTGCAGACATTTCCACTGTATCAATTTTTGTTTAATTCTCACTGTTTTGGTGAATACCTGAAGCCAAAATTTTATTGACCTTTTTTTTTCTGATGTCTCCTAATATATGTGATTACAAACTTCCTTGTGCATTTTGTTGGTCTTACCTTAGATGTTTGTTTGCATAATTTTTAAGGTTCAACAGAGTGCCTGAAGTGCCCAGATCGATTCTGGTCGAATGCTGCTCGAACAACCTGCATTCCAAAAGATGTGGAGTTCCTGTCCTTCCAGGAGACCATGGGGATCATTCTTTCTGCTCTTTCAGTCTCTGGGGTGGTCCTCACAGGCTGCGTCATTACCACATTCTTTTTCCACCAGGACACACCTCTCGTTAGGGCAAACAATGCAGAGTTGAGCTTCCTGCTGCTGCTGTCACTCTCTCTCTGCTTCCTGTGTGCACTGGCCTTTATTGGTCGCCCCTCTCTCTGGTCCTGTATGTTGCGTCACACACTGTTTGGGATCAGTTTTGTGCTCTGCATTTCCTGTGTCCTCAGCAGGACGGTGGTGGTGCTGGTGGCCTTCCGTGCCTCAGTCCCTGGCAGCAACATCATGCGGTACTTTGGCCCGGTGCAGCAGAGACTGGCCATCTCCCTCTGCACCTCTGTCCAGGTGCTCATCTGTGTGCTGTGGCTGGTTTTCTCACCGCCCATCCCAGCCGAGATACAGGGGCGGAGTCCCAGGATCGTCCTCGAGTGTGATGTGGGCTCAGTGGCTGGATTTGCCTGTGTCCTGGGCTACATCGGCCTGCTGGCGGCCATCTGCTTCCTGCTGGCCTTTTTAGCCAGGAAGCTCCCTGACAACTTCAATGAAGCTAAGTTCATCACCTTCAGCATGCTCATCTTCTGTGCTGTCTGGATCACCTTTGTCCCAGCCTATGTCAGCTCCCCGGGGAAATACACAGTTGCTGTGGAGATATTCGCCATCCTGGCCTCCAGCTATGGACTTCTCCTCTGCATCTTTGCTCCCAAGTGTTATATAATCCTACTGAGACCTGAAAAAAATACCAAGAAGATGATGATGGCCAAATAAAAGTCATAACATGTAATTACATTAATGTGTCTGAGAAACCATCAAGAGATGGCTAGAATATTTATCTGGCTTTGTTTAGATGTTGGATCACTTGACCAGTCAACTTTCAGAGCTGAAGCTGCAAGACATTTTACATCATCATATTAACTAAATTCAGAAAATGAATGTGTCACCACTTTGTAATACATTTGAATCTGTTCTCTATCTTCTTTGTTCTAGTTTTTCTTTACACACATAGTTGTCTTATAAACAAAAGATGTGAATTCATTAAACTATATAACATTCAAATATTAAAATAAGAAATGTAAAATATTCAATAATATGTCATCCAATAAATTAAAATGATTCCAGGAACTAAAATTATATAAATAAAACATCTTTCTAAAGCAAAACAACAATTCATCTTTGTCACATTTCTTCTCCTTGTCATTCTACCATCACAGAACAGAAAGAGCAGAGGGCAAACTTTGCTTTGTGTGGGAACCCCTCTCATCTGAGCAGCATTGTGATTCCACCCCAACATTTAAATTCAGTCACCATCACATCTCTCAGTCCCTCTCTGAGATTCACATTTGCATTGCTTAATAGACTTTTCTTTATAGAATTTCCACGCTGCAGGCTCCAGACAGAAGTGTGAGTTTGTCCAGTGGCCTTGTGGGTCTTCATCATAGTATCAGCCCTAGAAGGGAAACAGTCACCACTGAGGGAGACATCCAGTACAGCGCTGCTACTTCAGGCTGCTGAGTGACTCTCCCCTAATGCTACCCTGAAACTGTACCTGCACCACCCTTGGACCCCACAGAGCTCTGAGGAGAGTTGTAATAGACAGTGCACATGTACCTATAGCTTCTTTAATTCATTTTTGAACTGAGTAACAATTGAGGGCTAAATATAGCAAATATTCAGTATAATTAAGATTGTAAATGCAAATGCCACACGTGAAATCAATTCTACACCTTTTATCTGCATACTTGTAAATGAAATAATGAGGGAATAACACACACCTGGCCATGGAACAGCTATGCAGCCAATTGTCCAATTACATTTGGTCCATTAAAAAGGGGGGGCCACATATAAAAATTGCTGTAATTCCTACACCGTTCACCTGATTTGGATGTAAATACCTGCAAATTAATGCGGAAGGTCTGCACTTTGAGCTCATATTCATTATTTAATTAAACTCCAATATGCTGTGGTAGACAGCTAAAATAACGATAACTTTGTCAATGTCCAAATATTTATGGACCTGAGTATGTGTGTATATATATATATATATATATATATATATATAGCTCCAAGCGACAGCAGAGTTGTCAGGAGCTAAGCACCAAGGGTAGGGTGTACTGCACAGCATTGAGTGTTATTCATGTCTTTCTCACATTTATGAAAAATAAACAGAATTCCGCAACAATTTATTGCCTTCATATCACCGGTATGTTGCTAAGGAGCACTGCATGCTGCAATGGGAGAGGAAGACTCAAACTCAAAACCCTCCCAAATCTTGAACATGGACTGAAAAAGAGCTGTTCTGCGTTTTACTCCACACAGTTATCCAGCTAACTCAGTAATCCTGCCTCCTGAAATACCCCCTGGACAATCAGTTAGTATTGGGATATAAACACGGAATCGTGAGTGGAATAAGTTATCAGGCCATATGTCTAGATAGCTAGCTAATATACTTGTTAAGTGAATAACTTCTTCATGAAGTTGTCTGTAGCCTTTTCAAAGTTGTTAGCAGCTTTTTTAGTGAAGTTTGCTACATGTAATTTTAGCTAGATAGTATGTATGCTGTATCTAATTAATCTATCCACGTAAGGTAGACTAACTAGCTAAAAGTAACGTCACTTACAGGTCTTACAGAACAGGCCAACTCCGCCTAGCTTTTCATCCCCTTGGTGAACTTCAGCTGACGCCACCAAAGAAAATGAATTCCAAGGCTGACTCTAGTTTTTGAGCCCTTTTGGCTTGTCTTTTTGCTTCGCTGTATCTAGGCTTATAAGCATCTGCTTACTACCAACAACCACTTCATTGGAATCTGATCCCAAGGCGCAAGCTCTGTAGCCACGCCCACCCCTCCCCTCACAGAAAAGAGCGCCATGCCCAGAAAAGTCCCAAATACATTTTAGGATAACAAATACAGGAAAAAGGAGCATGAATTTGGCTAAAAAGACTGAGATTTCTAGTGCATCATGGATATGTCTTAGCATAGTTATTTTATAATATTTTCAAATACAAAATCCTGCCTTTAATGGTATGTTATCTGCTTTTTTTATTTGTGATATATTTACACAGACACTGTCCCAATGGAACACAGGGTCTTGTTTATTTTCCCCAACTCTTTCTATAATTGCTTCATAAAAAAAGATTAAAAACAATTAGCTCAGCTCATCTTTTTCATGGTTTTAACTGGACAGTGCCATTGTGCAGTGTTGATTAGTCAAGTAACGGAATACAGCGTACATAACTAGAGCGTGTGGAACTAGCGTTGGCTCAACCACCACTGCAATCGACTTCCTGCACCGCGATAAGCGCGTGTGTGCAACATGAAATTCCAACACACTACACCTGTGTTCCAGAAAAAGACAGACACAGACAACAGAACTGAGAGAAATAGTCCGGGACACAGGAGAGTGGTCCTGGGGAAATTTTAAGCATTTGGAGAACGATACGATACGATACGAGAACAGTGTGTGCGAGTAAAGCTCAATGCTTGTCTGTATAAGGACATGTGTTTCCATGTGCATATGTTTAGCGTATAATGGTGTGTCTTTTAAGGGCGGATGTGTGTCCCTGTGTACATGTGCCTCTCAATGTGTACGTATGTGTGTGTTTGACTCAGTGGATAAGGATGTCCAATTATGTCTGAGTGCGTAAGGGTGTCAGTTGTTGTCAGTGTATAAGGATGTGTGTGCAAGTCTCAGTGTGTACAGGTGTTTGTATAAGACTCAGTGTCTGACAGTATATGTCTCAGCCTGTCAGGGTGTGTGTGTTTGTGTGTATCTCAGAGAGTATGGATATGTGTTCATGTAAGAGTGTATGTATGTCCCAGGTGGGACAGGGCTCAGCTGGAAGGGGTCCAGGGCCCATTCTCAACATTTGTCTAGAACCAGTCCCTCCAGATGGGTCTCTCTCTCCCCTCTCCATTGAGTAGCCATGTGGGAGCTGCACCGCTGCCTGCAATCTGCCCACTGTACTCAGACTAAGAGCGATGGTGTATCATGGGGCACACACACACACACACAACACACACACACACACACGCACACACACGCGCACACACAAACAAACACACACACACACATTTTGCCTTCAGGTATACACCTTTACATCAAAACACCAATTTTAGTGAACCTAATCCATTTAAGTTAAACCCAACTGAACAGTTAATATGTCTGTAACACTCATTTTTCTGGGTTTGTTTTCATGACATCCCTCTTCCAGTTACTGGACTTCACCATCCTATCCATGACTCAGACACTTAAAGAGGAATTTCTGTAAGCAAACACAGTGGAGAGGTGAGGGGCCTGCTGTGGAAAAACATGTTGAAGACAAACAGCACTCAGAGCACATTAGAGAGGCAGTGTCAGTACCAAACCCCAGGGTCTTCTGAAATGATTACCTCCAGAAAAAAAACAAGGTGGTTTAGTTTTTTCCCTTTGGGTCAAGGCCCCAACCATTAACTGGGCTCCATCAGGGTTTACACAATTACTGCACTTACATTACATGCTTTTTTACTTTGTTTTTTTTCCGCAGTGGGTAGACTGAACCCTACATAAGGAAGCCTCCCTCTTTTTCTGTGTGAGAGCTCAGACATATCCCTGTCCCTCCCAACTCTGCTGAAAGAGATGGGTGTTTACACCTGGTTATGGCTGTGGGTGTCGATGGACGTTGGAGTAATATGTGGGTTGGCAGAGTCCACCTGTAGGCTTCAGGAGACAATGCACTCTCAGAGTGTATATAAGGAGGGTGATGTGATCATTGGAGGACTGTTTCCTATTCATTTACAGCCACCTGAGCCAAACCTGGACTTCACACAACGAGCAGCACCTTTGCAGTGTCAGAAGTGAGTACATAACTCTGAATATCTTCCTGTGTCTTACTGTGAATATCTCCTTGTATATACCAGTGAATACTTTATTTACATACAGT
Source organism: Anguilla rostrata (assembly GCF_018555375.3). NCBI lineage: Eukaryota > Metazoa > Chordata > Actinopteri > Anguilliformes > Anguillidae > Anguilla > Anguilla rostrata. The sequence continues at coordinate 17,656,400 of NC_057944.1, forward strand.
GTGTGCATGTGTTTGTTTCTGCATGTCTTTATACATTCACATCTACATAGGTTTATAATGGCAGCATCTATTAGTGAATATGAATGTCTAGCTTTCTAGTGCTGCCTTTCATTCATCCAGTTCATTCCCATTTCTCTTTCTCTCTTGCTTTCAGTTTTGAATTTCGTTCATACCGTTGGCTGCAGAGCATGATCTTTGCAGTGGAAGAGATAAACAGAAACCCCCAGCTGCTGCCCAATCTCACCCTGGGGTATGCCCTGGCTGACACTTGTCTCGCAGAGAGGACAGTGTTAAGCGCTGCGTTGGGGCTGGTAACCGGGAAGGACCCTGTTGTTACGAGCTCTAGGTGCGGCCGCACTCCCAAGGTGCCTGTCATCGTCGGTGATACCCGCTCCTCTGGATCAATTGTGATCGCTCGTACACTGAGAGGCTTCGACATCCCCATGGTGCGCAATGGAACAGCACAGCAATAATAATCAGTGATCATTAAGGAAAACCAATTCCAACTCCTATTCTTCCTAATGCCCAATGTGCTCAGAGACAGTGATTAAGAATAGATGCATTTTCAAATAAGTCTCTCCTGTGTTTTTATTGATATAGCATGACGCTGCATTTGTTTTGTTTAATGTTTCCTGGAGATAAACTGGATGTGTCAGGAGCAGCATTAAGCTGACAGGCTGGTGTGTGATCTGTGTGCTCCCCAGGTGAGCTATGCTGCAACATGCGCTTGCCTTGGAGACCGCCAAATGTACCCCACCTTCTTCCGCACTGTACCAAACGACACTTTTAAGGCCCGGGCCATTGCACGCATGCTGCGCCTCTTTGGCTGGACCTGGGTGGGCATCGTGATGGGAGATGATGACTACGGCAGGTCTGGTGTCCAGCTTCTGCTGGAGGAGCTGCAGAACTCAGAGGTGTGTGTGGCCTTTTCTGAGGTCATCCCCAAGGTCAACTTGGAGAAGAGTATCCCGCGCATCGTGGAAACACTCAGGCATTCCACAGCCAAAGTCATCATCATTTTTGCCAGTTGCACAGACATGAATGCCCTGCTTATGGAGGTAGTGAGACAGAACATGACTGAGAAGCAGTGGATTGCCTCAGAGTTATGGAGTACCTCCAGTATCAACTCCTCTCCAAAAATCCTGCCCTTACTGCATGGCACTATAGCAATTGACTTGCAGAAGAGAAACATTCAGGGTCTCAGGTCTTTTCTCACTGGGGTCCGGCCCAAAGATTTGCCCTCTGACCCCTTTGTGCAGGAATTCTGGGAGACAACGTTTGGATGCTCTTTGAGAAATGACCCCACGCTCTCTCTTTCAGCCAGGCCCCAATGCACAGGGTCTGAGAACTTGGACGATGTTGAGAACATTTATACTGACGTCTCTCAGTTGAGGACCACTTACAATGTGTACAAGGCTGTGTATGCCATCGCACATGCCATTCAGAACATGCTGTCCTGCCAACCAGGAGATGGCCCCTTTGAAAATGGGGGGTGTCCAGATGTCACCAACCTCCAGCCCTGGCAGGTATGTGTAAGCTCCAAAACATACCAAGTATCAGGATTTGATAGCACATTGAGCAAAATGAAATAATGTCTATTTATGGCTTGTGAATAAGGAATGTGTTAAAAGTATACTCACTGTTTGTTAATCATTACTTTCCCAAAAACTTACAATTACAAATAAATGTGTTACATGAATTAATAAGCAGTTGTAAATAATTTCATATATACTTCATATATACTGGGGGGCGACATAGCTCAGGAGGTAAGAGCGGTTGTTTGGCAGTCGGAGGGTTGCCGGTTCGATCCCCCGCCCTGGGCATGTCCCTCCCTGAGCAAGACACCTAACCCCTAATTGCTCTGGTGAATGCGAGGCATCAATTGTAAAGCGCTTTGGATAAAAGCGCTATATAAATGCAGTCCATTTACAAGTTGATTCCTGATCATGCATTTAACAGCCCATGTTAATATTATTCATGGATACAAGTAGAGTAAATGTTTTTCCAAAATAGATGCATTTATGAACACTCTACATAATGTATAAAGGCCTTTTAGTAGTCTTTGAATAACATGTTTGCCAGAATTTGTAAATTTTTCAGTCTGACATAGGTTTTGCTGCCAGTTAATCAAGGGAAATTACTTCGAGGGTTACTATTCTTGGTTTAAAACAATAAAACTGTGTATTATACTTAATAAATTGGTGTATTACTCAATTTCTGCATTCATAAAATGGCAATTCATTTTTGATTATCTTGCTTTTGTTTTGTTTGTGTGTGTGTTTGTCTTTGTGTGTAATATAGTTATTAATTTGCCTAATAGTATATGCTCATCCTGAACGGATGCTTGATTTTCAGTGTCTCATCAATCTTTCTATGAAATATTTCCAGCAGTTTAAAGATATATTAACTGATGTTGTTTACGACTTTATCCAACACTATTGAAAAATAATTACAATACAACTTATGCTAGTAACATTATCGATTATCTGTACATACATTTTAATATACATTAAGTTTAAGTATTTTATCATCACATTTAGTTTGCATTTTATGGTTCACATTTATTGTTCAGATTTATTTCTAAGGCTGTAAACGTTTGTGCATAAAGTTTTTAGTATCCTCTTCACAGACATGAATATTAATTATTACAATGCATTCCGTATTTAGTGTTAGCTTTTTATGCAGTATAAATTTCATTGTACAGTCTGCCGCTTCAAGATTTCAGTTGAAGTGCCAGGCATTTATTTTAAATTGAACAGTTTTTATTTTTCATCTCACCATGTTTGATTTTGTTAAACATTGAAAATCCTGTTCCCTTTCTGTTAAGATTCTCCATTACCTTCGCACCATCAACTTCACAACACCTGTGGGTGAGGCTACACACTATGATGAAAATGGTGAACCACTGGCCGCTTTTGACATCATTAACTGGCAAGTGGGGGCACAGGGGATGATGGAGTTTGTCACGGTCGGACAGTTTGACTCTGTGGATAGATCTCCCCGCAAGTTTGACATCGATGAGAAAAGAGTCATCTGGGGTGGTGGCCAGAATGAGGTAAAGTGAACTGTGAATTCAGTATGCCATAAATTTAGCCAGGGTGCCTTCTGTATAAGTTTTGGACTGGAATACTTATCATTCACGTTCTAAATATAGGTTATTTTATTTCTGTAATAACAAGTGCAGCCTAGAGCCCACTGACTGACAACACACATGAAGACGGCATTGGCGGTTCTGAGGGACAACATTGCTCTTTCATTACACTGCTGGGTCTCTGGGTTAAAGGTTTTCAGCAACACTGCACGGTGCAAGCACGCTCAGCAGGGGGGCGGGTTTCTGGGAAAGTTCAGTATTGCATTTTTCAAAAACAGGAAAGGCCAAATAAAGCACACATCTCTACAGACTAGTAGAGGTCTAGTACAAGATATTAACACCTGAACTGTCCAGAAATAACAAAATCAACAGTAAATAGTTCCCTGCAACACACATATAGCCTAGTAGTGTGGTGTGTCCAGTACACATTGTGGCATAGTGACAGACTGCTGGACAAATGCTGTGCGTATGTGTGTGTGTGTGTGTTTATGTCACAGCACAGTAGTGCTATTACAAATATTTGTAACATTACAAAAATTGTTTTTGAACCGATTTTGTGAATTTTCACTGCATTGGTGAGATGTTACTAAGAAATGGTGGGGCACACATGTTAAATACATGGTACACAAATAAAATACTGAGAATGTTAAGCGTCAAGAGGTCATTTTGTGCATGCAAGAATACAGTATGTTAGAATGAAGTTAGAGGGATGCTCTGTATGCTGTCTTGGATGCATCCAGGTGCCTGTGTCCATCTGCAGCATGCCCTGTCCCCCAGGCACTCGGAAGGCTGTGCAGAAAGGAAAGCCCATCTGCTGCTTTGACTGCTTACCATGTGCAGAAGGAGAGATCAGCAACACCACTGGTACTAATAACCATTTTCTCTTTTAACCATGATGAAGAGCAAGCACCATCATTTTCAACGCTTGCACAAAACAAAGATGATATGATACTGAAAAACGTTAAAGTCTCAACAAATGTTTACGGTTGCAATTTTTATTTAACAAGGGCAACTTTAACCTGATTATAGTCTATTTGTTTTATCCTGGGTGGACAACTTTTTGTGAAATGTACTGTAGCCAGGCAGTGGTGTGCTCAGAAACAGTGCTAACAACCTGTCAGCGAGGACTGGCCATCTGTGTGTCTTGCTGTTATTTAGTACAATTATGTCAATAAATCCATGAAAAGCATGTTTCATTGTACACAAATTACCATTGTATCAGTTTCTGTTAAATTCTCACGGTTTTGTTGAATAGCTGAAGCTAAAAATAAAACAAAACAAAAAATTCCATTTGTAATGCCTCTCAATATATGTTATTGTAAACATCCATGTGGATTTTGTTGGTACCTTAGATGTGTGTTTGCATAATTTTTAAGGTTCAACAGAGTGCCTGAAGTGCCCAGATCGATTCTGGTCGAATGCTGCTCGAACAACCTGCATTCCAAAAGAGGTGGAGTTCCTGTCCTTCCAGGAGACCATGGGGATCATTCTTGCTGCTCTTTCAGTTTCTGGGGTGGTCCTCACAGGCTGTGTCATTACAACCTTCTTTTTCCACCAGGACACGCCCCTCGTTAGGGCCAACAATGCAGAGCTGAGTTTCCTGCTGCTGCTGTCACTCTCTCTCTGCTTCCTGTGTGCACTGGCCTTCATTGGTCGCCCCTCTCTCTGGTCCTGTATGTTGCGCCACACGCTGTTTGGGATCAGCTTTGTGCTCTGCATTTCCTGTGTCCTCAGCAGGACGGTGGTGGTGCTGGTGGCCTTCCGTGCCTCAGTCCCTGGCAGCAACATCATGCGGTACTTTGGCCCGGTGCAGCAGAGACTGGCCATCTCCCTCTGCACCTCTGTCCAGGTGCTCATCTGTGTGCTGTGGCTGGTTTTGTCACCACCCATCCCAGCCGAGATACAGGGAAGGGCTGCCAGAATCGTCCTGAAGTGTGATGTGGGCTCAGTGGCTGGATTTGCCTGTGTCCTGGGCTACATCGGCCTGCTGGCGGCCATCTGCTTCCTGCTGGCCTTTTTAGCCAGGAAGCTCCCAGACAACTTCAATGAAGCCAAGTTCATCATCTTCAGCATGCTCATCTTCTGCGCTGTCTGGATCACCTTTGTCCCAGCCTATGTCAGCTCCCCAGGAAAATACACGGTCGCTGTGGAGATATTCGCCATCCTGGCCTCCAGCTATGGACTACTCCTCTGCATCTTTGCTCCCAAGTGTTATATTATCCTACTGAGACCAGACAAGAATACCAAGAAAAAGATGATGGCTAAATAAATGTCATAAACCTTAGATTACATTAGTGTGTGTGAGAAACATTCAAGTGAGAATATTTATCTGCTTCTGTTTAGATGTTGGGTTACTGGAGTATTTACCTTCCAGAGCTGAAGCTGGAAGGCATTAAAACCCTATATTAAGTTAATGCAGAAAATTAAGAGAGTAGTAATACACCTGAAGATGTTCTATTGTCCTGTGTATCTTTGTCCTTCCCTAAACATAGTTGTCTTGTAACCAAAAATATGTAATCACTAAACCACATAAACCATTCAATTATTACAATATGAAATGTTGAATATTCAATAATAAATAATTGAATAAATAATTACAGAAACTGAACTGATAAAATAAAGCATCTTTCACAAGCCAAACCATCAATTATTTTCTTTTTTTTTCACCTGGAAGCTTCTCACATTTCTTTCCCTTGTCATTCTATCATCACAGAATAGAAACAGCAGGGTACAAACTTTGTTTTCTCTGAGTGTGATCCCCACTCACCTCAGCATCATTGTGATTACACCCCACACATGTAAATTCAGTCACCGTCAGGACACAACTCCACCCCCCCAAAACACTCCACCCCTCGTCCCTCTCTGAGATTCACATTTTCATTTCTCAATGGACTTTAATCAGATAGTTTTATCAGAGGCCTTGTGGGTCTTCATCATGGTATCATTCCTGAAGGGGAAATAATCGCTTCACTGATTATCACTGAAATACCCCATTGTGAGCAAAGCAGCACAGTCTAGTCAAACTGCCAAGATAGTAAAGAGGGTGATACACTGGCGGGAGTGCTTTAGTGGGACAGAATACTTTTATTTGCCTCAAACTAGGAGGAGATATGCAATGACACTCCCCATACAATGTAGTCTGAAGCCATCCACAGATTTACCTTTGCAATCACTTTAGAGTTTAATGACGATGAACTGTCCATAGACTTAACATGGGAAGACACAATGCTAATTTCTAAACCAGGCCGGTTTAGAAATTACTCTCCAAGTGTGAGTAAGTCAATCATTCTAAAGTTCTAAATGAACATGAGAACAACACTAGACCGTTATGTCTAGCACAGCTGTAACCGGCATGCACAGGCAGCAGATACCTGTTCACCATGTACCCCTGTTTTTACGAAATTGGACGGATTACATCTTCAGGCATTTGTTTTAAAGTACAGCTATACCTAAGCTATACGTCTGTGTGTGTGAAAGAGAGAGCATTAGCTGTTTTGAGCTAAACAATGTGCGTAATTAGAATACACCATTATTTGTCCTTTCTTTACATGTGGACTCGGGCTACCTCTCTTTTTCTTTTACTTCTGTATCAAACAGCAGTGACTGAGGTTCAAAGTTCAAAAGGTTCTTTTTGTGATCTTTTTTTTTAACCACTACAAAACATTACAAGCAGACAAAACACAGCAGTAGTGTCAGCTAATAAACAAGTGACATGCAGCATGAATAGAAAAAAACAGGACAGGGTTGTTTATTAGTGTGGGTTTTCTGTGTAAGCCAAAACATGATGTTGTTTTCATGTGGTATGAGATTTAAATGAGCAAACAACAGCTGGGCTTTTTTGTTGACCCTGTGGGACCCAGTGCTTCTCCAGTGAAGGTGACCTGACTTCCGACAGGGGAGAAATTAGAGCACGCTGAGGACCTGAACTTTTTGACTGCACCACTCTGGCTGTTCAAGGGCCCCCTTCTTCTTACCGCTACAGCAGAGTCCTGCTGTATTTTTTTTTTTTAAATGAGTTAATATTGTAATTATTAACTAAGTACTTCTTTGGTCATGTGTTTTATTACCAAAGAAGTACTTATATTGATTTTTTCAGTATTGTATATGGGAAATAACTACTGCACATAGTAAACACAAGAATGACACAACAACGCATAGTCAGTCTGCTTTCAGTCAAGGTGGAAAGGATTAGGAGTGAGTTCAGGTAAATTGTAAGGGTGTAATAAGTGGACTGTAAAAAAAATAGATGCACATTATTTACAATGCAACATGGCTTGTTTATACAGGTGTAATTCAGTAAGTTGTGTGTATTAATGAGAAAGGGAGACTGTATTCTGTATTGGTCTTTGATTCAGTTAAATTTCTGTCAGTACAACTGCCCCCTCCTGTGGATTCATGGCAGTGTTGCACATTAGGAATGTTACATAAAATGTGAATTTACTTTATTATGCCTGAAGTGTACGCATCCTGAAAATCCTGTAACATAATAGTATAATCTACATAATCCACATGTTCTGTTGCAGTAATATTCTAGTATGCATTTCACAGATATTCTGTAATTGCTTGCTATAATTACCAGCCTTTGTACAATTATCATCACTTGCCAAACTATTAGTGCTCACTAAAACATATGGGGGAAATTTTATATTTCTCTGACAGGTATCATGTTTCACTGCAGCAACACATTTTCATTATAAAAAACAGATTATAAACAAAAATTAGATAAATGTGGGTTTTAAACATTTTATTCTGAAACTGAAATATATGAAATTATTTTTGAATATGACAGTGACAGTACTAATCAGTATTTCAGTAAGAGAAAGTCAATATTTCACAACGTTGCAATATTGAATAAAAAGCCTATATTTAATATGCAGGAGTTACACATTTAATAATGCTTTTCAGACTTGGGCATAAGATGCTTCCGGGTGTTTTTCTCTGGTTTGAGCAGTATTATGTAACATTTGGGAAAAAACAGACAGGCCAGTAGTCCGAAGCTGGATGCTAAGATGGCGAAAATCTCTGTGGCCGTGGTGTACTTCCCCGGGGAGCTGACATAGGCGGGGATGAACGCGATCCAGACGGCGAAGAAGATGAGCATGCTGAAGGTGATGAGCTTGGCCTCGTTAAAGTTTCCTGGGAGTTTCCTGGCTAAAAAGGCCAGCAGGAAGCAGACGCAGGAGAGAAGGCCAATGTAGCCCAACACCAGGGAGAATGCCAGGGCTGAGCCCACGTTACACAGGAGGATGATGCGAGCGCTCTCACGCATCAGCAGCCTCTGTGGGGATGGGGGGGACAGAGCCAGCCACAGGCTGCAGATGAGCACCTGCATCAGGGTGCACGAGAAGATGATGGCTCTCTGCCGCTTCGGGCTGAACAATTGCATCACCTTGCTTCCTGGGAGGGTGGCCCGGAAGGCAATAAGCACCACAATGGTCTTGCCCAGAATGCAAGAGATGCAGAGGACAAAGGCGATGCCGAAGATGCTGTGGCGCAGCATGCAGGACCAGGTGGTGGGCTGGCCGATGAAGGCGAGTGCGCACAGGAAGCAGAGCACCAGAGAGCAGAGGATCAGGAAGCTCAGCTCGGAGTTGTTGGCTCTGACAATCGGTGTGGTCCTGTGGCGGACAAATATGAAGGCCACGACAACCGTGCAGCACACACCCAGTAGGGCCACGGCGAGCAGAGCGATGCCCATCGTGTCCCTGTATGACAGGTACTCGATCTGCTTTGGAACACACTCGTCCCTTCTTGTGTTGGACCAGAACTCCGGTAGGCATTTCAGACACTCTATGGCATCTGGTTGAAAAAAAAAGAAAAATGGATGACATGCATAGATTTTCTATGCACAGTGGGTTCAGACATTGTGATTTACATTTACATTCAGCCAACCACAGCAACTGCTGTCTGTCCTGCTTGCAAAGAAGTATTTCAGAGGAGGATAAAGGAAAGCTCTCACCTGTCTGATTACTGATTTCCCCAGCTGTGCAAGCAACACAGTCAAAGCAGCAGGCAGGGAATTGAGGCTTGATGGCTTTGCGGGTTCCAGGGAGGCAGCTCTTGCTGCAGACAGACTGAGGGACCTGCAGGACAGAGCGCATACGGGCTGTGCTAGTCAGGGTAGTGCAGCACACAAAACACCACTGAGGACAAGATTTCATGGATTCCTGCCAGAAAGCCTGAAACATCAAAAGCTGCAAACCTTGCTTACAGTCATACATATATGACCAAAACCCATTTGCAGGAAACACATATATAATTGAAAAAACATTTTAAAGGTTACTGAAAACGTATATTTTGTGTTTGTCAGGAATTTTAGATGCTTACTTGTTTCTGTTGTCCATTCCAGACAATGATTTCCTCATAAATTTCTAGTTTATTACTGAGGGACAGTGTGCCATCAAATCTACCCACGGTGACAAATTCCACTGTTCCATTCACTGTGATCTGCCAGTTTATCAGATCGTACATCGCCACAGGGTCACCATTCTCATCAAACTTTGTCTCCTCTCCAAACTTGCTGGTAAACTTCACCTGCTTTAAGTAGTGTAGAAGCTGTGAGAAAAGAGTGACTGTTTTTGGAGACTCACTGCCAGAAATGTGGGGGAAACCTACATTTAATGAGAAACAATTAATGATAAATAAAGATAAAATGTGGCTTTACCTGCCACGGTTGTATATTAGCAGTGTCAGGACAAGACCAGCCAGGGAAAGGGCCCTTGCCTGGTTCACATTTAAACATGGAGTCCAGGGCATGAGCGATGGCATACACCGCCTTGTAAACATTGTAGGAAATTCTGAGCTGTGTGACATCGGTGTAGATGTTCTGTGTGCTGGTAAGCTGCTCGGTGCCTGTGCAGGGAGGCTTGTTACCCCTGCCTGCTTTTAAGGAGCACCCAAATGTTTCCTCCCAGAACTCGGGGAAGAAGGGGTCATCCTCGAACGTGGAAGGGTGCAGGCGCAGCAGGAAAGGCTGCAGCCCTGTGATGTCGGCCCTGCGGATGGCGAACCCCACCGAGCCCTGCAGTATGGGGTGGAAGCGCGGGCTAGACAGCACAGCAGCGGTGATCCAGGCCTCACTGGCCAGCCACTGGATTCCTGTCAGGTTCTGTCTCAGCACCTCCCTGAACAGTGCCCCTGCATCCTGCTCCAGGGCGAACACTAGCACAACCCGGGCCCCTGAGAGCCGGATCCGCTCCACGATGCGGGACATTCGAACTGCCTCATGATTTTTGGGGATGATCTCATTGAAGGCCACGCAAGCCTCCAGCTTTTTCACCTCCGTGTTGAAAATCTGGACCCCCTGACGGCCATAGGCATCATCCCCGGCTACCGAGCCCACCCAGGTCCAGCCAAAGTGACGCACCAATAGAGCGAGGGCATCGACCTGGAAGAAGTCACTGGGCATAGTCCTCAGAAAGGCAGGGAACTCATCCTTGTTGCTCAGACACGCACAGCTGGAGAAGTAGCTCACCTTGAAAAGTTAAAAGAGACCTGATAAGCCAGCAACACCCTCACCTCAAAATTGCACACATAACAGCAGACTCAACTTACAGAAGCAGCCTCAAAATTGCACAAGGCACCAGTCTCAACAGTCAACAGTCAAAATAACACAGGCAATATTATCTTACAGAAAGCATGTGCCATGCTTTTCAAATCATGAATTGAACTGAATTTTTTACACCCAGGGGTAAATGACTGTATGCTACATGAAGTGAGGCAAAACAATGCAGATTTATAAAACAGCAAGAATCAGAACTAAGGCTTTTTAAAAGCACCGGTTGTTGCTTACCTGTGGGACATGAAAAATTCCCAGGAAGCGTGCCACAACTAGAGACAGAGTGGAGCCACCGTCACCTATGACAACGGGCAGCTGTGCCCTGCAGTGTGGCTCTGTGCTGCCCTCATCCTGCTGACTCAAGAGGATCATAGCTGCCCGGAGGGCATGAAAGGGTGTGCTACAGGAGTCGTAGATCTTGTACCCCAGAGTCACATTTGAGAGCAAATGACCATCTCTGTTGATCTCTTCTATGGCAAAAATCATGGTCTGCATCCACCTGAAGGTTCTGAAGTTAAACCTGAGGACAGGAGAGATACCAGGGTGCACTGATCACACATGTAACATCCTGGAGGAAGTAAAAGTACCTTAAATGCAGCCAAGAGCTTCTATTCACACTACCCGCATCCATGCATCTCTGCCTTCATTCAACCCTCAAAGAAACCACATGACACCCAGACACCCAAGCTAGAGCCGGAGGAGTGTTCCCTAATCACAGCAGACAGGGTCTCTCACTCACTCGGCACAGCGTGTGGGGTCAGGCTCAGAGGTGAAAGACAGGTCAGGTTCCAGCACTGAGTCATGGAGGGAGAAGAGCCCCCCGAGAGTGATGTCACCCTCCCCCACCAGGGCTGGGAGGGGGTCCTGTGCAGAGATGGGATGGCAGGTTTGCAGCTGCTGCTGGGAGGCGGAGAGGAGGGCTAAGGACAGCACGCACATGCCCCAAATTCGCATTCTCACCGAGCGTGCATCACCACCACCCTGCTCACCCAGCAGACTCTGCAGGAGCTCCTCTTTATAGTGATGGCCATGAGCCCAGCCCCACTCCCTGGGGTGGGATGATGTGGGGGGGGGGGGGGTAGTGGAGATGGAGCAGTCGGATGTGTAACTGCAAATAGCAATAACAAAATCCACTCACTTCTGCACACAAGATGCTAATAGAAGGAGACGTGTGCTATTTTTACTATGAAAGGCTTCTGCCTGACTGGGCCAAAGTGGAGCCATTCCCATCTAACAAAAACAGGGTCATTCACCTGAGGGTACATGACATCCTAACAGCAGACATGTCATGTGATTTCCTGAGTGGAAAGATACTTTTTAAAAATATTGAACATTTTTGTGGAGTCACACAAAAACATGGAGTTGAGGCAATTACATTTTATTTTATTTTTTTAAATGCACAAATGGAGTGCTTTACGTTCAAGTCCAGAGCTGGCTCTCTCCTTGCCTGCTGCACAGAGCAGAAAAAGACTCTCAGTAGTGTAACTAAATCTGTGGATTAATGAGTCATTAAGGGGTGCTTTGTGTGATAAGTGATGCTCATGTTTGGGAACAGCTCATTATAGCAGTGCTGCAGGCAATGTGTGGCTGCTGTAGAGACAGCCAGTACAGCGCTGCTGCTTCAGCCCTATGAGTGACTCATCTCCCCTAGTGCTGCACTGAGACTGCACCTGCACCTCCCTGGGACCCCACAGAGCTCAGAGCAGTTATAATTCATTCCTATCTACAGCTCCATTCATTCCATTTTGCACTGACAATTGAGGGCTAAATATTGCAAGTATTCCTTGTCTTTAAGATACATACTGTTATTTGTAGCAATCAGTATATATTTTAATAATACTTTTAAAAATACTTTTTGTTGTTGTTTCCCAGAGTCTGTAGATCTGTCGAAATGCAATTGAAACAAAAAAGGGGTTTATTTGCATTAATATTATGAATTAATGTAGAACAATACTTTACAAAGAAGTGCATATTCAAAATTTCTGTTAGATTCATTAGACTGCTCAATTTTTGAAATTATTAGAACTTGTTTAATACTGATTATTTCATAATTTTAGTTTTATGCTGATATTACATTCATTACATATCATATTTATGCCAAAAATAAATTGTTGCAAAATGTGGCATTCATTGTCAAACTATAAATGCAATGAGTGGAAAAACAAATCACTTATTTTAAACTGAGGGATAGACAGAGGGAACAAATGTAATATTATGATATAGATTTTTTTATCTCAATCATCTCAATCATGTTTATCATCTCTGATGAAGATGGTAGGATGAGATACGTTGCAAGCATAACCCTATTCTGGGATAAAAGTTACTTAATTTCAGTGTCCTGTTACTTATAGTTTGTGGACAAAAAAATTGCATATTTATGCTCTACACCCTTGCCTCAGACCTCTGCAACCAATGTCAGCATGCCTATTTACTGCCTCAAATGCTTTTATAAATATCTTTTAGAGGACAGTTTAGGTGGAAAAAGAGAAGGTTTATCAATGCTCCACCATATGGTTCTGTTTTGAAAAGGGGAACCAAAACCATGGACTTCCTGGCCTCTGTCGAATCTAGTGCTGCCAGTGTTCCATGGTAGGCTACATCACTTGTTCGTATTAATCCCATAGGGGCATCTATCTGATGGAAACCCACCAAAACGGTTTTACTACGTCCGTCAATTGTAATGAAAATATGAATTTCAAAATATGCCATTCTATTGCGAAGGAAACATTAGCCTACTTAAATATTCTAGCAAATATCTCATGCCCTATAGGCTACCACTTAGGAATGAACGCTTCTTTCTTGTAAAATATCTCACTGGGTTACCTAATGTTGAAAATCAGGTGGGTATTAAGTCAAAATGGTTTCACGGCATATTTTTTATGATGGATAACTTGTTAGACAACTACTGAATTACATTCAAAACAGATGCTAAACTACAAACATAGTCAAGCTGTGACTAGACTAACTTCCCTTTATACAATTATTCGTGGGCATTAAGCTGACGCTGTTGCAAGTATAATATTGTAACTGTTGGTTTGCTTGCTCTCACAAATTTCCACTTCATCTATTGAGTCAGACCGATGCACATTCATTTAGAATTATTTTTTTCTGAACTTTTGCAAGAGCTATGTCATAGTTAGGCATTTACTGAGAAATAATGCAAATGTCCCAGCCAATCAGAATTCAGCCAAGCCATTTTGTATTGGTTTTGTGGGTGAACATTTGTGAATTAAAAATAAAATGATTTGTGTCATATCTGACAATAACTGTGTTTATTGACGCAATAAACTTGGGTACTGATGTGCGTTGTTATGTGTCCCTGTATTTTCTATACAACTAGTGGTGCCGCCCAGCCAAGATAGATTTTTCCCCATGGCACAAAATTTATTTGAAATTGAGCACATTATGCCATCCCTTGATCTGTGAAATATTTGAAAATCTCCATCCCTATTGCTGACTGTTTTCCATTGTGGACAGATAGACTTTTTTGTGTATTTTGTGTATTAAAACAATAAATAATATGGTGGACAATATGCCGGTTGTGCCCATAGGTGGGGTCAATTGTGCCCCAAACAAAACGTGTTTTATTACCATTTTAAAATCATTGCACTTGCACATGTTCAGACACGTTTTTTTTTTTTTTTTTTTTACCACTACCAGTAAAAACCGTTGAATACGACTAATTTTCATTCAAAATATTGTGGTGTCAGGTTTCAGTTTCTTCTCAGTCACTTGCTGCTGGCATACTGTCTGCAAGCATCTTTACCGGGCTCTGACAAATATGCTTCAAATAAATTTTTTAAATCACTATTTGTTGCATATCAATATATATATATTTTTAAATTGTTCATTAGACTTACTATCTGGGCTTAAACAAAGCCAGTTAGCCAGCACCAATCGTGAACATTTAATGGAATTTATTGTGAGACATTAAATTAGTAGACTGATTATAGTTTGTTTAAAACAAACTTGTATGTTAAGTGACAATGCTGTGAACTGACCCTGTCTTCCCAGCTAAGTTTTTTTTAAAACTTATTTTAGTTTGTGCTTAAAACTCTGACAGTCAATCTCACACTCTACTGATAGTCCGCAGATTACCATTTAAAATAAGATATGTTACAATTAATTCACAACTAAACACAGGATAGTCGTTGAAAAATAGCAATGACGTAATATATATATATATATATATATATATATATATATTTACCCTCGTAAATTTGGACGTTTCGCCAAAAGAAGGATATACTCATTGTATGTTCTGCCACTTGTGTTGTGACCCAGAAGGAGTTACAAAAGGAGTAAAAAAGGATCTACAGCACTTTAGGTTGTTTTTCCTTGGGTGAAAACAGCAAGAACAACCGACCTCAGGGCACACCCAGCCCTGGTCTCCCCTACATTATTTTCCCCAAACAGGACAACCCGGAATGGTTTATTCCGTTTATACAACGGTTACCAACAATGACTATATATTAGTTACTTTTATCTTTATTTTCATTGACTGATTTTTAATCAGCTGAAAATGAAATATCCTTCCATGGCCCTTTGGGCATATTGTTTTTCCATTGTCAAGCATGCATGTTATCCCTGCTTGCTAGATAGCCAACTATTGAATTATTTTCAAAACAACAATTAAATTATAAACATAATTGTTCACAAAGATAATGTGGAACATTATCTGTTCCATAATCTTGGCAAGGTTATGTCTCATTCAATTTCATACATGGATGTCAGATTCTGGTCCTGTAGGGTTGTAGTGTTTGCTGGTTTTCAGTGTTTTTCAGCACCAGTGTTTCACTGAAGTCAGCTATTGTTGAAGAATCTACATAGCTTGGTCTGAAGGCCTTAAATGTTGATTGGAAGGAAACCGCAAGTACGTGCAGGCACTATGGCTCTCCAAAACCTGATTTTGACACCCATGTACTATTCGGGTGTCTCTCATTTAGAATGAAAACTGATCTGAAGAAAACAGAGAACAAGTGGGAGGTACAATAACCAAAGGATTTTTTTTGATGACATCACATCAGTGGGCGGTTAGCACTACTGTCACAAGTCAGGCATAAAAATAAATAGCCCAGGATCCCCATGGTGTTTTTTTAAAATGTGACTTCAGCTACACCACCATTGGGACATATGTAATTATGGGTTTGCCTGAAGTGACATTTTAATTAACAGCAATTTGTGAACCTGGTAAAGCGTAAAAAGACTTGATGGGCAGGAGGGTCCAATTGACCAGGGGGGCTGTGCTCAGGTGCAGTAGACTCAGTTTGGCATGTGGAGACAGGTAACTGTTTCTCCCTTAAGTAATGACTTCTGTGCAATGGGTATGCAGGAGACGCAACCTCTGCTGTGTTGTTGCATCATAATTAATATACTGTCTATATGGGTGGGGGGATTGGCCCTGGATTGAGGCAGGTGCAGCTATTCACGAATAAAAACAACATTGCATAGCCGCAGGCTGTAGCACCTCTGTCCCTTAGCTATCATCTGCAAAACAACACATCATTTGGGAAGATCTTGTGTGTTCATGACAGGTCCTATCTTGCTGTCATATCAAAATTATATCAAAGCACATCCATCATGATTGAGGTATCATAATATGAGTATGTTTCCCATGTAATATATTTATAATGACTAACATAACTTTGGTAAAACAAAACATTTGATGAAAAAGTATGCACTCACAGCTCAGAAGTTCAAGGGCAGGAGTGAGAGTGGGAGACGAGGGGGTTGGAGGTGAGTTGTTGAGTGGGGGCCCTCATCTCTAGTGAACGTGAAACTAGGAGAGGGGGATGTGGGTTCAGTGACTTGGGGATGGAGGTGCATTTGATCATTTTCCTATGTTATTAGCTTTTAGCAACAAACTTACATTTTTCTTCATAGAGGAAGGTACAATACACTAACTTAACACATGCCCCTCCACACATTCAAAATTAAAGCTGTGTCCTAGGGTTTCATGTTGACTTGTGTGAACTCTGCCCCAGAAAGCAAGCTTCTGTGAAAGGAAGGTGATGGAGAGGATATGGCATGAGGAAGAGCAGTTGGCCTCTGAGAGGCATCAAATATGTCTGTGCCAGTATGAGAATGCCATTGCTGGGATGTGGGAAAGCATTACTGCCACTTCAGCTTGTAGGGCACATAGACTGGACTGAAAAATGTTATGTTTGTGAGATAATCAATGCATTAGTTTATATTAAATTTAAGCATATTCATAAGTGTTACCAGGCTAGTTGTATAAAATATATGTCTACAAAAAATGTGATGCCAGGTGAGGTGACACACTTTAGTCATCAGCCATTAATGTCATTGTCCAAAACCTGTGACCTCATTTACAGGCACGCCCAGCTGGGGTTGACTGCTAATCTGCCCAGTTATTGCTCATTATCTTAATCAGGCCAGTTGTGTTGTCTCTGCCTGCAGTGCTTTTATTGTATTTGAGCGCCTCTGGGAATGCATTCTCTGCTGGACGCCCGATGAGGTTCGGTTCTTCAGTCTGAGTCAGAAGATGGTTTATGATTACGATGTCCTAACTATCATGACAAGTCATTCCAACATTAGGGTCTCAGTGTAGACATGGCTTGTGACAGGGAGGCATTATATGGAAGGGAATAGCGAATTACCCCAAGGGTGCAGAGATGAGAGATCTAGAAAGGGTCACCTTCTCCATCTTCCCCCCACGCACCGTCCCCTGCGGTGTCCTCCTCGGCGGCCACCGGTTCTCCCAGCCAGACCCCATAGGGTTCCAGTTCCTCGGTCCTAGTCTTCGGCAGGGTTTTCTTCCTCGCAGGGGTCGAGGCCGACCAGCTGCCTGGGCCGCTCGATACAGCTGGTAGAACCCCAGACAATTTTGCCAAGGATTAAGGGTACTGGTGGGTCTCAGACCATGCCCGTGGTGACCTTCCAATGCCCCAGTGGGTGATGGATGGGCAGTGTCATGGTAGGGACCCAGTAGATATCATCATAGACGCACACTAGAGGGAGAAGCTTAATTCTGCCAGCCTGGACTGTGGGGCTGCACCAGGGTCACAACACTTCCAGTATCCAGCAGGGCCTTCACGGTCTTCTCCCGGATGGTAACAGGGCACTGCACGGCTGAACTAGGTTAGTCTGGGTTGACCAGGTTAGCGGCCAAGCACCGCCGACTGTGTCCTGCCTGGGGTGCCATATGTCCTGGGATCTGTAGGCTTGGGTGCATTGCTGAGTGTCTGCCAAGAGTCACACTGTGAGGAACTCTGCCATGGTGGGCATACGGCTCCAGGTAGCGCAGTGGTGGCGGCCCAGGGACGATCCAGCATAGGGTGGTGGTCCAGTGGGTCTGACCATTGGACCTGTCGGTCACCGCCGCTTTGCCGGGATTCAGGGCACCCACCTGCAGCATCTCCAGCATCTTCCACACGTTCCACCAGCATGACCAGGTTGCTGGGCTTGGCCGGGGCGTGCTGCCCCACAAGTGTCTGATGCCTCGTAGGGGAGCGAATGGACAAACCGGTCTGCTATGATTTGGTCGACGATGGCCCACCCCAGCAACAGCTCCGGTTGGAGCCACCGATTTCCCAGATGGGTGAGGGCCGCTAGTTAGCTGCAAGTGGACACCAAAGGTTGGTATGCCCAAGTATGGAACTGCTGGGCAGCAGCCGTGGCCAACAGGCTAGCGTGGCTGAGGATTTTCTATTTCAGATGTTCATAGTTGTGAACATCAGCTGGCGTTAGGTCATAGTACACCTGTTGTGCGTCCCCCATCAGGAAGGGTGCTTCCCTTAACTTTTCTATTGCTCTATGCCAGTACCGCGCCCGCATTCTCCACCACTGTAGTGTACTGCTACGGGAACGTGGCACAAAGGAGGCAAACAGTGTAGAACAAGTGCAAATCCGCAATAGCTGCGACCGCACACGCGCATGCATCCATGTGTGCATGCATCCACGCACACACCCTCACACAAACATGTGACCTCTTCTTTGGTTCATGACCAACCTTTCCATAAAATCTGTGAATCCATTCTGGAGTTATGAGCCTTTTTGTGATAGGCCACGCCCCCTCTTGGTCAATTGGCCTGAAAGTTACTCAGCTGTACCTTCCGGTCATGACCAACGTCCATGCCAAATTTCAGCCTCCTGGGGAAAACTGTGGCCGCTACGGGGTTGGACACTATTTGTGGATCGACCAACCAAAAAATCCACCGACAGACACAGCTATAGAACTGCTGGTCACAGATAAAAAGTGCCTGTGAAGGTGGCGAGAGTAGGCAGGGATCGGACAGTGTGTCTCTGGGACCTGGGTTCAGGTCATGAGGAGGGGCACGTCCGAGTCTGTAGGGAGAGTCAGAATAACATAGTTAGCCCTTGTGAGATGGAAGCCCAGCTCTCCCCCCGGGGTGAGGTCGCGAGGCCTATACAGGGCTGGCAGGTGTAGTAACCAAACTGAATGATTTAAAACCGCTGTATCCTGCTGGTTCTGTCTACAGTGCTGCAGGTTGGGCTGGTAAAACCTAAGAGTGTTAGTTGAGTCCAGAGGAAAGCCTTTAATCCACAGAACTGTGTTATTTTTCTAATACGAAAATGATAGGCTTACATTAATATCCTTTCCTATTCGCAAAATGTTTGGAAATGTCACTTTTTGTCTTTAAAATTATTTGAAGTAAACAGCAAAGAATACTTTACACTATAGGAAAATGTAAAAAAGGGCCATTTAGACCAAAGAGACAATCTGACGTACTTCAAATTAATTTGTGTTTAAAATGTTATGTCATGGTAAATGTATGCACTTATATTAAACGCTTTTTATTTCATCAACATATATGCAATATTAATAAGAAATAATATGACACCTCATAGGTGTGTTGAATTCATCTGCCCTTCTGTCTCCCAACTCAGTCTGTTCTAAAACCCAGCAAAGCTTTTTTCCAAAAAATTGCATTTACTTTTGCATGTGACCCTGTTACATAGTCACACCTACAGATCATGCACAATTCAATCCCATACAGCGTTGTCAGAAACCGGACTGGGGGGCTGCAGTGTCTGCTGGTTTTCTGCGTTTTTCAGCACTCGTGATTCATTTAAATCAGCAATTGCTGAAGAATCCACACACCTTAGTTTTAAGGCCTTAATTGGCTATTTGTTAAAAGAAAATCACAAATATATGCAGGCACTGCGGCCCTCCAGAACCTTATTTTGACACCCCTAACCTAATGTACTATTTCAGCTTCTCTCATTTAGAATGATAACCGATCTGAAGAAAACAGAAACTAAATTGTAAGTATGTGAACCTAATAATTTTTCTGGTGACATCATCGCAGTGGGTGTTTAACACTATTGTCACAAGTCAGGCATAAAAATAAATGCCCCAGGATCCCCATAGTGCTTTTTTTTTTTAGTGTGACCTCAGCTACACCACCATTGGGACATGTTATTATGGACTTGCCTGAGGTGACATTTTAATTAACAGCGATCTGTGAAACTAGTAAAGCGTAAAAAGACCTGATGGGAGAGAGGGGTGGTAATTCCCACCCCAGAAATCCCAATGTACTGGTTAGCTGGGGGAGTGGGCTCAGGTGCAGTAGGCTCAGTTTGGCATGTGGAGACAGGTACCTGTTTCTGTCTTAAGTAATGACTTCTGTGCCATGGGTGTGCAGAAGACGCAACCTCCACTGTGATGTTGCATCATAATTAATCTATTCTGTAGTCTGTAGGGGTGGGAGGGTGGGGGGGTTGGCCCTGGAGTGAGGCAGGCACATTTATTCACAAACAAAAATAACATTGTGTACCTGCAGGCAGCAGCCCTTTGTTTCTTAGCTCTCATTTCAAAAACAACATGTCATTTGCGAAGGAAGGAAACACATTTTAAGCATCTATTTTGTGAAAATAGATTTTATGCATATATTACAGGTTCTACACTGCTGCCCCATCTAAATGATATCAAAACACATCATGATTGTATTATCATATTATGGGAAGGGAGCTCTCAAGTAGGAGAGAGATATCCCTACTCTTCCCCATGCCAGTTATGCTTTCTGACACATAATTTTAATATCCTGACCATTTTCCCTTTCTTATTTCATCAACAGGGAGATGTGAACTGATTACAGAGACCACTTTTAAACAATGCAAATCAGATGATTATAAGAAACATTCAGTGCACAAATCTCAACCCCAGGGCAAACACCAACTCCTTTTAACATGCAAGATCCCCTCCAGTGAATTTGTATTCTGAACTTGTAAATGACTGTCATAAAGATAAGTTGTTGGGGCAACTTTTAGTACTCTGTTTGTACTCAGGGACTGAAGAGCATCTCCTGAAGCACTTCTGATTTGACTATGGGTAGACAAATGTATGAGATATGAATTTAGGAGTAAAAATGTACATCTATATTGTATATTCTCAATAAAGCAAATAATATAAATATTCTGTTGACAATAGAGCAAATGTTGGATGAAGTCAAAGACATTCCGGAGTTAAAAACTGGAAGTCCTCAGAGAAACATGGCTGTCGATGCTGTTTCAGCTTTGCACCACATGGGGGCTTTACAGTTTAAAATTCGGCAGATGCTTTTAGCAAAGGTTACTTTCATACGGAAGAGGATTAGGGCCACGTGCAATTTTTTTTTGAGTTCTGACTTTAAAGTCAGAATTCTGAGATTAAAGTCAGAATTCTGACTTTATTTTAGCCACAATTGTAATTTACTATGCCATTTTCCTACATAATAAAATAAATAACATGATATACAAGATGTAATGTCTGCATTTCTTGAGCAACAGAAATAGCAAAAAGCAGCCAGTAGAGGGTACTGTAGTCCAGTATTCAGGCACGGAGGCTATTGATGATCTCTTCAGCATATCTTGTCTTTCTGGCTGTCTGGTGGACAAACAGGAAACCCTCTTCAGCCATTTAATGGCGTATCTATATATAAACACTTTCCAACCATAA
The DNA here is from genome assembly GCF_018555375.3 of Anguilla rostrata. NCBI lineage: Eukaryota > Metazoa > Chordata > Actinopteri > Anguilliformes > Anguillidae > Anguilla > Anguilla rostrata. The sequence goes on from NC_057944.1 coordinate 17,677,970, forward strand.
ATGGTATGATGACATGTATGATTTATGATTCAGTTGTCTTTTATTTAAAAGTTACTGAGTATGTTTTGTATCTAATATCATAACATGCATATCATCTATAATTAATAATATGCACGCAGTGGACACTTTTATAGGGCACATCTGTGCAGTAACCCAAATAGCTTGCTCAAAGTGAATCATTTGGCTCCAACTCAATATATAAAGCATGCCGATATGGGTAAGAAGTTTTAAGCGTCTTTGTGACAATGTCTCTGTAAAATGCACAATAAAAATAAAAATGTATTTCATTGAGGTTTGGTTGTTCAATTAATAGGAAGGCCATAATACAGGGAGAATTTGGCCATGTGTACGAGCAATCAGCTGGAATGTAAAAGGCCTAAATAGTTTCATTAAATACAATAGGGTGTTTACTGACCTTAAACAGTTGAAGACAGGCATTAGTTTTCTACAGGAAACACACCTGAAGGTAACAGATCACGCTCGACTAAATAGAGGCTGAGTGGGGCAGATCTATTTTTTGGGATTTCAGAGTGAAGCTATTAGAGCGACTTTTCTAATAAAGAGCAATATTCCTTTCTCTTTAGCTAATGTCATTTCAGACCCTCAAGGCACTACATTATAGTTTCAGGTGCACTCTACAATTCTCATTATAGTCATTATAGTTAATGTATATGCACCAAACTGGGATGATATCATCAATAAACATATTGTAATCATAGTAGCAGCCAGCTAATTATGGGCAGGGATTTTAAATGTGTCCTGGGCCCTTAACTGGATTGACCCTCATCCAAATCCTCACTACTGTCGCAAACTTTGAAGGCCGGTAGATTATTTTCTAAACCAGTCTGGAGTGTCTGATGTATGGAAGTTCTAAACCTCTTCTTCTAGGCAATACCCCCCCCCCCCGATCCATCACACTTAGTCTACAATTGATTATTTTTTCCTATTAATAATTGTCCTCCCCATGGGCCTTGCTGTGCTCCCTTTTGCCCCTGTCAGCCAGCAAATACAGCTTTAACCCTGGTGTGCAACATTCACTCAAAATAATAATGTGCCGTTCCACAAACCATGCACCATCTAACTGAACATTATAGTGACTTCACTTTACTCTCAAGCTAGCTCTTTATAGCATTAGGTTGCCAGTGTTACCATATTTAAAAACAAAGCCTCTGAGCATGAAACCTCAATCTTAATAAAATATCTTAATAAAACAAAACAAACAAACACACAACAACAACAAAAAAAACAATGCATAATGTACATTACTTTAACATATCTGTGTGTGTGTGTGTGTGTGTGTGTGTGTGCATATAGTACACACATACACGGTATGCTTATTTTCTCCGGACAAACATGAACATGCTCATAATGCAAGGTCGAGCACAACAAACACGCTCATCACCAACGTGGTGACAAACATAGTTACTTTTCTTATTTTTGTTTATTATTTATCTTATTGTTTCACCACTAGGTGTGTTTTCCTTTCACATAGCTACACAATGATGCTGACAGGCTAACATTAAGCATTTCATTGCCAGCTAACTGCCTATCTGCCATACTGTTAACGGTTCATTTGACAAATAAACTTTGATTTGATTTAATCACACGGCGAACTCAATTTAATAGACTAAACATGTGATGTAATGCTATTAATAGGCAGAATATAGCTTACCTTTGTGCAAATGTTAGCTAGCTGTGTCTGTTCGCAGTATTGTCAAACAGACACTGTTCCAAATTTGTGTTCGGCTTAGGGAATTAGGGAATAAAAATACCCACCCCACCTCTAAACGTTCATTATAACACGTGTCAGTTGTGCAAGTTCCCCAACAGCAGTTACACAAACTTTGTAATTTGTAGCTAGCTAGCTAAAAAAAAAAATTCTGTTATCAGCTGTCCTGTTGCAGACAGTGTCTGTGCTAGATGTCGGAGGAAGTGGTACATAGCAACTGTTTTTAAGCAGGGACTGGGGGACTCTGCAGTGTTATTCATTTGCTAAAGGTCAATTGACAGGCTTCAGGTAGATTACCAAGGGATAGGCGGAGGAGGAACAAAAATGCACCAAGGAATGTAAACGGCTAGCTGAAGAAGAGGCTAAAAAACCTCACCCAATATGACAACAAAAAAGTCAAAAATATGACAAACTCCCGAAAGCCATTTTTCACTGCATGGTGACATAAAAATAGCCTGACTGGACGGAAAATCTGGCAACACTGAGTGGATAGTGATTGCTACCTTCTTCTCGTCTCCCTTCTTGCGGTCACTGAAGGGTCGCCCAACATTTGTTGCGGCATAAAAAAACACGTTTGAAAACAACCACCAAAAGTGGGGGAGACAAAATTTTTGAAAAGTAAAACATTTTCTGATACAACATTTGACAGAAGTTAAGCATCCCCCAGGGTCTCACATTCACTGATTTTGGCACAGCTCTAAACGTGCCTCATTTTGGAGCTTTTTATTTAAGGCATTTTCTGAAATTACTGAGACCAGCATTGACCCAGACCCACTCATGGTCCTCCTTGGTCTACCTCACAATAAGGCTTCAGTTAGTGCTATACTGTGCAGCTGTATGGCTTTTGCCACCCTTCTTGCCAGGAGACTAATTTTTCTCCAATGCAAACAGACAACCCCACCCTCACAAACGCTATTGGAAAATGGACATAATGCAATTTCTCAAGCTTAAAAATCTGAGACTTTCTATCAGGACTGTGTCAGAGAAGTTCAAAAGTGCATAACAACCATTCTTAACATTTTTAGCAATCTTGAATACAGTGACGATGTAAGGCACAAGATGGCACACATTTTCAGTCAGCCAACTTCACTTCATTAGTCATTGCCAAGTTAGATACAGTAGAGAGACAGCCCTAAGGTGCACTTATTCATTGTAAACAGTCACCTTCTTTACAATTTAGTAAAATCACCCTATAATTTTACTCTATTTATTTTTTATCTTTTAGTGTCTTTGAGTTTACCACTCTTGATAATAATATTATTACTATTTTGGAGGGTTTATTTTCAATGAACACTACAGCTCAACTGTAGTGTAATTGGTTTTTAATAATATTTCTTGCAATCATCCATGTTCCACTTGTAAATCCAGGTAAATTTAGATACTTGAAAAAGGTAGCTGTTGTTAAATGCAATGTGACAAAGTGGCTGATAATTGTATGTGTCTGAGCTGCAGGAACTCTATTTCCCTACAGAGATTACTCACATGAGATGCAGGTATTTAGCTAATGAATAATTTCCAGTCTCCTCATTAAAGGAAAGTGCACAGTATTTGTACACACATGAAGACATGCCCACACAAGCAGGAGCTCGGGTGGCCTTTCTGCTCAGCTGCGTGGGGTGACTCCAGGACTCCTAACCCTCATCATGTATTTTGTGTCATAAAGCCAAACTCATTTCTGGTTGAAATTCCTCAGTGGCCATGAGAATCCACAGGTGGTGTGTGTGTTAGTTTTTGGTGCTTTGTAAAATCAGAAATGTTCCAAAGAGCATGGTAACGCTATTTGTTGTTCCACCCTTGATTTTTATCACCATAATGATTACACTAATAGCCATGCAGTGCATTAATAAACTACCGGAAGAGTGCTGGCTTGTTGAAATTCAAAAGTCGTCTGAAAAAATGTCATTCCACTAGAGGCCACGGTGCCCACATTCCCCACCATTTGTGTCTTGTGACCCAGTAATTGCCACTGTGTCACATGGTGAACAGACAACACAAATTTAGAAAATGTTTGGCTTCACGCCACCTATTATAATATTTTGCGTGCCGTGACCTGTCACCCGAATGCTGAAAACAATGGAAACGCAACAACCTTTACGTCAAAACACCGAATAATTTACAACTCCAATTGCCGCAGTGTTACTTATGCCATTTAAACTCAGCTTAAACTGAATAGTTCATGTGTCTGTAACACTCAATTTTCTGGGTTTGTTTTTATTACATCACTCTTCCAGGAACTGGACTGCACATCCAGTCTGTAGACACTTAATCGGGCAATTCTGTAAGGAAATTCAGTGGAGACGTGAGGGGCCTACTCTGAAAAAAAAAAGCACTCAGAGCACATTAGAGAGTGAGTGTCAGTACCAGACTCCAGGGTCTTCTGAAATAATTACCTCCAGATAAAAAACAAGGTGGTTTAGTTCTTTCCCATTGGGTTGAGGCTCCAACCATTAACTGGGCTCCACCAGGGTTTACACAATTACTGCACTTACACTGCACTTTTATTTTTTTAGTTTGTCTTTTGTTTTTGCTTTTGAAGAGTGGGTAGACTGAGAACTACATAAAGAAGCATCTTTTTTGTTCAGTCAAAGAACTTTGATCTCTCTCCCCATCTCTCTGTTCCTCTTGCCTCTCTCTTCTGCAAGAGATGGGTGTTCGTACCTGGTTACAACAGTGGGTGCTGTTGGTCCTTGGAGTTGTGTGTGGCTTGGCAGACTCCTCTTGTAGGCTTCTGGAGACTCCGTTCTATCAAAGTTTGTATAAGGAGGGTGACGTGATCGTTGGAGGACTGTTCCCTGTTCATTTACAGCCACCTGAGCCAAACCTGGACTTCACACAGCAGGCAGCACCTTCACAGTGTCAGAAGTGAGTGCATAACCATTAATCTATGAATGTCTTGTGTCAAACAGTGAATATCTCTGTGAATATATGCCCGTATCTACCTGCAAATACCTTACTTGCATTGTATGCATGTGTGTGTCTGTGTGTATGTGTGTACTCACAGAGCATGTACAAAAATTTATTTTTCAACATATGCCAACGTCTATAGGTAATTATCAAGCTCTGATTTTCTAACTCTGTTTTCCCTCAAGCCTTTCCCATTTCTATATTTCTTTTTTCTTTCTCAGCTTTTTTTTAAACTCATACTATTATATGCAGACCATGATCTTTGCAGTGGAGGAGATAAACAGAAACCCCCAGCTGCTGCCCAATCTCACCCTGGGGTATGCCCTGACTGATACATGTTTCAAAGAGAGGACAGTGTTAGGCGCTGCACTGGGGCTGGTAACCGGGAAGGACTCTGTCGTTACAAGCTCCAGGTGCGGCCGCACTCCCAAGGTGCCTGTCATCGTCGGCGATGGTCCCTCCTCAGGATCCATCGTGGTCGCTCGTACACTGAGCGTCTTCAGAATTCCCACGGTGCGCAATGGAACAGCACAGCAGCAAATTAGTGATCATTAAAGAAAACCATTATGAATCCTACTCTTCGTAATGCCCAAATGTGCTCAGAGACAGTGATTCAAAAATAGATACATTTTTAAATATGCCTCTCTGGTGTGTTTTAAAGATATTGTATAATGCTGTGCTTGTTTTCTGTTTGAGGTTTTCTGGAGATAAACTGGGTGTGTCAGAAGAATTAAGCTGACAGGCTGATGTGTGATCTCTATGCTTCCTCAGGTGAGCTATGCTGCGACATGCGCTTGCCTTGGAGACCGCCAAAAGTATCCAACATTCTTCCGCACTGTGCCCAGCGATGCCTTTCAGGCACGAGCCATTGCACACATCCTGCGCCTCTTTGGCTGGACCTGGGTGGGCGTAGTGATGGGAGATGATGACTATGGAAAGTCTGGGATCCAGCTTCTGCTGGAGGAGCTGCAGAACTCTCAGGTGTGTGTGGCCTTTTCTGAGGTCATCCCCAAGGTCAACTTGGAGAAGAGTATCCCGCGCATCATGGAAATTCTTAAGCATTCCACAGCCAAAGTCATTGTCACTTTTGCCACTGCGCCTGACATGCATGTCCTGCTGATGGAGGTTGTGAGACAGAACATCACTGACAAGCAGTGGATTGCCACAGAGTCCTGGATTACCTCCAGACCCATGTCTTCTCCACAAAACCTGCCCTCACTGAGAGGCACTATAGGACTTGCCTTGCGCAAGGGAAACATTCAGGGTCTCAGGTATTTTCTCACTGAGTTTCGGCCCAAGGATAGACCCTCTGACCCCTTCGTGAAAGAATTCTGGGAATTCATTTTTAGATGCTCTTTCAGGAATGACTCCAGCCCCTCTCCGTCAGCCAAGCCCCAGTGCACAGGGTTTGAGAGTTTAGGTGAAGTTGAGAGCTTTTATTCTGATATATCCCAGCAGAGAACCACTTACAGTGTGTACAAGGCTGTGTATGCCATCGCACATGCCATTCACAACATGCTGTCCTGCCAACCAGGACATGGCCCCTTTGAAAATGGGGGGTGTCCAGATGTCACCAACCTCCAGCCCTGGCAGGTAAGAGTAAGTACAGAAACATACTAAGAAGCAGCACCCAATAAACAAAATTTTAAATAATGTTATTAATAGCTCCTGAATAAGCCATAAATAGCTTATAAATGAAGCATCACTGTTTACTACTCATATACTCACCTACGTATTCGCTTAAAAGTCGTTAACGGAAACAGGCCTAATTTGAATTTTAAGATAATTAACTGTTCCCTTATGCTTAGGATTTATGCCAAAATTGGAATAGAAACTTGGTTATTTTCCCCAATTTGCTATACTTTGTTTATTTTGACCAATTATGCATCAAATAACCTAACCTGCAAAAAGACTGTGAATACTGATCAATCACACTCTCAAAATTCGTTCAGCCTAAACTGAAGCATGTCACATATAACAACGAAGAAAGAGAAATGTGATTTATTGAACATTGCTCCTAATTTACCGGATTGACCACTAACTCCTGTGTAAGACCGATTTTATTAATTCCATAGCATTTTATTAGCTACATTGTAGATAGGGCTAGAAAACTGATTTTTTTTTTTCCTATCTGTTTGTGCTCCAAGCAGAATTTTAAAAAGTTTCTGTTATTTTTCTGAACCAGTGAGAATAAAATAAAGGTTAATTTTGTTCCTCTTCTCCCTCCTGAGTAGCCTGTCTCAAAACCTATTTTTGACCATGTTTCCAAATATAATTATAAACAATGGTAAAATTAACAGGTATCTTCTTTTAGTTGTGCAGTAGTCATTCTATGAGATGTATGTGGCTTTTGACTGCTATATTAACCACCACTGCCTACATGGAGCTCCCCACCCCATCACCACCTGCCTGTTTAAGAAAAAAAAAACATATGACTGATGAAAAACACAGTGGGCAGGCAATACCACACTGAGTTATTGCTGAAAACGTGGCATGGCTAATACAGCACCATGACAAAATAACCATGTTGACATAGGGACATGATGGGGGGATATCCCATTGAAAGAGATGCAACTATCAAATCACGCAAAGCAGCACAAGCAAATTTGATCAACAGGCATTAACAAGGTGCAGGGTAGCACAGAGTTAACTGATATACAGGCTTTATAAACTGCATAAAACACATCCAACAATTGACTTCCAAAAAAATGGGTGGTAACACCAGTATTATCCACCTAACAAATCCACTGAGATGCTGAAACTGTCACAGTAGCCTAAAATTAAAAATTATATGATACCACCCAGCTTTATTGTGACACAATCGAGCAACACTTGTAGCACTCATTTTCAGGAAGAAAACCAAAGGCATAAACAAAGCGTCAGAAATAGTACGTATATTATACTATTCAAAATATCTCCCTGTTTGGTTGACTGGACTTTTTGGATCTCGGAGGTTTGGATATCCGAGGTACGACTGTACGTTAATAGTTTAGAAGTGCTAAGCATTCACTGTTATGGTTTTATTCTCCCTATGTTTACATTGTTGAACATCCTGGAAGATTCTCCACTACCTCCGCAATGTCAACTTCACTACACCTGCGGGGGAAGCTATACACTTTGACAAGAACGTTGAACCACCGGCTGCTTATGACATCATTAACTGGCAAGTTGGGGTGCACGGGATGGTGGAGTTTGTCAAGGTGGGAGAGTTTGATTCTGCGGATGGATCTCACAGCAAGTTTGACATCAATGTGACAAGAGTCGTCTGGGGCGGTGGCCAGAATGAGGTAAAGCGAACGTGAGTTTTGCATGCCACAAATTTAGCCAGGGAGCCGTCTATGTCATTTTTGGACTTCACATGTTAAAAATCTGGTTTATTTATTCTCAGATTGTTAGCATTTTCCCTCTTGAAGCCAACAAAGCTATGCTGATGAGCGCAGTATAGAGCCCACAGAACTGTCAGACTCAGTTCTGAGGCCAGCCCTTTAAAGACAAACTTACCTAACATTTTCTGTCCCGCATTACTTCAGAGGGTATACATCTTGCCTTGCCTAATCTATCAGTCATGTCATGTGTAAACAGACTCGACAGAATTTTTCCATCTGTGAGACCTGTGTGTGAACAGGGAAAACTGCTACCTAACCCAATGTTGGGGGTCCCGTGTGTGAAAGGGTCAAGGTTATTAGCAGCACTGCATGGCGCAAACAGGCCCACTGGGAGGGGAGCATTCTGGGAAGGTTTGCATGTACAACCCTTCACTGGCAGCTGGTATGAGTTATTAACACCAACACTGCCCAGATATAACAAAATCAGCAACAAAGACAGTTCCCTGCTAAACACACCCATGGACTTGTGATGGGGTGTTTCCAGTACCCTGCTGGTCAAATGCCGTTGAGCAGCTTCATGTTATTGCCATTGTGTATGTGTGCATTCTGCAAAATGTTCTGGGTAAAATCAACTCTGAAAAATGAACTCTGTAAAGTGCCCCTATCTGAGTTGATTGAAATCAGTTTAGAGTTGTTTCAGCAACTGAATTTTTGGTATGTGTGCATGCATGCATGTGTGTGTATGTGTGTGTATATATGCCCTGTCCCAATAGTGCTTTGTAGCATTACAAAACATGTTATTGAGCCAGTTATTTAGAGAATTGTCACATTTTTAGTGCATGGTTCACTGAAATGTAACAAGTGTCTAAAGGTAATTTCAGTATGTCAGTGAAAATGAAAGTGTTGTGATGTTGAGAGTATAAGATGCTTTTGAGTGATGCATGAAGTTAGAGTGATGCTCTCTATGTTGTCTTGGATGCATACAGGTGCCTGTGTCCATCTGCAGCATGTCCTGTTCCCCAGGCACTCGCAAGGCTGTGCAGAAAGGAAAGCCCATCTGCTGCTTTGACTGCTTACCATGTGCAGAAGGAGAGATCACCAACACCACTGGTACTATTAACCATTCCCTCTTTTAACCATGATGATGAGCAAGCACCATTATTTGCAACACTTGCACAAAGCAAAGATGATATACGATACCAAAAAGCTTTAAGGTCTCAACAAATGGTTACAGCTGCCATTTTTAATGAACAAAGACAACTTTCAGACTGACATGTTTATGTTCAGCCTGTTTGTTTCATATTGGGTGAGCAGGGTGGCCAGTGTGTCATACAGGCTGTCCCATTCCTGTGAATGCAAATGCTTGTGACATGTAGCCAGGGTGTGCAAGGCAAATATATGTGCTAATGACCTGTCAGCCAGGACTGGCTATCTGTTTGTCTTGCTGTTCTTTAGTACAAGTTAAAAAACATGCATTAAAGCCATGTTTCATTGTGCACAACAAATAAGTGTTGTTTCCTTTTCTGTTTAACGCTCAATGTTTTGTTCAATTACTGGAGCGAAAATCACTTTATACATGTTTAATATCCCTCAACATATGTGACCCAATGCGGCAAAAGAGAGAGAAGGCAGCCATTTTCCTCCAAGCATTTGTATGCAAGGGATTGTGGGATAGTAACTCATTGGAAGTAAGGGGCTGTTGATGATAGCTATCAACATTTAGGAGTACTCTTTTCATTAGAGGCATTTAACAGACGCTCTTATCCAGAGCGACATACACAGCTTATAAACTGATGCAGATCAAGTTACGCACTTTGCTCAATGATATAATTAGGGACCTGGAAATTTAACATGCAACTTTAGGTTACAATGTAGGTATCTTATCCATCATACTACACTGCGACCAGGGTTCGAGTTATGTGGGAGCCAGTGGGAGCTGAGCTCCCATAAGGAGGGGTCTGAGCTCCCATGGAAGCAGTAAAATCATCATCTGTGGGGGTCGCTAATACATTAACAACAAACATTATTTTAATCAATCACAAATAATGCATTTTTCAATGTAATGAGTATTATTTAGGTTAACGAGATAAATAGGCTAAAAGGCTAAATGTTTTCCAAAAGAACTAAACGCACCATATTCTCTTGTGAATGACAGTATGGCTGCACTTCACCACCAAGCCACCATGGTGCGCAGTAGAATATTGCACAAACTATGCCTGTTCCTGTTGAGAGCACGTGAGCCACAAACGTTCAAACGTATTTGGAAGAAGAAGCCACTACATGTATCAGCCAACATTATCTTTATAATATATTGAATAGACAGTAGTAGTATAGACTAGCTACCATGCTGCCGGCAGCTCCCAGCATGCCCCGTGCACGGGACACTTTATCGGGTTCGTGCGGGACTGTTGCCCTGTAAATGTTGTAAATAGCGTGATTACTGTCTTGTACAAACGTGTCTGTGTTGTTTGATTTGTGTTTTGTTGTCTTTGGTTGTTTGTGTGGTGTGCCACCGTGGGTGAGACAAAGGAGGAGTTTGAGGGGCTTCTCCCCTGTTCACCATTGTGAATCGAACTGAGCGAATGTCTGATTTCTGTATTGAATGTTCCTCAATAAAGCTCAATTGAGTTTGAACTACTTTATGTGTCAGCTTTTTACACCTAACGTTAGTTATTTTAGAGACTTCCACAAAGCTCAGATTATAATTTGAACCCTGACTGCAACCCAGGGGAAGTGGTATTGTTATATTTCAGAGGGAAGAGCTGTCGCTAATGTGTTTAGGTTTTAGAGTTAAATCTCAGTATAAACTTATGATATATGTTTTTTTCGTATTCATTTCAATGTATAGTTTACTTTAAAAACGATCCTAATCAAACCTATTGAAAATAATGACAAGCACTGTGTCGGGGACTACACAAATATAATAATTTTCATACAATAGTTTCGGGTTTAAGGGTGTATTTTATGAGAATGGGCAATATTCCCAACAAAATCTTTTAACATCAGTTTTCTCAAAACTGCTTTGCAAAAAACACAACATTCAGTCATAGCTCCAGAAATATTTATTCAGTCTCAACAAATGATATCTCATTTTGTATCTCTGATTCTGAATGTGTCCAAAGTGTGTTCTCGACACATGTATTTCATTGTATTTCATGTATTACATGTACTTCCTTGTTAACTCTGTTGGACTTTACTTAGAGGTTTGTGTAGATCTTACCTTAGATGTTTGTTTGCATAATTTTTAAGGTTCAACAGAGTGCCAGAAGTGCCCAGATCGATTCTGGTCAAATGCTGCTCGAACAACCTGCATTCCAAAAGAGGTGGAGTTCCTGTCCTTCCAGGAGACCATGGGGATCATTCTTGCTGCTCTTTCAGTCTCTGGGGTGGCCCTCACAGGCTGTGTCATTACCACCTTCTTTTTCCACCGAGACACGCCCCTCGTTAGGGCAAACAATGCAGAGCTGAGCTTCATGCTGCTGCTGTCACTCTCTCTCTGCTTCCTGTGTGCACTGGCCTTCATTGGTCGCCCCTCTCTCTGGTCCTGTATGTTGCGCCACACGCTGTTTGGGATCAGCTTTGTGCTCTGCATTTCCTGTGTCCTCAGCAGGACGGTGGTGGTGCTGGTGGCCTTCCGTGCCTCAGTCCCTGGAAGCAACATCATGCGGTACTTTGGCCCGGTGCAGCAGAGACTGGCCATCTCCCTCTGCACCTCTGTCCAGGTGCTCATCTGTGTGCTGTGGCTGGTTCTCTCACCGCCCATCCCAGCCGAGATACAGGGGAGGAGTGCCAAGATCATCCTTGAGTGTGATGTGGGCTCAGGGGCTGGATTTGCCTGTGTCCTGGGCTACATCGGTCTGCTGGCAGCCATCTGCTTCCTGCTGGCCTTTTTAGCCAGGAAGCTCCCTGACAACTTCAATGAGGCCAAGTTCATCACCTTCAGCATGCTCATCTTCTGCGCTGTCTGGATCACCTTCATTCCTGCGTATGTCAGCTCCCCGGGGAAATATACAGTTGCTGTGGAGATATTTGCCATCTTGGCCTCCAGCTATGGACTTCTCCTCTGCATCTTTGCTCCCAAGTGTTATATAATCTTACTGAGACCCGATAAAAATTCCAAGAAGAAAATGATGGCCAAATAAATGTCATATACATTAGATTGCATTTAATGTGTGAGAGTAATATTCTAGTCAGAATATGTCTACTTTTATTTAGATGCTGGTTAAAAGAACCAGTAAACTTCCAGAGCTGAAGCTGGAAGGCAGTTTAAAGACTCATATTACGTAAATACAGAAAATGTATTCATTTGTAATCAATATGTAGTCATTTGAATATGTTCTATATCTTTGTTCTAGTCCTTCCCTACACACAGTTGTCTTTTACAGAATAAAATATTTAATCATTAAACCATAAGCCATTTAAATAGTATAATATGAAATACAACATATTCAGTAATAAATAATGTAATAAATTATAAATTGTTTGAGGAAACAAACTGTTAAAATAAAACATTACTTTTTTGACCATGAAGCAGCTCACATTTCTGTTCCTTGTCATTTCACCATCACATAATAGAAGCAGCAGTGGGCAACCTTTGTTTGCTCAGTGTGGGAACCCCCCTCTCATCTGAGCAGCACTGTGATTCCACCCTACACATGTAAATTCAGTCACCATCACATCTCTCTGTCCCTCTCTTAGATTCACATTTGCATTGCTTAATGGACTTTTGTTAGATAGAGTTTCCACTCTGCAGGCTGCAGACAGAAGTGTGAGATGACAAAGCCCCGGGCTTTTGACTAGTGGCCTTGTGGGCCTTCATGATGATATCAGCCCTGGGGGGGAAACAATCACCACTGAGTGTAACTGCACCAAGGAATGTAAATGACTAGCTGAAAGAAGAGGCTAAAAACTTGCCCAATATAACAAAAAATAGTAAAACATATGACAAACTGCAACAATGCCATTTTTCACTGAATGATGACATAAAAAATAGCCCGACTGGGAGGGCAATCTGGCCACAATGATCCTAAGCATACTTCCAAAGTTGTAACAAAATGGCTTAAAGACAACAAAGTGAAAGTATTGGAGTGGCCATCACAAAGCCCTGACTGCATCTCATAGAAAATGTGTGGACTGAACTGAAAAAGCGTGTCCAAGCAAGGAGGCCCACAAACCTGTCTGAGTTACACTAGTTCTGTCAGGAGGAATGGGCAAAAATTCGAAATTTTATACGAAATGACTGGGACCAGTATTGACCCAGACCCGCTCATGGTCTTCTTTGGTCCCAGTAAGACTTCAGTAAGTGCTATACAGTTCTGCTGCATGACCTTTGCCACCCTTGTCACCAGAAGACTAATTTTGATCCAATGGGAACCGACAACTACTCCTCACAAATTGGATAGGTGACATAATACAATTTCTCAAGCATGAGCAGCTGAGATTGTCTGTCAGAAGTGTGTTTGTCAGCAGTGTGTCAGAGAAGTTCAAAAGTGCATAACAACCTTTCTTAACATTTTTTAGTCATGTTGAATTCAGTGATGATGTACAGTAGAAGATGGCACACACGTTCAGTCAGCCAACCTCAATCCATTGCTTCATTGGTTATTGCCAAGTTAGATACAGCGAAGAGACATTCCTAAGGTGCAATTATTAGTTTATATATGAATATAAATTAATCTAAGTTAGTATTGTAAATGGTACAACTGTCTTGCTTCATATAAGCCATTTTATAAGTCTATGTGGTGTTCACATCTGTAGTTATAAAGCTTTAAATAGGGTACCCCCTAAATGGGAAAGGATTGGCTTGTGCGCTAAAGGGCTAAGCTCAGCTTAAATTGAATAGTTCATGTGTCCGTAACACTCATTTTTCTGGGGTTGTTTTTATCACATCTCTCTTCCTGTTACTGGACTTCACCATCCTGTCTGTGACACTTAATGATGAAATTCTGTAAGGGAACACGGGGGAGATGTGAGGGGCCTGCTGTGGAAAAAACGTGTTGAAGACAAACAGCACTCAGAGCACATTAGAGGGGGAGTGTCAGTACCAGACTCCAGGGTCTTCTGAAATAATTATCTCCAGATAAAAAACAAGGTGGTTTAGTTCTTTCCCTTAGGGTTGAGGTCCTAACCATTAACTATCTGCTCCACCAGGGTTTTCTCAATTACTGTGCTTACACAATAGTTTTTTTTTTTTTTTGCTTTTGTAGAGTGGGCAGACTGAGAACTACATAAAGAAGCATCTTTTTTGTTAGTGGGAGAACTCAGATCCCTCTCTCCCATCATTTTGTCCCTCTTGCCTCTCTATTCTGCAAGAGATGGGTGTTCTCACCTGGTTACAGATGTGGGTACTGTTAGTCCTTGGAGTTGTGTATGGGTTGGCAGACTCCTCTTGCAGGCTTCTGGAGACTCCGTTTTATCAGAGTGTGTATAAGGAGGGTGATGTGATCATTGGAGGACTGTTCTTTATTCATTCAGAGCCACCTGAGCCCAACCTGGACTTCACACAGCGAGCAGCACCTGCGCGTTGTCAGAAGTGAGTGCATAACTATGAATATCTTCCTGTGTCTGTCAACATCTCTTTCTCTGAATATATGCCTGTATATACCTGAGAATACTTTACTTACAGTGTATGAATGTGTGTGTGTGCTTGTCTGCAATACATCACAAACAATGGACAGAGATTTGTAAGAGTTACACAAGCATCCACAGGGAAATATCACTCTATTTTTTTAGCTTTGCCTTTCACTTAAGCATTTCAATTTCTCTTTTTCTTTTTTCTCTCTCAGCTTTTTTTTGAACGCATACTATTATATGCAGACCATGATCTTAGCAGTGGAAGAGATAAACAGAAACCCCCAGTTGCTGCCCAATCTCACCCTGGGGTATGCCGTGGCTGACACCTGTCTTGCAGAGAGAACAACATTAAGCGCTGCACTGGGGCTGGTAACCGGGAAGGACCCTGTTGTTACAAGCTCCAGGTGCGGCCGCACTCCCAAGGTGCCTGTCATCCTCGGTGATGGCCGCTCCTCATCATCCATCGTGATCGCTCGTACACTGGGAGTCTTCAGCATCCCCATGGTGCGCAATGGAACAGCACAGCAGCAAATCAGTGATCATTAAAGAAACTCATTATGACTCCTATTTTTCCTAATGCCCAAATGCACTCAGAGAGAGTCATTAAATGTAGATGCTAAATAGATTTTAAAAATGCCTCTCCTGTGTATTTCAATGACAGTTTATGATGCTGTGTTTGCTTTCTGTTTAATGTTTCCCAGAGATAAACTGGATGTGTCAGAAGCATTAAGCTGACAGGCTGGTGTATAATCTGTGTGCTCCCCAGGTGAGCCACTCTGCCACATGCGCTTGCCTTGGAGACCGCCAAAAGTATCCAACATTCTTCCGCACTGTGCCCAGCGATGCCTTTCAGGCCCGGGCCATTGCACGCATCCTGCGCCTCTTTGGCTGGACCTGGGTGGGCATCGTGATGGGAGATGATGACTACGGCAGGTCTGGGATCCAGCTTCTGCTGGAGGAGCTGCAGAACTCTGAGGTGTGTGTGGCCTTTTCTGAGGTCATCCCCAAGGTCAACTTGGAAAAGAGTATCCCGCGCATCGTGGAAACACTCAGGCATTCCACCGCCAAAGTCATCATCACTTTTGCCCTGGCCACAGACATGAATGCCCTGCTAAGGGAAGTGGTGAGACAGAACATCACTGACAAGCAGTGGATTGCCACAGAGTCCTGGATTACTTCCAGACTTGTTGCTTCTCCACAAAACCTGCCCTCACTGAGAGGCACTATAGGAATTGCACTGCGCAAGGGAAACATTCAGGGTTTCAGTTTTCTCACTGGATTTCAGTCCAAGGATATGCCCACTGACCCCTTCCTGCACGAATTCTGGGAGGTAATTTTCAGATGTTCTTTCAGGAATGATTCCAGCTCCTCTTCATCAGCCAAGCCCCAGTGCACAGGGTCTGAGACCTTGGACGATGTTGAGAGCTTTTATTCTGATGTCACAGAGCAGAGAATCACTTATGGTGTGTACAAGGCTGTGTATGCCATCGCACATGCCATTCACAACATGCTGTCCTGCCAACCAGGACATGGCCCCTTTGAAAATGGGGATTGTCCAGATGTCACCAACCTCCAGCCCTGGCAGGTAAGAGTAAGGACAGAAACATACAGCATCAGAATCCAATAACAAATTGGGCAAAACTATAAAATAATTTTAATAGCTTATGAATAATGCATAAATAGCTTATACGTGAAGCATACTCTCTGTTTGCAAAATATAGTCTAAAATGGTGATGATAGGTGATGATAAAAAGGTGATGATAAACAACATTCCTTCATATATATTGATAGTTCAAGAGGAATTTATGAAGAGTAGATGTTAGGATTTTGTATAGAAAAATCATAGATGTTTGTGAGTGTGTGTGAGAGGGAGAACAATGTTGAGAGAGAGAGCAAGTGAGGAATTTAACCAGGACACCGGAGAACCCCTTACTTTTAGCGATGAATGCCAAGGCATCTTTGATAATCACAGTGAGTCAGGACTTTGGTTTAAAGTCTTATCTGCAAGGCGGTGTCTCCTACGGCACACGGTCCCCATCACTGTACTGGGGCATTGAGGATTATTCACTCATAGAGTAGGTTGCTGACACCACTTCTTGAAGCAACTTAGTCTTTCCAGGTGGTCTCCCATCCAAGTACTGTAGTGTGCTCAATATTTATTGTTAGTTCTATATAATTTCATTTGCATTTGATAGTGCGATAATAGTTTAGAAGTGCCAAACATTCACTGTTAACAGTTTTCATTTGTCATCACCCTGTGTTTAATTTTGTTAAATATTGTTGAAAATCCTGGAAGATTCTCCACTACCTCAGCACTGTCAACTTCACCACTCCTCTGGGGGAGGTTACACAATTCAATGAGAAAGGGGAACCCTCAGCTGCTTATGACATCATGAATTGGCAAGTTTGGGCACAAGGGACAGTGAAGTTCGTCAAGGTGGGACAGTTTGACTCTGTGGACGGATTTCACAGCAAATTTGACATCGATGTGAAAAGAGTCGTCTGGGGTGGTGGCCAGAAAGAGGTAAAGTGAACCGTGAATTTAGCATGCCATAAACTTATCCAGAGGAGCTTCTGTGGAATTTTTGGACTGGTGTACTCATAATCACATGTTCTAAATCTGTGTTATTTATACTCAGATTCTTAGCATTTCTCCCTCTGTAAAGCCCACAGGGCTATGCTAATGAGTGCGGTCTCTGGCCCACTGGCTGATGGCACCCATAAAGACAGTATTGGAGGCAGTTCTGAGGGCCAACCTTGTGCTGCTGTTCCCAGTGTAAAGGCCAGCTCGTTCATTACCCTGCAGGTTTTCCGAAGCCCCTTTCACCTATGCAGCTTAACTCGTAAATGTTCTTTCAATTTTCGCTGTCTGCAGCATGTGTGAACAGAGCCGGAGTTGATATTATGTGTAAGATGTTCAGAACCTAGGACCTATTTACAAAAATATTCAGACTCGGCGGTAGTGTGAACAAAAGCAGCAAAATTTCCAGATAAAGCACAGATTGACATCTTAATTCAATGCATTACTGAATCTGCCCTCTCAACAAAGTTTGCACATATATGAGACATTACACATAAAATATATTAGCGCTGCATTTTGTGAGGGAAATTTGAACATGTATTCAATTAATAGAATAAACAGTGTCACTATCCTTGCTTGACATGGCTTTGTTGATTGTAAGAACACCAGTACAAAGTCCCATGCAGTAGGCCTACTTCTCATTGGCAGATATACAGTAGCTAGTTATTTATAGATATAGCAGATATAGCTGACAGACTTACAAATTTTGCTACAGTATGTGTGTGTTTGTGTGTGTGTCTTTATATGTCATGCTTGTATTGTCACTGCATTGGTGAGATATCAGCAAGGAATGATGGTGCATGTGTGTGATTTAGTGCATGGTTCACTGAAATGTACACAAATATGTTAAGTGTTAAGAGGTCATTTAAATATGTTGGAATACCGGATAATGAAAGGTGCTGTGATGCTGAGGGTGTAAACTGCTTTTCAGTGATGGCACAGAGTTAGAGTGATGCTCTGTATGTTGTCTTGGATGCATCCAGGTGCCTGTGTCTGTCTGCAGCATGCCTTGTCCCCCAGGCACTCGGAAGGCTGTGCAGAAAGGAAAGCCCATCTGCTGCTTTGACTGCTTACCGTGTGCAGAAGGAGAGTTCAGCAACACCTCTGGTACTATTAATCATAAACCTTGTTTCATTGTGTATAACAAATTAGCGTTGTTTCATTTTCTGTTTAATACTCACTGTAGTGGTTAATGACTGCAGCCAAAATCACTTCATACACTTCTTACCTGGTTAACTAAAGAAGGTTGTTGGTTAAGGCTGTAAACATACTTGATTTTAATTATGTGAACGCATACACAATATGGCTGTCATGCATATTCTGCAGTCATTCAGAGCGTCCTTTGTGCACGTCCTCTACTTTTAACGCTACGCGTCTGGAAGGTGCAATACCCGCATAAACCACAGTGACAGTATTCATTTTATGCCTAGTGACGTGACTGACGCCAGGAAGTGAGGAAGGATGGCGGGATCATTAGAAGGGATACCGTGATCTACCCCCTAGTGGATATACCTTTTATACTTCCAGTCAGAGAGAAAGTAAGCAGGCGAGTGTGAGAACAATGTCGTCCGGGATGCAGCCACTTCACGTGCACTTAGCGCAAGAAAATGCAAGTATGTTTCCAGCCTAAATCAGAAGCCAGAACAGCTGTGCAGCTCTGTGTTTATTGTTGCCGAGGCAAACGGACAGCTCACTACATACATGTTCTGAATCTAGGCTAAACATAGGTACCAAATCAATCTCTTAAATATAGCCTGAAGTAGGTTCTGTTTCATTTCCTAAATAATGACACAGTATTTTCTTATACAGCATGGGCACAAACACCTTGAATCAACTCCACCAACAATTCAGACAGTATGGACTTCTGCCGTATGTCCAACTTGACAAACGTCAGCAGGAAAACAACAATTGTCTCCAACTTGGATATACAGCAGGTCCATCAGTTCTCTAAGAATCAGATGCAAATTAGTTTGGGGTCAGGCAAAAGAGACAGCAGGCAGAAATATTCCTCCAACCATTCATAATCAAGATATTGTGGGGTAGCTAACTGGCCAGAAGTAAACAGTTGAGAGCTAGCAAAATCTAGGAGCACACCTTACATTACAGACATGTAGTAGACACTCTTACCTAGAGCAGCTTACACAGCTTGCAAGTTAACGCAATGCAAGTTAAGTACCATGTTCAAGGATATGATTAGTTTCCTACCTGGCCATTGAGCATGCTATCTTTCGCAAACTAAGTCAGTATCTTATTGGGATGGCAAGTATGCCATCCTGCCAAGTTACTGCTTGCTGGGGCGGCATGCCCCATATCAATCCAGAACTGAGAGTTTGCCACTTTTCAGGGTTTCCTACAGAAATAACAAGAACATTAACTTCTGTCCACACAATAAAGCCCCAAAGTTAACTGGTAAAGTGGAAGAAAGAAAAAGGAAAACTTGTGATATGAGTCTTTTCAAATTATAATTTGTTGTTTATTTTAAACAGTATCATAATCAACCCTACTGAAAATTATATCAAGCACTGATAACAAGCATTGTTATACTCGCATACTTGCGAAAACACAATATTTAGCCATATCTCCAGAAATATTTACTCAACAAATTAAATCTCATTTTGTAGCTCTTATACTATATGCATCCAAAGTATGAGTTTGGTCAGATGCATTTGTAAACTTCCCTGTTAACTGTGTTGGTCTTGACTTATTGGTTTACATCCTTTTTTTCTGGTTCAACAGAGTGCCAGAAGTGCCCAGATCGATTCTGGTCAAATGCTGCTCGAACTACCTGCATTCCAAAAGAGGTGGAGTTCCTGTCCTTCCAGGAGACCATGGGGATCATTCTTGCTGCTCTTTCAGTCTCTGGGGTGGCCCTCACAGGCTGTGTCATTACCACCTTCTTTTTCCACCAGGACACACCTCTTGTTAAGGCAAACAATGCAGAGCTGAGCTTCATGCTGCTGCTGGCACTCTCTCTCTGCTTCCTGTGTGCACTGGCCTTCATTGGTCGCCCCTCTCTCTGGTCCTGTATGTTGCGCCACACACTGTTTGGGATCAGTTTTGTGCTCTGCATTTCCTGTGTCCTCAGCAGGACGGTGGTGGTGCTGGTGGCCTTCCGTGCCTCAGTCCCTGGCAGCAACATCATGCGGTACTTTGGCCCGGTGCAGCAGAGACTGGCCATCTCCCTCTGCACCTCTGTCCAGGTGCTCATCTGTGTGCTGTGGCTGGTTCTCTCACCGCCCATCCCAGCCGAGATACAGGGGAGGAGTGCCAAGATCATCCTTGAGTGTGATGTGGGCTCAGGGGCTGGATTTGCCTGTGTCCTGGGCTACATCGGCCTGCTGGCAGCCACCTGCTTCCTGCTGGCCTTTTTAGCCAGGAAGCTCCCAGACAACTTCAATGAGGCCAAGTTCATTACCTTCAGCATGCTCATCTTCTGTGCTGTCTGGATCACCTTTGTCCCTGCTTACATCAGCTCCCCAGGGAAATATACAGTTGCTGTGGAGATATTTGCCATCTTGGCCTCCAGCTATGGACTACTCCTCTGCATCTTTGCTCCCAAGTGTTATATAATCTTACTGAGACCCGATAAAAATACCAAGAAGAAAATGATGGCCAAATAAATGTCATAAACATTAGATTGCATTTAATGTGTGTGAGTAATATTCTAGTCAGAATGTCTGTCTACTTTTATTTAGATGTTGGTTAAAAGAACCAGTCAACTTCCAGAGCTTAAGCTGGAAGGCATTTTAAAGCTTCATATTAAGTAAATACAGAAAATGTATTGATTTGTAATCAATATGTAGTCATTTGAATATGTTCTATATCTTTGTTCTAGTCCTTCCCTACACACAGTTGTCTTTTAAAGAATACAATATGTAATCATTAAACCATAAACCATTTAAATATTATAATATGAAATGCAACATATTCAGTAATAAATCATGTAATAAATTATAAATTATTCCAGGAAACAAACTGCTAAAAATGAAACATGACTTCTTTGTTTTAAACCATGAAGCAACTCACATTTATGTTCCTTGTCATTCTACTATCACAGAATAGAAGCAGCAGAGGGCATATTTTCTTTGCTCAGTGTGGGAACCCCTCTCATCAGCCCACTGAGGGAAAACCCTGAGACTGTACCTGCACCTCACTGGGACTCTACAGAGAGCTCAGAAAAGAGTTATAGTGCACACCTACTTACAGCTCCATCCATTCAGTTTTGCACTAGAGTAACAATCCAGAGCTAAATGTTGCAAATATTCACTGCATTTGATTTAAGTCCCTAATTGCAGCGGTCGTGCTCTCACTCACTCCATGCAGTGTTGGGTCAGAGGTTTGCAGGTAAAGGACAAGTCAGGTTGCAGAACTGAGTCATGAAGGGAGAAGTGCCCCCTAAGAGTGATATCACCCTTCGCTCATAAGGGCTGGTAGGGGGTCCTGTCTAGAGACAGGACAGCAGTCCTGCAGCTGCTGCTGGGAGCTCCTCTTTATAGTGATGGCCATGAGCCCAGCCCCACTCCCTGGGGTGGGATGATGTAGAGGTCTGGTGGAGATGGCTCGGGCAGTTGTATAACTGTATAAAATCCATTCAACTTTTGCACACAAGATACTAATTTTAGGAGAGATCTTATTGTTACTATGAAAGGCTTCTGCCTGACTGGGCCAAAGGGCAGCCATTCTTAAGTAACAGAAATAGAGTCGTTCTTTATTGAATTCGAGAGAATATAATATCCAAAGAACAAATGTCAGATTTCCTGATTGCAAAGATGCTCTATACATTTTATATTAATATAGATTTTCTTTCTGGACATGGTCAGCAAATGGAAAAAAAGGAGGTGCGAGTGGGCTGGAAAGGGTTCTGTTTTACAAAATAGTGCATTAATGGTAGTGCTTTACTCTCTCCCTGCCTGCTGCACAGAGCAGAAAAAGGCTCTCAGTAGCGCTACTAAACATGAAGGTTAATGAGTCATTAAGGGTTGCTTTGTGTAATAAGTGGTGCTCATGTTTGGGAACAGCTCATTAAGGCAGTGTGTGGCTGCTGTAGAGACAGCCAGTAGAGCGCTGCTGCTTCACGCCGCTGAGGGACTCATCTCTCCTAATGCTGTACTGAGACTGCACCTGCACCTCCCTGGGACCCCACAGAGAGCTCAGAGGAGAGTTATAGTGTGTATACCTACAGCTCCATTCATTCAGTTTTGAGTGACAGTCTTAGGCTAAATATTGAAAATGTAAAATGCATTTAAGAAGCACACATTGTTTGAAAATCTTTAAAATCTCATTTGTGATACATGGTCAGGAACACAGTCTGGTAGTTTTGATCATAGGTGTTCTCTGGAAAAGATGATTGGTTGGACTACATTGCACGCTAAACCTTATTCTGCAACAGAGCTTGGCTTCATTTGTATGTCTGGCTCCTTATTAGTTAGTGGGCAAAAGGGCATATTTATGCCTGAAACCATTGCCCCAGACCTCTCCCACTCATCTTACTTAAGCCTGGGGAATTTGCTTTGTACAAAGTGCAACTGCAAATAGATAAGAACTCTGGACAAACAATGTCTAATATGTTTATTATTCCAAGTTGACTCCTCCTTTGTGAAAGTCATATTGTGTAACAATTCCACCTTCTCAGCAACAGAAGCCCCCGCTCCATGTCCCTACTCTTTTGAGTCTTGTGTTCCTTCATTAGTTCTCATTGTATTATTATTTAATCTCATTTTGCACGTGTCTATTTGCTAGGTTATTGTTACCACCTGTCTTGTTCCTTGTTCACCCTCAGTCTCTGCTTGGTCTTTGGATTTTTCATAGCACAGTATTCCAGTCTCTTAGAGTTGAGGACATAAGTTCACATACGCCTAGGCTAAAGACATTCAAACGAAATTTTTCACAACTCAGCACATTTCATGTTACCATACATGTCCTGAGTCAAAACAATTAGGGTATCTACTTCATTTCCATAAGAGGTCATTTCAAAATAATAGCTAAGAGACAGATTTATTTCAGCTTTTATGTACTATATCAGATTTTCAGTGGGTCAAACGTTTACATACACTTTGTTAGTTATTGGTGGCATTGCCTTTAAATTGCTTAACTTTAATCAAACACTTGGGGTAGCCTTCCCCAAGCTTCTCAAATACTGGAATTTTTGCCCATTCCACCTTTCAGGCCATGGCAATGTAGGATTCTCTTAATGGTGGATGTAGATACTTTGGTACCTGATGCTTCCAGCTCCTTCACAAGTTCCTTTGTTGTTGTCTTGGGGTTCAGATGAACCTTTTGGACCAAAATTTGTTCAGCCCTGGGAGTTAATTTGAGCCTCCTTCTTGAACAATACAGTGTCTGTGTGGCCCCAATATTTTAAATTTGCATACGACTGTTTGTACAGATGCTCATGGTTTCTTCAGTTGTTTGGAAATTGCTTCTAAGGAGGAACCAGACTAGTTAAGGTCCACAATTTTCTTTCTGAGGTTTTGGCTGAGTTGGTAGGATTTTCCCATGCTATCAAGGGCAAAAAGGCAGTGGCTTTGAAGGTTGGCCCTTAAATACAGCCACAGGTGCCAATTAACTCCCAATTAAGACAATTGGCCAAGCAGAAGCTTCTAAAAAGTAATTACATCAATCTCTGGAATCTTCCAGACTGTTTAAAGAGACAGTCAACTTGGTGTATGTAAACCTTTGACCCACTGGAATTCTGATGTGAATTAAAGCTGAAATAAATCTGTATCTAATCGATTGTTTTAAAATGACCTCTGATGTGAACAAAGTAAATGCCCTAATTGACTTGGCAAAAGAAATGTATGGTAACATGAGTTTGAATATCTTTAGCCTAGGTGTATGTAAACTTTTGGCCTGAACTGTATAGAGCACTCCCATTTTCGTGTGTTTTGTCCTGTATGTTCTCTAGTTTATTACGTCCCGCGTTTCCTCGTGTGCTACTTCTGTTTGTTTTGTCGTCACTTTTCTTACCAGTAAATTCTTTTGAGTTTTTGCATCAACCTGAGTCTCTGCTTTTAAGTACACCTGCCTTAGACTCTCATTGTGACAGAAAGACCAAGATGAGCTATGGACCCAGCAGAGCTCAGTCAGACTTTCTCTGCCTTAGCCAATAAAGGTGTCAGATTGGGCAGACATAACAAGCTCATTCACAAGATCTCTGAGGGCCTCCAGGCCCTTGCTATGGCTGTTCAGCGGATAATAACAACAGCTGGAACAGCAGGAACCTCACCTGCCACTGCCTGAATGCTTCAATGGTAGTCTGGGGAAGTGTAGCACAGTGGGTAAGGAACTGGACTTGTAACCGAAAGGTCGCATGTTCGATTCCCAGGTAGGACACTGCCGTTGTACCCTTGAGCAAGGTACTTAACCGAAATTGCTTCAGTATATATCCAGCTGTATAAATGGATACAATGTAAAATGCTATGTAAAAAAGTTGTGTAAGTGGCTCTGAATAAGAGCATCTGCTAAATGCCTGTAATGTAATGTAATAATGTAATGCTCATTGGGGTTTGAGCTGCATCTGTCCAGCTTTCCCACAGCCTGAGCCAAAGTGACATTTATTATATCCCCTTTGTCTGTCAGATCCCTGGTGTGGTCTACTGTGCAATCTTGAGAAGGAAATACTTTCCTGTGTCGATGTCGATTCCCAATCTCCCTACACATTGGATATTACACAACCAAACTCAACTGCCACTTCCGATCCAGCTCATGCTGCTCCTTCTCCCAGTTCCCATACCAGTCCCCCCAAGGGAGCCATGCAGCTGGGTCAGGCTAGGTTGTCACACTAGGAGAGAGAGAGGTGCATTTGAGACAAGCTTTTCATCTAGCATGCAGTCAGCATGTCACTTTTGCTAAACCTGCCCAGAACTGTCAGGAAACAAACAAGGTTGCTAGTACAAGGGAGGGAGCTAGCGAGTCAGTCAAGTGCTGTCAGCATTTCAGTTTTGCTCACGCTCCTGCCAGTCTCTGTGTTTTGGTCATCTAGTAAAGTAGAGACTTAAGCTTTTATTGACTCAGGGATTGAAAATCATTTTATGGACTGTTTTTTGACATTCCCGTGGGCAGCCTAAGGGAACGCCAGGACCTTCCTTACGTTCCAAGAGGATGGGTCCTATCCTGTCAAAGTTCTATCTCACGACCAGAAGTCGTCCACTCCATGTCCCTACTGTTTTCCATCTTGTGTTTCCCGTAATTAGTCCTCATTATTGTAATATGGTTTTATTTTGTTTTGCACATGACTGTTCATTAGGTCATTGTTACCAGCATTCTTGCTGTATATTTAAGTTCCATGTTAACCCTACCACACCTTTAATTATCAGCTTCAAAAACAGCCTTATGATAAGTCCACAGTGTTGCGGGATGGTCTGCACCGAGCGCACGTGGCACGGGAAGCAGCATTTTGGCAAGAGAACAGCTGCTCTGTCTTTATAATTTCTCAAGCAGAGTTCTAGCCAGGCTCTTGTATAGTACTCTCATTCTCAAGTCTCCTGTGTGTTGCCCATATGCTGTCTAGTTTATCATTTTCCACATTTCCTTGTGTTTCTGGTGTGCCATTTCTGTTTATTTTGTTGCCACCTTTCACCAGCAGTCTTCAAGTTTTTGCACCAACCTTAGTCTCCTGCGTTTTTTGCTCTGCATTTGGGTCCTCCTGCCATAGACTCATTACGATAGAATTGTATGTTGCTGGTCAAGGAGAAGAGTTATCCTCGGTTTGACTCTTTGCTGTGTTTGCAAATATGCCTTTTCCCTGCTTACCTCCCCCCACTTTCTAGCAGGTTGTGGCCTGTACCCCCCTCAGCACAACAGTCAACTAGCTACACTGTTCCTCGCTACTTCCAACCCTCCTGTCCCTGCACCCCTACTCCCACCCTGGCTGTCTGTGAGAAAGCAGCCCATTGCCCTAATTATCCTACTCTGTTCCAATTAGTGTGAATTTACCCTATTGCAATGTGAAAAGGCCAGCACACATTCACACTGCTCACTATCTTAACACACCGTGAAATTACACCAACATTTGGAGACAGACATTATGAAACACAAATTTCCTCAAGCATTTATTCTACACACAGCCCCACTTTAACATATTATGCATGCCATGGTTTTCCTAAATTGTCAAATTCCATATTGTGTACTTGTACTTAAGGCATAGATTGACTTACACATTGTCATTGTCTTATCGTCATAGCACGTAAGCAAGTATAAATCATGTGAAGCACTCATTTATGAAGCCAAGTGAATGCATGCAGATATGTTATAAACGTGTCTAATTCTTCATGGAACCTTGTACAAGTCTTCATACTGAAGCTTTAGCACCACAAGTCACCCTGGTGTCAGATGAATAATGAAATAAATGTAAATCAGAATATGTGTTTAAACCACAGATTAAACTGGCATTTGTTTAATAAGCACTGTCGTGTTAAGAAACAACAGCTGTCACAAGTCAGGCAGAATAAATGCCCCAGGATCCCCATGGTGTTTTTTGTGACCTCAGCTACACTACCACTGGGACATGTCTTATTATGGACTTGCCTGAGGTGACATTTTAATTAACAGTGATCTGTGAAACTGGTAAAGCGTAAAAAGACCTGATGGGAGGGAGGGGTGGAGAGTCCCACCCCAGAAATCCCAAAGTACTTTTCATCTGGGGGGAGTGGGCTCAGGTGTAGTGAAGCCAGTTTGGCATGTGGAGGCAGGTACCTGTTTCTGTTTTAATTAATGACTTCTGTGCCATGGGTGTGAAGAAGATGCAACCTTCACTGTGGTGTTGCATCATAATAACTAATCTACTCATCTGTAGGGGTCGGGGGCTTGGCCCTGGAGTGAGGCAGTCACAGCTATTCACTAATGAAAACAACATAGCTTAGCCGCAGGCTGCAGCACCTCTGTCCCTTAGCTCCCATTTCAAAAACAACTATGTCATTTCTAGACATAGATTTTATGGATTTATAACAGGTTCTACACTGCTGTCCTATCAAAATTATAGAAAACACATAAATCATGACTGAGGTATCATATTAAGGAAAAGTAGCTCTCAAGTAGGAGAGATATTCCTATCCTTCCCATGCCACTTATGCTTTCTGACAGATGGCTGTTCTGAGCAGGCATAATTTTAATATCCTGACCATTTTTCCTGTCTTATTTCATCAACAGGGAGACGTGAACTGATTACACAAACCACTTTTAAACAATGCAAATCAGATGATTATGAGCAACATTCAGTGAACAAATCTCAACCCCAGGGCAAACACCAACTCCTTTTACATGCAAGATCCTCTCCTGTGAACTTGTATTCACTCTAAATTGTCATAAAAAGATAAACTGTTAGGGCAACTTTTAGTACTCTGTTAGTACAAAGAGACTGATGAGCT
This sequence comes from Anguilla rostrata, assembly GCF_018555375.3. Taxonomy (NCBI): domain Eukaryota; kingdom Metazoa; phylum Chordata; class Actinopteri; order Anguilliformes; family Anguillidae; genus Anguilla; species Anguilla rostrata. Next base: position 17,705,447 of record NC_057944.1, read on the forward strand.
TCTCCAAAAGCACTTCTGACTTTATTATGGGTAGACAAATGTGTGGGATATGAATTTAGGTGGGGAAATGTACTAATGTGTCTAATGTATATTTACAATAGAGCAATATTTGATAAAGCTGCAGACAATATTAATGTACTGTTGAGCAAATTGAGCAAATATTTAATGGAGTCAAAGACATTCAGTGTACTGTTTCAAAAACTGGAAGTCCTCAGAGAAACATGGCCATCTGTTTCAGTTTTGCACCACAAGAGGGCTTTACAGTTTACAATTCAATCATTTGGCAGATGCTTATGATAAAGGTTACTTTCAAAACTGCTATTCCCATGGTTGTTTTCTTTTTCATTTTTTAAAAATAGAAAGACAGTTTAGTACAAGCACATTGGTTTTTAAACATTTGTGGAAAACAGCCAGTTAATCTCCCTTTCTGACTGCTTTAATTATGCATGACTCAAGATAAAATAATTATAAAATTATCTGTAGTGGTAAATATGAATCATGACCCCATTTTTACGCGACTGTTCACTTAATAGGTACGGCCATAGCTTTTTAATATTTAGAAAAATAATCCATTATTTTCATATTTTCAGAAATTATTGTGGAATTAGAAAATCAACCTGCATTTCTTGAGCAAGTTAAATAGCAAAAAGCAGCCAGTAGAGGGTACTGTACTGCATGGAGTCTCTTGATGATCTCTCCAGCCTATCTTGTCTTTCTGGCTGTCTGATGGACAAACAGAAAACCCTCTTCAGCCATTTAATGTCACATCTATATATAAACAGTTTCCAACCATAAATGGTAAACATGTATGATTTAGGATACAGTAGTCTTTTCTTTAAATTTCCTGAGTATGTTTTGTATCTAATATCATAACATGAATGTCATTTAAAATGAGTAATATACACTCAGTGGCCACTTTCATAAGGCACATCTGCTCATTAACCCGAACTTCAAACAGCTTCAATTTAAAAGTTGTCGCCCCAACTCAATATATAAAGCATGCAGACATGGTGAAAAAGTTAAGCATCTTTGTGACAGTGTCTCTGTAAAATGCACAATACAAATAAAAATGTATTTCATTGAGGTTTGGTTGTTCAACAAATAGGACAGCCATAGTACAGGCAGAGTTTGGCCATGTGTACGAGCAATGAGCTGGAATGTAAAATGCCTAAATAGTTTCATTAAATGCAGTAGGGTGTTTATTGACCTTGAACAGTTGAAGACAGGTATTTGTTTTCTACAGGAAACAGACCACGCTTGACTTAAATGCTGGGGGGATCGGGGGGCATGTTCCCCCAGGAAATACTTAAATGTCTTTTAGGTTATTTTCCAAATAAATGCACTGACACACGGATGTGAGAATGATGACAATGAAGGAATTAATATGGGCTCCACATAATGTGCCATGTGTAGGATATCTGACAGATCCACCACGTAGCTCCAAATGACTATGTAAATGATACAGCATGTACATATTGATTTAACTGTAATATGGATCACTAAGTAACACAACCTTTACTTTCACTGAGAAATCGATAATATGAGTGCAGGTAGCTATAAAGATCTAGTTAGTTATGTTAGTATTTGGTAGCACAAGACCTAGCATCACATGGCTGATAAACTATAAATAGCGGTATTACTCTGTCAAAACAACATAATAAACAAGGTCACATTCTGCTCCTGATGATTGACATAGTATCTATCTATTCAGAACAGGAGTTCAGCCTTCCAGCAAGATAGCTATATTCAGTTTCCTTGTTACGTAGTAGAGGCAAATTAGGTAGGCTATTGCTTTAGCGAGAGAGAGTATTGGGATAGCGATTTGTAGAATTTTTATGGATGTTGTATCGTCGGTGATGATTTGCATACATTGTAAATCGTAAAAGTTTTGGTTTTGTAATGTTGCCCTATGGTATTCCAGCAAACCAGAACCTCAGTTATCCAGCTAATTGCTAGCTAATAGCTAACTAATTGCTAACATCAGTGATTTAACTAGCTAGCTAACATTAGCCTAACCTTGCTGTTACGCCAGCTTTTGGCATTTCATTTGGCTGAATTTGGAAGAAAATCTAATCTGTGGATGTAAACATCCTGGATAGGATTCTGTGGGATTCGTTTCGGTTCTAAAAAATAAAGACTTTGAGTGAATGCAGAGAGGAGACTGATGCGTCCTACCAGGTCCAGCCCAGCGAGTCAGCTCGAGATTTAAAAAACGAATGGTCCAACAAGGTTGAGTGTCTAGCTAGCTAACGGAGAGCTTGTTAAAAAATTTCATGTAATACCTACTGGACCACACACATGTTTGGCAAAATATCTAGCATAACTGGGGGAATTCAAGTTCTCTGCCATCTCCGCTTTCTAAAATTTGGATTGTGTCAGATTCTGTGGAATGGTCTTTCAATCTCTGTGGGCGTGAGCACGGCGATGCTTAAAACGGGAAAACACTTTGATGGCATACATGGATATCCTTCACCGGGAGGAGGCAAGGACCCGAGTTTGAAGCAGCTTTGCCTGTCTCCTCCAATATTGGGACATTGGAGGTAGGGCAGACACAAAGATCGGTTTCCGGGGCACGGAGGAGATGAGGTGGTAGTGGAGGAAAGAAGGATGCATTTTTCAGGCAATGGGATGCACCCTAAGACGATTCAAAATAATCTGATCGAAGCCGTTGCTTATGGTGCAGGTGGAAATTAAGAGTGAAGTAGTCACTGTTTTTGCATGGAAAATAGATGAGGGGAACAATATTTCCTGTAAGCTCAGTTGTCCACATTTCTGCATTATGCGGATGCTGTGGGAATAATTGAAGAGCGCTTCATTGGTTAGGCTACTTCTTGCAGCACAAACTCTAGAGGGCAGGACTTAGAATTTTGACAGTCTCTCAGACCTGTCGCGGCCTTTCCTACACACATAATCAATTGACTTTTTCTAGCAACCACTGCACCCTGCCTGCCCACACACCACATCGCATCTGTTGGCGCACCATGAAATTTACGAGAAGTACAAAGTAAATTTCCTCAGTTTCTGCAGTTACCCTCGAGTACACTGGTGGATAACGTTCTTGAAAATAAGGCTTATAGTCCTGGAATAGTGTTATCAGTCCACTCCTGCATTGGTTCCACGGCATATCTCTCTATATAGTTAGACAACAATGGGAGGCAGATTTAAATTTTCTTTTAAATGTAGTAAAATCACCCTATAATTTGACTGTAGTTTACCACTGTTGATTAATATTATTGCTATTCTTTTTTGGACGGGAAAAAAATTCTGATACATTCAATGTTCTTATATAATTTTTTTAATTCATTTCTTCTGGAGAGGGTTGGGGAGGATGGGGAGGGTATAACCATATATATATATATATATGTTGCAATTATCTGTGCCCCATGTGGTTCCCAGTGTCTGACTTGCAGGGACTCTATTGCCCTACAGAGATTACTCACATGAGATGCAGGTATTTAGCTAATGAATCATTTCCAGTCTCCTCATTAAACGCAAGTGCACAGTATTTGTACACACATGAAGACATGCCCACACAAGCAGGAGCTCGGGTGGCCTTTCTGCTCAGCTCTGTGGGCTGACTCTAGAACATATAACCCTCATCATGTATTTTGTGTCATAAAGCCAAACTAATTTCTGGTTGAAATTCCTCAGTGGCCATGCAAATCCATAGGTGGTATGTGTGTGTGTGTTAGTTTTTGGTGCTTTGTAACATCATAAATGTACTGAGTTCTGAGACCATGATCATGCTATTTGTTGTTGCACCCTTGATTTTTATGATCATAATGATTCCATGAATAGCAGTACATGAATAAAACTGTGATCACTGAGGGCTTAACACAATGTTTATCATTTCTGCTATAGAATATTCAGGAGGTAGATCACCTGCAGAGAGGACGACAATGTCTTGGGACACCTTTGAAGAATGGCATTCACTACTGTCCCCTCACCATATCATAATGTTAAGGCAAAACAAATAATAATATATAAAAAAATATTTGTAGACACTTAGAGGATAGACCGTTGCTTGGAGCATCCAGTCAAAACAATGGTTAAAATGGTTAAAAGTCAAAAATGTTTTCACAATCTCCATTGAAGGAGATGGGACCAAGTGTGAACTCCAGGCCCGTGTCCACCATCTAACAGACCTGCATTTAACAGAGATTTCTAAAATGCTGGACATGTGGTCCTAGACAAAGTCATTCCTTTGGAATAAAAACTTACTGGACTAAAACATTTTAAAACAGAATCATTATTAATTATATTAAATATAAGTAATATAAATTATATAAAAAATACTGCTACTTGAACACTAACCTAAAACTCTACCAGAGCTGCAGCAACAACGCACAGGTACCCCTAATGGTCCCTAAATCCCACTTCGGACCCTAAAAGCTCTTGGGACAAAAGAACTCTTATAAATATTCTTTTTTGTCCTTGGAAGCCTATAACAGCTTCTTGATGGCAAAAGTTCATAGAGTTTCTTTGCATGAATATAGGCATTTTATGTTATGCAGGCTTCCACATCCTCCCAAGGGCTGGTTTGGGAGAGTGCTGGCTTGTTGAAATTTGAAGTGGTCTGAAAAAATGTCACTCCACCAGAGGGCAAAGTGCCCACATTCCCCACCATTTGTGACTTGTGGTCACATGATACCAGACAACACAAATTTAGAAAATATTTGGCGTGCTGCTACCTGTAACCCCAAAGCTGAAAACAATGTAAACCCAACAAACTTTACATCGAAATACCAAATTACAACTCTAATTGTTGCAATGTTGCTTATGGTATATAAACTCAACTGAATAGTTCATTTGTCTGTAGGTTTGTTTTTATCACATTACTTTTCCACTAACTGGACTGCATCATCCTGCTCTAGCTCAGATACTTAATGGGGCAATTCTGTAAGGGAAAGCAGTGGAGAGGTGAGGGGTCTGCTGTGGAAAAAACGTGTTGAAGACAAACAGCACTCAGAGCACATTAGAGAGGGAGTGTCAGTACCAGACTCCAGGGTCTTCTGGAATAATTACCTCCAGATAAAAAACAAGGTAGTTTAATTCTTTCCCATTGGGTTGAGGCCCCAGCCATTAACTATGCTACATCAGGGGTTACACAATTATGGCACTTACATTACATGCTTTTTTAAATTTTGTTTTTGTACAGTGGATAGACTGAGCACTACATAAAGAAGCCTCTTTTTTGCTCTGTGGGAGAACTCAGATCCCTCTCCCCCATCTTCCAGTCCCTTTTCCCTCTCTCTTCTACATGAGATGGGTGTTCTCACCCGGTTACAGCTGTGGGTGTCGTTGGTCGTTGGAGTTGTGTGTGGGCTGCCAGACTCATCCTGCAGGCTTCTGGAGACTCCGTTTTATCAGAGTGTGTATAAGGAGGGTGACGTGATCATTGGAGGACTGTTCTATATTCATTCACAGCCATCTGTGCCTAACCTGGACTTCACACAAAGAGCAGCCCCTTTGCAATGTCAGAAGTGAGTGCCTTACTCTTTATTCTTGAATAGCTTCTTGTGTCTATGCATAGATATCTTTCTCAGAATATATTCCTGTATATACCTGAGAATACTATACTTATATACTGTGTTTGTGTGTGTGTGTGTGTGTGTGTGTATTAAATGCATTTATACTTGTACAGAAATGTATTTGTGAATATAAGCTAATATCCACAAGGAAATATCAAACTCAATTTTTTTAGCTCTGTCTTTCACTCAATTCTTTCCAATTTCTCTCTTTCTGTTTTTTTTTTTTCTGTCTCAGCTTTTTTTTGAATGCGTACTACTATATGCAGACCATGATCTTAGCAGTGGAAGAGATAAACAGAAACCCCCAGCTGCTGCCCAATCTCACCCTGGGGTATGTCCTGGCTGACACCTGTTTCGCAGAGAGAACAACTTTAGCTACTGCGCTGGGGCTGGTAACCGGGAAGGACCCTGTCGTTACAAGCTCCAGGTGCGGCCGCACTCCCAAGGTGCCTGTCATCATCGGTGATGGCCGCTCCTCAGGATCTATGGTGATCGCTCGCACACTGAGCGTCTTCAACATCCCCATGGTGCGCAATGGAAGAGCAGCAGCAAATCAGTGATCATTAAAGAAAACCATTATGACTCCTATTCTTCCTAATGCCCAGATGCACTCAGAGAGAGTGATTAAGAATGGATGCAAAATAGATTTTAAATATACCTCTCCTGTGTATTTTTAGGGGAGACATAGCTCAGGAGGTAAGACCGATTGTCTGGCAGTCGGAGGGTTGCCGGTTCAAACCCCGCCCTGGGCATGTCGAAGTGTCCTTGAGCAAGACACCTAACCCCTAACCCCTAACTGCTCTGGCGAATGAGAGGCATCAATTGTAAAGCGCTTTGGATAAAAGCACTATATAAATGCAGTCCATTTACCATTTACTTTATGGTGCTGTGTTTGCTTTCTGTTTAATGTTTCCTGGATATAAACTGGATGGAGCAGCATTATGCTAACAGGCTGATCTTTGTGCTCCCCAGGTAAGCTACGGTGCAACATGCGCCTGCCTTGGAGACCGCCAAAAGTACCCCACATTCTTCCGCACTGTACCAAGCGATGCCTTTCAGGCCCGGGCCATTGCACACATCCTGCGCCTCTTTGGCTGGACCTGGGTGGGCGTAGTGATGGGAGATGATGACTATGGAAAGTTTGGGATCCAGCTTTTGCTGGAGGAGTTGCAGAACTCTGAGGTGTGTGTGGCCTTTTCTGAGGTCATCCCCAAGGTCAACTTGGAGAAGGCTATCCCACGCATTGTTGAAATTCTTAGGCATTCCACAGCCAAAGTCATCATCACTTTTGCCACTGGGCCAGACTTGCATCCCCTGCTGATGGAGGTGGTGAGACAGAACATCACTGACAAGCAGTGGATCGCCACAGAGTCCTGGATTACCTCCAGGTCCTTCTCTTCTCCACAAAACCTGCCCTCACTGAGAGGCACTATAGGAATTGCATTGCGCAAGGGAAACATTCAGGGTTTCAGTTTTCTCACTGGGTTTCAGTCTAAGGATATGCCTACTGACCCCTTCCTGCACGAACTCTGGGAGGTGATTTTCAGATGCTCTTTCAGGAATGACTCCAGCCCCTCTTCATCAGCCCGGCCCCAGTGCACAGGGTCTGAGACCTTGGACGATGTTGAGAGCTTTTATTCTGATGTCACAGAGCAGAGAATCACTTATGGTGTGTACAAGGCTGTATATGCCACCGCACATGCCATTCACAACATGCTGTCCTGCCAACCAGGAGATGGCCCCTTTGAAAATGGGGGGTGTCCAGATGTCACCAACCTCCAGCCCTGGCAGGTAAGAGTAACGACAGAAAGATACAGTATAGCATCCAATAAATGTGTTATATGTTAAACAACATTCCTTCATATATTTATGAGCTGTTTCAAATAATTTTATTGATACTTCAAGAGGAATTTATGAAGAGTCGATATTAGGGTTTTGTATTAATTATTAATTATTATTAATTATTTTGTAATTATAGATGTGCATTTATGTGTGTGCGTGTGAGAGAGAGAGGAATTTAACCAGGACAAAGGCGAAATCTTTAATGACCACAGTAAGTCAGGACATGGTTTAATGTCTTATCTGCAAGGCTGTATCTCCTACAACACGGTGTCCCCATCACTGTACTGGGGCATTGAAAATTATTTAATCATAGTGTAGCTTATCCCCAACTGGCCAACCACTTAGTCTTTCCAGGTGAGAGGCATCAATTGTAAAGTGCTTTGGATAAAAGCGCTATATAAATGCAGTCCATTTACCGTCTCCCGTCCAAGTGCTTTGCATCACAATTGGTTTGCTACAGAAATTCAGCAGGAGCCAATTACATGGTGGTATGGCTGCTAGATTTTTATAGAACTTTTTTCTAATTCGGCAAATTTAAATAAAAACAGACAATATCTATTTTACATGTCAAGCAGTTTTTATGCTACCTAACTTATTTTGCATAGGACTTAGAAGACCATGAAGAATTCATCAGAAGCTTACACAATGACAAAGGCATAGGAACAATCAGTTTCTTTGTTTATATTTTTATTATGCAAAATGACATGAACATCTAGTTTAAATATAAACCTGCAAGTACAATGACACAGAACTTCAGCAAATATTTTCAACAGCAAGGTCCATGCAATGCCTCTTTTCTTCAAACATCAAATACAAGAAAATTCCTGAAAGCCTACTGAGACTGATGCCTCATTAATTTCAACGCACAACACAATCTGATAAACATGGCTCCTCAGTAGCATTGCAAGCGTAAAACGCTCAATTAAACTGAAAAGTTGGCAAATAATTTCAGCATGAAATTATGTTAAATCATGCCAGGCGTACTTCCCTAATTGTTTTACGTTATCACTTTGATATTGGGTATTGGTTGTTTGCCAAGTTAACTTGCAAGGAACCTTCAAAAGAAAATTATAAATTACTTAGACCCAAAAGATAATTCATTCGCTCTACCTTTTATCGACATTATGATTTTAGATAGCTAGACTAAGGTAAAGTTAACGTTAATAGTTCCCTCCATAATCTGACGCAACACACTTCAGCTACAGAGCCTTTCAAATAAAAGCACAATCATCTCAGTTGCAAGATTTTAAAAATACATATATATTATGGTCATAAAGCTTTATACTGAACGTATCTGTGTGGTGATCGACTGAGTTTTCCACTAGGTTTCAGCCACAACCGCCATATACCATAATGCTGCGCAGTCCAGTTCAATTCAAATTTCACCAAATTTTGCTGTAATATTGTCTAGTCTGCATTGATTTCACTGTAATATTTTGATTACATTGTGAAAACTGACTTTGAAATATTGATAGTCAAATACTGAAGTGATGCTTGTGTTTCATCAACATCCATTAAATGTTTCCAGCAGTTTAAAAATATCTTAGCAGATGTTAATACATTTATGTAACACTAATGACTAATCATTACAAACAGTACCTAACAGTTAGTTTTACATTGTTTAATTTGCATTTGATAGTGCGATAATAGTTTAGAAGTGCCAAACATTCACTGTTAACAGTTTTCATTTTTCATCACCATTTTTCAACTTTGTTAAACATTTTTGAAAATCATGGAAGATTCTTCACTACCTCCGCACTGTCAAATTCACCACTCCTCTGGGGGAGGCTACACACTTCGATGAGAAAGGGGAACCCTCAGCTGCTTATGACATCATTAATTGGCAAGTTTGGGCGCAAGGGACGGTGAAGTTCGTCAAGGTGGGACAGTTTGACTCTGTGGACGAATCTCACAGCAAGTTTGACATCGATGTGAAAAGAGTCTTCTGGGGTGGTGGCCAGAATGAGGTAAAGTGAACCGTGAATTTAGCATGCCATAAATTTAGCGTGGGAGCCTTCTGTATAATTTTTGGATTGGTGTACTCATCATCACATGTTGTAAATCTGTTATTTATACTCAGATTCTTAGCATTTCTCCCTCTGTAAAGCCCACTGAGCTATGCTTATTTACATTGCCTTTTAATGAAAACAACTTCTGTTATGGCCCTGTGTATTCCCATGCATGCGTGTCTCCTGTGTAATATTTGGAATGGCATACCCATCACATTCTGAATTCGGATTATTTATACTCAGATGCTTAGCATGATTGCATTTTGCAAAAACAAAGGAAAGACCAAATACATCACACACATCTCTAGCTGTTTAACCCCTCCGTCTGGAGAAATTAGCAGCAAATATCAATTCCCTGCTAAACACACATATGGCCTTGTGATGAGTTGTTCCCAGTAGACACTGTTGGTGACAAACTGCTAGTCAATTACTGTTGAGTGGCAGTTTATCACCGTGTGTGTGTGTGTGTGGGGGGGGGGGGGGGGGGTTGGGGGTTGTATATGTCACAGGGTGGTAGTGCTGTGTGACAAGTTTACAAATTTGAGAGTTTTAACTGCATTGGTGAGATGATGGTACACGTGTGATGTTGAAATGTGCCGTTAAACTCACAAGATTTTTACTGCACAGTATGCTGAAATGTGACACTGAGCATGTGAAACAAAGTGATGTGAGATGTGAGAATGCCATAAGATGCTTATCAGTGATACATGATGATCTGGATGTCATTTTGGATGCATACAGGTGCCTGTATCCGTCTGCAGCATGCCCTGTCCCCCAGGCACTCGGAAGGCTGTGCAGAAAGGAAAGCCCATCTGCTGCTTCGACTGCTTACCATGCGCAGAAGGGGAGATCAGCAACACCACTGGTACTATTAACCATTCTCTCTTTTAACCATGATGATGAGCAAGCACCATCATTTTCAACGCTTGCACAAAGCAAAGATGAGAAAATACCAAGAAGCATTAAGGTCAACAAACATGTATGGCTGCAATTTTTATTTTTGCAATGATAACTTTCTGACAGACCTGTTTATGTTCAGTCTGTATTTTTCATATTGGGTGAGCAGGGTAACCAGTATGTCACACAGGCTGTCTCATTCCAGTCGATACGAATGCTTATGACATGCACTGTAGTCATATAGGGGTGTGCATATGAAGCTCTGGGTATCTGTGTGTCTTGCTGTTGTGTAGTACGCATCAATAAATTCATGTAAAACATGTTTGATTGTGCACAAATTACCATGGTTTTCTTTTCTGTGTATTGCTCTCTATTTCAGTTAATGGCTGAAAAAAATCCAAATTTAAATCCACTGTGCACAAATTACCACTGTATCAGTTTCTGTTTAATTCTCACTGTTCTGGTGAATAGCTGAAGCCAAATTTTTTATTAAACTTCTTTTTTCCTAATGTCTCTTAATATATGTGATTGTTAACTTCCTTGTTTGTTTGCATAATTTATAAGGTTCAACAGAGTGCCAGAAGTGCCCAGATCGATTCTGGTCGAATGCTGCTCGAACAACCTGCATTCCAAAAGAGGTGGAGTTCCTGTCCTTCCAGGAGACCATGGGGATCATTCTTGCTGCTCTTTCAGTCTCTGGGGTGGTCCTCACAGGCTGCGTCATTACCACCTTCTTTTTCCACCAGGACACGCCCCTTGTTAGGGCAAACAATGCAGAGTTGAGCTTCCTGCTGCTGCTGGCACTCTCTCTCTCTGCTTCCTGTGTGCACTGGCCTTCATTGGTCGCCCCACCCCCTGGTCCTGTATGTTGCGCCACACGCTGTTTGGGATCAGCTTTGTGCTCTGCATTTCCTGTGTCCTCAGCAGGACGGTGGTGGTGCTGGTGGCCTTCCGTGCCTCAGTCCCTGGCAGCAACATCATGCGGTACTTTGGCCCGGTGCAGCAGAGACTGGCCATCTCCCTCTGCACCTCTGTCCAGGTGCTCATCTGTGTGCTGTGGTTGGTTCTCTCACCGCCCATCCCAGCTGAGATACAGGGGAGGAGTGCCAAGATCATCCTTGAGTGTGATGTGGGCTCAGGGGCTGGATTTGCCTGTGTCCTGGGCTACATCGGCCTGCTGGCAGCCATCTGCTTCCTGCTGGCCTTTTTAGCCAGGAAACTCCCAGACAACTTCAATGAAGCCAAGTTCATCACCTTCAGCATGCTCATCTTCTGCGCTGTCTGGATCACCTTTATCCCTGCCTACATCAGCTCCCCGGGAAAATACACAGTTGCCGTGGAGATATTTGCCATCTTGGCCTCCAGCTATGGACTACTCCTCTGCATCTATGCTCCCAAGTGTTATATAATCTTACTGAGACCCGATAAAAATAGCAAGAAGAAAATGATGGCCAAATAAAAGTCATAAACCTTAGATTACATTTGATGTAAAAAGTGATGGCTAGCCAGAATATTTGTCTACTTTTATTTAGATGTTTTTTTAAAGACATTTTAAAGCTTCATATTAAGTAAATACAGAAAATTAATTCATATCAATATCTAGTCATTTGAATATGTTTTATATCTTTGTTCTAGTCCTTCCCTATACACAGTCTTTTTTTAAAATAAAATATTTAATAATTAAACCATAAACCATTTAAATATTATAATATTAAGTGCAACATATTCAGTAATAAATCATGTAATAAATTATAAATTATTCCAGGAAACAAACTGCTAAAATGAAACATGACTTCTTTTTTTAAACCATGAAGCAACTCACGTTTATGTTCCTTGTCAGTCTACTATCCCAGAATAGAAGCAGCAGAGGGCATATTTTCTTTGCTCAGTGAGGGAACCCTTCTCATCTGAGCAGCATTGTGATTCCACCGCACACATGTGAATTCAGTCACCATCACATCCCCTTGTCCCTCTCTGAGATTCACATTTCCATTTCTCAGTTTCCACTCTGCAGGCTCCTGACAGAAGTGTGAGATATCAACCGCTGGGTATACAGCCCATGCAGTGTTAGGTCAGAGGTTTGCAGGTAAAGGATAAGTCAGGTTTCAGAACTGAGTCATGAAGGGAGAAGAGTCCCCCAAGAGTAATGTCACCCTCCCTCACAAGGGCCTGGAGAGGGGTCCTGTCTATAGACTGGACAGCAGTCCTGCAGCTGCTGCTGGGAGGTGGAGAGGAGGGCTGAGGACAGCATGCACAGGATGCCCCACATTTGTATTCTCACAGCGTGCATCACCACCACCCTGCTCACCCAGCAGACTCTGCAGGAGCTCCTCTTTATAGTGATGGCCATGATTCTTTATTGAATTTGAGAGAATATGATATCCAAAGAACAAATGTCAGATTTCCTGATTGCAAATGGAGAAAAAGAGGTGGGGGGTGGGTTGGAAAGAGTTCTGTTTTACAAAATAGTGCACTAATGGTAGTGCTTTACTCTCTCCCTGCCTGCTGCACAGAGCAGAAAAAGGCTCTCAGTAGTGCTACTAAACCTGAAGGTTAATGAGTCATTAAGGGTTGCTTTGTGTAATAAGTGGTGCTCATGTTTGGGAACAGCTCATTAAGGCAGTGTGTGGCTGCTGTAGAGACAGCCAGTAGAGCGCTGCTGCTTCACGCCGCTGAGGGACTCATCTCCCCTAATGCTGTACTGAGACTGCACCTGCACCTCCCTGGGACCCCACAGAGAGCTCAGAGGAGAGTTATAGTGTGTATACCTACAGCTCCATTCATTCAGTTTTGAGTGACAGTCTTAGGCTAAATATTGCAAATGTAAAATGCATTTAAGAAGCACACATTGTTTGAAAATCTTTAAAATCTCATTTGTGATACATGGTCAGGAACACAGTCTGGTAGTTTTGATCATAGATGTTCTCTGGAAAAGATGATTGGTTGGACTACATTGCACGCTAAACCTTATTCTGCGACAGAGCTTGGCTTCATTTGTATGTCTGGCTCCTTATTAGTTAGTGGGCAAAAGGGCATATTTATGCCTGAAACCATTGCCCCAGACCTCTCCCACTCATCTTACTTAAGCCTGGGGAATTCGCTTTGTACAAAGTGCAACTGCAAATAAGAACTCTGGACAGACAATGTCCAATATTTTTATTATTTTGTGAAAGTCATATTGTGTCTCAATTACACCTTCTCACCACCAGAGGCCCCCGCTCCATGTCCCTACTCTTTCGAGTTTTGTGTTCCTTTATTAGTCCTCATTGTATTATTATTTAATCTCATTTTGCACGTGTCCGTTTACTAGGTTATTGTTACCACCTAGGTCCTTGTTCACCCTCAGTTTCTGCTTGGTCTTTGGCTTTTTCCTAGCACAGTTTGCAGGTCTCTTACAGTTGAGGCCAAAGGTTTACATAAACCTAGGCTAAGGACATTCAAACTCAAATTCTCTCAACTCCACATTTCATATTACAATACTGTCCTGTGTTAAGTCAATTAGGACATCTACTTTATTTCCATAAGGGGTAATTTCAAAATAATTGCTGAGAGACAAATTTACTTCAGCTTCTTTGTACTATATAAGATTTTCAGTGGGTCAAAAGTTTTCATACACTTTGTTAGTATTTGTTGGCATTGTCTTTTAATTTCTTAACTTGAATCAAACACTTGGTGTGGCCTTCCACAAGCTTCTCAAATACCAGAAATTTTGCCGATTCCTCCTGACAGAACTGCGCCACAGCACAACTGTCAGGACTCGTGGGGGGTACGGACCCAAAAGCAGAGGGACAAAACTCACAAGTCCAAAATGGGAGGAGAACAAAAGACTTTACTAACAACAAGGCAAACAAGCAGGGAACAGAAAAGGCCACGATGGGCAAATACACAAACTCAAAAAATATCTAATAACACAGAAAACAAGAGGAACTCAAAAACACGGGCAGGGCAGAACACAGGCAGGCAGAGTACACGGGCAGGTACATATGGTCAGAACAAACATACGTAGGAAACAAACACAAGGAACCAGCACCCGAGTCAAGGGAACAAAGAACTTAAATAGACAGGGGGTAACAAGACACAGGTGAACTCAAAAAACAATCAACCCAGAAAAGGAGGGGATAACAAGACACAGGTGGGAACAATGATAGAATAACGAGACAACAATAATACAATTAACAGGGGGGAGCAGGACACAAAACAGAAGTGCCGCCATCTGGCGGCCCAACAAGGGAAACACAGACAGGAAAACACAGAATTATGACAACAACAGCCTTTCAGGCCATGGCGATGTAGGATTCTCTTAATGGTGGATGTAGATACTTTGGTACTTGGTGCCTCCAACTCCTCACCAGTTTCTTTGTTATTGTCTTGGGGTTCAGTTGAACCTTTCGAACATAAGTTTGTTCAGCCCTGGGAGTTAATTTGCGCCTCCTTCTGGAACGATGCAGTGTCTGTGTGGTCCCAAGATTTTTATATTTGCATACAATTGATTGTACAGATGTTCGTGGTACCTTCGGTTGTTTGGAAATTGCTCCTAAGGAGGAACCGGACTTGTGGAGGTCCTCAATTGTTTTTCTGAGGCCTTGGCTGAGTTACGTGGATTTCCCCATGGTCCAAGGGCAAAAAGCCAGTGGCTCAAAAGGTAGGCCCTTAAATACAGCCACGGGTGCCAATTAACTTCCAATTAACTCCTAATTATGACAATTGGCCAATCAGAAGCTTCTAAAAAGTCATTACATCAATCTCTGGAATCTTCCAGACTGTTTAAAGAGACAGTCAGCTTGGTGTATGTGAACTTTTGACACACTGGAATTCTGATATAGTGAATTAAAGCTTAAATAAATCTGTCTCTACTCTCATTCCCCTGTTTTATCCTGTATGTTCTCTTGATTATCATGTCCCCATTTCCGCACGTGCTACTTATGTTTGTTTTGTTGTCACTTTTATTAAACCAGTAAATGATTTGAGTTTTTCATCAACCTGAGTCTCTCCTTTTAAGTGCACCTGCATTGTGACAGAAAGACCAAGATGAGCTATGGACCCAGCAGATCTCAGTCAGGCTTTCTATGCCTTAGCCAATAAAGGTGTCAGATTGGGCAGACAAGCTCATTCACAAGATCTCTGAGGGCCTCCAGGCCCTTGCTACGGATGTTCAGCGGATAATAACAGCAGCTGAACCTGCAAGAACCTCACCTGCCACCTTCTGAGTGCTTCAATTATAGTCTGGGAAAGTGAAAGGGATTCCTCACACAATGCTCATTGGTGTTTGAGCTGCATCTGTCCAGCTTTCCCATGCACTGAGCCAAAGTGACATTTATCATATCTCTTTTGTCTGCCAGAGCCCTGGTGTGGGCCACTGAGGGGGCGTCCTATCCTGTCAAAATTCTATCATTTCAACACCAGAAGCCGTCCATTCCATGTCCCTACCATTTTCCGTTTTGTGTTTCCCTTAATTAGTCCTCATTATTTTAATATGGTTTTATTTCGGTTTGCGCATAACTGTTCATTAGGTCATTGTTACCACCTTTCTTGGTGTATATTTAAGTTCCATGTTCACCCTCAGTCTCTGCTCGGCCTTTATAATTTCTCAAGCAGAGTTCTAACCAGGCTCTTGTATAATACTCTCATTCTCAAGTTTCCTGTGTTTTTCCCATATGCTCTCTAGTTTATCATTTTCCACATTTCCTTGTGTTTCTGGTGTGCTTTTTTTTCTGTTTATTTTGTTGTCATCTTTTATCAGCAGTCTTCAAGTTTTAGCACCAACCTGAGTCTCCCGCGTTTATTGCTATGCATTTGGGTCCATCTGCCATAAGCCGCGTTTCTCACCTCAGGAACTTTACCCCGGAACTAGGAACCTTTCGAGGAACTCAGGGCGTTTCGATCGTAGGAACTAGGGTTTAAATTAAGTTCCTGGGACTTTATTTTACCCTGCTCGGGGGTAGTACTTTCTAAAAGTACCGGAACTTTTGAGGTGGGGCGCAAGCGCTGAAAATTTCTGATTGGTCGACTACTAGCAGTGTTTTATTTCAACCGCCATTTTTAAAAATCTGCAGCCGCAAACCGATTTATTTTCGTAATAACTTGAAATCAAACTTGTATGTTATGCGGCACAGTAACCTACTTTTGGTAGTTCTGCATAATTTACATTGGTGATACAGTAAAAGCAAACTGGAAATCACCTTCCGCACTTTTTGTCAGGGTAAAATAACACGTTAATTCTAGCAATCATCCCTTTTGCTTTTTCAGACTGGCGTAATTTTACTCTGCCATTCTTCAATTCCACAAAAAGACCAGGAAGACTATGGACTATAATTTATGGTGCATGGTTCGCATCTGGAGGGCACACTTCGCTGCTCGGCTAGCAGTAACTTTGAAGGAAAGCAAACAGTGGCTGTACCACTGCTAATTTAAATTTTCACGCAAGTCCGAGTTTTCGTTCTATTCTTGTCATTTTGCGATTAGCCTATATGGAATTGACGAAGAGAAAGTAATCAATTCAACAGCAAATTGTTTACGACGTGTGCATGTTTTCTGCTGTTGTTGCCAGTTATTTGTGGAATGTGAATGCATTCTGTCGCCTCGGATGTCAAGACATGAAAGTGAATGTTCGCATAAAAACATAATGAATGTGTTTGAGAGGATATATAAAACAGTTACAATCTGACTATTGGCCTGTTTTATCCTATTTGTTGCATAACAACGGTCCAAGTCCAACTACCAACGACAGTTCTGCTTGACAACGGTAAAATGTGCCCAAACGGCCGTGGAGGAATATTTCAATTTCAGGTGATTAAATCGATAAAAATCAATAAATACAAAAGTAACCATATATAGTCATTGTTGGTAACCCGTTGTATATAAGTGGAATAAACCCCTCCGGGCTGTCCCGGTTATTAGAAAATAATGTAGGCTACTTTGGTGGTAGTTATGGGGTTACAGAAGAAATCATAGGACAGATGGACCGACGACAACGTCGCTTTTTCATACGTCAGTGGGCTCATTTGCCTAATCTTCGCGGGACTTTAGTTCCTTGAAAAGTAGTTCCTGGGACTAAAAGTTCCGGATACTTTTGATGGAAACGCGGCTATAGACTCTCATTGTGACAGAATTGACAGTTTACCCTATTGCAATGCGGAAATGCCAGCACACACTTACACTGCTTCCTTACGCATATCTTAACACATTGTGAAATTACAGCGACATGTGGACACAGATATTATAAAACACACATTTTCCCAAGCATATATCCCTTACACAGCCCCACCTTCACATATTATGCATGCCATGGTTTTCCTAAATTGACAAATCCTATACTGTGTACTTGTACTTAATTGACTTGTACATATTGGCATACATTGACTTACACATTGACATTGTATTATCATCATAGTACCTAAGCAAGAATAAATCATATTTAGCACTCATTTATGAAGCTAAGTGAATGCATGCAGATATGTTATAAATGAGTCTAATTCTTCATGGAACCTTGTACAGGTCTTCATACTGAAGCTTAAGCACCACAAGTTACCCTGGTGAAAGCTGAATAATGAAATACATTTAAATCAAAATATGTGTCTTTAACCCACAGATTAGATTGTCGTTTGTTTAATGTGCAGTGATGTGTTAATAAACGCTATTGTCACAAGTCAGGCAGAATAAATGCCCCAAGATCCCCATAGTGTATTTTTATGTGACCTCAGCTACACTTCCACTGGGACATGTCTTATTATGGACTTGCCTGAGGTGACATTTTAATTAACAGTGATCTGTGAAACTGGTAAAGCGTAAAAAGACCTGATGGGAGGGAGGGGTGGAGAGTCCCACCCCAGAAATCCCAAAGTACTTTTCATCTGGGGGGAGTGGGCTCAGGTGTAGTGAAGCCAGTTTGGCATGTGGAGACAGGTACCTGTTTCTGTTTTAATTAATGACTTCTGTGCCATGGGTGTGAAGAAGATGCAACCTCCACTGTGATGTTGCATCATAATTAATAATCTACTCATCTGTAGGGGTCGGGGGTTGGCCCTGGAGTGAGGCAGTCACAGCTATTCGCTAATAAAAACAACATTGCTTAGCCGCAGGCTGCAGCACCTCTGTCCCTTAGCTCCCATTTCAAACACAACTATGTTGTTTCTGAAGGAAGAAAATAGATTTTATGCATTTATAACAGGTCCTATACTGCTGTCCTATCAAAATTATAGAAAACACATCCATCATGATTGAAGTGTCATATTAAGGGAAAGTAGCTCTTGAGTAGGAGAGATATTCATATCCTTCCCTATGCCAGTTATGCTTTCTGACAGATGCCTGTTATGAGCAGACATAATCTTATAGTCTAATAGTCTGACCATTTCTCATGTCTTACTTCATCAGCAGGGAGATGTAAACTGATGACACAAACCACGTTTAAACAGATGATTATAAGCAACATTCTGTGCACAAATCTCAATCCCAGGGCAAACACTAATTCTTTTTTATGTGCACGATCCTCTCCTGTGAATTTGTATTCAATCTAAATTGTCATAAAAAGTGTTAGGGCAACTTTTAGTACTCTGTTAGTACAAAGGGACTGATGAGCTTCTCCAAAAGCACTTCTGACTGTATTATTGGTAGATAAATGTGTGGGATATGAATTGAAAAATGTACATCTATATAGTATATTTACAATAGAGCAAATATTCGATAAAACTGCCAACAATATTAATGTACTGTTGAGAAAATATTGAATGGAGTCAAAGACATGCAGGGTACTGCGTTAAACACTGGAAGTCCTCAGAGAAACATGGCTGTCGATGCTGTTTCAGCTTTGCTCCACATGAGGGCTTCACAGTTTACAATTCAGTCATTTGGCAGATGCTTTTAGCAAAGGTTACTTTCAAAACTACCATTCTCATGGTTGTTTTTTCCCCTTTTTTAAACAGAAAGACTGAGGTTTAGTACAAGCACATGTGTTGCAGCCTGAATCTGTAAGCTATTGCCACAATTGTAATTTACTATGCCATTTTCCTTAATAACAAAATCAATAACATGATATACAAGATGTGATGCCTGCATTTCTTGTGCAAGAGAAATAGCAAAAAGCAGCCAGTAGAGGGTAATGTAGTCCATTATCCAGGCATGGAGTTTCTTGATAATCTCTTCAGCATATCTT
This sequence comes from Anguilla rostrata, assembly GCF_018555375.3. NCBI lineage: Eukaryota > Metazoa > Chordata > Actinopteri > Anguilliformes > Anguillidae > Anguilla > Anguilla rostrata. The sequence continues at coordinate 17,724,874 of NC_057944.1, forward strand.
GTCTTTCTGGCTGTCTGATGGACAAACAGGAAACCCTCTTCAGCCATTTAATGTCATATCTATATATAAACAATTTCCAATCATAAATGGTAAACATGTATGATTTATATACAGTAGTCTTTTCTTTAAATTTACTAAGTATATTTTGTATCTAATATCATAACATGCATGCCATTTATAATTAATAATATACACTCAGTGGCCACTTTTACAGGGCACATCTGCTCATTAACCCAAATAGCCTGCTCAAAGTGAATCATGTGCCCCCAACTCAATATATAAAGCATGCAGACATGGTGAAAAAGTTAAGCATCTTTGTGATAGTGTCTCTGTAAAATGCACAATACAAATAAAAATGTATTTAATTGAGGTTTGGTTGTTTAACGAATAGGAAGGCCATAGTACAGTGAGAGTTTGGTCATGTGCATGAGCAATCAGCTGGAATGTAAAAGGCCTAAATAGTTTAATTAAATGCAATAGGGCGTTGTTTTCTAAACCAGTATGGAGTGCCAGATGTATGGCAGTTCCAAACTCCTTCTTCTAGACAATACTCTTTTTTTCTCTATGCATGACAATTGACAATTTTTTCCTCTTTAAAATTGTTCTCGCGATGGATACAGCTTTAACCCTGGTTTGCAACATTCACTCAAAATAATAATGTGCCATTCCACTGTCAGACATGTAATTCACCATTTGGCCATGTTCAGCCATAGGAAGCTTCAGAGTGCTCAGCCAGCATAGCCTGGAGAAAAGACAAAGCAGGAAATGGGGGGTAGTTTTGTAACAGTTGGAAGTGGGCATCTGAGTCCAGAAGCTAGATCTGCCATTCTACATTTCATCTCTGGTTCTTTTGGATTATTCTGCTGTCTTTGGGACAAAAGCTGTGGTTTGGTATCTTCTCTCATTCAATTCTTGTGTGACTGTCCATATTAATTGTTTTAAGGTAGTTGAACCTTGTCTTAATATTAGATGTGAATATGTGTTATCACTAAATACATTTTTTAATTTTCACCTGGTTGTGAGTTGTACGTTTTGATAAAGGTTGATCCAAACGATTTGCTCTGCCTATCAATGAATTTGGCGATTTAATTGATAACTTATATCTTTGATAATAATAATTAAATAAAAATATTGTACATGTTGGGTAAGTGAGGTGTTTTAACTGTTGATGCACTTGTGTTCGGGATTCAGAGTTCCAGACATCAACAAGAGTGTTAACGGTTAAAACTGCTGGGTTTGGAAAATTAAATATATTTCAATTAATCCTCACCTTGCTGACATAATTGGAGGTTCCACCGAGATAGGATATTGAGCAGACTGTGGAAAACTACATCAACTGTACAGTCTTTTGAGAAATTAAGTCTGGAAATGAAGTTATAGCCAGACATGGACCAGTCACAAAGGAGAGAGTTGAGTGCCTCTGTTACTGATCCCAGATCTAAAGGGGAGACTGAGTGCCTGGATTTTGAGAGAAGGTGAGAGGAATTCTGAGAGCACTATCCAGACGTTGATGGACTGTGGGAGTCAATAAATGACCTCTGCGGGACACAATTTAAAACATTGTGCCTCCTTGTTCCGGGGGATCATAGAATGGGCACCCCAAGGTTGAGGTATTCTGCTGCAGTCTCTCTTGAAGGCTACCTCTTCAATCACCAGCGGAGCCATGGACTCCACTGCATGCAAGCGTGAAAGTGGAGAGACCAGGACAGCCCCCTTTTCCTCCAGTGGAGTTCCGCCATGGATATACTGATGGAGATTTATCTCCAGGACATCATTGATGCCATGGTGGACTCTGCCTTACCAGGAATTCACCATTGGCAGGTTCTTGTACAGCCTGAGTTTTGTGCAAAACGGTGGACTGTGTGGCACACAAGGACCCAGGCAAAAGGAGCATGTACTCAAGGGTCTCCCACGGTACAAGATTAGGGAAGGAAAAGCCCTGGAGGTGGACCTGTAATGGCTCCCACTTGCCATGGTCATCACGGTCAAGTGGGAGTGATTGACAGAAGGTGCCCCCTTTCCAGGGGTTAAGGGCCACCTTCCCTCTGCTTCCAGAGAACAGCCATCAGCTGTTTCTCATGGAGGTAAAACTGGTAGCACTTCCTATCACCACTTTTGGATTACCCACAGGAACTACGTCCATCAAGTTGTTTTTTTTTCCAGCTGATTGTAGTGTTGTGTCGAGGTGTCAGTCTAAAGGTGTAACTTTGTCTTTGATTCCTGTTCGAAAAAAGGTGTCAAACAGTACGTTTGTTGGGAAGTTATCTGTACGGACCTATGTGCTTTTTGTGAGGGTGTGCTTATGGGTTATTGTTAGAGACTACGTCTGGAATACTCCTCTGATGAGTGATGACAGGGTCCAAAGGCCATTTCTGTGAGTGGGATGCTCAGTGATGGGACAGTGATGCAGCACATCAACCACCGCAAGAAGCAGATCCAGACTGCATGGAACAGTTGAAACCTGACCGGATCACAGGCCAGACGGGGAAGAATACCACAGGGTAATGGAGCTTAAGAAAGGGACTGAGGAAAAGATGCTATGCTGCACACGCACATCACACTTGTGGCTCCCCCAGATGGGAGACTGGCTCTAAAGGACTGCCTGTCGAGATTAGCAGACGCAACAGGTCTCTAACATTACCCTTAACACAACACTAGAGAATATCTAGAGAACTCCTCATCACAGGTAAAACAGACCAGTCATTGTGTTAACTTTCAGTTAACACAATGACTGGACACACCTGTTGTTGGACACTACAGGACACAGAGAGATGTCTCCATTACACAGCTGGACTCAGTTTCAAAAGATGGAATATGATTTCAGGACAGTAATCAAAGGTGGACATTGATTGGAAGAACTGAATCACTTTGTAAATGTCAATGTCTTGCCTGTGTCATGTCTGGAAACCCACTTCCCTTGTCTTTCTTACTTTTCTGTAAACTGAAGCTTCCTCTTCGATACATGTTTGTGTGAGGGGTTTATCACATACAGGGGTGGTAATAAACCCTTCACAGAGAGGGAATGTCAGACATGTAATTCAAAATGTGGCTGTTCTCAGCCACTGGAAGCTTCAAAGTGCTTAGCCAGCATAGCCTGGAGAAAAGACAGAGCGGGAACTGGGGGGTTGCTATCTGAGGGTGAATCTATGTGTCTGTGTGTGTGTGTGTGTGTGTGTGTCAAAGAGGGTGTCCATGCCCCTGCCCCTCCCCTTTTTCACCAGTTAAAATATGTGGCTTTCTTTTGGTTTTTAGTTAGATTTGGGCAACTTGAGAGGAGGGAGTTTTGTAACAGTTGGAAGTGGGCATCATTTGGAAGATAATCTAATCTGTGGATGTAAACATCCTGGATAGGATTCTGTAGGATTCTTTTCGGTCCTAAAAAACAAAGACTGGGAGTGATGGCAGAAGCCTCAGATGCCTCCTACCAGCCTGGGAGAGACAGATGCCTCCTACCAGCCTGGTCTGGTCCACCGTGTGGGCTCGAGAAACCAGAGTTTTAAAAACTAATGTTCCAATGAGGTGGAGTAACTAGCTAGCTAACAGAGAGCTTTCTAACAAATTGAATGTATTGCTGGTCATGTTTGTTGTTTAAGTGTGCTGCTGCAGGAGGTGGATGTTTAAAGCTCTACGGGACATGGCTTTTATTTGATGATTTACGTAATTTCAACAGGTCTGTTAAAATTCAAGCAAAATCGAAGGAGCATGTCAGTGCAACCATGCAATTGAGTCTTCTTTGGAAATGTGAGAATTGATCATTTGATTAAACCTCACAGTATAAAAACATAATTTAATGTAATTCCAGAATCCCAATGTGCCCGATGCAGAGCGCTAATTCACCTAATATATTGGGATGGCCGGCATGCCAATCCAGCTAAGTTACGCCTTGGCGGGGCATGCCCCATAGCTATACAGCACAGAGAGTTTGGCACTTTTTAGGGTTCCCCACAGATATAACCACAACAACCACAGACTCTCAGCCCTTAAAAACATGAATTTGTGTACATTCTGACCCCATTTCAACAGACAGAATTCCTAAACAACTTCACACGTCCACACAATAAAGCCCCAAACTAAGGGGATTTTGCATTTTCTCCTTCTTTTTCCAGCCACAAATACTCCTAGCCCCCGAAGAATATGTCTCCCCATTGGTCATTTTACGTACATCAGCCAATAAAAACATCGGATACAAACAATAAATGAACAAATACACTAGTGCGCACGTTTAAAACAGTACAACTTTGCAGCTCTGATGTGTACTTCCCTCGTTGCTCATTGGGTAGTGTCTTCACCTTTTATTTTGGAACTATTCTCAGCATATCTCAATAATGGGAGGCAGATTTAAATTTTATTTACAATTTAGTAAAATCACCCTATAATTTGACTCTGTTTCATTTATTTTTTTAATAATTAGTTTCTTTGAGTTTACCACTGTTGATTAATATTATTACTATTCTTTTTTGGAGGGGAATTCTGATACATTTAATGTACTTATATCATTATTTTAATTATTTTTTGTATGGAGAGGGTTGGGGAGATGAGGGTATAACCACAAATCTATTATTGTATATTTCTTTTGAACATGACAGCTCAACTTGTAATATGTTTTTAGAATATTTGTTGCAATTATCTGGGTTCCCATGTGGTTCCCAGTGTCTGAGTTGCAGGGACTCTATTGCCCTACAGAGATTACTCACATGAGATGCAGGTATTTAGCTAATGAATAATTTCCAGTCTCCTCATTAAAGGAAAGTGCACAGTATTTGTACACACTTGAAGACATGCCCACACAAGCAGGAGCTCGGGTGGCCTTTCTGCTCAGCTCTGTGGGCTGACTCTAGAACATATAACCCTCATCATGTATTTTGTGTCATAAAGCCAAACTCATTTCTGGTTGAAATTCCTCAGTGGCATTGAAAATGCACTGGTGGTGTATGTGTGTGTGTGTGTGTTAGTTTTTGGTGCTTTGTAACATCAGAAATCTACTGAGTACTAAGAGCAGGGTAATGCTATTTGTTGTTGCACCCTTGATTTTTATCATCATAATCATTCCATTAATAGCCATTCTGTGCATGAATAAATTACTGTGACCACTGAGGGCTTAACAGAATGTTTGTTATTTCTGCTCCAGAAGATTCAGGAGGTGGATCACATGCAGAGAGGAAGAGAATGTCTTGGGACACCTTTGAAGGATGACATTTACTACTGTCCCCTCAAATCCTTATTACTTACTTATATTAAATTATATATATATATACTTATATATATTACTTATATTATATTAAATATAAGTAATATATATTATATAAATACTGGTACTTGAACACTGACCTAAAACTCTGCCAGAGCTGCAGCTCAGGCCTACTCTGCAGAAGAGGCCCCACTCCATGTCCCACTCCACCCCTCCTTTGAACATATACCTCCCCCTTCCTCATCCCCACCAGCCAATGCCCCCCCCCCCCATCCCCCCCATTCCAATCCTATTACCCCTCTCTTCCCTCACAGCCTCTCACTGGCCGCCATAATCCCTCAATCCTACCCAAATTCTAAATACAACCATTACATGACAGACAGTGAAACTGGTACGAGTGCAGTGCTTGGGAGACGATTCTGTCTAGAACAGAGAGTGGAGTGGAACAGGTGTGCTCTCCTCAGGATTATAAGAGCCTGCCCTAATAAGCACTGAGTCAGATCAAAGGGTATTTCAACTGAGTCAGATCAAAGAGTAGTTCAACATGCATTAATAATTAATGACAGAGAGAGCCACAAGCCACAAAGAAAGACACAGAAGAAGTTAACCTGCATGCAAGGTATACAAAAAAAATGCCAACAAACACAAAAACAAAACATACAAATATACAAATTTTACTGTGCAACTACTACAAGGAGTACATCTTCTGTATCACAAACCGGAGACTTGACACGTTGCGATACAATTGGCCTCCAATATTGCCCATTGAAAATAGCAGCATCCCATCATCCATTTATACACTGTCAATAAGCTCATCATTAGGCCTCTTCTTCTCAGACGGCCCAGTACTGGGGTCCCATTTTACAGTATATCTTTGGTGGAGGTTGACTGATGGTCACCCATCCAGGACCATCCTGGGCCCAGGATAGGCATCTGAGTTATTTATTTGAGATATGGGTGTGTTTTTCTTTGTTTTTTTTAAATATTATTTTGTATTATATTGATTCTTTTATGTCTTTGTATTGCACTTTATATTTAATGCTGCCGATCAATCACCCACTGGGATTATAATAACATCTGAGTCTGAGAAGTCAAAAAGGAAGCCTGCTAGGTAGTCCAGTAGGCAGACTTCCACATCCTCCCAAGGGCTGGTTTGGAAGAGTGCTGGCATGTTGAAATTCAAAAGTGGTCTGAAAACATGTCACTCCACCAGAGGGCATGGAGCCCACATTACCCACCATTTGTGACTTGTGGCCCAGTGCTGGCCACTGCGTCACATAGTAAACAGACAATACAAACTTAGAAAATATTTGGCTTTGAGCGGCCTCTTAAAATATTTGGCATGCTGTTACCAGTAACCCCAAAGATGAAAACAATGGAAACCCAACAAATCTTACACCAAAACACTGAATTACAACTCAAATTGTGTTACTTATGGTATGTAAACTCAGCTCAACTGAATAGTTCATGTATCTGTAACACTCATTTATCCGGGTTTGTTTTCATCACATCGCTCTTCCACTAACTGGACTGCATCATTCTGTTTCTAGCTCAGACACAAAATCTGGCAATTCTGTTGGGGAAAGCAATGGAGAGGTGAGGGGCCTGCTGTGGACAAAAAAAGTGCTGTTTTGAAGACAAACAGCACTCAGAGCACATTAGAGAGGGAGTGACATTACCAGACTCCAGGGTCTTCTGAAATGATTACCTACAGATAAAAAACAAGGTGGTTTAGTTCTTTCCCTTTGTGTCGAGGCCCCAACCATTAACTGGGCTCCACCAGGATTTACACAATTACACTTACGCAACAAGCTTATTTTGCTCTTGTTTGTTTGCAGTGCAGGGATTGAGCCCTACATAAGGAAGCCTCTCTCATTTTCAGTGGGAGAAGTCTGACTCATCTCCCCCATCTCTCTGTTTCTCTTCCCGCTCCTGCAGGAGATGGGTGTTCGTACCTGGTTATGGCTGTGGGTGCTGTTGGTCTTTGGAGCTGTGTTTGGGTTAGCAGGGTCCTCCTGCCAGCTTCTGGAGACTCTGACCTCTCAGAGTTTGTATAAGGATGGTGATGTGATCATTGGAGGACTGTTCCCTGTCCATTTACAGCCACCTGAGCCCAGCCTGGACTTCACACAATGGGCAGCACCTTTCAAGTGTCAGAAGTGAGTGACTAACTCTTTATCTGCGAATATACCTCTCTTTTAGTGAATGTCTGTTTGTATATACCTGTGAATACCTTATTTGTATATGTACATACATGGGTGTGTGTGTGTGTGCTTATGTGTAATACGCACGTTGACCATCTACGTGAGTATGTATGTTAATAGGTGAATATCAGTCTCTACATTTCTAGCTTTCTTATAGTCAACCCTTTCCTATTTCTCTGTTTCTCAGTTTTTATTTGCGTGCATACCGTTGGCTGCAGACCATGATCTTTGCAGTGGAAGAGATAAACAGAAACCCCCAACTGCTGCCCAATCTCACCCTGGGGTATGCCCTGGCTGACACTTGTCTTGCAGAGACAACAACATTAGGCACTGCACTGGGGCTGGTAACCGGGAAGGACCCTGTCGTTACGAGCTCCAGGTGCGGCCGCACTCCCGAGGTGCCTGTCATCGTTGGTGATGCCCGCTCCTCAGGATCTATTGTGGTTGCTCGCACACTGGGAGGCTTCAACATCCCCATGGTGCGCAATGGAACAGCACAGAAGCACATTAGTTATCATTAAGGAAAATCTTTATGACTCAAATTTTTCCTAATGCCCAAATGTGTTCAGAGGGAGTGGTTAAGAATAGAAACATTTTCAAATATACCTCTCCTCAGGTTTTTTAATTGATATTGTATGATCCTGTGTTATTTTTATGTTTGATGTTTTATGGATATGAACTGGACATGTCATACGCTGCATTAAGCTGACGTGCTGATGTGTGATCTGTGTGCAACCCAGGTTAGCTACTTTGCCACTTGTGCTTGCCTTGGAGACCACCAAAAGTACCCCACCTTCTTCCGCACTGTGCCCAGCGATGCCTTTCAGGCCAGGGCCATGGCACACATGCTGCGCCTCTTTGGCTGGACCTGGGTGGGGGTGGTAGTGGGAGATGATGACTACGGCATGTCTGGGATCCAGCATCTGCTGGAGGAGCTGCAGAACTCTGAGGTGTGTGTGGCCTTTTCTGAGGTCATCCCAAAGGTCAACTTGGAAAAGAGTATCCCACGCATTGCGGAAACCCTCAGGCATTCCACAGCCAAAGTCATCATCACTTTTGCCATTTCCACAGACATGCATGTCCTGTTGAGTGAGGTGCTGAAACAAAACATCACCGACAAGCAGTGGATTGCCACAGAGTCCTGGATTACAGCTAACCTCATTTCTTCTACACAAAACCTGGCCTCACTGAGTGGCACTATAGGATTTGCCTTGCGCAAGGGCAACCTTCAGGGTCTCAGATCTTTTCTCACCAGGTTGCAGCCCGAAGCTTTTCCCTCTGACCCCTTTCTGCGGGAATTCTGGGAGGTGACTTTCGGATGCTCTTGGAAGAAGGACTCCAGCCCCTCTCCGTTAGCCACACCCCAGTGCACAGGGTCTGAGAGCTTGGACAATGTTGAAGGCATTTATAATGATGTCTCTCAGTTGAGGGCCACTTACAGTGTGTACAAGGCTGTGTATGCCATCGCACATGCCATTCACAACATGCTGTCCTGCCAACCAGGAGATGGCCCCTTTGAAAATGGGGGGTGTCCAGATGTCACCAACCTCCAGCCCTGGCAGGTAAGCACAAAGTAAACACGGACACATACTAAGAGGATCAATATTCAATAATATATTGTGTAAAACTATTAATAATTAATAGCTTAATAGTTTATGTGTAAGGAATTTATTAAAATGTATTTAATATTATTTCTTAAGTTCTAATATTGAACATTCACATTTATGTTCATAGTGTTCAGTTTTCTCTTCACAGATTTTAATGCTCAGTCTAATACTGTGTTTAATATTTAGTGATAGCTTTAGATTTTAAATTTTCAGTTCACAGTGTGTACCCTTGATGTTTGAGATTAAAGGTGAAGTGCCAAGCATTCACTTTAATTAAGAGTTTTTCTTTTTCATCACCATATTTTTAATTTTTTTAAACAATGTTTAAAATCCCAATCTTCTTTGTCTTGGAAGATTCTCCACTACCTCCGCACCGTAAACTTCACCACACCTGTGGGGGAAGCTACACACTTTGACAAGAACGGTGAACCCCCGGCTGCTTATGACATAATTAACTGGCAAGTGGGGGCACATGGAACATTGGAGTTTGTCAGAGTGGGACAGTTTGACTCTGGGGATGGATCTCACGGCGAGTTTGACATCGATGTGAAAAGAGTCGTCTGGGGCGGTGGCCAGAATGAGGTAAAGTGAACCGTGAATTTAGCATGCCATAAATTTAGACAGGGAGCATTATCTGTATTTTTTGGACTGGCATACCCATTACATTCTGAATTTGGATTACTTACACACAGATGCTTAGCACTGCAGACCCACTGGGATTTGAGCATTCTGGGAAAATTTAGGACTGCATTTTGCAAAAACAAAGAAAAGACCAAGTAAATCACACGTCTCTGGCTGTTTGACTCCTCAACTTGCAGCCGTTATGAGTTATTAACACCAACACTGTCCGCATAAATCAGCAGCAAAAATCAGTTCCCTGCTAGACACACATATAGTCTTGTGATGAGTTGTTCCCAGTACGCACTGTTGCTTAGTGACAAACTGCTAGTCAAATACTGCTGAGTGGCAGTTTCTCTCCGTGTGTGTGATGAGGGGGGTGTGTTTTGGGGGGGGGGGGGGCGCTGTGTGACAAGTTTACAAATTTGAGAGCTTTAACTGAATTGGTCAGATGATGTATACATGTTGAAATGTGGTGTTGAAATTTTTAGTGCACAGTATGCTGAAATGTACCACTGAGCATGTGAAACAAAGTGATCAGCTTGAGCATGTAAGCATGCCATAAGATGCTTCTCAATGATACATGGAGTTAGAATGATGATCTGGATGTCATTTTGGATGCATACAGGTGCCTGTGTCCGTCTGCAGCATGCCCTGTCCCCCAGGCACTCGGAAGGCTGTGCAGAAAGGAAAGCCCATCTGCTGCTTCGACTGCTTACCATGTGCAGAAGGAGAGATCAGCAACACCACTGGTACTATTAACCATTCTCTCTTTTAACCATGATAATGAACAAGTACCATTATTTTCAGCACCTGCACAAACCAAAGATACCAAGAAGCTTTAAAGGTCTCAACAAACAGATACAACTGTAGTTTTTATTTCACAAAGACAACTTTCAGACAGACCTGCTTATAGTCTGTTTGTTATTGGGTGAGCAGGGAGGCCAGTATATCACACAGGCTGTCCCATGCGCATGAATACAAATATTTCTGACATGTATTCAGGCAGGAGTGCACAGAAACTATCTGTGCAGACGACCTGTCAGCCAGGACTGGGTTATCTGCGTGTCCTGATGTAAATTAGTACAGATCAAAAACGCATTAAAAGCGTGTTTCATTGTACACACAATATTGCCATGGTTTCGTTTTTTATTTAATTTGTTTCAGTTAATGGCAGGAGCCAAAATCTTGATAATTTTTTTTTTAAATTTCTAATACCTCTCACAGACCTGGGTCAAATACGTATTTGTTTTGGATTCAAATACTTTTCTACGCTTTACTGATCTTGTCTGGCGTATTGGAACCAATGAAATACTCTCATAAAGTGCAAACCCCGCATTCTGGTCATACTGGCAGGCTCAGTTACACCAGGCAAGATCAATAGAGCACAGAAAAGTATTTGAATCCAAAACAAATACGTATTTGACCCAGGTCTGACCTTTCAGTATATGTGATTGTAAATTTCCTTGTGAATTGTGTTGGTCTTAACTTAAGCTGCGTTTCCACCAAAATTACCCGGAACTTTTAGTCCCAGAACTACTTTTCAAGGAACTAAAAGGTTCCTTCAGCCCATGGTTGTCTGCGTTTCCACCGCGGTCTAAAGTCCCGCGAAGATTAGGCAAATTAGCCCACTGACGTATGAAAAAACGACGTTGTCGTCGGTCCATCTGTCCTATGATTTCTTCTGTAACCCCATACTACCACCGAAGTAGCCTACATTATTTTCTAATAACCGGGACAGCCCAAAGGGGTTTATTCCACTTATATACAACGGGTTACCAACAATGACTATATATGGTTACTTTTGTATTTATTGATTTTTATCGATTTAATCACCTGAAATTGAAATATTCCTCCACGGCCGTTTGGGCACATTTTACTGTTGTCAAGCAGAACTGTCGTTGGTAGTTGGACTTGGACCGTTGTTATGCAACAAATAGGATAAAACAGGCCAATAGTCAGATTGTAACTGTTTTATATATCCTCTCAAACACATTCATTATGTTTTTATGCGAACATTCACTTTCATGTCTTGACATCCGAAGCGACCGAATGCATTCACATTTATATGTATAACTGGCAACAACAGCAGAAAACATGCACACGTTGTAAACAATTTGCTGTTTGATTACTTTCTCATCGTCAATTCCATATCGCAAATCGCAAAATGACAAGAATAGAGCGAAAACTCGGACTTGCGTGAAAATTTTAATTAGTAGTGGTACAGCCACCGTTTGCTTTCCTTCGAAGTTACTGCTAGCCGGGCAGCGAAGTGTGCCCTCCAGATGCGAACCATGCACCATAAATTAGTCCATAGTCTTCCTGGTCTTTTTGTGGAATTGAAGAATGGAAGAGTAAAATTACGGCAGTCTGAAAAAGCTAACGGGACGATTACTAGAATTAACCTGTTATTTTACCCTGACAAAAAGTGCGGAAAGTAATTTCCAGTTTGCTTTTACTGTATCACCAATGTAAATTACGCAAAACTACCGCATACCTCACATAACTGTATCGAACGTTTTGAGTCTATTACAACGGGCTAACAAAGAAAATCCGGAAGAAAATATTCAGCAACCGAATTAATCAGTTTGAATGTTTTGGTACGTAATATGCTGTCCCAGCACGAATGCTTTTTATAAAAAAAAATTATAAAACGAATACTAAAGCAAGAAAAGAACAGAAGAGCACACGTTATAATTCCAAGACGTTGGCAGTCTATAACCAAAACTAGGCTACTGCGCCGCATAACATACAAGTTTGATTTGAAGTTATTATGAAAATAAATTGGTTTGCGGCTGAATATTTTTAAACATGGCGGATGAAAACAAACACAAAAAAATGCTGCAAGTACTCGACCAATCAGAAATGTTCAGCGCTGCAAGCTCCACCCAAAAGGTTCCTGTACTTTCGGAAAGTACTACCCCCCGAGCAGGAACTTTTTGGGGGTTAAAATAAAGCCCCCGGAACTAAATTTAGACCCTAGTTCCTGCGGTGGAAACGCACTGAGTTCCTCAAAAGGTTCCTAGTTCCGGGGTAAAGTTCCTGCGGTGGAAACGCGGCTTTAGATGCTTGTTTGCATCATTTTTAAGGTTCAACAGAGTGCCAGAAGTGCCCAGATCGATTCTGGTCGAATGCTGCCCGAACAACCTGCGTTCCAAAAGAGGTGGAGTTCCTGTCCTTCCAGGAGACCATGGGGATCATTCTTGCTGCTCTTTCAGTCTCTGGGGTGGTCCTCACAACCACTGTCCTTGGCACCTTCTTTTTCCACCGGGATACGCCCCTTGTCAGGGCAAACAATGCAGAGCTGAGCTTCCTGCTACTGCTGTCACTCTCTCTCTGCTTCCTGTGTGCACTGGCCTTCATCGGTCGCCCCTCTCTCTGGTCCTGTATGTTGCGCCACACGCTGTTTGGGATCAGTTTTGTGCTCTGCATTTCCTGTGTCCTCAGCAGGACGGTGGTGGTGCTGGTGGCCTTCCGTGCCTCAGTCCCTGGCAGCAACATCATGCGGTACTTTGGCCCAGTGCAGCAGAGACTGGCCATCTCCCTCTGCACCTCTGTCCAGGTGCTCATCTGTGTGCTGTGGTTGGTTCTCTCACCGCCCATCCCATCCGAGATACAGGGAAGGAGTGCCAGGATCATCCTTGAGTGTGATGTGGGCTCAGGGGCTGGATTTGCCTGTGTCCTGGGCTACATCGGCCTGCTGGCAGCCATCTGCTTCCTGCTGGCCTTTTTAGCCAGGAAGCTCCCAGACAACTTCAATGAGGCCAAGTTCATCACCTTCAGCATGCTCATCTTCTGCGCTGTCTGGATCACCTTTGTTCCTGCCTATGTCAGCTCCCCGGGGAAATACACAGTTGCCGTAGAGATATTTGCAATCCTGGCCTCAAGCTATGGACTTCTCCTCTGCATCTTTGCTCCCAAGTGTTATATAATCCTACTGAGACCTGACAAGAACACCAAGAAGAAGATGATGTCCAAAGAAAAGTCATAAACCTGTGATTAAATGTATTGTTGAGAAATATTCAGGTGATGTCTAGAGAGAATTTTTATCTGCTTTTGTTTAGATATTGGGTCAGTGGACCAGTAAGCATCCAAAGCTGAAACTAGAACATGTTTTTAAGCTTCATATTCGGTAAATGCAAAAAGTTCATTAGTTTTTAAGAAATTAGTAATACTTCTGATACTTTTGGTTCTTACCTTTCTCTATACACAGTTGGCTTGTAAACATTAAAGCAAAACCACTCAAATATTATATATAATGTATAACCTTCAATAATACATCATGAAATACATTATACATTATTCCAGAAACCGAACTGATGAAAATAAACCATATTTTTCAAGCCAAAACACTTTTTTTGACCATGAAGCATGCCACATTTATTCTCCTTGTCATTTTACCATCACAGAATAGAAACAGAAGAGAGCAAACTTTGCTCCGTGTGGGAACCCCTCTCAGCACTGTGATTCCACCCTACACATGTAAATTCAGTCACCATCAAACCCCCTTGTTTTTCTCTGAGATTCACATTTACATTTATCAATACACTTTTATCAGATAGTTTCCACTCTGCAGGCCTGTAAATGGGGAGTGTCACCATGACCCAATCAATGTAGTGGTGGATTCAGGGATCATACGCTGGGTGCTTGTAAACCCACCACCAAATTCATTCATTACAATCATGTGATGGGGTTGATAAAGACTTCAATGTGGGGATGAATAATAGTGGGCAATGTAGATCCAGAAATTAGGTTTAACGCTGTGTGGAGATAACACCTTTGACATTTTCAGTTTTTAACTGAAATTGAGTCTTTGAATAAACTGAAGAAATTGTTTTTACAAAAATTCAGAACTTTGTATTTTGTTTTTCCACTTTGTGTTTTGTTGTGTTTTACGCATGTTAGCGCTTTTCTCAGTGTGCCAGTAATATCATTGGATTACTTTCATCCCATTGTGGTAGTCCTTTATCTACAGTGTCAGTGGTCTTTTACTGTTGCTGTTTTAGCAACATTAATACCCTGTTCCTCAAATATATTGGTTTGTGTGAATCTATCGTCAATTTAACCACGGTAGCAAAATAGCCTACAGTATATATTTTATTTTACATTTTATTTTGCTGCTAATGTTTGATGCACAAAGAATAAGGACCAGGGAATAATATCTCTCTTCTCCTCCTCCCTCATTCATTTGCTAACTAGCAGGCCAGAGGAGAGACAGACACATTCGCACTATCAATACCTAACTATTGTCTGGCAGTAGGGGCGTGAAGAAAATGGCACAAATGGCCCGTATTTATTTACGGAGTCTAACTCTGTAAACGGTCCTAAATAAAAGTAATTCTGTCAGACTTAGCCTACATTATTGAGTTTGAATTAAAATATCCATAAGTTAATGCAATCCTAAAAAAGAAAATGTTTTTATTAGTTAGCTAGCTGGCAGGTATTAACTGTCACAAACAAGTAGCTGCTAATTAGTTTTATGGCCACCTTCATTTCCCTTATGTTTATCAAACAACTACAGTAGTTCCTTAGCAGACTCCGCTTCAGTGGAGAATGTTATTGACCAGTCACCTCTCTTGGGTCAATCAGTTCAGCACTACTTTCATATAAAGCCAAAAATCTCTGCAGCTGTAGCAAAACTGGTGTTAGCAACCACAGACTGAATCATGCAACTGACTTCTTGGTTGAAGTAGTCCAGGCAGTGTATGGTAGGCCTATGCTATGGCTTATCACTGTCTTGGTGTTTCTCTTAACCTTTTGGTTTTAATAAGGACATCAAACTGGATTGCCATTTTTAAATGGGTGTTCTGCTAGAAATGTAATCACAATGGGTGTTCCATACTCAAACAAATTCTCCCTCCCAGGTTTTGGCACCAAAAAATCACACGCCATCGTAACACCCCTGGGGGGGAGATGCGGCAGTTCTGGGAGTGCACCATTGGTTGTTGCATGGAGAGAGAGCACACCCACACGAACACAAAATCAAATAAATGAACATTTTCAGGCTTCCCCCTTATGGGTTCCAGGAGAAAACAAAAAACTTAAACAACAAATTAAAATGACAAAGACAAAAGAAAGTAAAACGGAGGGACCATTTTTCAGCACACCACTCGTAGCTGGCCAACTTTTCAGTTGATCAGTTTCTTTCTTCATCTTGTTGTGTGCCAACAAACAAAACTAAATAAAGACTTGCACTATCAGCGTGAGGTCCCGGTCTTAACCACCAACTGTGGAGAGGAACACACCTTTAAGTACCTGGGCTGATTAGTTAACACAACCCAGGTGCGTGTGCTTTCTCCACCAGCTGGCACAGCCTAGACAAATCTGCTCTAACATCATCTGCTCTTGGCAGTAGGCTTGAGGTGTCATAGATTCTTCCGGGATGGCTCTTCATTGTCACTTCTGTGTTTGATAATCTCAGGAAAATCAGAAATTTTGAATATGTTATTAAGATTTAGAACTTGTAATCCTATTGCCTAGGCGAAAGAAGGCGCCGAGTTGTGCTCTCATCCGTGTTGCACTCATGGCAGCACTCAATGTCAAAGAGACTGGTAAACAACAAGACACGTTATTATTTCGTCTGGAGGGTATGCCATCAGGTAGCCTAAAAATAAAATTCATGTTTGGGTCATGCAATCCATGTAACCAGTAGGCTATACATTCCAAATGGAGGAGCCATGGAAAAGTGTAACTCCATCACACTTAAGGAGTGCCATTTGGAAATATTATAGGTTTTATTCCATTGGAGAAAAACTAATTACCAAGGAGAAAGTAATCTGCAATGTAGGCAAGTGGCAACTGCCCTACTGAACCCTCTGAAGGAGATTGGTCAGTTTAGTTTAAGTAAGCCATGCCATTGTTGTGAGTTAATGATGGACTCATGCGTTATAATTTTTAATTTTGTTTCAGCAACAGTTGATATATCATTTCATTTCCTTGATGTGAACAGCTTCATTGGCATTGTTGTGATCTTCCTGGGTTAAGCTACTTAGTTACAGGTCCAATGAGAAGTTAGACCATAATAATTATATGTTTATATGCTTTATTGAAATTTTGACGGTAGAAAATTCTAATAAATTTATCATTTTTATGAGATTTATTCAGACGTCCTGCATAACAATGCGATTTCCCTCTCAGGAGAAGCTTCTTCTGATGAGTATATCCACAACTTCCAGTGCAGTGTTAAACCACAGAAAATGGCAGTATGCAGGGCACAATCCACAAGGCTGCTTCAAGGGAAAGAAAAAAAGGTCATGTGGTTGGCTATGATTGAATCTAGCTGTAACACACACACACACTGATAACATATTCAGCCTAATCCAGCCCATTTTCTACCTGTACCATGTGCTGTAAACTGGGCTCCATGTCTTTTCACAAAAATGCCAAGACTGAATAGCCATGCACAGTGCACCAATGCGCTCTGCCTGTGCCTGCACCCCTGTGTGCCATGTACCATTGATTCTGGAAAATGAAGCCCAAAGTGTTCTATGTCGATATGTGTAGATTACAGTAAAGCATTCTTTGGATTTTGCCATACTTTTCACTGTTTTTAAGTCCTTACATTTGTTCATTTAAGCAGTGACAAATGTAACAACTCTTGGTCTACATAGCCTAGCATGAATGTGTGGAGTGTGGGGAACTTTGAATGTTTTGTAATGACTACAGTTAGTATTTAGTATATATGTTGTAATGAGCCCTTGATGTCATCAGTTAAATATTGGTATTCTTGTTTTGGTGTTCACCTGGTATGAATACTCCCCCCTAAATATAAGCATAGTGACAGTACTTTATTTATAAAGAAAAATCCTGACTGTTGTAAGCTTAATAGTTAATAATTGTTTAAACAAGCACATATTGTAAAAAGAATATGGTGACATACACACTGCAGATAAATACGACTGTCACAATTTGACTCATTACCTGAAAAATTCAGGTACAGAGTACAGACACAGTTAGTCTGCATAGTGCATACCAGTGGGCTTGTGCACTTTCAACACAGCATCATCAGAGACTTGGAGAACTGTCAGTCACTTAATAATTAAAGAGGGGAGAGATATATACAGAATATACAATGTTCTATAGGGAGAATAGGGAGAGTTAACAAGCCTATAAACACAAAAAACAAAACATACAAATACACACATGCAAATACTCACATGGACACAAGACACAGCGACACGTATAAGCACGTATTCATTTCAACACACATAGAATACACACATACACAAACAGACACACAAACACACACACGTATCTTGCCTTCAGCTGTGCACATTTACATCAAAACACCTATTTAACTTACATCTCCTATTGTTGCACTTGTTATTAATGGCATTTAAGTTCAACTCAAATTAATAATTAACACTAATTTTCCAGGGTTTGTTTTTATCACATCCCTCTTCCAGTAACTGGACTGCACCATGCTGCTTGTGACTCAAACACTTAATGGGGAAATTCTGAAGGGGAAAGCAGTGGAGAGGTGAGAGGGGTCTGCTGTGGAAAAACATGTTGAAGACAAACAGCACTCAGAGCACATTAGAGAGGGAGTGTCAGTACCAGACTCCAGGGTCTTCTGAAATAATTACCTCCAGATAAAAAACAAGGTAGTTTAATTCTTTCCCATTGGGTTGAGGCCCCAACCATTCACTGGGCTCCACCAGGGTTTACACAATTACACTTACACAACAAGCTTATTTTGTCTTTGTTCTTGTTTTTTTTTTAATGCAGGGACTGAGTCCTACATAAGAAAGCCTCCCTCATTTTCAGTGGGAGAAGTCTGACCCCTCTCCCCCATCTCTCTGTCCCTCCTCCCGCTCCTGCAGGAGATGGGTGTTCGTACCTGGTTATGGCTGTGGGTGCTGTTGGTCCTTGGAGCTGTGTGTGGGTTAGCAGAATCCTCCTGCCAGCTTCTGGAGACTCTGACCTCTCAGAGTGTGTATAAGGAGGGTGATGTGATTATTGGAGGACTTTTCCCTGTTCATTTACAGCCACCTGAGCCCAGCCTGGACTTCACACAAAGAGCAGCACTTTTGCAGTGTCAGAAGTGAGTACATTTGTCTCTATCTGTGAATGTCTTCCTGTGTCTATGTGTGAATAATTCTGTGAATGTGTCTGTATATACCTGTGAATACCATATTTATATACAGTATATGTGTGTGTGTGTGTGTGTGTGTGTGTGTGTGCGTGTGTGTGTGTGTGCATAAGTGTAAAAAGTTTGCCGACCATCTACGTCAGTTTGTATCTGAATTAGTGAATATCAGTCACTACCTTTCTAGCATTTTCTATTTCTCTCTCTCTCTCTCTCTAAGTTTTTATTTGCGTGGATACCGTTGGCTGCAGACCATGATCTTTGCAGTAGAAGAGATAAACAGAAACCCACAGCTGCTACCCAATCTCACGCTGGGGTATGCCCTCGCTGACACCTGTCTTGCAGACAAAACAACTATAAGCGCTGCACTGGGGCTGGTAACCGGGAAGGACCCTGTTGTCAACCCGTCAAGCTCCAGGTGCGGTCGCACTCCCAAGGTGCCTGTCATCGTCGGTGATGCCCGCTCCTCCACATCTATCATGATCGCTGACACACTGGGAGTCTTCAACATCCCCATGGTGCGAAATGGAACAGCGCAGCAGCAAATCAGTGATCATTAAAGAAAACCATTAGGACTCATATTCTTCCTAATACCCAAATGCACTAAGAGACGATAGTGGCATTTTCAAAAATGCCTCTCCTGTGTATTTGTTGTTTATATTTTGTGATGCTGTGTTTGTTTTCTGTTTGATGCTTTATTGACATGACCTGGATGTACCAGAAGCAGCATTAACCTGACAGGCTGGTGTGTGAACTGTGTGCTCCCCAGGTGAGCTACTTTGCCACATGTGCTTGCCTTGGAGACCGCCAAAAGTACCCCACCTTCTTTCGCACTGTTCCCAGCGACGCCTTTCAAGCCCGGGCCATGGCACGTATGCTGCGCCTCTTTGGCTGGACCTGGGTGGGTGTGGTGATGGGAGATGATGACTACAGCAAGTCCGGGATCCAGCTTCTGCTGGAGGAGCTGCAAAACTCTCAGGTGTGTGTGGCCTTTTCTGAGGTCATCCCAAAGGTCAACTTGGAGAAGAGTATCCCGCGCATTGTGGCGATGCTCAGGCAATCCACAGCCAAAGTCATCATCACTTTTGCCATTGCCACAGACATGCATGTCCTGCTGAGTGAGGTGTTGAGACAAAACATCACCAACAAGCAGTGGATCGCCACAGAGTCCTGGATTACTGCCAGCTTCATCTCTTCTCCTGAAAACCTGGCCTCAATGAGTGGCACTATAGGATTTGCCTTGCGCAAGGGCAACCTTCAGGGTCTCAGGTCATTTCTCACCAGGTTTCAGCCCAAAGATTTGCCCTCTGACCCCTTCCTGCAGGAATTCTGGGAGGTGATTTTCGGATGCTCTTGGAAGAATGACCCCTCCCCTTCTCTGTCTGCCATGCCCCATTGCACAGGGTATGAGAGCTTGGACAATATTGAAAACATTTATACTGACGTCTCCCAGTTGAGGGCCACTTACAGTGTGTACAAGGCTGTGTATGCCATCGCACATGCCATTCACAACATGCTGTCCTGCCAACCAGGAGATGGCCCCTTTGAAAATGGGGGATGTCCAGATGTCACCAACCTCCAGCCCTGGCAGGTAAGAGTAGGTACAGAAACATACTGAGAGTGTCAGCATCCAATAATACATTGGGTAAAACTATTAAAAATTAATAGCTTATTAATTTGAGTAAGGGATTTGTTAAAAGCATACTTACTGGTGGTAGATCATTCATTTATCTAAAATTCACAAATACACATAAACGTGTAAAACATGAATATATTTAAAAGCAGTTGTAAATCATTTCATAGATACTCCATAAGGCATTATTATTTAGTGCCTATATTAGTATCCTGTATGTATAACTCATAGATACAACATTTTAAAAGAGAATAAATGTTTTGCACAACATTAGTTAATGTATTTATGAACACTTCCAAATAGTGTATAAAGGTTTTTAATAATCTCTGAATAACATGCAATTTGATGAAATTAATTTCAGTTTGACGTAAGTTTTGCCTCCAGTTGAAATGGAATTTACTCAGAGGCTTAAAACGGTTAAAACGATTGTCATGAAATTGTTGTACTGCTCAGTTGTTGTATTCATGAAATGTGCAATTAATTTCTTATTTTCTTAGCTCCTCCTGACATGATGCTTGCTTTTGAGTTCCTCATCCATTATCTATGACATATTTAGAACAGTTAAAAAATTTCTTGACTGATATTGTTTAATACATTTATTTTACACAAATGACTAATGATTACAAATTATGGTACTTAGGCTTTTAACAAGTCTATCATTGATTATCTTTTAAAATATTTTTTATAGATTTTGTATGTAGTGTGAACCTTAAAAGATGCAGATTAAAGGTGAAGTGCCAGACATTCACTTAAAAATTAGGATTTATTTTTCATCGCCATACCTTTCATTTTGTTAAACAATGTTGAAAATACTGATCTTCCTTGTCTTGGAAGATTCTCCACTACCTCCATACTGTAAACTTCACCACACCTGTGGGGGAAGCTACACACTTTGATGAGAACGGTGAACCACCGGCTGCTTATGACATAATTAACTGGCAAGTGGGGGCGCATGGAACATTGGAGTTTGTCAGGGTGGGACAGTTTGACTCTGTGGACGGATCTCACAGCGAGTTTGACATCGATGTGAAAAGAGTCGTCTGGGGCGGTGGCCAGAAAGAGGTAAATGCGAACTGTGAATTTAGCATGCCATAAATATAGCCTGGGAGCATTCTGGATAATTTCTGGACTGGCCTACTCATCATTCACACATTCTGAATTTGGGTTATGCATACTCAGATTCTTAGCACTGCAGGCCCACTGAGAAGCGTGCACATACATTTCTCCAGACTAGCTGAATGATCCCTACACTGGCAGCCATTATGAGTTGTTAACACCGACACTGTCCGGAAATATTAAAATCAGCAGCAAAAATCAGTTCCCTGCTAGACGCACATATGGTCTGGTGATGAGGTGTTCCCAGTACACACTGTGGCATGGTGACAAACTTCTGAATCATATAGTCTTCAGTAGTAGTTTATCACCTGTGTGATGTGTGTGTTTGTGCGTACACGTCAGTGTGGTAGTGCTGTGTAACATTATAACAGATCACAAGAATTTTAACTGCATTGGCGAGATGTTATGAAGAAATGATGGTGCACATGTGTGATGTTGAGAGTTTTTTGTGCATAGTATGCTGAAATGAACACTGAACACATACAACATAAAGAGTTCAGTTTGAGCATGTGAGAATACAGTATGATGAAAGGTGCTGTGATGTTGAGGGTATAAAATGCTTTCGAGTGAAGCTCAGAGTTAGAGGGATGCTCTGTATGTTGTCTTGGGTGTATACAGGTGCCTATGTCCGTCTGCAGCATGCCCTGTCCCCCAGGCACTCGGAAGGCTGTGCAGAAAGGAAAGCCCATCTGCTGCTTTGACTGCTTACCATGTGCAGAAGGGGAGATCAGCAACACCACTGGTACTATTAATCATAAACCTTTTTTAACCATGATGATGAGCAAGCACCCTGATTTTCAGCACCTGCACAAAGATACCGAGAATCGTTAAGGTCAATAAATGTATATGGCTACAATTTTTATTGCACAAAGATAACTTTCAAACAGACATTCAGTCTGTTTGTTACATATTGAGTGAGCAGGGTGGCCAGTGTCACACATGTGCATGTGAAAATATCTGTAATGATGACCTATCAGCCAGGACTGGGTATCTGTGTGTCTTGCTGTTATTTAGTACATGTCAAAAAATGCACTAAAAGCATATTTCATTGTGCACATCATATTACCATGGTTTCATTTTCTATATAATCTCTTTAATTTTAGTTAATGGATGGAGCCAAAAGCTATATTTTTTATGTTTTCATTTCTAATACCGCTCAATACATGTTTTTGTTTTTATCATTTTTAAGGTTCAACAGAGTGCCAGAAGTGCCCAGATCGATTCTGGTCGAATGCTGCTCGAACAACCTGCATTCCAAAAGAGGTGGAGTTCCTGTCCTTCCAGGAAATCATGGGGATCATTCTTGCTGCTCTTTCAGTTTCTGGGGTGGTCCTCACAACCAGTGTCCTCGCCACCTTCTTTTTCCACCGGGACACGCCCCTCGTTAGGGCAAACAATGCAGAGCTGAGCTTCCTGCTGCTGCTGTCACTCTCTCTCTGCTTCCTGTGTGCACTGGCCTTCATCGGTCGCCCCACCCCCTGGTCCTGTATGTTGCGCCACACGCTGTTTGGGATCAGTTTTGTGCTCTGCATTTCCTGTGTCCTCAGCAGGACGGTGGTGGTGCTGGTGGCCTTCCGTGCCTCAGTCCCTGGCAGCAACATCATGCGGTACTTTGGCCCAGTGCAGCAGAGACTGGCCATCTCCCTCTGCACCTCTGTCCAGGTGCTCATCTGTGTGCTGTGGCTGGTTCTCTCACCGCCCATCCCAGCAGAGGTACAGGGGAGGAGTGCCAGGATCATCCTTGAGTGTGATGTGGGCTCAGGGGCTGGATTTGCCTGTGTCCTGGGCTACATTGGTCTGCTGGCAGCCATCTGCTTCCTGCTGGCTTTTTTAGCCAGGAAGCTCCCTGACAACTTCAATGAAGCTAAGTTCATCACCTTCAGCATGCTCATCTTCTGCGCTGTCTGGATCACCTTCATTCCTGCCTATGTCAGCTCCCCTGGGAAATACACAGTCGCTGTGGAGATATTCGCCATCCTGGCCTCAAGCTATGGACTACTTCTCTGCATTTTTGCTCCCAAGTGTTATATAATCCTACTGAGACCAGACAAGAACACCAAGAAGAAGATGATGGCCAAATAAAAGTAATAAACCGTACATCACATGTATTGTGTGTGCTAAACATTCAAGTGATTCCTAGAGAACGTTTATCTGCTTTTGCTTAGATATTGGGTCAACGGGCCAATCAACTTCCAGAGCTGGAAGCATTTTATAACCTCTTAAAAATTAACCTTAATTAAAAAATGAACTAATTCATACTGAAGATCTTCCTGACACACAAAACATCAAATAATATACCATAGATATTATACTATGAAATGTAAAATATTCAATTAGAAATCAAGCAAGAAATGTTAATTATTCCACACACCAATCTAATAAAAATAAAACATCTTCCCTAACACAAAGCATCCCACTTTCTGTTCTTCTACAATTACAGAATATAAGCAGTGGAGTCCAAACTATGTTCAGAGTGGGAACCCCTCCCATCTCTGCTGCATTGCGATTTCACCCCACACTTATAAATTCAGTCACCATCAGGACACAACACACACACCATGTCACTCTCTGAGACGCACATTTCCATTTCTCAATGGACATCTGGCCGTTTTACATTTTCATCCCTGGCTTTCTGGAATATTCCACTGTCCTATGATTTTTTAACTTTGTTCTTTGTTTTTTGGGACTACATTGAGTGAAATAAGCTGTGGTTTGGTAACTTCTTTCATTCATTTTTTTGTGTCTGTGACCTGTCCATGTCTGTAACATTCATTGCTTAAGGTAGTTGAACTTTTTCTTTACATTAAATGTTGAATTTGCAACTTACATTTCTTAATTTTACTCTGGTTTTGAGTTGTACATCTTTGAGGTTGATCCAAGAGGTAGCTCTGCCTATCAACAAATTTGCTATTTTTGCTGACAATTGATATATTTGATAATAATCACCAAATTAAATCAAATAAATATATATTTTATATGTTGAATAAGTGAGAATTTTTAACTGTTAATCTGCTTAATAATTTTCACATGTAGCACACTACTTATACAATATCTTGAATAAAACTCACCTGGGATTGATCATGATTCTTGCACTTTTCATGCCTAAAATTGATTACCAACAAAATGTTATTCTTAAAGTGTGCACAGCGCCCACTTCGAGGAATCACATGCAGCCCTCAAATGTGCAGTATGTGAAACTAATTTGAACTTTATCAGTATTCAGTGCTAAAGTCTTTATATATCGGAGAGCACGCCCCCTGCTCAAGCAGATAAATGCTCTCATTGACTGATTGCTTGTAAAAAGCCCAATGGTGAAAGTTGTTAAATATGAGTAGCTGTAGCTTCAGCGAATGGTAAGTTCACAACAGAATGGTTTTTCGTTTGTTTCTTTCAATTTGTTCAATTTGAAAAACTCAAATGAACGAGATGTACTGAAAGACTCAAATGACCAAAATTAACTGATTGTGCTGGATGTGCTGAATGACTCAAATGAACTGAAAGATTAAATTGGTACAAAAAACTCGAAAAGTAGCCTTGCTGGGTGTATAGCATAGGCCTACTAATGCCTAGTGCGAGCAGAAGCGAGACAAACAGAAACAGGAAATTCTATATGTTAGGCGAAAGAAATGTTTAGATTTGTGAAAAATAATGCCACATGGATGATTATTATGATGTTAATGACAACCTTGATGACAACTTTTTAAACAGCTCTATGAGAGCATTTTTCCTCATTTGGTAAAATGGAATCTCCTGTCCATCCACTACCGAAGGGTGCTTTCCTGGCGGCCTGGAGGATAGCTTGGCGATCAGAATAACGAAGATCAAAATAAAAAATCAGAGCTCTTGATCTGTCAGTTAAATTAGCGTTTTTATCTCACTTAATCTCAATGTTTCTGCCAGATAAAGTTGGAATCCAGTGGGGCAGCGATTTAAATAACAAGGCCACTGCATCAGAGCCTTCGCTACCTTCACTTAGACCGACAACTCGAGTATTGTTTGAGTTCTTTGGCTGCAATCCTCTCGCTCTGCCATTTTGGGTTCCATCTGGTCTACTCTGGCGCAGCACACAGATGTTAGCCTGGCATTCTTTTCCACCTTAGTTTCCAACCCCGACATGATTGTTTTCATTTCTTTAAATTTGCTTCGCCAGCTAGCTCTGCCTGCATGGAGCTCAACTTTTCCTCTTGGTGACTAAAATTGGGACTTGAAAAACATGTTGTTTCTCTGCTGAAGTTTCCAGAAACGCCATAAGCTTCGAATGACCAGTTTTACTCCTTCCTAGGAAGAGGATGCCAACGTGAATAAAGACATCTTTCTCTGGCTTTGTGACAGTATCCTGGGACAGTACTAAAGTAGCAGATATAGGCCAATTATCATATGGCCAAATTACATACATTTAAAGCAGAAAAACGAACAAACGCGAGCCCCTCTTGCCAGTGCATCTTTCAAACATTGAAAAAAGTGGCTCCTCATTCCTCTTGCTTTCCACTGCAAGAGTCTATAATTCAATGGAATTGTCAGCTATGCTTCTATTGCCTTGACGAAGGGATATCAGGCACCTCCCTGTCTTCCTTCCCCTCCCAGGCTGATCAAAAACCTTTGGTCATCACCTCTACAAACAGCCGGCTGGTGCCTACCTCTCTAAGAGTGGTGGCCCAAGGAAGCACTCTCCCAAACAGCATTGGAATCACAAAAGCCACCTTCAACTGCTCAAAGGGGAAAGGCTGTAATTCAAACGCAAGAGAGCACTGTCTCAAAAAAAACCTGACACCTTCGTAGCACTCCGGGGGTAGAAGGATTGACTCATTAAACTCAGGGGTCTGGTTACTTGGGCTGGAGGTCAAGGCTGGTGCTGCTTTCTCCCTCAAAGTACTTTGCTCTGACAGCTGCTGGACAATGGCTGAAAGGGTGTGAAAGCTCTCAGAAATGGACTAGATTAACTGCCTGTGTCTTGGTGGACTAACATCTTGGCTGGACAGTACTCTGCAGATTTGGCTGATCTCTGTTTGGTCACTGGCTTAGTCTTTCTGGAACAAAGGGAAAGTAGGAGCTAGGCACAGAGTAAACCTTGAGGGAGCATGACTTTGGGCAAAAATTACTAGGCCTTTACTTAGACAATTAGTAAATAATACAAAACAACAAACAGGCAAATATACGAGAGAGGTACAAGAGGACATGGACTAGGGAACCACTGGAACATGAGAGGCAATCTAAAATACTAAGTGGCAAAAGGCAGAAACCCAGGAGCTTAAATCCTAACACTAACAGGTTCAAATGACTACGCTAATGAAACCAATTAACACAGAACAAGAACAGGGAGGAAACTTAAACTGGGGAGCTGGCACCCTCTGGTGGAGTCTGGCAGGAACTGTGACAAGAAAAATTAGAACACTGGAAATTTAATTACCACTGTCAGAGCTTGGCGATAAGTTTTTTTGTTTTTTTTTAATTGGAAGAAACAGTTGAAATACCTTAACCAACATAATTATGGAATAATCTGTGGATAAAAAATTCAAAAAGCTTCTCTAGGTTGGAAAACAAGGGTATATGTGTTATATAACCAAATAATGACATTTAAACAGTTACAAACCACATTTAAACTAACAACAAAACTTTTGGAAATATCCAAATTGATAATTATGTAAACTAAAATTTTGAGACAAAGGCATATAGTAGTGCTTTGCAGGATATATTAAACCTAATAACTGGTTGCACAACCTTAAGCAGCAATAACTGCAACCAAACATTTTCCTTTATTCTGATATCAGTCTTTCACATTACATGGGAGGCATTTTAGCCCACTCTTCCTTGCAGTCTGCTTTAAATCAAACAAATTGGTTGGTTGTCAAGCATGAACTTCTCATTTCAGGTTCTGCCACAGATATCAGGTATGGTAATTGTTAAAAATGCAGTACTACACAAGACGTCAACACTGTTTAACAATAATTACATGTTCAACTAAGCATCCTGCAATTGTGTTGATCCACTGCCCTCTGGTGCACATATAAGAAAGTACAATACAACACACTTTTTGGGCCCCTTTTTCCATCATAATCTACAGCTTGAAGAAATTTGAATCCTTCACAACAAAATACTGATTTAAATTATTATTCATCACAGCTTGTATTCATACCTTTCACAACGCTCAAGTAATCAATCATTTAAAATGTGCCATTCATTTTTTTTTTTTTTTTTTTGAATGTGCCACATCATAAGTGTTAAGGCAATACATCTACTATTGTAGATATTGTGGGGAAATAATTTTAGCATGTACAGCTCTGAAGTGAAAATTTTCAACATTCTACTGTTTAGTAATGTTACACAGAACCAGCACACTGTCAGTGTATACATGCACACACACACACACATATGCACATGCACATACACGCGCACACGCACACACAGCACAGCATCCAGAAGTTTGTCTCCATACCACAGTGTCTACTGGGAACACTTCATCGTAAGGCCATATGTATGTCTAGCAGGGAACTGTGCTTTGCCACTGATTTTGTTATTTCTGGACAGTTTGGGGTTATCTTGTACTTGGCTGCCAGTTGAGGGGTCGTGCAGCCAGTGTGGAAAGGTCTGTGTGATTTATTTTCCAGAACGCTTCCCTCCCCGAGGGCTTGTTTGCAGAGCTGCCGATAACCTCAACTCAGAGACCCAGCAGGGTAGAGAATGAACTGGCCTTTACACTGGGAACAGTAGCTCGATGGGTGCCAACAGCCAGTGGGTTCTAGATGGAACTCAGTCGCATAGCTCTGTTGGATTTAAGAGAGGGAAGTGCTGAGAATAGTATAAGAATATAAATCACCCGGGGGTGTCTCGTGGCGTAGCCTGTAGAGCACTGTCCACATGCTCATTACGAGCCGCGACCTTTGTCGCACGTCTCTCCCTCTCTTCCCCCGTTCTTCCTGTCTCTCTACATTGTTTCAGATTCAGTCCAAAAATATAGAAGACAGAGAAAAGATTTGGTCCAAAAATCTGAATACTGAATAACAAATTCTCTCTGACTAAATGTATGCAATGTTAAATGCTTTACCTCATTCTGGCCTCCACCCCAGACGATTCTTTTCACGTCAATGTTAAAATCACTGTGAGATCTGTCCACAGAGTCAAACTGTCCCACCCTGACAAACTCCACTGTCCCCTGTGTCCCCACTTGCCAGTTAATGATGTCATAAGCGGCTGGTGGTTCGCCGTTCTTATCATAGTGGATAGTCTCCCCCACAGGTGTGGTGAAGTTGATGTTATGGAGGTAGTGGAGAATCTTCCAGGACTGGGAAGATCAGGATTTCCAACAATGTTTAACTAAATTGAACAAAGAATGGTGAAAAATGAAAACTATTAAAACTGTATTGCCAAGTGAATGGCAATTTAATATTAAAGCTATTTACATGAAGTTATGTAAGACTGAACAAAAAATCTCTGGAGAGAAAGCTGAACAGTGAATGTTCAATATTAGAGCCTTGTGCATGTACATTGGTGTTTGCAACCATGTAATTGTCCTTTTAAAGTGAATTGTCAAATAACTAAACTAAAATAAACTAAAAGAACCTGAGAAGTAAATGCTGAGCAAAACCATTGAAATTATAAATAAATATTTTAAACATCATATTGCATGTTTTATACTGCAGAACAAAATACATACAAAAGTTATTACAAAATACATTAAATACTTCACTAACAATGTTTATTAATAGATAAACAATAGTAGACATCAAGTTCTGTTTTAACTCAATCATTATCATTAAATAAATGCATCAGTTAAGATAATAAACAAAAAAATAGAATTAGAATTAGTGAGGCATTATGAAAAACATGCATCTCTTCAGGGAGAGTATATATAATAGGGAATATTAATAACCAAGCCATACACAGAAAATGTTAATAAATGAAACATATTTGACTAAAGCATAAAAATAGTATGTTAAGAAAAATGACCACAGATGTCATTCTGTTTGGTGTAAACAAATTTTGTATGAGCATCCTAAAGGCAGGTAAGTACATATATCAAATATAATTTTTGTGAACATTACTGGCATTTAATTCAACATTTAAAATTGTAATATATATTTTAACTTAAGTGGTTTTTTTAGAAAGAATAATCAAACTTCAATATGAGCCAGAATTGATTGATATTCTGGAGATAATTTAATCATCCAAAAAAGTAGTTTTTAAAAATAATACTGTTTTACAAACGATCACCACACAGTAAAATGCCCAGTGTTTATTCAACTTTTAACCAATAACACAATTTAACACAGATAACAAGTGAGCTGAATTAACACGGGACATTTTACTGTGTATGCTTTTAAGAAATGCCTTATTCATGAGCTATGAATATATACTATGTTTCAGTTCTACTCAATGTGTTATTTTATACTGATACTTATTACGTTTTGGTGCTTACTCTTACCTGCCAGGGCTGGAGGTTGGTGACATCTGGACACCCCCCATTTTCAAAGGGGCCATCTCCTGGTTGGCAGGACAGCATGTTGTGAATGGCATGTGCGATGGTATACACAGCCTTGTACACACTGTAAGTGGTTCTCAGCTGGGAGAGGTCAGTATAAATACTTTCAACATTTTCCAAGCTCTCAGACCCTGTGCATTGAGGCCTGGCTGATAGAGATGGTGTGGAATTGTTTCTAAAAGAGCAACCGAACATCATCTCCCAGAATTCCTGCTTGAAGGGGTCAGAGGACAAATCCGTGGGCTTTAAAGTAATAATCTCGAAGATTTTCATTAAAATAAATGTCTGTCAATTCACTATCTATCGCCGAATTAGGTAACACAATGGTGATTGAGCCTATTATTATATTAATTTATATTACTATTATTATTATAATTTATGATTAAAGAACTGGGTGTCTGTGGCGACATTCCCAGGAAAAAATCACAAGCGGCGCATAGTTAGTGACGCGTTTTCCATCACCCATGAGTGGTTGGTCTGCCAGAGAGGATAGGCGGAGCTAAGGCAACAGGCTCGCTCTTTAACTGTGTGAGCGGTGTACTGTTTTTTCCGGTGTCTGCTAGCGTTACAATAACAGAGAAAATGGGGGGGGGGGGGTTATGGAACCCTAAAAAGTTTTTGGGAAACATGAGGTCATATTATTTGTTGATGTAGATTTCGTATTACATTTGATTACAATGTAACTTTACTAAATTACATATCTATTTGCACAGTTAACGCTACCTTGCAATGCTACCTTGTTGCAACGTTGCAATGTAGCTAACTGAAGGCCAGTTCAGATCAATGATTCCCAACGAGACTGGATGGAACTTGCAAAATTCCAAGACGTCTGATTGTAAACGTTCTAAAACTGCACTTGGCGATTTGGCAAGGTGGGTCTTTTGAGACTCCAGGCAACGGCTTCAGATGCTCTGCAACTAACCAGTTCACACCGCTGCAATTTTCTCTGCAACATTCTAAAACCGTTTTGTCTCGTTGCGAATCATTGATCTGAACTGGTCTTAACGTTACCGTTATTTACATTGCCATCAAGTTCATCAATATATTAAAATGATTGGAATAAAGCCAGGGTATAGGTGGAGCAGAGCCGGGTCTGATTTCTGTGTAAAGATGTCAAGCCAGAGAAAACTAAATAAAAGAATACGGCAGTATAGATCAGCGTTGTTATTATTTTATTACGCTTCCTCATAAGTTCCTTCAGCCTTGATGCCCTTTTTTGATTAAATCTCCTTTGTTTTTGTTTTATTCTTCTTGTTCTGATTGCTAATTTAACACCCAGCTCAGCAAACAGTTTAGCTAGCAAAACCAGAAACACCAGGGGTAACATTTTGCAAGGCAGTTGTTTCAAAAATATCACACAACAATCATTCGCGAAAAAGACTGTTTATTGTGCGCGAGATACATAATTGCACGAGCCACAGCGAATCCCGCAAATTCTTCTCTGCAGTGTAAAGATGTTCATACAGGGCAAAAGGTGGATAAAGAACGTTTGTGGAAATTGATCATCACTAATTCTACCCCAGGTCTGCTACAGCATTTTAACCCGGCTCGGCAGTGTAAAGACAGCTTAAGTTAGCCTAATGTTAGACAATGAATGAGTATGTACATAACGTTACTTTTATAACAACCATTTTTTATTCAGTAAATAGTAAGTGTCACGTCACACAGGCGACACTGGTTGGATCCGGTTGGATCTATGGGAAGTGAGGTCCAAAAACACACCTGCAATTACTGCTTCTCGCCATTGGTACCGCCAAAGAGAACGAAACGGAAATCTTCGAGATTGTAACTTTAACTTGGTGGGAAAAGACCTGAGACCCTGAATGTTTCCCTTGCGCAAAGCAAATCCTATAGTGCCACCCAGTGAGGGCAGGTTTTGAGCAAAGCAATGGCGATGGTGGTACTCCATGACTCTGAGGCGATCCACTGCTTGTTGGTGATGTTCTGTCTCACCACTTCCCTCAGCAGAGCATACATGTCTGAGGAAATGGCAAAAGTGACAATGACTTTGGCTGTGGAATGCCTGAGTGTTTCCATGATGCGTAGCATACTCCTCTCCAAGTTGACTTTGGGGATGACCTCAGAAAAGGCCACACACACCTCAGAGTTCTGCAGCTCCTCCAGCAGATGCTGGATCCCAGACATGCCGTAGTCCTCGTCTCCCACTACCACCCCCACCCAGGTCCAGCCAAAGAGGCGTAGCATGTGTGCCATGGCCCTGGCCTGAAAGGCATCGCTGGGCACAGTGCGGAAGAATGTTGGATACTTTTGGCGGTCTCCAAGGCAAGCGCATATTGCAGAGTAGCTCACCTGGGGAAGCACAAAGATCACACACCAGCTAAATGTCAGCTAAATGCTGCTCCTGACACATCCAGTTAATTTCCAGAAAACATTCAAAAGAAACAAACACAGCATCATACAATGTCAATGAAAATACAAGAGAACATTTTGAAAATGGGTCTATCCTATATTCTTTCTGAGCACATTTGGGGATTAGGAGGGATAGGAGTCATAATGAGTTTCTTTAATGATCACTGATTTGCTGCTGCTTTTCCATTGCGCACCATGGGGATGTTGAAGACTCCCACTGTGTGAGCGATCACAATAGATCCTGAAGAGCGGGCATCACCAACGATGACAGGCACCCTGGGAGTGCGGCCGCACTTGGCACTCGTAACGACAGAGTCCTTCCCGGTTACCAGCCCCAGTGCAGCAGTTAATGTTGTTCTCTCTGCGAAACAGGTGTCAGCCAGGGCATACCCCAGAGTGAGACTGGGCAGCAGCTGGGGGCTTCTGTTTATCCCTTCCACTGCAAAGATCATAGTCTGCAGCCAAAGGTATGGGGTAGATAGAAACCTGAAAGAGAGAGAGAGAGAGAGAGAGAAAGAGAGAGACAGAGAGACACAGAGAGATAGAGAGACAGAGAAAGCGATGGGAAGGAGGTAAAGACCAAGCTAGAAAGCTAGAACTTGTAGATGCTAGCATATATCAACTAATAAATTCATATAGAAGATCTGTGAATGTACTGCACACACACATACACAGACACACACATAAGCATGGACTGTACACAAATAAAGTATTTACAGGTATATCTAGGCAGATATTCACAGAAATAGATAACCATTCGCATATATTGACACAGGTTAATTTCCAGCTTAAGAGTTATGCGCTCACCTCTGACACCGCAAAGGTGTTACTCCTTGTGTGAAGTCCAGGTTTGGCTCAGGTGGTTGTAAATGAACAGGGAACAGTTCTCCAATGATCACGTCACCCTCCTTATACAAATTCTGAGACATGAAAGTCTCCAGAAACCTGCAAGAGGGTGCTGCCATCCCACACACAGCTCCAAGGACCAATGACATGATGAGGGAGCGGGTTCTGAGGTCTCCCACTGAAGACGAGGGAGGCTTCCTTATGTTGGGCTTCCTTACGTTTCTGCACTGCACAAAAACAAAGTGTCAGTGCAGTAATTGTTTAAACGCTGATGGAACCCAGTTAATGGTTGGGGCCTCAACCCAAAGGGAGAGAACTAAACCACCCTGTTCTTTATCTGGAGGTAATCATTTCAGAAGACCCTGGAGTCTGGTAATGTCACTCCCTCTCTAATGTGCTCTGAGTGCTGTTTGTCTTCAACATGTTTTTCCACAGCAGACCCCTCACCTCTCCACTGCTTTCCCTTACAGAATTGCCCTATTTAGTGTTTGAGTCACAAACAACATGGTGCAGTCCAGTTACTGGAAGAGGGATGTGACAAGAATAAACCCAGGAAATTGAGTGTCACAGACACATTACCTATTCAGTATGTGTTTTTCACTGAAGGTACGCAGTTGAAGGCACAATGTGTATGTGAGTGTGTGTGTTTGTGTGTGTTTGTGTGAATGTCTGTACAAGAATGAAGATCCAAGATATGTTGCTAGCAGTGGTGATTTAATATGAGGGGCCATGTAAGCCATAATTCATATTTACATCTCATGCACAAATGGCACAGTCATGTACACTATTTTGCCTCACACACACACACTCACATACACAAAAGTTGCTTTCATGTACTTACATACATGTACTTACATATCTTACATACACAATTTTACCTCACACACCAAAGTAATGCTCATATACACTAATGTACCTCTCACTGACACAAAAGTCACTCATACACTACATTTACAAAAGTATGTGGATACCCCCTCTAATTAGTGGTTTTGCCAATTTCAGCCACTGATAACAGGTGCATAAAGTACATCAAGTATACAGCCATGCAATCTCCAGTGACAAACAGTGGCAGTAGAATTGGTTGTATTGAAGAGCTCAGTGACTTCCAGAGGATGCCACCTTTCCAGCAGTTCAGTTTGTCAAGTGCTGTTATTGTGAAGTGGAAATGTACAGGAGCAACAACAGCTCCAGCCACAAAGTGGTAGGCCACACAAGCACACAGAACAGGACCGCTGACTGCAGAAGAGCGTAGTGCATAAAAATCATCTGCCCTCGGTTCCAACATTCACTAAAAAGTGCCAAACTACCTGTGGAAACAACATCAACCGTTCATAAAGAGCTTCATGAAATTGGTTTCTATGGCCATATATCGTATTTCCTGAGTGGAAAGGGAGGGGGGGGGTGGGCTGGGTGAGGTGGAGGAATTCTGGAATTCTAGTGCCCCAATTGTAGTGCTTTACACTCTTGCCTGCAGGTCCCTCTCTCCCTGCCTGCTGCACAGAGCAGAAAAAGACTCTCAGTAGTGCTACTAAACCTGAAGGTTAATGAGTCATTAAGGGTTGCTTTGTGTAATAAGTGGTGCTCATGTTTGGGAACAGCTCATTAAGGCAGTGTGTGGCTGCTGTAGAGACAGCCAGTAGAGCGCTGCTGCTTCACACCGCTGAGGGACTCATCTCCCCTAATGCTGCACTGAGACTGCACCTGCACCTCCCTGGGACCCCACAGAGAGCTCAGAAAGTTATAGTGTGCATATCTACCGCTTCAGTTTTTATAAATAGAGGGATAAATTATTGCAAATGTAATGTACATTTAATAACCACACATTGTGATCTGCAACAATATTGTTATCACAGTGATGATGGAGTACAATGTTTTTATGTTCTGAATCCAGCAGTTTGAACAGTTAACACCTCTGTTTAACGTCAAACACTCTGAATACCAAACACAAGTGGATCAACAGTTAAAACATCTCACTTATCCAACATAATGTATATTTATTTGATTTAATTTTGTAATTATTATTAAAGATATTAAATGATTAAATTACTATTAAAGATATGTGTTAATAGGCAGAGCAATCTGGATCAGCCATTGTCAAAATGTACAATTCATAACCAGATTACTAATAATAAATTTAAGTTACAACAATATGCAACGTATAATCAAAAAACAAAGATATGCTACCTTAAACAACACATGTTACAGACATGGACAGGTTCAGTTAAAAAAGAAAGGAATGAATAAAAATATCAAACCACAGCCTGTTCCTAAAGTCCCAAGGAAACCAAGATCAGAGCTCAAAAGACACCCAAATATTCCAAAAAGGCAGGTGAAAATATAAAAATTCCAGATGAGCTCTAAGACAAAAATGTCAAACCCTGCACACACCAAACACCAATAAGCCCAAGGCCCAGATGCAAAGTTCAGATTCCTGGGGCGACATAGTTTAGGAGGTAAGAGCGGTTGTCTGGCAGTCGGAGGGTTGCCGGTTTGATCCCCGCCCTGGGCGTGTCGAAGTGTCCCTGAGCAAGACACCTAACCGCTAACTGCTCTGGTGAAGGAGAGGCATCAACTGTAAAGCGCTTTGGATAAAAGCACTATATAAATGCAGTCCATTTACCATTTACCATTTACTCTGATGCCAACAGCAGATACCCCCGAATATCGACCACAACAGATTTGAACTGGCTGATATTCAGCACCCAAAAAACTCTCTTAAGCTGCTTTTCCACCACATGGTACCGGCTCAACTCGACTCGACTCTACTCGCATTTGGTACCAGGTACTGTCTTTTCCACTGCAGATAGTACCCGTCAATGTAGCTGGTCGTCATTAGCAATGCCGCATGAAACGCGTTGCTCTGACCAATCAGTGGTCTGTAGTGTTTTCACGTCACCATTTAGTTATCGCCTCAGCTCGCTTTGGAACCTCCATGGAGGTGATACCAAAAAATACCAGGTACCAGGTACTATTCA
Organism: Anguilla rostrata; assembly: GCF_018555375.3. NCBI lineage: Eukaryota > Metazoa > Chordata > Actinopteri > Anguilliformes > Anguillidae > Anguilla > Anguilla rostrata. The sequence continues at coordinate 17,760,995 of NC_057944.1, forward strand.
CAACTTTTGCCCGATGGAAAACCAAAAAAGTTGAATAGAGTTGAGTCGAGTTCAGCCGGTACCATGCGGTGGAAAAGCGACTTTTGTAAAGAAAAGTTTGCATTTTTAAAAGTTTCTACGAGGGAGGGGGAACAATTGAGAGACAGAGGGGCAACATGGCTGTGCTACTTGCCTGAGGTGTGGAATAGCACCACCTTGGTTTCTGCTTGAAATTGAAACTGCTCTGAAAAATGTAGATTGCAGTTAGCAGGCATCAACAACAATTTTCTATGTAGACATTAAAATTTTCGATCAAATGTCAATTATATGTCACAGACTGCATTCAAACTTAAAAGGAAGATGAGCTCTTTAAGGGCATTCTTTAGTCAGCTGGGTCTCTGTGTCCATAGTTTAGGTATCCTATGTCTCTTTCGGAAGGTGATAAAGTCCTAATACTTTCAAAGGAGAGAAAAGTCAAAATCAAATCATCAAATCAAATTTTATTTATATAGCGTATTTTACAACAGTTGTCACAATACGCTTTACAGACAGCCCTAGCCTAAACCCCCACAGGAGCAAGCCTAAGGCAACAGTGGCAAGGAAAAACTCCCTGTGGCAGATGGGGAGAAACCTTGGAAGGAACCAGGCTCAAGGGGGAAACCCATCCTCCTCTGGTCGGCTCAGGGTGCCGACTGGTGACCAGCATGTCAGCCAGTTTATGCAGAAGATATGATAAGTGATGTGGCTCAGATGATGGGTGGGGCCAGGTGGCGGTGATGGGGAACAGCAGGTGGCGGCAGATGTGGGCAGGGTGGAGGCAATGACGAAGGAGGGGCTGGACCGCAGAGGTGGGGGAGACCAGACGACTCTCGAAGCACTCTCGAGGGTTGGGGCAAGAGCCCCGCCGGCAGCGTGGGGAAGAGGGTGGAAACAGCAGTTAGGGGATTTGCAATATACCAGACAGTGAGTAAGTGCCAGTGCTATGTATTGTGGGACGCCGCCAGGAGTAGAATATGGCTGCATATCTACTAGGACAGGGATGGAGAGCCCATGCAGTCATGAGGGGTAGACAACCATACCCGCCTATCAAGAGCCAGCCCATGTAAAGTCGGGTCACAGCTGATTGACAGGTGACAGTAAGGAAAGGATTGCCACCTAGAAAGCTCTATGGCTACAGGCTTCTCGCACCCTGTCTCCAGACTATAACTGATTGTAAGCTTGAGCATAGAGGTGCGTTTTTAATCTAGATTTAAATATTGAGACTGTGTCTGACTCCTTTATAAATAATGGAAGCTGGTTCCACAGTAGTGGGGCCCTGTAGGAGAAAGCCCTACCACCTTTTAGGTTCTTGGAAATTCTTGGGACTACCAAGTAGCCTGCGTCTTGAGATCGGAGTGACCTTGTGGGCTTATAAGGTAGGAGCAGGTTCGATATGTACACAGGTGCACGTCCATGCAGAGCTTTAAAAGTCAGGAGCAAAACCTTGAAGTCTATCCTATACTTAATGGGTAGCCAGTGAAGCGACGCTAGTACTGGTGTAATGTGCTCATACTTCTTAGTTCTGCTCAGGATACGAGCAGCTGCATTCTGCACAAGCTGGAGACTCTTTAACGAGTTATTAGGGCAGCCAGAAAGCAGGGCGTTACAGTAGTCTAACCTAGACGTAACAAATGCATGGATCAATTTTTCAGCATCCTCGACTGACAGGAAATGTCTAATTTTAGCTATGTTGCGCAGCTGAAAGAAGGCAATTCTGGATGTGTTTTTTATATGGGTGTCAAAAGATAGATCAGGATCAATGGTGACACCAAGGTCTTTAACGACCATATTAGGTTCAGCCAAACAACCATCACAGTTTAAGGTGAGAGTAGACAATTTCTCCCTTAATATTTTGGGACCTAAAACCAACATTTCAGTCTTGTCTGAATTTAGGAGCAGAAAATTTGAAAGCATCCAAACCTTAATATCTACAATACAGGCCTCTAACCGTGAAAGCGGCAGTGCTTCGCCAGGTTTCATTGAAATATAAATCTGGGTATCGTCCGCATAACAGTGGAACTCTACGCCATGTCCCCGGATAATATTGCCAAGTGGTAGCATATATAGCGAGAAGAGTACTGGTCCTAGTACTGATCCTTGTGGAATACCGTATTTCATTATTGAGGAGCTGGACTCATCTTCTTTTAATTTGACAAACTGTTTCCTGTCACAGAGGTATGAACCAAACCATGCAAGTGCCTGTCCATGAAGTCCAACACAGGCCTGGAGTCTGTCCAGGAGTATTCCATGGTCAATTGTATCAAAAGTCTCCAAGACACCCCAGCTTTGTTTGCATTTAAAAAACCTCCAGCATGGCGTTAACTGCCAAAGACATTCCTTTCCACGCCAGTGGGAAAAAAACAGACAGAGCCTGTTTCTCAAGGTGGTAATCTAAAAACTAGACATCCCACAATATCAATCATTATATTTATAATTTATAGACATTCTCATTTAATTAAGGGAACAACAACATTTAAAAGGTAAAAAGGAGGGAGAAAATGTTGTATTGTGATACACAAAGTCTTTAAAATGTAATTTGTGGTACAGGGCTCTATTTAAAAAATCATGGTGCTTGGTCTAAAGCCAACATGCAAATTGCAAATATAACTGCTGATTTAGCAAGACTTTGAAAGGACAGTTTTACCTCTGAGGAAAAGACCAGCGCATGTGCAAATCCATTAAAATTATCAGAATTAATTGTGCAATGTGGTGCAAATTTGTTTTTGTTTCTGATTTTTTTTAAGGTATATTTTTCTTAATTAGACTTAGTTGTCTTGTTGTTCAGTAATGAAGTAATAGTGTATTTTTATTTCATTTCAGTTTTCAGGTTTCTTTTTTTCATTTTTTTTTTCAAATACTGCCCAGTGAGCATGTACCCGAATATAGACATGTCAGAGAGAATGTCAGAGAGTGTGCAAATAAATAGGAACTCTGGGCAGGTCTTGTCCAATGGTTTTATTATACTAAGTTTATTATACTATCTCCTTTTGTATGTGAAAAGGAGTCAACTTAAGATCCCCATCAACAGCTGATTTGAAAAGTGGAAGGACAGAGCCACCTGATGGAGTAAGAGGGGAAGCGACAGACGCAGCAGGCACACAAAGAGACATGGGGGGGGGGGGGGGGGGGCTGGAAGGGGGTGGAGCCAGAGCCTGAAGCTGAGAAGCAGGGACGGAAGATGAAACACACAGGCGCATACATACACACACACACACAACCACAACCAACAACCACTGAGATAAATAATAATAATAATAATAAACAACAACAACAACAACAACAATAATAATAATAATAATAATAATAAATAATGTTTGAGGATATAACAATATGCCTTAATTTATAGTACGTGGGTACACTGACTTGTGGTGCTAAGCACTGTATTATGATGATAGTACCTAATCATGACAAACACTAATGTATGAGGTTAAGTGAATGTAATGTAAATTAATGTGTCATAATTCTTCATTGAACCTTGTACAGGTCTCCATACTTAAGATTAAACACCACATTTCTTGCGTCTGCTGAATAATTAAATGAAACATATTTAAATCATGTGCCTTACACCTACATATTGAACTACGTCATTTGTTTAATATGCAAATGATTGGCTTACATGATATCCTTTCCTGGGAGAAAAATGTTTGGAAATGTCACTTTTTACCTTAAAATAATTTGAAGGAAATGATAAAGAATGCTACACACTGTTGGGGGGAATGGCATTCAGACCAAAGAAACAAAGCTGATGAGCTTCAAAGTTAATTTGTGTTCAAGATTTTAATTCTTTTTACTTTATCAACATCTGTGAGATATCAATAAGCAATGATAATGACACCTCACAGTTGTGTTGAAATCATTTCCGCTTCTGTCTTCCAACTGTTAAATCCTGTAATAAATTTCCAAGATTAAATAAAACAAAAAAAACATTTGTTTTTACTTTTGCATGTGGCCATTTTCCATAATCATACCTAGAGATTCACATTCACAATTCAATATTATACATGGGTGTCAAGTATTTGGGGGTTACAGTGTTTGCTGGTTTTCAGTGTTTATTAGCACCAGCAATTCATTTAAGTCAGCAATTGATAAAGAATCTGCAAACTTGGTTTCAAGGCCTGAGTTCATTGAAAGGAAACTGCAGATGCAGGCACTGCGGCCCTCCAGAACCTGGGTTTGACACCCTTTATCTAATGTACTATTTGGGTTCCCCTCATTTAGAATGAACACTGATCTGAAGAAAATAGAAAACAATTGTGAGATATGCAAACCAAAAGATTTTTCTGGTGACATCACCAGTTAACACTATGTCAGGCAAAAAAATAACTGGCCCAGGAGCCCCATGGTGTCTTGTTTATGAACGTGAGCTCAGCTACACCACCTGTGGGACATATGTTATTTTGGACTAGCCAGAAGTGACATTTTAATTAACAGCAGCCCATCGAACGCGGTGGGAGGGAAGGGTGGTGAAGTGGGAGTACTGCCCCAGAAATCCCAATTTACTTGTGACCTGGGGGGAATGGGCTCAGGTGTAGTGGAGCCAATTTGGCATGTGAAGACAGGTAACTGTTTCTCTCTTAAGTAATGACTTCTGTGCAATGGGTGTGCAGGAGACGTAACCTCAGCTGTGATGTTGCATCATAATTAATCTACTAGACAGGGAGTGGTTAGCCCTGTTGTGAGGCAGGGGCAGCTATTCAGTGATTAAAGTAACATTGTACAGATGCAGCCTGCAGCACCTCTGTCTCTTAGCTCCCATTTCAGAAACACAACATATTATTTTTGAAGGAGAAAAATAGATTTTATGCATTTATAACAGGTCCTTCACTGCTGTTCCATCTAAATTATATCAAAACACATCCATCATGATTGAGGTATATTATGGGGAAGTAAGTCTTTGGTAATACAGACATATTCCTGTCTTTCCCCTAGCCACTCTCTTACAGCTATGGTTTCTGGCAGTGAATGCTAAATAAATGTAATGTAATGTAATGTAATAGGGATAAATAAACCAATTATAAACCACTTATAAACATTGCAAAAGAGATTATTATAATAAACTTTCAGTGCAAAAATCTCAACCCCAGGCTAAACATTAGCTCCTTTTGCATGCAAGATCCTCTCCTGTAAATTTGTACTCAGTGTAATTTCTCACAAAAAATATGAATGGTTTGTGCAAATGCTAGTACTAAGGGACTGAGGAGGATCTCGTCCAAAAGCACTTATCTGATTATGGGCAGACAAATGTTTGAGAATATAGGTGTAAAAATCTGTATCTATATTGTACATTTGCAATAGAGCAAATAATAATAGATGGAACCACAGACTTCAGGGTACAGTGTTTCAGACAGAATATCCTCAGAAAACACATGCCTCTTGATGCTGTTTTAGCTTTGCACCACACGAGGGCTTCACAGTTTACATTGCAATCATTTGAGAGAAGCTTTTATCCTAAGTGCATTTCATATGGTAAGCAAACATTACTATCAAGGTACCGCTTTCAAGGTGCGTGCCTCAATACCTGTGATACAAAGGAAGAGAGGTATTGTTTTTTTTTTTTGTTTTTTTTTAAACAGAAAGATTGAGTTTAAGTACAAAAATGGTGGGCTTTATACGTTTGTGGCAAACAGCCTATGATTCTGCCTTTGTGACTGCTGAAGGCTAACTTAAACCAAGATGAAGATCACAGTTCATTATAGTTTAGATTGTGCGGTATATTTCATGACTTGTGATATTACAAAATAATCTGTGGTGGCAAATATGAAAAATGACCCCATTTCTATGTCAACCCTGTTCTGGAGACCTACTGTAGGTTTTCATTACAACCCTAATTTGGCACACTTGATTCTAATTAGCAGCTCAATGAGATATCTAGCTGCTGAATGAGTTGTGCTTTGTTAGCATTGTGGTGAAAACCCACAGGATGGTGGGCAGCCCTGATTTAACAGATATGGCCATAGTTTCGCTTGTCATATTTGCTTCTGAGAAATTATTAGAAAATTAAAAAACCAAACCACACACTCAAAGAGCCAAAAACATTTGGTTGCAGCCAGAAATCATAACTTATTGTCATAATATTCATTTACTATGCTGATTTCCTTCATGGCAAAATAAATAACATGAAGAATTTAAGGCCTGCCTCTCCTGAGCAAAATAAATTGCACTAAATAGCCAGCAGAGGGCAGTGTCCTCCAATACTCAGAGATGGAGTCTCTGACAGACAGCATTTCATGTCTTTGTCGTAGTCAGATGGACACAGAGTGAACACTTTTCAGCCATTTAATATCATATCTATAAATAAACACTTTCCAACTGTACGTAGTAAACATTATTTATGATTCAGTGGTCCTTTCCTAAAATGTACTGCATATGTTTTATATGTTAGTGCATTTTATTACATTCATTTGGCAAATGCTTTTATCCAAAGCAACGTAAAATGAGTGCATACGTAGTATCATAACATGCACACCATTTATAATCACAAATATAGCTTAGGTAACACAAAATGTTTTATGTCAAAGTATGCGCTCAATGCATTCAATCAACATGTTTGTCTTACAACATCATATGCTGTGAGAAAACCAGACAAATATAATGACAAAGAAATAAAGGAAGCTCAAGAGCAGGGCTGGGTGTGTGTGACAAGGGGGTTGGAGGAGAGTGGAGGCTCTTATCTCTGGTGAACGTTATACTGGCAGAGGGGGATGTGGGTTCAGTGATTTGAGGATGAAAGTAGGGTGGGACAGAGTTGGGGGGCTCGGAGTCTGTAGGGACAGCCCGTTTCAGTGTATTTCTGTTTTGTAAATAAAGCTCCTGGGCACCATGGCAAAGCACTCGCCCGGAACAGAGTCTGATTGACAGCCCTGCAACTCCTAGTCACAACACAAAGACACAAACAGCCCTTTAATTAATTTTGAAAAGCCCATGTTAATATTATTCAGGGGTATTAGACACCTTCTGGTTCCCGGTTCTTAAAAACAATAACAACAAGAAAACAAAGAAATTCACGGTTCAGTTGGTTGTTAGTTCAAGAACAATGACATAATTATTTATTTTCGTTCACTTTCAAAAGTATGATCTCAAACCTGTGCCCAGGTGTTCACAGACCTACATTACCGACTGAGTGATTATGATTACTGTATTAAAATAAAAATGGAATTCAATGCTTAAACTGAGTCGTGTCAGTATGAGGAGTCTGACCAAACATGGATGTCAAGAATCTCCGACCATTAAACAATGTAAACAGAGAAAAGTGAGAAAATTGATTTCAAAAGGCCTCAAGTCACTCATTTTCATAGTGTGGATGCACCGTCATGAATGCTGTGTTTCCTCTGATATGCGTACCTCTGATATGCGGGTGTGTGGTTCCTACTGAGACTAAGGTAGAAACTGTCTCCATGCACAACCCTATTGTGGCCAGGGACAGAAAACACTCCAGTTTGACTTATAATGTACACACAGACTGGGTGAGTGTTTGGGTCAATGCAGCTCACATTCCTGTTGCTGCCATGGCTCTGCTCGTGCTGCTGGCTCTACCCTGGCCCATATCCCCCAGCCCTCCCCACCCTGCCCCTTCCCTGCAGGGCGAATTTGACCAGGCTGATGGAGACTTCATCGTCGGAGGAAGTTTTTCACTGCACTACAGAGCGGAGCTGCCGGATCAAAACAGCACTCCTGAAAAGGCTGCTGCAGATTGTCGCAGGTGAGTCTGGTAACCCGACACAGGGGGCGGCTGTGGTGGGATGGATTGTGGGGCTGTCACAGCCACTCTTTTAGGTTTTAAAAAATCTCTCCTTTTGAGGTCAACTGCATCTGTTCAGCCTTATGTCAATCAAAATGACAACCTATAGTTGTTTATATTGTTCTGTACTGGGCCTTAAATCAATCACTTTCTTTTCCCAGCAAGAGTGGGCCGCCTCTTTTCTCCACTTGAAAGGGAAGATTTATTTGCAAAACCTGCTCCAGGCATTCTTAGCTCACCTGCTAAAGGCAGTGTCAGTTTTCCACAGACAAGGTCTAGAGAGCAGTTTGAGCACTGAGGAGGCAGAAAGCTCATTAGAGAGCAGGTTATTCACCCCCTCCCCCACCACACACAAAGGACGCTGGCTGCTAATTAGTTAGCTCAGTAATTAGGGCCTCTGCCTGAGATCACTGCCTGCAGGAGATCTGGATCTGAGGTGAAAGGAAGTGGCATGTATACACAAACACAGCTTCCTAATGCCAGACTTCAGAACAAAAGCCTCCCAATCTAAAATGTCTCTCTCATATCCTCCTGAGACCTGGCAGAAAAAAAGTTTGAATATTTTCATTTTTTAATATAAGTATCATAGATGAGAAAAACATGTTGGGTGAAAATATTTCAAAAGTATTGTATATTTTATTTTATTGAATGCCCCTTGTAGTGTAGGTTTCTGCAAAGTAGCACATATTTTTCTTGAGATTAAGACACAAAACTCATGTCCCCTACAGAGGACAAGAATTAATTACCAGGTCTTAGGCAAGGACATCTCTGTAACACTGTATATGAGATCTTCAGTGCTTTTGTTTAACGGTGTATTGGGCAGCATTTGATTTTCTGCTTGGTTTGATTGTTTGCAGGCTGGACGCTAGGTGTTCCCCCTGGGTTCTCATGTGCCCAGTCATCAATGCCACCCTGTGCCACATGACTTGCGTCCCTGCAACCCAGAGGATCGACCCTGCGACTGCTGAGCAGGACCTCATTGCAGAAAGTCTGCTTATCACACTGATTCTCTACCACACACAGATGGCTAAACTTGTGTTCAAACAGGCAAGTTATTATTATCTATGCACTCTCCAGTTTTCAGTAAAGTATAAGTAAATTTGACATTTGGGAACACCATAATCCATAGAAAAAAGATAACAATTTACTATTTACAATAACGTTTTTAAAAAATTCTAATGAAAATAATTAAAATAGGAAAATCTCAACTGCAGGTATAATACATACACAGAAACATATTCACAGAAATACTGAAATGCCACAACTACAGGGCTAACAAAAAAAATATATATATTTCAGCCAGATAAATGATTTCATTTTTTCTTTACAGATTATATAATAAGCATGGCCTGCAAGAATGCCTGAGAAGTCCTCGATCTTAATTCATCATTCTGTTCAGTGTGGATCCCCTTTGAATCTTCCTATGTGACCACCATGTGAAAGTTCATTGGTGCTGTGGAGGTTTTCATAGGTCTGCCATTTAGTTTTGACTCTAGTTGTTGTCTTGGCTTATTTAGAAATATTATACTGTTTTAATGATGGCACTGAATATTACTAAATGTTTGCTTACACTCAGGATAGGCAATGTTCATATAGCTTATACATAATGGTTAAATGTAGATTTATGATTTCAGATGCTGGATTTACAACAGAAATGTACTTGTAAAATTATCTGCTTTAACAGTTTGCAATGTAGACATAAATCTCAAAATAAATATTTAACCATTATTTCTGGGTCCATCAAAGACCAACCATTTACATGTTTTTTGTTTAAAAAAAAAAACAGAAATCAGGCAACATCAGCACAAAAGAGCAAGTCAAAAATATATATTTTTTAACAAAAGCTTTTGGTTGACAAAATATCTTTTGGAACCATTACCATGCCTGCACAGTGAAATTTCCAGTGTTAATTCAACTTCAACTAACAGTTCATATGAGTGGCCATAGTGGACTCTGTGAGTAAACTCTGTGAGACTTGATTTTGAATGCCCAAACGCATCTGTGAGCTCAACCTGTTAACACAACTTTCCCCACCAATTGTGGACGCTCCTTCAAAGTGCTATTAGACGTTACTTCTTTTCAGTCTAGTCGACCAGTCCAGTCCGCAGGTACTCAAGGTGCTTGCATACAATCAGCTGAGCACAACTGAAGCCTTTCATTCCCTAGGTAATGCTATGACCACTTATAATATGTTATAACAAATGAGCAAAATGCCTAGATGAGCACATTGGGTATTCATCAATACATCTGCAGAGCCATAAAGTATGTACTGACCATAGACCGTATAAAAATATGTGCTTCATGACGTCACCCACTGATTTGCTATGGTTAGTGCTCACTGGCGCATGAAGCCCAAACTAGGGCGCAGCCACATTTCCCGTTGCAACCAATGCAAGCGCAGTGGAGCGAAAGAGTGGAGTCCAGGACTACAGGAAAATCCACCCCGACTACCTTACATGGTAATTAGACACGCCCACGTCTGGACAACAAGCGTGGCCTTGCAACCACAGAACCATACTGTCATTACATTTCAAAAAAATTGTGCAAGATAAGTTTAGTGTTAAGATATTAAATAGAAAAATATATAAAATAGATCACTAGCTAACTAGCTTACTAGCTAGCTACTTATATAGACAGATAGATAACAGAACTCTAGATAGCTAGACAGATATATCACGAGATAACTAGCTAGCAAGTTAGCTAGATAGACAGATAGATCGATAGCAAGACAGTAAGCTTGCTCCCCCTAGCTAAGTAAATCCCCCTAGCTTGTCTTCTTAAAGAAGCTTCAAAACTGCTTACAAATCTCATTTCACCAACAACATATACAAATTATAAAATATGAGACTTTATGAGAATCAACTGAAACCCCGTAATGGTCAGAAATCGCGTTTTGACATAGAACCTTGTTTATCTGAAAATGTCTCAAATGCATGAACTGAAAGAACTGGGGAGAGGAATTCTTAGAATAGCGGTTAGTGCAGTTGAACGCAGCACACAACATTTTTGAACCTTGGATTTTTAAATGGTGAGATGTGTGTGGCTAACTAATCGGAATAAAACGTCACAGCATCACACCTGCCGCTGAAGCAGTCTGCTTGGCTGCGAGGATGGGGAAATCCTTATATGGTCATATGGTAGTAGGACAAGCCATATTGCACGCACTGAAATTAACCCAGATTTGGGAATTTTGGCAGAATTATTTTAAAAAATCAGACCCAGGGGAGACATTACAAGGGATGGGATTAACTAGTTAAACCATCATTTCTTGTGTAAAAAATGTATTGATTTTATATTTACTCAGAAAAAAAATTGGCCTCTTTTTAGGCTTTCCCCATTGACTTAACATTGGGTGGTCGGAGTTTCAAGTTTTTTTTGCAACCAGGCATTGCAGTTCACGCAGTAGCCACTGGGGTAAAAGGCTTCACTAATAGAGGCGAGTTATTGCCCCTTTTTACTGAACCACTCGTTGCCAGTCTTCATATTCATGCAGTATGGGTTTTTCATGAAAGCACCCATTTAATGGGATTCACAAAGACAGTATCTATATTATCAATATTATATATATACAATATTATATCTACAATATTATAATGAATAATATCAGTATTGCTATACATATCTCTATCGAAGATATTTGCATGAAAATGCTACAATTAAATTTGCCAAGAAATTCCCCAAGCAGTTTATCAATATATATTACCTGCATTTATGTAATGTGTAATGATATGCAAGTTGAAGTGTTACAAAGAGAAATTGTATAGGCCAAATGTAACAAGAGGTTACGAGTGTCTTGTAACAATGTGCAATATAATGAAAGGTCATGATCTACCATACAGCTATATTGTGCAAAGTAATGACAGCTATTGGGGTTGTGTTATAATATTGTAAATGAATGTCATAATATGTTGAATCCAGCAGCAATACATCCTCGTGGGACCATCTGGTGGAGATTTGCAGAAGTTAAAACATCACACCCTGTGTGCCCCAGTATAAAAAGGTCTCCATTTTCAATGACTATCATAAAGACTGTTAACCAACCCTTAACGTTTCTGCAATGCTGTTCTGTGCTGCATGGCTCATTTTCAACATTGCTTTAAGTGACCAGAAGGATCTTTGTCAAATGCTGGGGACCCCTGAATACCCCCTGCTTTCCAAGGGTGGTGATGTTACTATTGGAGGAGCTTTTTCCATACACAGCCAAATATCAGTGTCAGCACCCTCCTTCAAAAAAGACCCAGAACGTCCAGCTTGCACCAGGTATGATCCTCTTTCATCTACTTGCATGCTTTTGAAACATATTGCTTTGTATTTTTTTTTTCTAACGAACAAACTAAATCAACATTAACTTTATTTGATATAAAACTGTACATTAAATCAATTAAACAAAATGAATAGTAACATTATTACACTTATTTACAACCAATTAAATAGAAATATTAAATAAAAAAACCGTAATGTCGAGAGTATGTATGCGAATGTAGTACAAAGAGAATACAACTAGACAACTAGAAGACAAAAATGATAAAATTGATGAGATTTAAATACTATTTCAAATATAAAATGTGCAATATTTAACATAAAATTCAGAAAATTAACTGATGCATTTGTTGCAAGGACAATTAACTATATTAATTATGAGAATTAACTATGCATTCATAACAAAACTGTCACCATAACCAATTCATAAAATTTTAAAAATAAGTAAAAGGAATACCCATTGAAATTTACTGTATATTTTCCATATGTATATAAGCATATCTATGTACATGTATATGTGTTTGTATAGATATGTGCAGTGAGCTCCATAATGTTTGGGACAAAGACATATATTTTTTTCTTGATTTGGCCCTGTACTCCAAAACTTTAGATTTGTAATCAAACAGCATGATTAAACTGCACATTCACACATTTTATTTAAGGGTATTTTATACACTTTGATTTCACCATTACTGCACTTTTTATACCCCCCCCCCCCACCCATTTCAGGGCACCATAATGTTTGGAGCATATTAATTTTATGTAAATGAAAGTAGTCATGATTAGTACTTTGTTGCATATCCTGTACAATAACTGCTTAAATTATGTGACCTATAGACATCACCAGATGCTGAGTATCTTTTCTGCAGATGCACTGCAAGGCATGTACTGCAGCCATCTTTAGCTTCTGCTTGTTTCAGGGGCTAGTTGCCTTAAGTGTTTTCTTCAGCATATGAAATACATGTTCAGTTGAATTCAGATCGGGTGAATGACTTGCTGTAGGATGAAGGGACGTTGTGGGGGTGCTTTGGACCTTAGGAAGCTCCCTTTGGCCTCCACAATTTTCTGGCTCTTGGCATCACTCTCCTTCAAGTGAACCTTGGTCTCATCTATCTGCAAGTCCTTTTCCCAAGCCTCTGCAGGCACTTCTTAGCAAATTGTAAACTGGCAATTCTGTTTTTGTGGCTTACTAGTGCTTTGCATCTTGTAGTGCAGCCTTTGTAGTCTTGTTCGTGAAGCCTTCTGCAAACAGTCACTGACACATCCATGCTTGCTGAAGAGTGCTTCTAATCTGTCAGATAGGTGTTTGGTTTTCTTCATTAAAGTGAGAATTATTTTGTCATCAACTGTCTTCTTCAGCCTATAAGGCCCTTTAGGATTACTGAGCTCATCAGTGCTCCCTTTCTTCTCAATGATGTACCAAACAGTTGATTTTGGTAAGCCTAAGGACTGACCTGTAACTCTGACAGTTTTTTTCTTATTTCTCAGCCTCATAATGGCTTCCTAGACTTTCATTGGCACAACTCTGGTCCTCATGTTGACAAATGCCAATAACAGACTTCAAAGGCAATACAAAGCCTAGAATCAAGGATAGGTACTGAATGCTCCCTTATACCTGCACTAAGGAAGCAATTGAACAGACCAGACTAATCAGAAACACATTTGAGCCCATTTGTCCCAAACGTTATGGTGCCCTGAAATGGGGGTCTATGTATAAAAAGTGCTGTAATTTCTATATGGTGAAACTAAAATGTATAAATGTACCCTTTGATAAAAGCTGAGAATCTGCACTTTAACCACACATGAATCTTTTATTACATTTTTAAAAATTACAAATAATAATGGAGCCTTTTTAAGTTATTATTATTAACCAGCCTTTTCTTGTGTCTAGCCTTAACCTCAGAGAATTCCGTTTTGCTCAGACCATGATCTTTGCTATTGAAGAGATTAACAACAGCAGCAGTCTACTGCCCAACATATCCATTGGATATAAAATCTACGACAGCTGTGGATACACTCTGTCCTCCATGAGGACAGCTATGGCTCTGATGAATGGAGAGGAGGGAAAGGAGGGAAAGCTGTGTTCTGGCAGTCCTGCAGTACATGCCATTATAGGAGAATCTGAGTCCTCCACAACCATAGCCATGGCAAGGATTACTGGCCCTTTCCACATTCCAGTGGTAACATGTCTCCTCTCACACCAATAAAAAGCATGTGGGATCTGCAATAAAATGATATAATACTGAAAATGTACCTTTTTCCCTCTGCAGATCAGCCACTTTGCAACATGCGCATGCTTGAGCAACAGAAAAGAATTCCCCACATTCTTCAGAACCATTCCCAGTGACTATTACCAGAGCAGAGCACTGGCTCAGCTGGTGAAGCACTTTGGCTGGACATGGGTAGGAGCAGTGAGAAGTGACAATGACTATGGCAACAATGGGATGGCTACATTTTTGGAGGCTGCCCAATATGAGGGGGTATGTATTGAGTATTCTGAGGCTATTTCGAGAACAAATCCAAGAGAAAAGATTGCTAGGGTCGTTGAAATTATTAAAAGGTCCACTTCAAATGTACTGGTGGCCTTCCTGGCCCAGGGGGAGATGGAAGTGTTACTAGAGGAAGCTTTAACTCAGAACGTGACAGGGCTGCAGTGGGTGGGAAGTGAGTCCTGGATCACAGCCAGACAGCTAGCTTCCCAGAGAGCATCTACAGTCATAAGCAGTGCAATTGGTTTCACCATCAAAAAGTCTAAAATACCAGGCCTCCGGAACTTCTTGACAAATGTCCATCCCTCTAAAAGCCCAAGCAATGCTCTCCTGAGAGAGTTCTGGGAGGTGGCATTCGGATGCAAGTTTTCCCCTCAGTTGTCCAATACGAAGATGTGCTCAGGCTCAGAGAAACTGGCTGAGCTAAACAACCAGTACACGGATGTCTCAGAGCTCAGGATTTCCAACAATGTGTATAAGGCTGTGTATGCCGTGGCCCATTCCCTTCATAACCTACTGGCATGTGAAACCCCCGAGAATCACACATGTGCCAGGAAGGATATCGAACCTGGCCAGGTAAGGGGGCCAGAGAAGGTTGTAAGCACTGTCCAGACATTTACCAGACTATACCTTGTCATACAGTGGTAAAGAGATACCTACCTAACATCATTTCTGTATTCCAACTGATGCAGGTTGTACATTATCTTAAAGGTGTAAATTTCACGACTGGCACTGGCGATCATGTGTACTTCAACTACAATGGAGATCCAACTGCACAATATGAACTGGTCAACTGGCAGCAAAATGATGTTGGAAAGACAGAGTTTGTGACTGTGGGTTACTATGATGCATCACTTACAAGTGGACAGCAGTTTTCCATCAATCCCACCAAAATTTTGTGGGCTGGTGATCCCTTCACAGTAAGTACAAAATACAAAGAAAATACAAGAAAATTTCTATTCAATTAGACTTTATTTATAAGCCCTAGGGGAGAGAACAGAAAGGGAGATGGTTAAAGAAGTAGATGAACATGTTATTATAGTGCACAGAGAAGACTGAGTGTAATATGAAAAAGCCCCAGAGCGCTATGCTAGGGCAGCATATCTGAAAAGTGAGAAGAGCGGGGTGTACAGAACCATGAAAGTGACTCTGGACTGATAGTATCAAAACACAGGAACGCTCCGACAGTAGTATGTTCCAATCTATCCCACTGTCTCACCCCTGACCTGCACCCCCCCCCACACACACACACACATTTTTGACTACAGGACTACGACTGTTTTTCATTATAATTACTATTTTAATCCTCAGTGATCAATCAACTTTCAGTGTGAGTTATAATGCATGTGAGCTGCGCTGCCTCAGTAGTTAGTTTGCAGTGAGTACATGCACTGGGTGACTGGATGCTGCACTGTTAAAGCTCAAATGAAATGACCAAGTAAGTAAGCACATGTGTAGCTGCGTTTCAGTGGCCCAGGTGAGTACGTAAATACAGTAACTGAAAAGCATACTTGAATTGTAATGAGTAACCGAGAGGGTGCGGCTCTGTTTCAGAAGCCAAAGTCAGTGTGCAGTGAGAGTTGTCCCCCAGGCACTCGGCAGGCTGTGATTAGAGGGAAACCCATTTGCTGCTTCTCCTGTGTCCCGTGTGCCGCTGGGGAGATCAGCAACACCACTGGTGAGATCAAAAAAATAATGATATAGCCAAGTCTTAAAAAGAAATAACAGACAAAACAAAAAAATTCTCATATCATCCCTCCTTTTACAACCACACATAAGAAACAATGCTCATATAGACTAACTCTGATATTCTCATTATTTTATAACAGATGCTGTTGATTGCACGAAGTGTCCTCTGGAATACTGGTCAAGTGAAGACCGTAGCCATTGTGTTCTGAAGCAAGTGGAGTTCCTTTCATTTGGAGAGACCATGGGAATTGTGCTAACTGTGTTCTCTGTTACTGGTGCTTGTTTAACATCAGGAATCGGTCTAATTTTCTTTCTTTTCAAAAAAACCCCCATTGTGAAAGCCAACAATTCAGAGCTGAGCTTCCTGCTGCTCTTTTCATTGAAACTGTGTTTCCTTTGCTCTCTTACCTTCATCGGCCGGCCCTCTGAGTGGTCCTGTATGCTGCGCCACACTGCGTTTGGGATCACCTTTGCTTTATGTATTTCTTGCATCCTAGCAAAGACTATAGTTGTGGTGATGGCCTTTAAAGCTACAGTTCCAGGTAGCAATGTGTCACAGTGCACTGTGCCCTTACAGAGGTTCAGTGTGTTTGGCTCCACACTCCCACAAGTGGTGATATGCACTCTGTGGATAGCACTTGCCCCTCCAGTTCCACACTCTCGCTTCACAGAGAAAATCATTCTAGAATGTGATGTAGGATCAGCAGTGGGGTTCTGGGCTGTATTGGGTTATATTGGGCTCCTCTCTATATTGTGCTTTGTTTTAGCTTTTCTGGCTCGTAAGCTGCCTGACAACTTCAATGAAGCCAAATTCATCACATTCAGCATGCTCATATTCTGTGCAGTCTGGATCACTTTTATACCAGCTTATGTCAGCTCACCAGGAAAGTTCACTGTAGCTGTGGAGATCTTTGCAATTTTAGCTTCTAGTTTTGGCTTACTGTTCTGTATCTTTCTCCCAAAATGTTATATAATATTATTCAGACCGGAGCAAAATACAAGAAGACATTTAATGGGTAAAAAAGATATGAAATCTCAGTGATTGCCCCCACCATTTTATACCCATGAGAACTGCGTAGGGTACTGGACCACAGAGCCACCTGTAAAATAAGAATGCAATATGTCATACCTTACATAACTTACACAGGATATATAAATGAAAGAAATGATCAATTGATGATGTCTCGCAAGAGCTTTAGAGAGCACTCCGTGACTTACATGCCAGTTTCTTTTTCAACTACCTTTGCAATTGGTTCAGTCTATTTTGTGGAAGAAAAAAATAAATAAATTGCATTCATAATATGCAGTGATATGAACAGGTCTTGAAATGAATACTGATACAATTCAAATTTGCCTTTAACTGTACCAGTATTCATTTCTTAAACTGGATCCATAAACCTGGTAAAACATTCCATAAATATAACTATAACGGAATAATATATTTAATAGTCAACAGGGGGATTATTCAGCAATATGCCTGATTATGGAAGGAAATCTGAAATACAAACTGTGCAATGATTTGTTATATCACAATAAAAACTATTTGAGTGGAATAAACCATGACAGGCTGTATTACAAGCCGTCTGCATATGCAGTCTTATCCTTTACTTAAGAGTTTCTGAGTCATGTGTGAATGAGAATTAGCATTCCAGAAAAGTTGTTCTGGAAAATTTATGGCTCAAAATGTTGTAACATTTACACAAATGTTCTGTTTTGATGTTAGTGTGAATAAAGCCATAACATTACCTGATCAAAAATGCAAAATTTAATCTACAAAGCAAACAAAGAAAAAAGTCAGAAACTACATGGAGCATGTACACCAATTACATGACAGCCTACCTTGTTAACTAGCTACACAGTACATGTTTACTCTGTAATATCATAGTTATACTAAAGTTTCAAAAGTCATAGGTGTATGTGACAGGACATTAGCATTAATGATCACTTGGCTATTAATGGTATCATTGGCTAACTACTTAGTAAATATTAACTAGCTTTTCTCTGGCTAGTAAGCCACAGTTAACAAAACCATACCTTAAGGGGCCTGTGCCTATAGCCTGTTTTAGTTACTTTCATTTAAGAGTATTTGACAGCTTCTTATTACTGGTACTGTGGTGTGTGCTATTGACCCAGTAAAATACCGAATAGTCCTAGAAAGCCACTAGATTGTTGTAAATGACAATATGACAATGTTCATAATCCATGTGCGAAACAGGCCATGATCTACACGCATCTGGGGTGGCAATACTGCACAAGACTCTAAACAGAGGGCCATTCTCATGCCGTAACTGTTTATACCAGTAACTGTGTCATGAGCACTGGATGGCTTGGAAGGAGTTGGAGTAAAACCTCAACTATCCGGAACCTTTGGGAATCAGTCGTGTCAGAAAATTCGAAATTCCGAATAATAGAATATGCTTCAAAGATAACGCAGGAGCCAAATTTGCAGGCTACAGTATTTTTGTTGTTTGAATGAGAAATAGGTTATTTGAAACCCCATCTAGTATCCATAAGGGATAATCACAATCCCAGCGGACTGGCTCGCTAGTTACTGTTGGTCAAAACTTGTTAGCGATAGTGAAAAGGAAATATAGCCTATATTCCAGTGATGTCAAATTGGTTCCATTGAAGGCCAAGAACATGCAGGTTTTCTTTTCTATTAAGCACTGCACCAGGTGATTTCACGATATAATGGATAATCAGGGAAGGAGAGCTAATTAGTGAAATCAGCTGGTGTACAGCTTGGTGGAAATATTGTGAATATGCTATATTCCATTGCACACAGATTGGTAGCTATATTGTTATGCACGTTGTAATTTTTACTATTAGTAGAAGTCATACTATGAGAATTATTGTAGAGTTATTTTCTTTTATGTTTCCAGGGCTGCAAAAGGACATTGCCACCATTGTTCTAATAAATAAATAATAAATAAATAGCATGATGGGTTCAAACATCTTGCAGTGTAGCCTCTGTATTTCTGTTTGTGAAGTGTGCTGTGGACAGTAGTCATTGACAGATCCACGCCTGCCCCCTGAACAGTGTTTCTGATCTGTTCGACAGGTGTTTGAGGGTTAAACTTCATTATGGTGAGAATACCTGGGTCATCAACTGTAGAGGTCTTCCTTGGGTTACCGGGCCCTTTGTGATTGCTGAGCTCACCAGCCCCCAGCTAATCAGAAACACCTGTGAAGCCATTTGTCCCAAACATTATGGTGCTGTGAAATGGGAGGACTATGTATATAAAGTTCTGTAGTTCGGTGAAATCAAAATATATAAAAATACACTTCAGTAAAAGTTGAGAATCTGCACTTTAACCCAGTGAATTTTTTAATTACAAATTAAAAATGGTTGAGTACCGAACCAAATCAAGAAAAAAATGTTTTGTCCCAAGAATTATGGAGCTCACAGTATATACACACAGTGATTGTATATATATATATATAGAGAGAGAGAGAGAGAGAGAGAGAATGGAATATCATATAACTGCCACAATGGAAAACACCTGCTAAATATTTATAATAGTATTATCATAGACTTTACCAAATTTCCCATAAATATAGTTTTTTTACAATAAAATTTTAATTAATTCATTCATTTTCACAATAGAAAACCCCTGCTTAGGATACCAAAACAGACTGAACTTGACACATATTCTTATTTCAGTTAAACATCAGTGAGTTACTGTTTGGAAGTATGTAGAAAGGAGTAAAGGAACTCTTACCACTGGAATTTAACACAATTCAACAGTTTCTGCAATTGCAATGGAGTCGAAAAGGATGACACAATAATGGCCTGCACTACTGCTGGCGCGGTGCCTGATGTGTCCAAAAGTGTTTCCTCATAACCGTACAGTTGAGGCCTAAAGTTTACATACACCTAGGCTAAAGACATTCAAACTCAATTTTTCACAACTCCACATATTTCATGTTACCATACATTTCATGTGTTAAGTCAATTAGAGTATCTACTTTATTTTCCATAATTTTAAAATAATTGCTAAGATACAGATTTATTTCAGCTTTTATGTAATATACCAGATTTTCTGTGGCTCAAAAGCTTACATACACTTTGTTAGTATTTTGTGGCATTGCCTTTAGATTGCTTAACTTCAATCCTGGTGATCACCAGCAAACTTCATTTTGGCTTTTTTATGATTTTATGAACGAGTCAACCATAATGATCAGCGCTATTTATTGTTTACATAAGCTGGGCTGGGTTCATTGAAGGTGATGTCACATCCATACATAGCATGGCTACAATATGGATTTATTTTACATTTCATCACAACACTTTTGAACCATTGAACATATTGTGTATAAACCACAAAAAAACTGCTATTCAAAATTTGCTCAAAAATATTGGCAAAATATGCAACAATATTAACATGAACACAAACAATAGCTCATGGACAGCACTGTGTTTCCGCCAAAATGAATGTGTTACATTGAAAATAGCAATCAGATCTCAGATATTCCTGGAATTGTGTTCACCTTGGGTATGCCTCACTGCTAATGCATTTTCTCCCCACCTTCCTTATCCTGGGACTCAGTCATGCCTTTGAGAATCACAGATCGATTGAGAATTAAAACTGCTGTATTTAAACCTGGAGCACAGCAGTGCTGGATCTGAGATGTGCAGAGGAATGGATCTGCAGATCGTTCTACTGACACACACGGTCCTCTGGGCTGCAGCACAGACCCCACCATGCAAAATACTGGGGAGGGCAGCCAAGCCCAGCTTCTATCAACATGGAGACATCAACATCGGCGGGGACTTTGCCCTTCACAGTGAAACCACAAAAATGAACATGCAATTCACTAGGACACCAGAGCCAATGAAATGTGTACGGTAAGGTGAATTAGGACAAAGCATTTAACACCTGTTTGTAATGGTTATCATTTGAAGGTAAGGTGAATGTTCAATATTTATATGCATGTTCAGTGTTTATAGTAAGCAAAAATATAGGCTATGTCCCCATATATTGTAGCAAATACATTACAGAAGTGAGTTAAAACTTTTCTAATTAGGGGTTTGTGTATCTTCTGATGTATAATTTCTAGAGTTCATTTCAAAGGCTTCCAAGTGGCCCAGACCATGATCTTCGCCATTGAAGAAATAAACAACAGAACTGACCTCCTCCCAGGTGTATCTCTTGGATATAAGATATATGATTCCTGCGTCTCGACAATATTCTCTCTAAGAGCAGCCTTGGCTCTGATGAACGGTTATGAGGAAACACTGACTGACACATCATGCTCCACACCAGCTGTTGTACAGGCTATTATTGGGGCGTCCATTTCGACTACAGCCATTGCAATCGCAGGAACTGTTGGATTATTTCATATTCCACTGGTAAGATTTCCTTTAAGGCTTTATATGTACTTTCAAAGAGTAATTAACATATGTAAAGAATACTTACTTGTAGTATGTTTAGGTCTCCTTAGCAGGGGCTTTCTATTGTGAAAATGTAATGGTGAAGAACAATGATTATGGAAAATATAAAAGAAATTAAGTCTAGAATGATACTGTAATAAACATAATTGTTCCATCTGTGTGTGTGTGTGTGTGTGTGTGTATATATATATATATACATATATATACAACGGCTTGGCTGAATACTCGATTCTGATTGGTCCAAAACAGTTTTAAAATCAATGCGCTACAAAATCCAGCATTCTAAAGCAGTTAAAACAGCAACATTATTCTTTCGGCTTTGAATTGTCGTTACGTCCCCTCCCCTATTCAATGTCCAATTTCGCAATTGATGGCAATGTTGAATCACGGTTCTAGTTACTGGGTTCATTTAGGAATGCCAACCATCCAGCAAAATACGGAATCGTCCTTTATTTTGACTAAAATGACCAAAATTGGTGCTAATTGCATTGTATAAAACGAGAAGGAACTATTTTTCTTGATGGAATCCTTGCTTTCATAGAATTAAGAACCAGAGGTTTTTGCTTAACAACAGTGCAAATAGAACTACCAACCAAAGTTTTTGAATAACAACGGCCCAAATAGAACTACCATCCACAGCTTTGCTTGACAACGGTAAAATAATATGCCCAAATGGCCGTGGAAGAATATTTCACTTTCAGCTGATTAAGTCGATAAAAAACAATAAATATTACAGTAACCATATATAGTCATTGTTGGTAACCCGTTATGTAAGTGGAATAAACCCCTCCGGGCTGTCCCGTTATTGGAAAAGCGACCCTCAGCTTTGCCTCAGCCGCATCACCACCCCCATCTTACATTGTTCATTATTTTCCAATAATGGGACAGCACATCATGGTTTATTCCTTATATATATATATATATATATATATATATGCATACATTGTACTCATATATATCTCATATATACAAATCTAAATTTTTTTACAAATCCAAATCAAGAAAATATATGGCTTTGTCCCAAACAGTATGGAGTAAGGACATTTACATACATTTTGGTATTAAAAATGTAGAAACAACAGCACTGTTGATACATAGCCCCTCCATTTCAGGGTGCCATAATGTTTGTGACAAATGGTTTCACAGGTGTATCCGATTGCTTCTCTACTGCAAGTATAAGACAACTTTCAATATACTGCATAGTCTTGATTGTAGGCCTGTGATTGCCTTTGGAGTCAGTTATTGTTGTGTGTAAACATAAGGACCAGAGTAGTGCCAATGAAAGTCAAGGAAGCCATTAAGAAGCTGAAAAATATGCAAAAAGTCAGACATAGGCCAAACCTTAGGCTTATCAAAATCAACTGTTTGGAATTAATCTGTTTGGATACAATTGAATGTTGGTCTCATCTGTCCACATCTTTTTGCTTTCTTTTTTTAATGAACTGTGCAGGCTCTTTTAGGTACTTCCTAGCTAACTGTAACCTGGCCATCCTGTTTTTGCAGCTAACTAGTGGTTTGCATCTTGCAGTGTAGCCTCTGTAGTTTCGCTTGTGAAGTCTTCTGTGGACAGTAGTAACTGAAACATCCACGCCTGCCTCTTGAAGTGTGTTTCTGATCTGTCAGACAGGCATTTTAGGATTTTTAATTATGGTGAAAATTCTTCAGTCATTAACTGTAGAGGCCTTCCTTGGTCTACCAGGCCTTTTGCAATTACTGAGCTGGCCAGCGATCTCTTTCATAACACACACTTATACACACCACATATAAAGATTGTGTTAACTTCAATTATAACTAAAAATAATGATACATTATGGTTATGGTTTTCATATGCTTTAAGTAACCATATATGTTACCCTTTATTTTATATTATTTCTTTCAGATCAGTCACTTTTCAACATGTGCATGTCTGAGCAATAGAAAAAAGTTCCCCACATTCTTCAGAACCATTCCCAGTGATTATTACCAGAGCAGAGCACTGGCTCAGCTGGTGAAGCACTTTGGCTGGACCTGGATAGGAGCAGTGAGAGATGACAATGACTATGGCAACAATGGGATGGCTATATTTATGGAAGCTGCTCAACAAGAAGGAATTTGCATTGAGTATTCTGAAAAATTCCGCTTAACAGAACCAGAAAAACTACTGAAGGTTGTAGATGTTATCAGAAAAGGTACTGCAAAAGTAATTGTAGCATTTCTTGGTGAGAATGGAATGATCAAATTATTGGAGCAGCTGACCTTTCAGAATATTACTGGTCTCCAAATGGTTGGCACTGAAAGCTGGATAACAGCAAACAGTCTAGCGTCACCAAGCGGTTTCAGAACATTGCGAGGATCTATCGGCTTTGCCGTCACCAAAGGCAAAATAAATGGCTTCAAAGAATTTATATTAAAACTTCATCCATCCCACTACCCAAATAATACCTTTATCACAGACTTTTGGGAAGCCGCGTTTCAGTGTTATCTAAGAAATGGAGATGACAAGCCTCACATAGTTCCATGCACTGGATCTGAGAGCTTGATTCAACTGGAAAATGAATACACGGATGTATCTGAGCTGAGACTCTCCAACAATGTTTACAAAGCAGTATACGCTGTTGCTCATTCTCTACATGACCTGCTGGCATGTACACCCCATCAAGGCTGTACAAACAGCGTGAAAACAGAACCCTGGCAGGTAACTCAATCAGCCCGTCTTATATAGTTAATAAAATTCTCATTATGAGCAAAGCCAAGCAAGCATTTCTCTTGGCTGAAATCCTTGTTTCTATACAGGTACTTAGGGCTCTGGAAAAAGTTAATTTCACTTTGGGAACTGGAGAGAAAGTCACTTTTGACAGTAATGGAGATCCGGTAGCCAGATATGAGGTGGTGAACTGGCAGCTTGGTCCTGATGGTGCAGTAAAGTTCACAGTGGTTGGCTACTATGATGCTTCTTTACCACCTGGGCAGCAGTTTGTGATGAGTCCTGCTAGTATAGTTTGGGCAGGTGGGAAAAAAGAGGTAAGTGCTTATCTGCTACACGAAAAGGTGGTCTAATAACATCACAGCTACCTGTATTCATTTTTCTGCATTGAATGAGATAAAGCATTATGTAATAGATAACTCATAGTCCAAGTCACTAAAGGAGTAGAAACTGTATATGTTTCAAAATATATTTGTCAAAATTTTTAATTTACCAGAAGGTAAAATGCTAGCGGCATACATAAATAAAACCAGGAAACGCTATACGCAATAAAACAAAATGAGGAAACGCTACTGTGGGATGCCCTTAATTATCATACGTCTGTATGGCAATTATCTGCTTCTTGCATTTGATGTTCAATATTATAGTGTTGCAAATAATAATTATTAAAGTTTTCACACATCACATTGTCCTTGGGTGCTTTGAATTTAAGATTTGAAACATGTTTCACAGAAACCCAGGTCAGTGTGCAGTGAGAACTGTTCCCCAGGGACCCGGAAGGCTGTGCAGAGAGGAAGGCCTGTCTGCTGCTATGACTGTGTGCCCTGTGCTGAGGGAGAAATCAGCAGCATTACAGGTAATTCAGTCAACTATAACCAGTCTAAGCAGAACATTTCTAAGTTATGCATTGTGTTGCATCTGCTCATTAGATTGTACAAGCATAACTGCAATAATAATAATAATAATAGTATGTATTGTTTTCTTACAGATTCTAATGACTGTATTCAGTGTCTGGAAGAATACTGGTCTAATGATAAAAGAGATAAATGTATTTTAAAGGTTGTCGAATTTCTGTCTTTTCAAGAAATTATGGGGATTGTGCTTGTAATTTTTTCCATATTTGGAGCATGTGTTACGACATTTGTGGCCGTGCTGTTCTTTAAAATGAAGGACACGCCCATTGTGAAAGCCAACAATTCAGAGCTGAGCTTCCTGCTGCTCTTTTCATTGAAACTGTGTTTCCTTTGCTCTCTTACCTTCATCGGCCGGCCCACTGAGTGGTCCTGTATGTTACGCCACACTGCGTTTGGGATCACCTTTGTCCTCTGCATCTCTTGTGTTCTGGGGAAAACAATAGTGGTGTTAATGGCCTTCAGGGCTACACTTCCAGGCAGTAATGTGATGAAGTGGTTTGGGCCTCTGCAGCAGAGACTGAGTGTTCTTGCTTTCACTCTCATACAGGTCCTTATTTGTGTGCTTTGGTTAACAATATCCCCTCCGTTCCCCAACAAGAACATGAAGCACTACAAAGAAAAGATCATTCTAGAATGCGATTTAGGATCAGCAGTGGGGTTCTGGGCTGTGCTGGGTTATATTGGGCTCCTCTCTATATTATGCTTTGTTTTAGCTTTTCTGGCCCGTAAGTTGCCCGATAACTTCAATGAAGCCAAATTCATCACATTCAGCATGCTCATATTCTGTGCAGTCTGGATTACTTTTATACCATCTTATGTCAGCTCACCTGGAAAGTTCACTGTAGCTGTGGAGATCTTTGCGATTTTAGCTTCTAGTTTTGGCTTGCTATTCTGTATCTTTCTTCCAAAATGTTATATAATATTATTCAGACCGGAGCAAAATACAAGAAGACATTTAATGGGTAAAAAAGATGTGAAATCTCAGTGATTGCCCCCACCATTTTATACCCATGAGAACTGCGTAGGGTACTGGACCACAGAGCCACCTGTGAAATTAGAATGCATTATGACTGATACAGTTCAAATTTGTCTTTAACTGTACCAGTATTCATTTCTTAAACTGGATCCATAAACATGGTAAAACATTCCATAAATGTAACTATAATTAATTGTGATAAGTCAACAGGGGGATTATTGAGCAATATGCCTGATGATGGAAGGAAATCTGAAAAACAAACTGTGCAATGATATGTTATATCACAATAAAAACTATTTGAGTGGAATAAACAATGACAGGTTGTATTATAAGCCATTTGCATATGCAGTCTTATCTTTTGCTTAAGCGTTTCTGAGTTATGTGTGTAAAGAGTTAGCATACCAGAAGAGTTGTTCTGGAAAATGTCTGGCTCAAAATGTTGTAACATTTACACAAATGTACTCTTTTGATGTTAATGTGAACAAAGCCATAACATTACCTGATCAAACATGCAAAATTTTACCTACAAAAAAAAACTGAAAGTAAAGAGAAAAAAGTCAGAAAGTACATGGAGCATGTACCCCAAATACATGATAGTCTACCTTGTTAACTAGCTACGCAGTACATGTTTACTCTGTCATATCACAGTTATACAAAAGTTTCAAAAGTCATAGGTGTATGTGCACATTTATATATGACAGGACATTAGCATTAATGATCACTTGGCTATTAATGATATCATTGGCTAACTACTTAGTAAATGTTAACTAGATTCTCTGGCTAGTAAGCTTACCTTACGGGGTCTGTGCCTATAGCCTGTTTTGGTTCATTTCATTTAAGAGTTTTTAACAGCTTCTTGTTCATTACATTACATTACATTACATTTATTTGGCAGACGCTTTTATCCAACGCGACGTACAAAAAGTGCGTTTCATGGTCATAGGCAACTACTAAACACGGGCTCAGTAAGATACAATACGTATTTTGTACAGCTATTTCTAGCCAAGAACACAGTTTAGTTCACACAGTGAACACTATTCAGACCTAACCTCTGCAAAGCCAACTAGGCAGAAGAATAAGCTACAGTATTAGGACAAATACAAATTACCAAAAAGTGCTGGGATGGGGCAACATGTAACAAGTGTCATGAAAAGGGGGGGGGGGGGATTTAGAGTGAAATATACAGCGTGGTGGTGGTTAGTCTAGGTATAGTCTGAAGAGATGAGTCTTCAGGCCACGGCGGAAGATGGGTAGTGAGGGGGAGGTTCGGAGAGGGACAGGGAGTTCGTTCCACCACTGGGGAGCTAGTGTGGAGAAGCTCTGTGATCCCTTTGGTCGGGTGGGAGGGGTTACAAGGCGCCCTGCTGCCGCAGAGCGGAGTGGTCGAGCAGGGACAATGTTGCTACCTTGATTTAATAAATAAATTATAAATAAATAGCATTATAGGCTCAAACATCTTGCAGTGTAGCCTCTGTATTTCTGTTTGTGAAGTGTGCTGTGGACAGTAGTCACTGACAGATCCACACCTGCCCACTGAAGAGTGTTTCTGATCTTTTTGACAGGTGTTTGAGGGTTATATTTTACTATGGTGAGAATTATTGGGTCATCAACTGTAGAGGTCTTCCTTGGGTTACCAGGCCCTTTGTGATTGCTGAGCACTCCAACCCCCGATAAATCAGAAACACCTGTGAAGCCATTTGTCTTAGACATTATGGTGCCCTGAAATGGGAGGACTATGTGTAAAAAGTTCTGTAATTTCTACATGGTGAAACCAAAATATATATAAAATACCCTTCTTTAAAAGCTAGGAATCTGCACATTAACCACACGTGAATTTTTGAATTACAAATCTAAAATGGTTGAGTACCAAGACAAATCAAGAAAAAAAATGTGTCTTTGTCCCAAGAATTATGGAGCTCACAGTATATACACAGTGAGTGTGTGTGTGTATGTATATATATATATATATATATATATATATATATATATACACACACGCCGACCACTTTATTAGGTACACCTCGATAGTACCGGGTTGGACCCCCTTTTGCCTTCAGAACTGCTTTAAGGTTTGACGTGTTGTGCATTCACAGATGCTCTTCTGCATAGTTCCGTTGTAATAAGTGGTTATTTGAGTTACTGTTGCCTTTCTATCAGCTCGAACCAGTCTGGCCATTCTCCTCTGACCTCTGCCTTCAACAAGGCATTTTCGCCCAGAGAACTGCCGCTCACTGGATATTTTCTCTTTTTCGGACCATTCTCTGTAAACCCTAGAGATGGTTGTGCGTGAAAATCCCAGATCAGCAGTTTCTGAAATACTCAATTGGTTTGCCGAAATAAACACACAAATAGAAAGTGAGGGTAGCTATTAGCAATAGCCATGTGAAAAACCCCACTTGCATTTTATGCTGATTCCTTTCACTTCGTTCTCATTTCATTTGAGTGTTTTACTGAATATATAAGCACTAATTGAGGCATAATTGTTTTCATCCTTTGGTTTTTGAAAGGATGAAAAAAGGAAGATTTTACTAATTTGCTGACTAACTCAGTAGCATAGCTAAAACAAATTCTCTGGGGAGTGGGTCAGAAGAACAGCAAGCATGTAATCTAGCTAGGATGTATACAAACATGCACATATTACTTTTAACTTTTCAGTTATTTGCATTGTGTCCTATTTTTGATATCGTTATATTTGCATTGGTCATAAGAGACAACTGTCAGCCTTTGCTGATGCTCAGCACATATCATATTTTCCCATATTATGTTACCAGCATTGTGTGATTTATATTTAATGAGACTGAATAAATGTATATGCTACATTTCTTTTTACCATTTACAAAAGTTGAGCTGGGTTCATTGTAGGTGATGTCACATCCATCCTTGGCATGGCTACAACATGGATTTATTTTACATTTCATCACAACACTTTTGAACCTTTGCATACTGTGTAAAAACCACAAATAAACTTCTATTAAAAATTTGCTCGAAAATATGCAACATTAACATTAACACAAACAATAGCTCATGGACAGCACTGTCTTTCCGCCAAAGTTAATGTGTTACATTGAAAATAGAAATCAGATCTCAGATATTCTTGGAATTGTGTTTACCTTGGGTATGCCTTCACTGCTAATGCATTTTCTCCTCACCTTCCTTATCCTGGGACATGCCTTTGAGAATTACAGATCAATGGAGAATTAAAACTGCTGTATTTAAACCTGGTACACTGCAGTTCTGGATCTGATGTGCAGTGGGATGGCACTGCAGATCATTCTGCTGGCACAGACAGTCCTCTGGGCTGCAGCACAGACTCTACCATGCAGATTACTGGGGAGGGCAGCCAAGCCCAGCTTCTATCAACATGGAGACATCAACATCGGTGGGGACTTCACCCTTCACAGTGAAACCACAAAAATGAGCCTGCAATTCACAAGGACACCAGAGCCAATGAAATGTGTACGGTAAGGTGAATTAAGACAAAGCATTTAACACCTGTTTGTAATAGATATCTATTTGAAGGTAAGGTACATGTTCATTATTTATATGCATATTCAGTGTTTAGAGTAAGCAAAAATATATGTCCCCATATATTATAGCAAATTTAATTTACAGAAGTGAGTTAAAACTTTTCTAATTAAGTGTTTGTGTATCTTATGTATAATTTCTAGAGTTTATTTCAAAGGCTTCCAAGTGGCCCAGACCATGATCTTCGCCATTGAAGAAATAAACAACAGAACTGACCTCCTCCCAGGTGTATCTCTTGGATATAAGATATATGATTCCTGTGTCTACACAATATTCTCTCTAAGAGCAGCCTTGGCTATGATGAACGGTTATGAGGAAACACTGACTGACACATCATGCTCCACACCAGCTGTTGTACAGGCTATTATTGGGGCGTCCATTTCGACTACAGCCATTGCAATCGCAGGAACTGTTGGATTATTTCAGATTCCACTGGTATGAGTCCCTTTAAGGCTTTGTATGTACTTTCAAAGAGTAATTCACATATTTAAGTGAAAAAAGTATAGTTATGTGAAGTATGTTTTGGTTTCTTTAGCAGGGGTTTTCTCTTGTGAAAATTTAATGGTAAAGAACAATGACTATGGAAAAATATGAAATTAATTAAGTCTACAATGTTACTATAATAAACATAATTGTCCCATATGTATGTGTGTTTGTGTGTATATATATATATATATATATATATATATATATGCATACATTCTACTCATATTTATCTAATATATACAAATCTAAATTGAGTTTTTGAGTACAAATTCAAATCAAGAAAATATATGGCTTTGTCCCAAACATTACGGAGTAAGGGCATTTAAATACATTTTGGTATTACCATGTAGAAACAACAGTACTATTGATACATAGCCCCTCCATTTCAGGGTGCCACAATGTTTGTGACAAATGGATTCACAGGTGTTTCAGATTAGTCAGTGAAGTTCAGTGCTTCTTTACTGCAAGCGTAAGGCAGCTTTCAATATACTGCATAGTCTTGATTCTAGTGTGTCTAGCCTGTGATTGCCTTTGGAGTCTGTTATTGTTGTGTGTGAACATAAGGACCAGAGTCGTACCAATGAAAGTCAAGGAAGCCATGAAGAAGCTGAGAAATATGAAAAAAGTCAGACCTAGGCCAAACCTTAGGCTTATCAAAATCGACTGTTTGGAATTTGTCATTAAGAAAAACAGAGCACTGGTAAGCTCAGTAATCGCAAAGGGCCTGGTAGGCTAAGGAAGACCTCTACAGTTGATGATCAAAAAATTCTCCCCATAATGAAGTAAAGCCCACAAACACCTATCCTATTCATTCTGCTGCTGCAATCAAGAGTTACATAATCAATGAAGACAAGTGAGCTAACACATGTAGCTGCCATGCATGCCCAAATGGTAACATATGCACCACCATGTTATACAAGTTATTCAGATGAGTGGGGATGCTTTGGACCAAAATTTCCTCTTTCCATCACTTTGAAGTGAAAGTTGGTCTCATCTGTCCAGATCTTTTTTTTTTTACTGAACTCTGCAGGCTCTTTTAGGTACTTCCTAGCTAACTGTAACCTGGCCATCCTGTTTTGCAGCTAATGGTTTGCATCTTGCAGTGTAGCCTCCGTAGCTTTCTTTGTGAAGTCTTCTGTGGACAGTAGTAACTGAAACATCCATGCCTGCCTCTTGAATAGTGTTTCTGATCTGTCAGACAGGTGTTTGAGTGTTTTTCTTAATTATGGTGAGAAGTCTTCAGCAATAAACTGCAGAGGTCTTCTTTGGTCTCCCAGGCCCTTTGCGATTACTGAGCTGGCCAGTGCCATCTTTCTTCTTAACACACATATAAACACACCACATATACAAATTGTGTTAACTCCAATAATAAATAAAATTAATGATACATTATAGTTATGGTTTTCATATGCTTTAAGTTCCCATATATTTTACCCTTTATGTCATTTTTTTTCAGATCAGTCACTTTTCAACATGTGCATGTCTGAGCAATAGAAAAAGGTTCCCCACATTCTTCAGAACCATTCCCAGTGACTACTACCAGAGCAGAGCACTGGCTCAGCTGGTGAAGCACTTTGGCTGGACCTGGATAGGAGCAGTGAGAGATGACAGTGACTATGGGAACAATGGGATGGCCATATTTATGAAAGCTGCTCAAGAAGAAGGAATTTGCATTGAGTATTCTGAAAAATTCCGCTTAACAGAACCAGAGAAACTACTGAAGGTTGTAGATGTTATCAAAAGAGGTTCTGCAAAGGTAATTGTAGCATTTCTTGGTGAGAATGGAATGATCAAATTATTGGAGCAGCTGACCTTTCAGAATATTACTGGTCTCCAAATGGTTGGCAGTGAAGGCTGGATAACAGCAAACAGTCTAGCGTCACCAAGTGGTTTCAGAACACTGGGAGGATCTATCGGCTTTGCCGTCACAAAAGGCAAAATAAATGGCTTCAAAGAATTTATATTAAAAATTCACCCATCCCAGTACCCAAATAATACCTTTATTACAGAATTTTGGGAAGCTGCGTTTCAGTGTTATCTAAGAAATGGAGACAACAAGCCTCACACAGTTCCATGTACTGGATCTGAGAGCTTGACTCATCTGGAAAATGCATACACTGATGTATCAGAGCTGAGAACCTCCAACAATGTCTACAAAGCAGTATATGCTGTTGCTCATGCTCTACATGACCTGCTGGCATGTACACCCCATCAAGGCTGTACAAACAGTGTGAAAACAGAGCCCTGGCAGGTAAGTCAATATTATATTATAGTTAATAAAATTCTTATTGTGACCAAAGCCAAGCAAGCATTTCTCTTGGCTGAAAATCTTGTTTCTATACAGGTACTTAGGGCTCTGGAAAAAGTTAATTTCACTTTGGGAACTGGAGAGAAAGTCTCTTTTGACAGTAATGGAGATCCGGTAGCCAGATATGAGGTGGTGAACTGGCAGCTTGGTCCTGATGGTGCAGTAAAGTTCACAGTGGTTGGCTACTATGATGCTTCTTTACCATCTGGACAGCAGTTTGTGATGAGTGCTGCTAGTATAGTTTGGGCAGGTGGGAAAAAAGAGGTAAGTGCTTATCCACTACATGAAAAGGTGGTCTGTCAACATCACAGATACCTGTATTCATCTTTCTGCATTGAATGAGATAAAGCATTATGTAATAACTAACTCATAGTCCAACTCACTAAAGAGTAGAAACTGAAAATGCTTCAAAATATATTTCTCACAATTCTTAATTTACCAGAATGTAAAATGCTAGTGGAATACATAAACAAAACTACAACACAGAAACAAATCACACGTATGAGGTAACACTACTGTGGGAAGTCCTCAATTATCATACGTTTGTGTGGAAATTATCTGCTTCTTATATTTGATGTTCCATATGATGAAGTGTTGCAAATAATTATTATAAAGTTTTCACACATCACATTGTCCTTGGGTGCTTTGAATTTAAGATTTGAAACATTTCACAGAAACCCAGGTCAGTGTGCAGTGAGAGCTGTTCCCCAGGGACCCGGAAGGCTGTCCAGAGAGGAAGGCCTGTCTGCTGTTATGACTGTGTGCCCTGTGCTGAGGGAGAAATCAGCAGCATTACAGGTAATTCAGTCAACTGTAACCAGTCTAAGCAGAACATTTCTAAGTTGTGCATTGTGTTGCATCTGCTCATTAGATTGTACAGGCATAACTGCAATGATAATAATACTAGTATGTATTGTTTTCTTACAGATTCTAATGACTGTATTCAGTGTTTGGAAGAATACTGGTCTAATGATAGAAGAGATAAATGTGTTTCAAAGGTTGTCGAATTTCTGTCTTTTCAAGAAATTATGGGGATTGTGCTTGTTCTTTTTTCCATATTTGGAGCATGTGTTACGGCATTTGTGGCTGCGCTGTTCTTTAAAAAAAAAGACACACCCATTGTGAAAGCCAACAACTCTGAGTTGAGTTTCTTGCTGCTCTTTTCATTGAAACTCTGTTTCCTTTGCTCTCTTACCTTCATCGGCCGGCCCTCTGAGTGGTCCTGTATGCTGCGCCACACTGCGTTTGGGATCACCTTTGTCCTCTGCATCTCTTGTGTTCTGGGGAAAACAATAGTGGTGTTAATGGCCTTCAGAGCTACACTTCCAGGCAGTAATGTGATGAAGTGGTTTGGGCCTCTGCAGCAGAGACTGAGTGTTCTTGCTTTCACTCTCATACAGGTCCTTATTTGTGTGCTTTGGTTAACAATATCCCCTCCATTCCCCAACAAGAACATGAAGCACTTCAAAGAAAAGATCATTCTAGAATGTGATGTAGGATCAGCAGTGGGGTTCTGGGCTGTGCTGGGTTATATTGGGCTCCTCTCTATATTGTGCTTTGTTTTAGCTTTTCTGGCCCGTAAGTTGCCTGATAACTTCAATGAAGCCAAATTCATCACATTCAGCATGCTCATATTCTGTGCAGTCTGGATCACCTTTATACCAGCTTACGTCAGCTCACCTGGAAAGTTCACTGTAGCTGTGGAGATCTTTGCAATTTTAGCTTCTAGTTTTGGCTTGCTGTTCTGTATATTTCTTCCAAAATGTTATATAATATTATTCAGACCTGAGCAAAATACGAGAAAGCATATAATGGGTAAAATAGATGTGAAATCTCAATGATTTCCCAAACCAATTTGTCCCTATGAGAATTTGTTAGTGTACTGGACCACAGAGCCACAAACTGTGAAATAACAAGGAAATTATGTCTTTCCTTACATAAAGTTCCTAAGATATATAAAGGAAAGAAATGATGTTGGTAAACCTCTGTTAACTTGACAATAAACCACAAGATGTTCACCAAGCACTCTGTGGCTTAGTTGGCTGACTGGTTTTGAACTACTCTCACAACTGGTTTATCCTATTGTGGCAAATAACGTTTTTCTATTGCATGCATAATATGAAAATTTATTGTTGTGAATACTGACACAATTAAAATATGTTTTTAGCTGTATCATTATACATTTCTCAAACTAGATGCATAAAACCTGGTCAAACAGGTCACGTATGCATATAAATCTAAAATAAATAAATTGTGATATGATTAATGGGTAAAACAGATGTTAAATCTCAGTGATTGCCTGCACCATTTTATAGCCAAGAGAACTGTGCAGGGTACTGGACTATAGAGCCACCTGTGGAATGAGAATGCAATATGTCTTGCCTTACATAATGTTCACAAGATATATAAATGAAAGGAAGGATGTTTATTAACTCATGTTCTCTTGATGTAAACTCTGAAGTACTTCACAAAGCACTCCATGGTTTAGTTGGTTGACTCATTCTTCAATATAATTACTGGTTAATTCTATTGTCTGTCCAAAAAAACTTTATTTATTGCATTTATAATATGCAGTGGTATGAACAGTGCTTCTAACAGAAATGAATTGTGATATGTGACCAGGCCCCTGCATCTCCAGTACCTGGTTATATTCAGCAATATGCAAGATAGTGCTAGAAAATCTGTACAATGATTTGTTATGTTAAAATAAAAACTATTTGAGTGGCATGACAGGCTGTGTGGTTCTTATGAGCCCTTTTCACATACAGCCTTACTCGGAAATGTTCTAGAATTTTAGTGTTTATGGGTCATGTGTGAATGACAACCAGTTAGCATTCCGGGAAAGTTGCTCTGGCAAATTTATGGCTCAACAATTCGTAGCATTTACACAAATGTTCTGTTTTGATGTTAGCGTGAACAAAGCCAAACTTCATCATGCTATGTTATTTCTTCTTGGAACAAATAAGAAATTCAGAGAGTAGACACAGAAAAAACAATCAGAAAGTTGACATTAAGAGGTGCCTCCTTCCAGATTACAGCATTTTTGTTATAATGAATGGTGTTAGATTTTTAATAAAATGTAATTTGACAAAGGGAAAATGAGTAAACACAAAACACATTTTTAAAAATTATTTTGTTCATTTCATAAAAAGGGGATTTCCACTTTAATCACTAAATCAACAAATTAACCAAATGCAATTGATTAAATTCAGCTGACTGATCACAGCCCAGATTGATTGCAGCCAGCCATATAACATCACAGTGGAGTAGTCACCACAAAGGAAATACCTAAAGGGATTTTTACATTACATTACATTACAGGCATTTGGCAGACGCTCTTATCCAGAGCGACGTACAACAAAGTGTATAACCATAACCAGGAACAAGTATGACGAAACCCCTAGAGAGAAGTACCGGTCCAAGTACAGGGAACAACCGCATAGTTCAACTTGGACCCTGACGGTTAAACTGATTAACACTAACAACGAGAACGGCAACAACGCAATCTATGGAAAAATAAAAATAAATAAAAATAAATAAAGATACAAGTAGTCGTTAAGACAGGCGCATCAACTAAGTAACCTATGAAACAGCTGCCTAGTTACAACCCTAAGTTTAGTCATTTACAGGGGGGAAGGGAGGGATGGAGAGAGGTGCAGCCTGAAGAGGTGGGTCTTCAGTCGTCGTTTGAAATTGTTCACAGTCTCAGCTGTTCTGACCTCCACAGGGAGGTCATTCCACCATCGTGGGGCCAGAACAGACAGGAGACGTGTTCTGGAAGTGCAGGTGCGAAGAGGGGGAGGTGCTAGGCGTCCTGAGGTAGCAGAATGGAGGGATCTGGCTGGCATGTAGGGTTTGAATATCTTGTGAAGGTATGCTGGGGCTGATCCCTTGACAGCCTGGTATGCTAGGACCAATGTTTTGAATTTGATGCGAGCTATAACAGGCAGCCAGTGGAGGGTAGTGAGCAGGGGAGTTACGTGGGAGTGTCTGGGGAGGTTGAAGACCAGACGAGCCGCAGCATTCTGAATGAGCTGCAGGGGTCTGGTGGCAGATGCTGGTAGTCCAGCCAGAAGAGAGTTGCAGTAGTCCAGGCGGGATAGAACCATTGCTTGGACCAGGAGCT
Source organism: Anguilla rostrata (assembly GCF_018555375.3). Lineage (NCBI taxonomy): Eukaryota > Metazoa > Chordata > Actinopteri > Anguilliformes > Anguillidae > Anguilla > Anguilla rostrata. The sequence continues at coordinate 17,797,602 of NC_057944.1, forward strand.
GGGTTGAGTAGGTGGTGAGAAAGGGGCGGATTCTGCGGATGTTGTATAGGAAAAATCTGCATGCCCGGGTTACTGCTGCAATGTTGTTGGAGAGGGACAGCCTGTTGTCCATCATCACTCCGAGAGGCGCAGGGTGATGATGTCACTACGGTGTCCCCTAAGGAAATGGAAAAGTCGAGGAGGGGAGAGGATAGAGCAGGAATAAAGATTAGCTCCGTCTTTCCTGGGTTGAGCTTCAGGTGGTGATTGTCCATCCAGCTCTGTATGTCCCTCAGGCAAGCGGAGATGCGGGCAGGGACCTGTGTGTCCGATGGGGAGAAGGAGAGAAAGAGTTGCGTGTCGTCGGCATAGGAATGATAGGACAAGCCATGGGCAGATATTACAGGGCCAAGAGATCTGGTGTACATGGAGAAGAGAAGGGGACCAAGGACTGAGCCCTGGGGAACTCCGGTGGTGAGGGGACGGGGTGGTGATACCTTACCCGCCCAGGCAACCTGGAAGGAGCGGTCAGAGAGGTAGGACTCGATCCAGTCAAGGACTGTGCCGCGGATCCCTGTTGCTGCCAGGGAGGACAGGAGGGTAGAGTGGTCCACCGTGTCAAATGCAGCGGAGAGGTCTAGAAGAATCAGGACAGAGGAGAGGGAGGCTGCTCGTGCGGCATGGAGTGACTATGGATTTGAAATATAACAGTCTGGAAAGGGTTACAAAGCCATTTCTAAGGCTCTGGGACTCCACCAAACCATGGTGACAGCCATTATCTCCAAATGGATAACACTTGGAACAGTGGGGAAAATTGAATTCATGGGAGTGTAGCAAGTCGGAAACCACTGCTAACCAAAGGAAACATCAATGCGTATCACAAAAAAGTGCCTGAATGATCCCCATGCCTTTAGGGATAATGTTCTCAGGACGTTTTGGAAGACACGGGTCCCATTATGTCTGGTGTAAAGCAAATATAACATTTCACAGTATGAACAACATACCAGCATTAAAAATTGTGGTAGTTTGGTGGTGTAGGGACGCTTGGCAGTCTCAAGACATGGATGACTTTCTATTATTGATGAACTATGAGTTCTGCTCTGTACCAAAATATTCTTAAGGAGAATGTATGGGTCATCTGTCCATGAGCTGAAGCTGAAGTGTAATTGGGTTATGCAGCAACACAATGATCCACAAAAAAAGCAAATCCACGTCTGAATGGCTGAAAAGTAACAAAATTAAAGTTTTGGTCTGACTTGAACCTAATAGAGATGTGGTAGGACCTGAGGCAAGCAGTTCATGCTTGAAAACCTACCAATTTGTTTGAATTAAAACAGTTCTGCAAAGAATATTGGCTAAAATTCCTTCACAGTGATGGGAAAGACTGATATTAAATTACAGAAAGCATTTGGTTGCAGTTTTTTCTGCTAAAGGTGGTTGTTACTTTGGAAACTGGAAAGAAAGTCTCCCTTGACAGTAATGGAGACCCAATAGCCAGATATGAGGTGGAAACTGCGTTTCCTTTGCTCTCTTACCTTCATAGGTTGGCCCTCTGAGTAATCTTGTACCTTTCTCTTGTGTTCTGGGGAAAACAATAGTAGTGTTAATGGCCTTCAGGGCTACACTTCCAGGCAGTAATGTGATGAAGTGGTTTGGGCCTCCCCAGCAGAGATATGGTGTTCTTGCTTTCAGCCTGAGTAAAACACAAGGAAACACATCAGTAAAATGCATGTGAAATATCAATAACAATATTAATGACATGTAGATTTTAACAAAAAATTGCATTGGTTCACTTGGAATTCCCAAAATAAAAGAAAAAAATCCCAATATTACTACATCCTTGCACAGATAAAGGATGGCTCAGAAAAGCACTGTCTGTCCCCCAAAATGTATTAGTTGGATTGAAAACAGCATTGTGTGCCGATCTCAGATATCCTTAGAATTGTGTTTACCTAGGGTATGCCTTCACTGTTAATGCATTTTCTCCCCACCTTCCTTATCCTGGGACTCAGACATGCCTTTGAGAATCACAGATCGATGGAGAATTAAAACTCCTGTATTTAAACCTCGTACACAGCAGTGCTGGATCTGAGATGTGCAGTGGGATGGCGCTGCAGATCATTCTGCTGACACAGACAGTCCTCTGGGCTGCAGCACAGACTCCACCATGCAGAATACTGGGGAGGGCAGCCAAGCCCAGCTTCTATCAACATGGAGACATCAACATCGGCGGGGTCTTCGACCTGCACAGTGAAACCACAACAATGAGCATGCAATTCACAAGGACACCAGGGCCAATGAAATGTGTACGGTAAGATGAATTCAAATTGAGTATTAAATGCCTTTTTGTAATGGTTGTAATTTGAAGGTATGGTGCTTGTTCATTATTTATGTTCATGCTCAATATTCAGATTAAGAGTCCCCCCCCCCTCTATATTGTCCTCCTAATGAAACAAATACCAGCCTTTTGAAAAGTAAGTAAAAATTTTATTTTAAGGATTCATGTGCCTTCTGCAGTATTAAAATGACAATTAACCCTTGTGTTTTATTTCCTTATTAGCACATGTGAAGCTGGTAGCCTGAGTAAAATATACATAGTAGACTATTGAAATTTTAAAGCAAATAAAGAAAAAATATGCAAAAAAAAAAGAAATATATTTTATCTTTATCTCTATTCCAAACAATATAAATAATTTATATGGTTTGTGGTTGCCATTTACCCCTGTTAAATCACAATTAACAGTGAAAATGTTATTCATTTGTGATAAAAATGTAATTTATATATTAATAATCAACTGTAATGAAGGCATGAATGAATAATGTTTATCTGTGAAAAATCTAAATGAAACAAAGTTTCCATGAAGTGAAGTTGATATTTATTTGAACTGACCTTCTAAATTTTCATCATATTATATTCAAAAAAAGATGCAAAACAAATATAAATGATGAACAACAAATAGAAACACAAGACAAGATGAAAATTCACATTGGTTTAGTCACAGGTTATTAAATACATCTCTCTAAAGTGCCTTTCCACTGTTGCTATTATATTAAAACAGGTAATTTGCACAAAACTGAATACAAGGGTTAAATAAATGATCAACATGTATCATGTCTAGAGTTAATTTCAGAGAATTCCAGGTGGCCCAGACCATGATCTTCGCTATTGAAGAAATAAACAACAGAACTGACCTCCTCCCAGGTGTAGCTCTTGGATATAAAATATATGACTCTTGTCTGTCCCCAACGTTCTCAATACGATCAGCCATGTCTCTGATGAATGGTTATGAGGAAACACTGACCGACATATCATGCTCCACACCAGCAGCAGTGCAAGCTATTGTTGGGGCGTCCATGTCGACAAACTCCATTGCAATTGCAGCAAACGTTGGATTATTTAAGATTCCAGTGGTAAGAGTTATTTTACTGTTTTTACATAATACAAAGCAAAGGAAATTGTAGATGGGGAATTTGTAAATTAAATCTAATTACTGCATAAATATTTCATAAGTGTTTTTTAGTGACAGAGGCGAGCATTTGCAAATAGTACTGGGTCAACAGTAGTGTCCTTAGCTACTTAGTTTAAAATTGAGGTTTATAACCCTAGATCACAGAATTGCAGTGCAACTGGAACAGCTAATAATAATTTCACAGATTCGTATTGCTGTTTCAGTTGTAATGCAGTTCTGGGGTTGAGGAGTTTAAACCTGAGATTTTAACTGTAGCTACTGTAAGTATGCTGAAATTTAACCAATTTATTATTATTATTAGAGCAACAACAACAAAAATAGGAATAATAATATGATATAAAAGGATGTGTCAATCATTTGACAAAAACTGTCCACAATAACATTAGCTATATCTACAAAGCAATTCATTCAGAAATTGGTATGGGAAAAAATAATTGATTTTTTTTCCCCCCGTATTCAACTATTATTCTCTATTTAACTATTATAATCACATAATGTGATTATGTTTATATCACACAATCTCAACTGAGTAATCCTTCTGGTAAGGTATTGAATGCATTTAATGATGTAATTATTGTAAATGTACTATAGATTTGGTTTAGATATTTTCTGATTCAACATGGCATTGTGAATACTGCACAGTCAATATCAGAAATTAATTTTTTGACTGATGATATGATGTGACACACCTATACTGATGGAGATAAACAGTGGTTTATAGTTGGTTCTTTTTTTGACTGCACAACAATATAGACACAATTTCTTTGCATCCCGCATACAGTAGTACCGTGAAGGCACAATATCATGCCTTCACAAACATGCTTTCGCAAAATGGCAGCTGCAAGTTCCACATATCTATCAGAATATAATGGTAAAAAAAAACCTTTGTGCTGGTGATTCAGTGGCTGCTTTAATGAACTGAACTATAGTGTATGTTCTTACATTTAAACTCGGCTAAATGTAACTTTGTCCATTTTGTTTTCAGATCAGTCACTTTTCAACATGTGCATGTCTGAGCAACAGAAAAGAATTCCCCTCATTCTTCAGAACCATTCCCAGTGACTATTACCAGAGCAGAGCACTGGCTCAGCTGGTGAAGCACTTTGGCTGGACCTGGATAGGCACAGTGAGAGGTGACAGTGACTATGGCAACAATGGGATGACAACATTTATAAAAGCTGCTCAGCAGGAAGGCATCTGTATTGAGTATTCAGAGAAATTTCACATAACAGAACCAGAGAAATTACTGAAGGTTGTAGATGTTATCAAAAGAAGTACTGCAAAGGTCATTTTAGCATTTCTTGGTCCAGTTGAAATGAACAAGTTATTGGAACAGCTGACCCTTCAGAATATTACAGGTTTTCAAATGGTTGGCAGTGAAGGCTGGATAACAGCAAGCCGTCTAGTGACACCTACAAGTTTCAGAATACTGGGAGGATCTATTGGATTTGCTGTAAACAAAGGCAAAATAAATGGCCTCAAAGAATTTCTATTAAAACTTCACCCCTCACAAAAACCAGGAAATCTTGCGGTTATAGACTTTTGGGAAGATATGTTTCACTGTTCCCTAATAAGTGAGAATAATCTACCTCCCATTAAACCCTGCACTGGATCTGAGAGCTTGACTGAAGTGGAAAATGAATACACTGACGTATCAGAGCTGAGAATCCCCAACAATGTCTACAAAGCAGTATACGCTGTTGCTCATTCTCTACATGACCTGCTGGCATGTACACTCCACCAAGGCTGTACAAACAGTGTGAAAACAGAATCCTGGCAGGTAACTCTATATGCTCTTCTTATATACTTAATAAAATTCCCATTATGAACAAAGCCAACAAAGCATTTCTTTTGACTGAAATAATTGTTTCTTTACAGCTTCTTAGGGCTCTGAAAAAAGTCAATTTCACTTTGGAAACTGGAGAGAATGTCTTCTTTGACAGTAATGGAGATCCAATAGCCAGATATGAGGTGGTGAACTGGCAGCTGGGTCCTGATGGTGCAGTAAAGTTCAGAGTGGTCGGCTACTATGATGCTTCTTTTCCATCTGGGCAGCAGTTTGTGATGAGACCTGTTAATATGGTTTGGGCAGGTGGGCAAACACAGGCAAGTGTTCATGCACTTTGAGCTAAATACTTGTATGATACCATTATGCAGCATTTAGCACTGATTAAGATAAAGCATTAAATGACAGTTCACAAATCTGAAGCAATTCCATATGGGCCTGGGACATGAAAATATGTAAAATGTTAGCTGCAAATGTTAATAAATCTACAACAGAAAAAAGAAATTTCACACATGCATGAAGGCAGTCTATACTGTGTAAGTCCTGAATTACCTTTGTGTGTGATAATAATCTGCACCATGTATTTGATCTTCTGTATGATAAAGTACTGCAAATAATTATTATGTACTTACACATCACATTGTCCATGGGTGCTTTGAGTCAAGAGTTTAAACCTGTTGTACAGAAACCCAGGTCAGTGTGCAGTGAGAGCTGTCCCCCAGGCACCCGGAAGGCTGTGCAGAGAGGAAGGCCTGTCTGCTGCTATGACTGTGTGCCCTGTGCTGAGGGAGAAATCAGCAATGTCACAGGTAGTCAACTCTAACCAGCCTATATAGAATATTGCTCTTTATGTATCATTTTGCACTGTACTCATTATAATGTACAGCCATAGCTGTAATAGGGTTCTAATACTGATATTCATTATTTTCTTACAGATTCTAATGACTGTATTCAGTGCTCGGAAGAATACTGGTCTAATGCAAAAAGAGATCAATGTATTTTAAAGATTGTCGAATTTTTGTCCTTTGAAGAAATTATGGGAATAGTGCTTGTAATTTTTTCTATATTTGGAACAAGTGTTACTGCATTTGTGGCTGTGCTGTTCTTCTTAAAAAAGGATACGCCCATTGTGAAAGCCAACAACTCAGAGTTGAGCTTCCTGCTGCTCTTTTCATTGAAACTGTGTTTCCTTTGCTCTCTTACCTTCATCGGCCGGCCCTCTAAATGGTCCTGTATGCTGCGCCACACTGCGTTTGGGATCACCTTTGTCCTCTGCATCTCCTGTGTTCTGGGAAAAACAATAGTGGTGTTAATGGCCTTCAGGGCTACACTTCCAGGCAGTAATGTGATGAAGTGGTTTGGGCCTCTGCAGCAGAGACTGAGTGTTCTTGCTTTCACTATCATACAGGTCCTTATTTGTGTGCTTTGGTTAACAATATCCCCTCCATTCCCCAACAAGAACATGAAGCACTACAAAGAAAAGATCATTCTAGAATGTGATGTAGGATCAGCAGTGGGGTTCTGGGCTGTACTGGGTTATATTGGGCTCCTCTCTCTACTGTGCTTTGTTTTAGCTTTTCTGGCCCGAAAGCTACCTGACAACTTCAACGAAGCCAAATTCATCACATTCAGCATGCTAATATTCTGTGCAGTCTGGATCACTTTTATACCAGCTTATGTCAGCTCACCAGGAAAGTTCACTGTAGCTGTGGAGATCTTCGCGATTTTAGCATCTAGTTTTGGCTTGCTGTTCTGTATCTTTCTTCCAAAATGTTATATAATATTATTCAGACCTGAGCAAAATACAAGAAAACATATAATGGGTAAAACAGATGTGAAAGCTCAGTGATTGCCTGTACCATTTTATAGCCAAGAAAACTGTGCAGGGTACTAGACTACAGAACCACCTGTGAAATAAGAATGCATTATGTCGTACCTTACATAACATTCACAAGATATATAAATAAAAGGAAGGATGTTCACTAACCCATGTTCACTTGATGGAAACTTGGAAGTACTTCATCAAGCACTCCATGGTTAGGGTACCAGAACATTCTTTAGGAGAATGTCTGGTCATATGTCCATGAGTGGAAGCTGAAATGAAACTGGGTTATGCAGCAAAACAATAATCCACAACACAAAAGTAAGTCCACACCTGAATGGCTGAAAAGAAAAAAAAATAAAGTTTTGGAATGACCTAGCCAGAGTCCTGAATTGAACCCAATAGAGATGCTGTGGCAGCAGGCAATTCATGCTCAAAACCCTACCAATTTGTCTGAATTAAAACATTTCTGCAAAGAATAGTGGGCTAAAATTCCTTTTATATACTTCAATTCCTTCTACAATCTACATACTTTCCCTCCGATATCTGCCAAGTGGAAGATCGGTGTACATCCAAAGTTGTCTTGTGCACCTGCCACAAAACTTGGAACAGCTGACACATCACAAAGGACTGGCCTCCCCTTTTATTGCTGTTAAATTTTGAAACATATTTTATTTAACACTTACATAAAACCATAGGATAGCGTAAAACTTGTAATACCTGATGTTGTGTTTGTTTCACTATGCGTATGTTGGTCTGGAATAGTAATGAACTTGTTGTTTCACATTGTTAAAACACTTCATTTTATAAGACTGATTAAACAAACTAACCACGTAATACAGAGTAGCATGTCATTAACCCATAATTATACTCCCCTCTTTATTTCTTACCGGTTGCCTCAAGAGTCAAATTCTTTCAGTTTTAGACTAGAGGTCAGAAAATGCCACCAAAGTAAATTTGGTGGAGCAGTCCTGTCATTAAATAGCTACCGAGGAAATGAAATTATGACATGGCAGGAAAAGCCATTTTGTCATAATTTCACCCCCTTATCTCCACAGGTGATGTCTTTGGAGTCTAATTGGAGACACTAAATTTCTCACAGTTATGAACGTGAGCGAATGGTGTGTGTCCCTGCCCTGCGATAAATTAGCGGCCTATCCAGGGTGTATGCCTCTCACCTAAGCTGGGATAGCCTCCAACCCTCCAACCTTCCAACCAACCCCCCCCCCCCCCCTCCCCCCGCCCCCACTTACCCAGACCAGAATACGCGAGTATAGATACTGAATTTCTGGAACAGCACTAGCACCTTATAGATGAAGGAAAGTTGGTTCATAACAGCGCAACCAATAATGTGTCAGAGTTGGCCCACACCCACCTCATTCACCAATATATCAACCATTAAGAGAGTACAAATAAAGTAATCAAACTATGACATCGCGACCCTTGTTGTTAAACATCACCCTTAGAATTTACTATGGGAAAAATACAAATAAAACAGCAGGATAACAACATTTACCACAAAAGACAACATGGGAACATGTCAGCTTTGAGTGCATTTAAATAAATGAATAAATAATTAGGACCAGTATTATACTGATAATTCATTCAAAATTGTTCATGTGTATAACACGGTTGGCAATGGAAGAAATAACATAAATAACTATGTACTGCTAAATATACCACACTGCTCAGTGATTAAATGCAATTTTGTGTGCTGCCATTCCATTATGATTATAATGGTGATTTCAAATAAAGTATAAGTAAAATGTTTGAACTTGTAGGCCTACATGGTAAAAACTAAAAGCCACAATGATTCTGAGCCATTTTGTTGAAGTGTCAAGCACAGGCTAGACATAAGCATTTCAAAATATTTGTCCATTTGTAATGCCAAATAAGGCTCAACACCCAAACATACTATTCAAAGATAACAGACAACACTGCCCTCCACAGTAGATAACTAAACTGAAAAGAGTTTTTAAAAAATTGCAGTATCTTCAAATAGTGATTTACTCTTTCTGATGCTTTTGCAATTTGCTTCACCTCAGCCTGCTTATCCAGGGACTCAGGCATGCCTTTGGGAATCACAGATCGATGGAGAATTAAAACTGCTGTATTTAAACCAGGTACACAGAGCTGGATCTGAGATGTGTAGTGGGATGGATCTGCAGATCATTCTGCTGGCACTAACAGTCCTCTGGGCTGCAGCACAGACCCCACCATGCAGAATACTGGGGAGGGCAGCCAAGCCCAGCTTCTATCAACATGGAGACATCAACATTGGCGGGGTCTTCGCCATGCACCAAATTCCCAGGGAACTAACCATCAACTTTGACACCAACCCTGGGCACCTGAAGTGTTCACGGTGAGATTAATTATTAATTAACATTTAGTTATTCTTTGTAATAGTTGTTATTTGACAATACATTTTTGCTGCGATTCAAATTAAACTGACGGTAAAATCAGTAATAATTCTGACAGAAAAAAAAAAATTAATAATATAACAATAATATTCAAATCATGTGTAAAACTCTTATCTACTGAATAGTCTTTGTAAATTACCCTCCACATGCTTAGCCTGTCAAGCAATAATAAAGTGTGTCATTTCCAGAGTGCATTTCAGAGATTTCCAGTTGGCCCAGACCATGATCTTTGCCACTGAAGAAATAAACAACAGAACTGACATCCTCCCAGGTGTATCTCTTGGATATAAGATACACGATTCCTGTGCCTCTCCAATATTCGCTACAAGAGCAGCCATGACTATGATGAACGGTTATGAGGATACATTGTCTGACACATCATGTTCCACACCAGCAGTAGTGCAGGCCATTATTGGGGCATCCATTTCTACTAATGCCATTGCCATTGCAGCAACTGTTGGATTATTTCAGATTCCACTGGTAAGAGTTCCTTTACTCCTATTCCCAAACAGTTATTAATTAACTGATATTTATGTCAAATGATAATAGTCATGGCAAGTATGTTTTGGTCTTCTAAGTAGGGGTTTTCTACTGTGAAAATGTAATGGTAAAGACCAGTGATTATGGGAAATGTGAAAAAATTAAAGTCTACAATGATTCTATAATAAACATAGTTGTCCCATCTGCTTATATCAATTGATCATGCCAAACACAAAATAATGTTCTCTGGTTAAAAAAGCAGTTTTGTTTCCATTGTATCAATTATATGATATCCAGTCTCTCTCTCACATTCATTATGGTTATGTTCTCATATAGTTTATATTAACATTTTCAGATCAGTCACTTTGCAACATGTGCATGTCTGAGCAATAGAAAAAGATTCCCCTCATTCTTCAGAACCATTCCCAGTGACTATTACCAGAGCAGTGCACTGGCTCAGCTGGTGAAGCACTTCGGCTGGTTCTGGATAGGAGCAGTAAGAGGTGACAGTGACTATGGCAACAACGGAATGGCAACATTTATAAAAGCTGCTCAGCAGGAAGGCATCTGCATTGAGTATTCTGAGAAATTTCACTTCACAGAACCTGAGAAATTACAGAAGGTTGTAGATGTTATCAAAAGAGGTTCTGCACGGGTAATAGTAGCATTCCTTGCTCAGAATGAAATGAGCACACTATTAGAGCAGCTGGCCTTTCAGAATATTACTGGTTTGCAAATGGTTGGCAGTGAAGGCTGGATAACAGCAAGCAGTATAGCATCACCAAGCAGTTTCAGAACACTGGGAGGATCTATTGGCTTTGCTATCACCCAAGGCAAAATAAATGGCTTGCAAGAATTTCTATTAAAACTTCAGCCATCCAATTACCCAAATAACACTGATGTTACAGACTTTTGGGAAGCTGCTTTTCAGTGTAACCTCAGAAATGGAGATGAAAAGCCTCACGTTACCCTCTGCACTGGATCTGAGAGCTTGATTAAACTGGAAAATGCATACACTGATGTATCAGAGCTGAGAATCTCCAACAATGTTTACAAAGCAGTATACGCTGTTGCTCATTCTCTACATGACCTGCTGGCATGCACACCCCATCAAGGCTGTACAAACCGTGTGAATACAGAGCCCTGGCAGGTAACTCAATCACTCTGTCTTACATAGTTATTAAAACCTCCACTATGAACAAAGCCAAGCAAGCATTTCTTTTGGCTAAAATCCTTGTTTCTCTACAGGTACTTAGGGCTCTGAAAAAAGTAAATTTCACTTTGGAAACTGGGGAGAAAGTCTCTTTTGACAGTAATGGGGACCCAATAGCCAGATATGAGGTGGTGAACTGGCAGCTTGGTCCTGATGGTGCAGTAGAGTTCAGAGTGGTCGGCTACTATGATGCTTCTTTACAATCTGGGCAGCAATTTGTGATGAGTGCTGCTAGTATAGTTTGGGCAGGTGGGCAAACACAGGCAAGTGTTCATGCACTACATGCAGAGGTCTGATAACAGCACAGACACCTGCATTCATCTTTCAGCATTGATTGTGATAAAGCATTATGTGATAGCTAAGAGTGCAACTCACTGAACAAAAGAAACTGAATATTAGTAGGTATATGCACAATTCTTCCTTTTCCAAACTGTAAAATGCTTAGCGGCGTACATAAATAAAACTATAACAGAAAAAGAAATCATACACATATGAGGGATGACTGTACTGTGGAAAGATATATTGTAAGTAATTATTATAAATGATTTACAAATCATATTGTCCTTCGGTGCTTTGACCTTAAGAGTAGAAAAATCTTGTACATCATGCACAGAAACCCAGGTCAGTGTGCAGTGAGAGCTGTCCCCCAGGCACCCGGAAGGCTGTGCAGAGAGGAAGGCCTGTCTGCTGCTATGACTGTGTGCCCTGTGCTGAGGGAGAAATCAGCAATATTACAGGTAATTCAGAGTCAGCTTGAAACAGGTTTACACCAAACATTTCAAAGTTGTGCATTTTCTATTGTGGTACATCTGCTCATTGTAATGTACATGCATAGCTGTAAAAGGGTTTTAATAATGATAATAATAATACTCATTGTTTTCTTACAGATTCTAATGACTGCATTCTGTGTCTGGAAGAATACTGGTCTAATGTTAAAAGAGATCAATGTGTTTTAAAGGTGGTTGAATTTCTATCCTTTCAAGAAATTATGGGGATCATACTTGTAATTTTTTCCATATTTGGAGTATGCATAACTGCATTTGTGGCTGTGCTGTTCTTTATAAAGAAGGACACACCCATTGTGAAAGCCAACAACTCAGAGCTGAGTTTCCTGCTGCTCTTTTCATTGAAACTGTGTTTCCTTTGCTCTCTTACCTTCATCGGCCGGCCCTCTGAGTGGTCCTGTATGTTGCGCCACACTGCGTTTGGGATCACCTTTGTCCTCTGCATCTCTTGTGTTCTGGGGAAAACAATAGTGGTGTTAATGGCCTTCAGAGCTACACTTCCAGGCAGTAATGTGATGAAGTGGTTCGGGCCTCCCCAGCAGAGACTGAGTGTTCTTGCTTTCACTCTCATACAGGTCCTTATTTGTGTGCTTTGGTTAACAATATCCCCTCCATTCCCCAACAAGAACATGAAGCACTACAAAGAGAAGATCATTCTAGAATGTAATGTAGGATCAGCAGTGGGGTTCTGGGCTGTGCTGGGTTATATTGGGCTACTCTCTATATTGTGTTTTGTTTTAGCTTTTTTGGCTCGTAAGCTCCCTGACAACTTCAATGAAGCCAAATTCATCACATTCAGCATGCTCATATTCTGTGCAGTCTGGATCACCTTTATACCAGGTTATGTCAGTTCACCTGGAAAGTTCACTGTAGCTGTGGAAATATTTGCAATTTTAGCATCTAGTTTTGGCTTGCTATTCTGTATCTTTCTTCCAAAATGTTATATAATATTATTCAAACCTGAGCAAAATACTAGAAAGCATATAATGGGTAAAACAGACATGTAATCTGTCTAACATGGTTGTGCACTTATTTTATGTCACTTTGGATAAAAGTGTCTGCCAAATAAATGCCATGTAAATGTAATGGTTGTGGATCTCTTGTTAGTTGCAGCACTCATAAAGAAAATTAGTAGTAAATGGTAATATTCAAATATTCTCCAAATAACACAATAACTTAACAAATCATCACATGGAGAGACATTAAATAAAGAAAAATGCATACTACGACTAGATTTTCTGGTGGGAAAAATGATTGACTTCATATTTGGGCAGTATTGTTACCATTGACTTACAGTTAGGTAGCTCAAACGCTTATCCTGGATCCAAGCACACTGCTACAAATGAGCAACATCTCTCAACAAGACCTGGAAGTAAGCTTCAAAATTGAAGCTCAGTTTTGGCGGCTTGTTTGAAATAATTATGAGTGAAAAAAAATATACATTGAGATAGATACGTGTAGAAATAAATAAAAGAGCCAATGTCCAAAGAGTCCTTCGGAAATAAAAACGACATGAAATAAAATAGACATGAAGTAGCTAATAGATATTTATTTAATTGCTTAGTTATTTATTTCATTATATATCTCATTGCTTTTTATTTCTTTCATTATTCTTTTACATTTATTTAATTGTTTAATTCAAGTTTTGCTAAAAATAAAACAATGGAAATCAAATTATAAGAAAGAGGTGCAGCTAGCACTAACACTAGGCAGCTAGATATTGTTTACCAGCTATATCTGAGGAGGCAAATGAAAGGCGAATACAATTTGTGTTAACTAGCTTGGGAAACTAAATAGTACCAGCTATCAATTTACAATGGAAAATATACATTACTGCCAAGTCAGTTAGCAACAATTAAATTAATATTGACAGATGCAAAAAAAGGGAGAGGATGTGAATGGAATCTTTAGAATGCTAGCACTGGAGGTGATTGATTAGATAGTGTTCAGGAAATGTAGTAGTATTGCTGGATTGACATTGACAGCTTATAGATGAGGGCTAGTTTGTTTTTAACAGCACAACCAATAATGTGCCAGAGCTGGCCTTCATCCACCCAGTTCACCACTATAACAACCAGGTCATATTTAAAGGGTACGAATAAAGTATTCAAAATAAGACATCACAACCCTTGTTGTTCAAAATTATCTTTAAATGCTCTGGAAAAATACAAATAAAACGGCAGGAAAATAACATTTTCCACAAAAAACACCAGGGAACATGTCACTTTGATACTGAGCCTTAAAAAGGACCAGTACTGATGTTGATAACAAAATTGATGTTAATATCATGGTCGACAATGAAAGAAATAACACCAGTAACTGCAGCACTGGCACAGATTATGGAAACACTGTGCTTAAACAAGTTGTTTATCACATTTTAAAAAATTGTTGGTGCCTTCTCTTCCGATATTTTTTCTCAGAGCCATTTTCATCTGTAAAAATGCATTCAAAACAGTTATCTTCTTGAACACGGGTGGTAATGACAGTAAGTGACCATTAGTAATTTGAAATAGAGTATACAAGTCAGAGAAGAAAACATGTTCTGATGTATATAATAATTTTATGTAGAAAAATACTGGACAAAGAAATTCATTTTTTCTTTTTATTTATATTAAATGCATTACATGATTAATGTGTTGCCAAATATTGCATTAACCATCTAAATCTGTTTAAAAATGCACCATTTCCACAATTTGTGCCAGTAGTGTATGCAGCAAAAATACATGATGGCTCAGTGATTAAATGCAATTGTTTGTGCTGACTTTCCATAAGAGTTATAATTTATTTAATTATAAGTAAATACTAAATACTAATTTAACAAAACAAAAAAAGCCCTCTTAGTCATAGATTCCAAGTCATGTCTTCAAAGTGTGTGTATTTGTGTATTTGTGTGTGTGTGACAAGCACAGGGGAAACAAAAGTATTTCAAAATATTTGTCCATTCGCTTGGTTTTGAAAGGCAACACTTTATATCAATTAAATTGAAAAGAGTTGACATTGATTGCAGTGTTTCTGGGAAATTTACTTTTCTGTTGCCTCTGTTGATTAGTAATTTGCTCTGCACCAACCTGTGTTTCCTGATTATGCCTTTGAGAATCACAGATCAATTGAGAATTAAGAATGCTGTATTTAAACCTGATACACAGCACGGCTGGATCTGAGATGTGCAGTGGGATGGATCTGCAGATCATTCTAATAGCACAAACAGTCCTCTGGGCTGCAGCACAGACTCCACCATGCAGAATACTGGGGATGTCTGCCAAGCCGAGCTTCTATCAACATGGAGACATAAACATCGGCGGGGTCTTCGCCATGCACCAAATTCCCAGGGAAATAACCATCAAATTTGACACCAAACCTGAGCACCTGAAGTGTTCACGGTGAGATTAATTATTAATTAACATGTAGCTACTCAGCGTATTAGTGGTTATTTGACGATATGGTTTTGTGGTAATTCAAACTATGGTAATATAAATTAAATTTCTTACAGAAAAAATACTTAATAGGATACATTAATAATATTCAAGTAATGTGTAAAACTCTAATCTACTGAATAGTCGTTGTAAATTACCCTCCACATGCTTAGCCTGTCAAGCAATAATAAAGCGTGTAATCTCTAGAGTTCTTTTGAGAGAATTCCGGTTGGCCCAGACCATGATCTTTGCCACTGAAGAAATAAACAACAGAACTGACCTCCTCCCAGGTGTATCTCTTGGATATAAGATACACGATTCATGTGCCTCTCCAATATTCGCTTCAAGAGCAGCCATGACTATGATGAATGGTTATGAGGATACATTGTCTGACACATCATGCTCCACACCAGCAGTAGTGCCGGCCATTATCGGGACATCCACTTCTACTAATGCCATTGCAATCGCAGGAACTGTTGGATTATTTCAGATTCCACTGGTAAGAGTTCTTTTACTCCTTTGTATATACTCCCAAGCAGTTATTAATTCACTGATATGTAAGTGAAATGGGAATAGTCATGTCAAGTGTGTATAGGTCCCCAAAGTAGGGCTTTTCTATTGTGAAAATGCAATGGTATAAAACAATTATTGTGGGAAATGTGAAAAAAATGTTAATCTACAATGATACAATAACAAACATAGTTGTCCCATTGGCTTATATCAAGTGATCATGCCAAACACAAAACAGAATTATGATGGATTTGAACTGAAAAGTCCCTAAAATGTTATCCTGGTGATTTTACTAACAGTTTTCTGGATTAAAAAGCAGTTTTGTTTCCAATGTGTCAATTATATGATATCCAGTCTCTCTCTTGCATTCATTATGGTTATGTTTTCATATAGTTTATATTAACATTTTCAGATCAGTCACTTTTCAACATGTGCATGTCTGAGCAATAGAAAAAGGTTCCCCACATTCTTCAGAACCATTCCCAGTGACTATTACCAGAGCAGAGCACTGGCTCAGCTGGTGAAACACTTTGGCTGGATCTGGATAGGAGCAGTGAACAGTGATGATGACTACGGCAACAACGGAATGGCAACATTTACAAAAGCTGCTGAACAGGAAGGGATCTGCATTGAGTATTCTGAGAAATTTCACAGAACAGAGCCAGAGAAATTACTGAAGGTTGTAGATGTTATCAAAAGAGGCACTGCAACGGTAATTGTAGTATTCCTTGGCCAGAGTGAAATGAGCCCGTTTTTGGAGCAGCTGACCTTTCAGAATATTACTGGTTTTCAAATGGTTGGCAGTGAAGGCTGGATAACAGCAAGCAGTCTAGCGTCCCTGAGAAGTTTCCAAACACTGGGAGGATCTATTGGCTTTGCTGTCACCCAAGGCAAAATAAATGGCTTGCAGGAATTTATATTAAAACTCCAGCCTTCCAAGTACCCTAATAACACTGATGTTACAGACTTTTGGGAAGCTGCTTTTCAGTGTTATCTAGGAAATAGAGACGAAAAGCCTCACATTACCCCCTGCACTGGATCGGAGAGCTTGATTGAACTGGAAAATGAATACACTGATGCATCAGAGCTGAGAATCTCCAACAATGTTTACAAAGCAGTATACGCTGTTGCTCATTCTCTACATGACGTGCTCGAATGTACACCCCATCAAGGCTGCACAAACAGTGTGAATACAGAGCCCTGGCAGGTAACTCAATCAGTCCGTCTTACATATTTTTTAGAACCTCCATTACAAACAAAGCCAAGCAAGCATTTCTCTTGGCTGAAATTCTTGTTTCTCCATAGGTACTTAAGGCTCTGAAAAAAGTAAATTTTACTTTGGGAACTGGAGAGAAAGTCTCTTTTGACAGTAATGGGGATCCAGTAGCCAGATATGAGGTGGTTAACTGGCAGCTTGGTCCTGATGGTGCAGTAAAGTTCACAGTGGTCGGCTACTATGATGCTTTTTTACCATCTGGGCAGCAGTTTGTGATGAGACCTGTTAGTATGGTTTGGGCAGGTGGACAAAAAGAGGTAAGTGTCTATGCACTACATGAAACGGTGGTCTGATAACAGGACAGATAACCCTAACCCTAACCCTAACTGTATTCATCTTATTGAATTGAATAAGATAAGGCATTATGGAATAGCTAAGAGTCCAACTCACTAAATAAAAGAAACTTCATATTGGCCTATCCCTTCAAAATGTTTTTCTCATAACAGACTGTAAAATGCTTAGCAGCATACATAAACAAAACTATAGCAGAAAAAAAAAAATCACACATGAATGAGAGATGACTGCATTGTGGAAAGTAATAATGTAAGTAATCATTATAAAGTATTTACACATCATATTGTCCTTTGGTGCTTTGAGTTTAAGAGTTGAAACATCTCGTACAAAATGCACAGAAACCCAGGTCAGTGTGCAGTGAGAGCTGTCCCCCAGGCACCCGGAAGGCTGGGCAGAGAGGAAGGCCTGTCTGCTGCTATGACTGTGTGCCCTGTGCTGAGGGAGAAATCAGCAATGTTACAGGTAATTCAGAGTCAGATTGAAACAGGTTTACACTGAATATTTCAAAATGCATTGTGTACTATGCTGCATCTGCTCATTGAAGTGTACAGGCATAGCTGTAAAAGGGTTTTAATAATGATAATAATAATACTCATTGTTTTCTTACAGATTCTAATGACTGCATTCTGTGTATGGAAGAATACAGGTCAAATGATAAAAAAGATCAATGTGTGTTAAAGGTTGTCGAATTTCTATCCTTTCAAGAAATGATGGGAATCCTGCTTGTTATTTTTTCCATATTTGGAGCATGTATAACTGCCTTTGTGGCTGTGTTGTTCTTCATAAAGAAGGACACACCCATTGTGAAAGCCAACAACTCAGAGCTGAGCTTCCTGCTGCTCTTTTCATTGAAACTGTGTTTCCTTTGCTCTCTTACCTTCATCGGCCGGCCCTCTGAGTGGTCCTGTATGCTGCGCCACACTGCGTTTGGGATCACCTTTGTCCTCTGCATCTCTTGTGTTCTGGGGAAAACAATAGTGGTGTTAATGGCATTCAGGGCTACACTTCCAGGCAGTAATGTCATGAAGTGGTTTGGGCCTCTGCAGCAGAGAATGAGTGTTCTTGCTTTCACTCTCATACAGGTCCTTATTTGTGTGCTTTGGTTAACTATATCCCCTCCATTCCCCAACAAGAACATGAAGCACTACAAAGAAAAGATCATTCTAGAATGTGATGTAGGATCAGCAGTGGGGTTCTGGGCTGTGCTGGGTTATATCGGACTCCTCTCTGTATTGTGCTTTGTTTTAGCTTTTCTGGCTCGTAAGCTGCCTGACAACTTCAATGAAGCCAAATTCATTACATTCAGCATGCTCATATTCTGTGCAGTCTGGATCACCTTTATACCAGCTTATGTCAGCTCACCTGGAAAGTTCACTGTAGCTGTGGAGATATTTGCAATTTTAGCATCTAGTTTTGGCTTGCTATTCTGTATCTTTCTTCCAAAATGTTATATAATATTATTCAGACCTGAGCAAAATACAAGAAAGCATATAATGCGTAAAACAGACACGAAATCCACCTAACATGGTTGTGTACTTATTGTGCTTCGCTTTGGATAAAAACCCCTGCCAAATAAATGTAATGTAAAACTAATGCTTGTAGATTTCTTGT
Organism: Anguilla rostrata; assembly: GCF_018555375.3. Lineage (NCBI taxonomy): Eukaryota > Metazoa > Chordata > Actinopteri > Anguilliformes > Anguillidae > Anguilla > Anguilla rostrata. Next base: position 17,816,661 of record NC_057944.1, read on the forward strand.
TAGTTGCAGCATTTTGCCCAGAGTTAAAGGCTATCTGGTGACATACCATACATTTTAAAATACAAATGTACAGGAAATAAAATACTTATCAAGTAACATTAATCATGCTTTGGTATGTTTACATCTGCCGATTGACCTATATATTTCCTCATTTACTAACTGCCAACAAATGCTCACTCTTGTTTATGATCTCACAAAAATGGAGAGATATTTGACATCGATGAAGTGATAAGAAAAGTTTATTAGCTTGAGTCAAGTTAATCTAAAAATAAAACAATAGAAATCAAAATATAAGAATTAAAAAGAGGTGCAACTAGCACTAACACTAGGCAGCTAGATATTGTTTTCCAGCTGTATCTGAGGAGGCAAATAATAGGTGAATACTATGTGTGCTTACTAGCTTGGGAAACTAAATAGTATCAGCGAGTCAGCAAGTGTCAAGTCAGTTAGCCACAATGTAATTAATATTGACAAAAGTGAAAGAAAAAAAAGGGAGGGGATGTGACTGGAATCTTCAGAATGCTAGCACTGGAGCTGATCGATTAGATATTATTCAGGAAATGTAGTAGTATTGCTGGATCGGCATTGACAGTTTATGGATGAGGGCAAGTTTGTTTGTAACAGCACAACCAATAATGTGCCATTGCTGGCCTTCAGCCACCGTGTTCACTAAAACACCAACCAGGTCATATTTAGAAGGTACAAATAAAGTACTCATAATAAGACATAACAACCTTTGTTGTTCAAAATTATCATAAGATTCTGCTCTGGAAAAATACAAATAACACTGCAAAATAATAACGTTTCTCACAAAAGGGAATATGTCACTTTGATATTGTGTCTTTAAAAAAGGAAAATGCCTGAAGTTAATCATTCTTAGAACAAAATTGATGTTAATAATATGGTTAACAACAAAATAAATAACATATAATTAAAATGACTAAAATAAAAAAATAAAAAAATAACAATAACACAAAGAAATACGTTTAAGCTGACTGTAAAATCTCGAACACTAAGATACATTAGACTGCTCAATTATGTAGGTATGAACAAATTCAACGAAAAGTGAAATTATTATTACTTATTTCAAATAAATGCTAATTATTTAATCATTTTTGCTTTTTTTTAATACAAAATACATTAAATATTACATTTGTTGCCAAATATTGCATTGATAATCTAAACCCATTTAAAAATGCAACGTTATCATAATTTGGGCCAATGCTCAGTGATTAAATGCAATTGTTTGTGCTGACTTTACATAACAGTTATCATTTATTTAATTCTAAGTAAATACTGAATGCTAATTTAACAAAAAAAGGCCCTCTTAGTCACAGATGCCAAGTCATGTATTCAAAGTGTGTGTATTTGTGTGTGTGTGACAAGCACAGGGGAAACAAAAGTATTTCAAAATATTTGTCCATTCGCTTAATTTTGAAAGGCAACACTTCATATTAATTAAACTGAAAAGAGTTGACAATGATTGCAGTGTTTCTTGGAAATGTAGTTTTCTGTTGCCTCTGTTGATTCGTAATTTGCTCCGCCCCAACCTGTGTTTCATGGATAAGCCTTTGAGAATCACAGATCGATGGAGAATTAAAACTGCTGTATTTAAGCCTGGTACACAGCAGTGCTGCATCTGAGATGTGCAGTGGGATGGATCTGCAGATCATTCTGCTGGCACTAACAGTCCTCTGGGCTGCAGCACAGACTCCACCATGCAGATTACTGGGGAGGGCAGCCAAGCCCAGCTTTTATCAACATGGAGACATCAATATCGGCGGCGTTTTCGCCTTGCACCAAATTCCCGGGGAAATAAGCAACAAATTTGACACCAAACCTGAGCACCTGAAGTGTTCACGGTGAGATTAATCATTAATTAACATGTAGCTACTCAGCATATTAGTGGTTATTTGACGATAAGGTTTTGTAGTTATTCAAACTATGGTAATATCTATAATATTTCTTACAACAAAAATACTTAATAGGATACAATAATAATATTCAAGTAATGTGTAAAACTCTAATCTACTGAACAGTCTTTGTAAATTACCCTCCACATGCTTAGCCTGTCAAGCAATAATAAAGTGTGTATTTTCTAGAGTTATTTTGAGAGAATTCCGGTTGGCCCAGACCATGATCTTTGCCACTGAAGAAATAAACAACAGAACTGACATACTCCCAGGTGTATCTCTTGGATATAAGATACACGATTCATGTGCCTCTCCAATATTCGCTACAAGAGCAGCCATGACTATGATGAATGGTTATGAGGATACATTGTCTGACACATCATGCTCCACACCAGCAGTAGTGCCGGCCATTATCGGGACATCCATTTCTACTAATGCCATTGCAATCGCAGGAACTGTTGGATTATTTCAGATTCCACTGGTAAGAGTTCTTTTACTCCTTTGTATATACTCCCAAGCAGTTATTAATTCACTGATATGTAAGTGAAATGAGAATAGTCATGTCAAGTGTGTATAGGTCCCCAAAGTAGAGCTTTTCTATTGTGAAAATGCAATGGTATAAAACAATTATTGTGGGAAATGTGAAAACAATGTTCATCTATAATGATACAATAACAAACATAGTTGTCCCATCAACTTATTCCAACTGATCATGCCAAACACAAAACAGAATTACAATGGATTTGAACTGAAAAGTCCCTAAAATGTTATCCTGATGATTTGCAAACTGTTTTCTGGTTAAAAAAAAAAAGTTTTGTTTCCACTTTGTCAACTATATGATATCCAGTCTCTCTCTCGCATTCATTATGGTTATGTTTTCATACAGTTTATGTTAACATTTTCAGATCAGTCACTTTTCAACATGTGCATGTCTGAGCAATAGAAAAAGGTTCCCCACATTCTTCAGAACCATTCCCAGTGACTATTACCAGAGCAGAGCACTGGCTCAGCTGGTGAAGAATTTTGGCTGGACCTGGATAGGAGCAGTGAACAGTGATGATGATTACGGAAATAATGGGATGGCCACATTTACAAAAGCTGCTCAACAGGAAGGGATCTGCATTGAGTATTCTGAAAAATTTCACATAACAGAGGCAGAGAAATTACTGAAGGTTGTAGATGTTATCAAACGAGGCACTGCAAAGGTAATTGTAGCATTCCTTGGTCAGGGTGAAATGATCCCGTTATTGGAGCAGCTGGCCTTTCAGAATATTACTGGTATTCAAATGGTTGGCAGTGAAGGCTGGATAACATCAAGCAGTATAGCATCACCAAGCAGTTTCAGAACACTGGGAGGATCTATTGGCTTTGCTATCACCCAAGGCAAAATAAATGGCTTGCAAGAATTTCTATTAAAACTTCAGCCGTCCAATTACCCAAATAACACTGATGTTACAGACTTTTGGGAAGCTGCTTTTCAGTGTAACCTCAGAAATGGAGACGAAAAGACTCACATTACTCCCTGCACTGGATCTGAGAGCTTGATTGAACTGGAAAATGCATACACTGATATAACAGAGCTGAGAATCTCCAACAATGTCTACAAAGCAGTATATGCAGTTGCTCATTCTCTACATGACCTGCTGGCATGTACACCCCATCAAGGCTGCACAAACAGTGTGAATACAGAGCCCTGGCAGGTAACTCAATCAGCCGGTCTTACATAGTTATTAAAACCTCCATTATGAACAAAGCCAAGGAAGCATTTCTCTTGGCTAAAATCCTTGTTTCTCTATAGGTACTAAGGGCTCTGGAAAACGTCAATTTTACATTGGGAACTGAAGAAAAGGTCTCTTTTGACAGTAATGGGGATCCAGTAGCCAGATATGAGGTGGTGAATTGGCAGCTTGGTCCTGATGGTGCAGTAAAGTTCAGAGTGGTCGGTGACTATGATGATTCTTTACCGTCTGGGCAGCAGTTTGTGATGAGACCTGTTCGTATGGTTTGGGCAGGTGGGCAAAAAGAGGTAAGTGTTTATGCACAACATGAAACGGTGGTCTGATAACAGCACAGATACTTGTATTCATCTTTCTGCGTTGAATAAGTTAAAGCATTAGGTAATAGCTAAGAGTCCAACTCACTAAATAGAAGAACCAGCATAATGTCCTGTCCTTATTCTCTTACCAGACTGTAAATGGCTTAGCGACATAAATAAATATAACTATAACAGAAAAAGAAATCACACACGCATGAGGGATGACTGTACTGTGAAAAGTAATAATATAAGTAATTATTATAAAGTATTTACACATATTGTCCTTTGGTGCTTTGAGTTTAAGAGTTGAAACATCTTGTACATCATGCACAGAAACCCAGGTCAGTGTGCAGTGAGAGCTGTCCCCCAGGCACCCGGAAGGCTGTGCAGAGAGGAAGGCCTGCCTGCTGCTATGATTGTGTGCCTTGCAATCAGGGAGAAATCAGCAATATTACAGGTAATTCAGAGTCAGCTTGAAACAGGTTTACACTGAATATATCAAAGTGGTGCACTGTGTACTGTGCTGCATCTGCTCATTGTAGTGTGCAGGCATAGCTGCAAAGGGTTTTATTATTAATAATAATAATAATAATAATAATAATAATAATAATAATACTCATTGTTTTCTTACAGATTCTAATGACTGCATTCTGTGTCTGGAAGAATACAGGTCAAATGCTAAAAGAGATCAATGTGTGTTAAAGGTTGTCGAATTTCTATCCTTTCAAGAAATGATGGGGGTCATGCTTGTTATTTTTTCCGTATTTGGAGCATGTATAACTGCATTTGTGGCTGTGCTGTTCTTTAAAAAGAAAGACACACCTATTGTGAAATCCAACAACTCAGAGCTGAGTTTCCTGCTGCTCTTTTCATTGAAACTGTGTTTCCTTTGCTCTCTTACCTTCATCGGTCGGCCCTCTGAGTGGTCCTGTATGCTGCGCCACACTGCGTTTGGGATCACCTTTGTCCTCTGCATCTCCTGTGTTTTGGGAAAAACAATAGTGGTGTTAATGGCCTTCAGGGCTACACTTCCAGGCAGTAATGTCATGAAGTGGTTTGGGCCTCTGCAGCAGAGACTGAGTGTTCTTGCGTTCACTCTCATACAGGTCCTTATTTGTGTGCTTTGGTTAACAATATCCCCTCCATTCCCCAACAAGAACATGAAGCACTACAAAGAAAAGATCATTCTAGAATGTGATGTAGGATCAGCAGTGGGGTTCTGGGCTGTGCTGGGTTATATTGGGCTCCTCTCTATATTGTGCTTTGTTTTAGCTTTTCTGGCTCGTAAGCTGCCTGATAACTTCAATGAAGCCAAGTACATCACATTCAGCATGCTAATATTCTGTGCAGTCTGGATCACCTTTATACCAGCTTATGTCAGCTCACCTGGAAAATTCACTGTAGCTGTGGAAATATTTGCAATTTTAGCATCTAGTTTTGGCTTGCTGTTCTGTATCTTTCTTCCAAAATGTTATATAATTTTATTCAGACCTGAGCAAAATACTAGAAAACATATAATGGGTAAAACAGATGTGAAATCTCAGTGATTGCCCACACCATTTAATACCCAAGAGAACTGTATAGAATACTGGACAATAGTCATCTGTCAAATAAGAATGCAATGTCTTAACTTACATGAGGTTCACAAGATAATACTTTAAATAATAATTTAAAGTAATGTTCCTGAATACATTTTCACTAAAGGAACTTCACCAAATTTGTGGCTCACTTATTTTCAACATTACAACTTGTTCATTCAATTGTGGAAAAAAGACAATTCATTCACATAATTTGCAGAGTTATGACACGTTCTTGCACCGAATACTGATACAATTAAAATGTTTAAGGAATATACCATGACAATCTGTCGATTCTTATAAGCTGCTTTAATTCACAGCCTTATAAAATGTTTCAGAACTTCAGCGTTTAAGGGTCATACTCCTGTGAATACTCCTGTCAGACGCCAGCGTGACACCCCTGGGAGGGAGATGTGGCAGTGCCGGGGAACACCGTTGGTTGCCGCATGGAGAGAGAGAGAAAGCGCACCCACACAAACATGAAATAAAATGTGTCATCTTCACCCTTCCCCCTCACGGGTTCCAGGCAAAAACTATTAACTAAAGCAACAAACTAAAATAAAAAAAAAGAAAGCAAAAGCGAGCAGCAACTTTTCAGTTCCCCGCTCGTAGCTGGCCAGATTTTCACCTGGCCAGCTCCTCCTACCTTTCAGCAGTGGTTCACTTCTTCCCGTCCTGTTAAAAGAAACAAAACTTAACCCTTGTGTGGTGTTCATGTTTTTGTTACTCATCCAATGGTGAACCCACAACATTATTGGGTTTCTACATACAGCCATAACAATTTATGTTAAAATACTTAACAGATGTTGACTTTATCTCAATTACAAGCAATATAGACAGCATATATGGTTAATATATGCCATTTACCTCTGCTAGATCACATTTATCAATGAAAGTGCAATTAGTTTTTTGTATTAAAATGTGATTTTTGGGGAAAAAAATCAATTATCAAGACATGGGTGGAATAAATCATGTTTAACATGAACAAACATAAATGAAACAAGGTTTCTGTCACTATTGGTGTTTATTGTTTGAACTGAACAAATTGCAAAGACAAATTTTACATACGGTATTTTATGGAAATGATAAACGAGCCCCATTGAACACAAATTCATGACGGTCTACACACCACATGAGGGACAGAGTTTTACTGTGTGTGTGTGTTGCAAATGTATTTCTTTCTTCTTGTCTCCTCTGGATTTGAGGTCTTGCCCTGCCCAGCTCCTCGAGAAAGAGCCGTCTCCTCTGGAGCTCCCCTCTGTTCCAATCTGGGCTGGTCTTGGGGCTGGTGGCTGACGGGCTGGTCTTGGGGCAGGCTGATGGTCAATCTCATCTTCTCCTTCAAACTCACTGTCAGACTCCAAGTTGACAGAGACATAATCCTCATATTTGGAAAATGTTTCATCTTCAAAAGTGGAAGACACACCTTCCACTTCAGCTTCTCTCTCTTCTAAAATGATTTCTAAGGCCCTCTGAGCAGATTCTTTTTTCCATACTGATTGATTGTGGTAAGAAGCCACACACGCAAAGCTATTTATTTGTTGTGTCCCTCCCCCAATTTGCAGTTGGGGTAGAGTGTGAGAAAATATTGAATATTTAGAATGTTTTGAAATAACATTGTGGAGGTTCCCACAAGACATTGTGTAGTTTCACACACTACAGAGGGTAAAGATTGCAGGAAAAGCAGTAGTAGACAGGATCTTGGTGCTTGAAATGTAACAATGTAACAACCTTGTCTGTGTGTGTGTAGTTTCACACACTACAGAGGGTATAGTGTGTGGGAAAAGTGGGAGCAGACAGGTTCTTGGAGCTGTGTTGAAACCTTGTGTGTGTGTGTGTATGTTGTCCACAGAGAAACTGGGAAGTGATTTCTGATTTTGAAAAGAAAAGAAATAAGAATCTTTATGAACTGTGAGTGTGTGTGTGGGGATGGGGGTAGGGGGAAGACAGAGTGAAGGTACGCAGCAAACTTTTTTGTTTCATTTTTACCATGCTGACTTGTTTTCACCAACAAGTTCCACACTTTTATTGCCCTCGGGTCCAGTGGACCCGAACACCACATATGTAATATAAATGTGTAGGGGGGGGGTGCACAGTGTGCACCCAATAATAATGTGGACTTTTACATGTTCTTCGCAGAAAATGAGCCAAGGCCAATGAGTCTCAGGTAGAAAAAATAATTCATTGTATCATTTTTCTTTTAGTAAACATTGAAAACGGGTCCCACAGACCCGAACACCACACAAGGGTTAGATAAACTCGCTCTCGGTGTGAGTTCCCGGTCTTGGCCCCAAACTGTGGAGAGAAGCACACCTTTCAGCACCTGGGCTGATCAGCTAATGCAGCCCAGGTGCGTGTGCTCTCTCCACCAGCCAGCACAACGAGACCAATCCGCCTCTCCGGCGGACCGAATGAGACACACCTCCAAACCAAGAATTCAGCCGAAGACCAATTCAGTTTATGCTGAGACCGCTCCCTCCCAGGTTTCAGCACCAAATGTCATACACCAGCATGACACCCCTGGGAGGGAGATATGGCAGGTGCCAGAGAACACCATTGGTTGCCACATGGAGAGAGAGAGAGCGTACCCACACAAACACAAAATAAAATAAACTGACACCATCACCCTTCCCCTTCACAGGTTCCAGGAAAAAACAATAAACTGAAACAACAAGCTAAAATAACAAAGACAAAAGAAAGTAAAACTGTGCAACCGCTTTTCTGTGTGCCGCCCGTAGCTGTCTCGCCTTCCCAGCCGGCTCCAACTCCTCCAGCATCCCAGCTGGGGATTTCTTCTTTTGGTCTTCCCTTTTTCCTGTTTCCCTGGCCTATACAGCTCCACCATAGCCTCCCCCTCCATGTCAGGTTGAGCTCTAGTTCCCCCAACTTCCAGAGCAACCACTGAATTATGACAAATGACCACTTGTTTGAACCTAGCCTCCTCCACCAACCAAATCAATCACAAATTTGGCAGCCATCTGGAGCTGGGAGATACTGATTTCAAATCCTACTCTTTAGATGTCAGGATCTCTGGAGTCATCTGTAAACACGCCTCATTCCTGTCTTAGAACCACACATACTGGGTCTCTGCCCCTTCCTTCTTAAGTTTATCAAATAAATCTACAGTATATCGACATCTGGCCAGAATCATCGAAAGGGGGCCTGATTTCTCCTTTCTCCTGATTACTTCTTTACATTACTTTGGATTACAGGCATGGTGACTCTCTCTCTCTCTCTCTCTCTATATATATATATATATATATAATTATTTTTCTCAGCATTATGCTGTATTGTGTGTGTGTGTGTGTGTGTGTGTGGGGGGTGGGGGGGGGGGGGGGTTATTTGGCCTGTCTTGTAATACTTGAGGGACAGGGGGAAAGTTGTAACCCCCCAATGCCCCCCTCCCACCTCCCCATGCCCTTGAATGAGACTGTAAATGAGTTCATATACTGCATGTCACATCCATCGATAACTACGTCATGGATATATTTCTAATTTTGTCATGCCCACTTCTGAAACTTTGTATGTAAAACACAAATAATTCATTACAAATTCTTTGCTGAAAAATAGTGGAAAAAATTAGAAACAATATTAATAGTGCCTTGAAGACGGGATGGCTCAAAGACAGCACAATCTTTCACCCAAAATCCAATAGTTAACTTGAAAAGATTTCATATATCCTCAGAATTGTGTTTACATTTGGTATGACTTCTCTGCCAATATAACCCCCCAATTTCCCTTATCCTGGGACTCAGGCATGCCTCTGAGAATCATAAATTGATGGAGAATTTAAGTGGATGTATTTAAACCTGGTACACAGCAGTGCTGGATCTGAGATGTGCAGTGGGATGGATCTGCAGATCATTCTGCTGGCACTAACAGTCCTCTGGGCTGCAGCACAGGCTCCACCATGCAGATTACTGGGGAGGGCAGCCAAGCCCAGCTTCTATCAACATGGAGACATCAATATCGGCGGCGTTTTCGCCTTGCACCGAATTCCCGGGGAAATAAGCAACAAATTTGACACCAAACCTGAGCACCTGAAGTGTTCACGGTGAGATTAATCATTAATTAACATGTAGCTACTCAGCGTATTAGTGGTTATTTGACGATAAGGTTTTGTAGTTATTCAAACTATGGTAATATCTATAATATTTCTTACAACAAAAATACTTAATAGGATACAATAATAATATTCAAGTAATGTGTAAAACTCTAATTTACTGAACAGTCTTTGTAAATTACCCTCCACATGCTTAGCTTGTCAAGCAATAATAAAGTGTGTATTTTCTAGAGTTATTTTGAGAGAATTCCGGTTGGCCCAGACCATGATCTTTGCCACTGAAGAAATAAACAACAGAACTGACATCCTCCCAGGTGTATCTCTTGGATATAAGATACACGATTCATGTGCCTCTCCAATATTCGCTACAAGAGCAGCCATGACTATGATGAATGGTTATGAGGATACATTGTCTGACACATCATGCTCCACACCAGCAGTAGTGCCGGCCATTATCGGGACATCCATTTCTACTAATGCCATTGCAATCGCAGGAACTGTTGGATTATTTCAGATTCCACTGGTAAGAGTTCTTTTACTCCTTTGTATATACTCCCAAGCAGTTATTAATTCACTGATATGTAAGTGAAATGAGAATAGTCATGTCAAGTGTGTATAGGTCCCCAAAGTAGAGCTTTTCTATTGTGAAAATGCAATGGTATAAAACAATTATTGTGGGAAATGTGAAAACAATGTTCATCTATAATGATACAATAACAAACATAGTTGTCCCATCAACTTATTCCAACTGATCATGCCAAACACAAAACAGAATTACAATGGATTTGAACTGAAAAGTCCCTAAAATGTTATCCTGATGATTTGCAAACTGTTTTCTGGTTAAAAAAAAAAAGTTTTGTTTCCACTTTGTCAACTATATGATATCCAGTCTCTCTCTCGCATTCATTATGGTTATGTTTTCATACAGTTTATGTTAACATTTTCAGATCAGTCACTTTTCAACATGTGCATGTCTGAGCAATAGAAAAAGGTTCCCCACATTCTTCAGAACCATTCCCAGTGACTATTACCAGAGCAGAGCACTGGCTCAGCTGGTGAAGAATTTTGGCTGGACCTGGATAGGAGCAGTGAACAGTGATGATGATTACGGAAATAATGGGATGGCCACATTTACAAAAGCTGCTCAACAGGAAGGGATCTGCATTGAGTATTCTGAAAAATTTCACATAACAGAGGCAGAGAAATTACTGAAGGTTGTAGATGTTATCAAAAGAGGCACTGCAAAGGTAATTGTAGCATTCCTTGGTCAGGGTGAAATGATCCTGTTATTGGAGCAGCTGGCCTTTCAGAATATTACTGGTTTTCAAATGGTTGGCAGCGAAGGCTGGATAACATCAAGCAGTATAGCATCACCAAGCAGTTTCAGAACACTGGGAGGATCTATTGGCTTTGCTATCACCCAAGGCAAAATAAATGGCTTGCAAGAATTTCTATTAAAACTTCAGCCGTCCAATTACCCAAATAACACTGATGTTACAGACTTTTGGGAAGCTGCTTTTCAGTGTAACCTCAGAAATGGAGACGAAAAGACTCACATTACTCCCTGCACTGGATCTGAGAGCTTGATTGAACTGGAAAATGCATACACTGATATAACAGAGCTGAGAATCTCCAACAATGTTTACAAAGCAGTATATGCAGTTGCTCATTCTCTACATGACCTGCTGGCATGTACACCCCATCAAGGCTGCACAAACAGTGTGAAAACAGAGCCCTGGCAGGTAACTCAATCAGCCCGTCTTACATAGTTATTAAAACATCCATTATGAACAAAGCCAAGCAAGCATTTCTCTTGGCTGAAATCCTTGTTTCTCTACAGGTACTTAGGGCTCTGAAAAAAGTCAATTTTACTTTGGGAACTGGAGAAAAAGTCTCTTTTGATAGTAATGGGGATCCGGTAGCCAGATATGAGGTGGTGAATTGGCAGCTTGGTCCTGATGGTGCAGTAAAGTTCAGAGTGGTCGGCTACTATGATGATTCTTTACCGTCTGGGCAGCAGTTTGTGATGAGACCTGTTAGTATGGTTTGGGCAGGTGGGCAAAAAGAGGTAAGTGTTTATGCACAACATGAAACGGTGGTCTGATAACAGCACAGATACCTGTATTCATCTTTCTGCGTTGAATAAGTTAAAGCATTAGGTAATAGCTAAGAGTCCAACTCACTAAATAGAAGAACCAGCATAATGTCCTGTCCTTATTCTCTTACAAGACTGTAAATGGCTTAGCGACATAAATAAATATAACTATAACAGAAAAAGAAATCACACATGCATGAGGGATGACTGTACTGTGAAAAGTAATAATATAAGTAATTATTATAAAGTATTTACACATATTGTCCTTTGGTGCTTTGAGTTTAAGAGTTGAAACATCTTGTACATCATGCACAGAAACCCAGGTCAGTGTGCAGTGAGAGCTGTCCCCCAGGCACCCGGAAGGCTGTGCAGAGAGGAAGGCCTGTCTGTTGCTATGATTGTGTGCCTTGCAATCAGGGAGAAATCAGCAATATTACAGGTAATTCAGAGTCAGCTTGAAACAGGTTTACACTGAATATATCAAAGTGGTGCATTGTGTACTGTGCTGCATCTGCTCATTGTAGTGTGCAGGCATAGCTGCAAAGGGTTTTAATAATAATAATAATAATAATAATAATAATAATAATAATACTCATTGTTTTCTTACAGATTCTAATGACTGCATTCTGTGTCTGGAAGAATACAGGTCAAATGCTAAAAGAGATCAATGTGTGTTAAAGGTTGTCGAATTTCTATCCTTTCAAGAAATGATGGGGGGCATGCTTGTTATTTTTTCCATATTTGGAGCATGTATAACTGCATTTGTGGCTGTGCTGTTCTTTAAAAAGAAAGACACACCTATTGTGAAATCCAACAACTCAGAGCTGAGTTTCCTGCTGCTCTTTTCATTGAAACTGTGTTTCCTTTGCTCTCTTACCTTCATCGGCCGGCCCTCTGAGTGGTCCTGTATGCTGCGCCACACTGCGTTTGGGATCACCTTTGTCCTCTGCATCTCTGTGTTTGGGAAAACAATAGTGGTGTTAATGGCCTTCAGGGCTACACTTCCAGGCAGTAATGTCATGAAGTGGTTTGGGCCTCTGCAGCAGAGACTGAGTGTTCTTGCTTTCACTCTCATACAGGTCCTTATTTGTGTGCTTTGGTTAACAATATCCCCTCCATTCCCCAACAAGAACATGAAGCACTACAAAGAAAAGATCATTCTAGAATGTGATGTAGGATCAGCAGTGGGGTTCTGGGCTGTGCTGGGTTATATTGGTCTCCTCTCTATATTGTGCTTTGTTTTAGCTTTTCTGGCTCGTAAGCTGCCTGATAACTTCAATGAAGCCAAGTACATCACATTCAGCATGCTCATATTCTGTGCAGTCTGGATCACCTTCATACCAGCTTATGTCAGCTCACCTGGAAAGTTCACTGTAGCTGTGGAAATATTTGCAATTTTAGCATCTAGTTTTGGCTTGCTGTTCTGTATCTTTCTTCCAAAATGTTATATAATTTTATTCAGACCTGAGCAAAATACTAGAAAACATATAATGGGTAAAACAGATGTGAAATCTCAGTGATTGCCCACACCATTTAATACCCAAGAGAACTGTATAGGATACTGGACAATAGAGTCATCTGTCAAATAAGAATGCAATGTCTTAACTTACATGAGGTTCACAAGAAATATATATTTGAAAGTAATGTTCCTGAATCCATTTTCACTAAAGGAACTTCACCAAATTTGTGGCTCACTTATTTTCAACATTACAACTTGTTCATTAAATTGTGGAAAAAAGACAATTCATTCACATAATTTGCAGAGTTATGACACGTTCTTGCACCGAATACTGATACAATTAAAATGTTTAAGGAATATACCATGACAATCTGTCGATTCTTATAAGCTGCTTTAATTCACAGCCTTATAAAATGTTTCAGAACTTCAGCGTTTAAGGGTCATACTCCTGTGAATACTCCTGTCAGACGCCAGCGTGACACCCCTGGGAGGGAGATGTGGCAGTGCCGGGGAACACCGTTGGTTGCTGCATGGAGAGAGAGAGCCCGCACCCACACAAACATGAAATAAAATGTGTCATCTTCACCCTTCCCCCTCACGGGTTCCAGGCAAAAACAATTAACTAAAGCAACAAACTAAAATAAAAGACAAGAAAGCAAAAGCGAGCAGCAACTTTTCAGTTCCCCGCTCGTAGCTGGCCAGATTTTCACCTGGCCAGCTCCTCCTACCTTTCAGCAGTGGTTCACTTCTTCCCGTCCTGTTAAAAGAAACAAAACTTAACCCTTGTGTGGTGTTCATGTTTTTGTTACTCATCCAATGGTGAACCCACAACATTATTGGGTTTCTACATACAGCCATAACAATTTATGTTGAAATACTTAACAGATGTTGACTTTATCTCAATTACAAGCAATATAGACAGCATATATGGTTAATATATGCCATTTACCTCTGCTAGATCACATTTATCAATGAAAGTGCAATTCGTTTTTTGTATTAAAATGTGATTTTTGGGGAAAAAATCAATTATCAAGACACGGGTGGAATAAATCATGTTTAGCATGAACAAACATAAATGAAACAAGGTTTCTGTCACTATTGGTGTTTATTGTTTGAACTGAACAAATTGCAAAGACATATTTTACATACGGTATTTTATGGAAATGATAAACGAGCCCCATTGAACACAAATTCATGACGGTCTACACACCACATGAGGGACAGAGTTTTACTGTGTGTGTGTGTGTTGCAAATGTATTTCTTTCTTCTTGTCTTCTCTGGATTTGAGGTCTTGCCCTGCCCAGCTCCTCGAGAAAGAGCCGTCTCCTCTGGAGCTCCCCTCTGTTCCAGTCTGGGCTGGTCTTGGGGCTGGTTGCTGACGGGCTGGTCTTGGGGCAGGCTGATGGTCAATCTCATCCTCTCCTTCAAACTCACTGTCAGACTCCAAGTTGACAGAGACATGATCCTCATATTTGGAAAATGTTTCATCTTCAAAAGTGGAAGACACACCTTCCACTTCAGCTTCTCTCTCTTCTAAAATGATTTCTAAGGCCCTCTGAGCAGATTCTTTTTTCCATACTGATTGATTGTGGTAAGAAGCCACACACGCAAAGCTATTTATTTGTTGTGTCCCTCCCCCAATTTGCAGTTGGGGTAGAGTGTGAGAAAATATTGAATATTTAGAATGTTTTGAAATAACATTGTGGAGGTTCCCACAAGACATTGTGTAGTTTCACACACTACAGAGGGTAAAGATTGCAGGAAAAGCAGTAGTAGACAGGATCTTGGTGCTTGAAATGTAATAATGTTACAACCTTGTCTGTGTGTGTGTAGTTTCACACACTACAGAGGGTATAGTGTGTGGGAAAAGTGGGAGCAGACAGGTTCTTGGAGCTGTGTTGAAACCTTGTGTGTGTGTGTGTATGTTGTCCACAGAGAAACTGGGAAGTGATTTCTGATTTTGAAAAGAAAAGAAATAAGAATCTTTATGAACTGTGAGTGTGTGTGTGGGGATGGGGGTAGGGGGAAGACAGAGTGAAGGTACGCAGCAAACTTTTTTGTTTCATTTTTACCATGCTGACTTGTTTTCACCAACAAGTTCCACACTTTTAATGCCCTTGGGTCCAGTGGACCCGAACACCACATATGTAATATAAATGTGTAGGGGGGGTGCACAGTGTGCACTCAATAATAATGTGGACTTTTACATGTTCTTCGCAGAAAATGAGCCAAGGCCAATGAGTCTCAGGTAGAAAAAATAATTAATTGTATCATTTTTCTTTTAGTAAACATTGAAAACGGGTCCCACAGACCCGAACACCACACAAGGGTTAGATAAACTCGCTCTCGGTGTGAGTTCCCGGTCTTGGCCCCAAACTGTGGAGAGAAGCACACCTTTCAGCACCTGGGCTGATCAGCTAATGCAGCCCAGGTGCGTATGCTCTCTCCACCAGCCAGCACAACCGAGACCAATCCGCCTCTCCGGTGGACCGAATGAGACACACCTCCAAACCAAGAATTCAGCCGAAGACCAATTCAGTTTATGCTGAGACCGCTCCCTCCCAGGTTTCAGCACCAAATGTCATACACCAGCATGACACCCCTGGGAGGGAGATATGGCAGGTGCCAGAGAACACCATTGGTTGCCACATGGAGAGAGAGAGAGCGTACCCACACAAACACAAAATGAAATAAACTGACACCATCACCCTTCCCCTTCACAGGTTCCAGGAAAAAACAATAAACTGAAACAACAAGCTAAAATAACAAAGACAAAAAAAGTAAAACTGTGCAACCGCTTTTCTGTGTGCCGCCCGTAGCTGTCTCGCTTCCCAGCCGGCTCCAACTCCTCCAGCATCCCAGCTGGGATTCTTCTTTGGTCTTCCCTTTTCCTGTTTCCTGGCCTATACAGCTCCACCATAGCCTCCCCTCCATGTCAGGTTGAGCTCTAGTTCCCCATCTTCCAGAGCAACCACTGAATTATGACAAATGACCACTTGTTTGAACCTAGCCTCTCCACCAACCAAATCAATCACAATTTGGCAGCATCTGGAGCTGGGAGATACTGATTTCAAATCCTACTCTTTAGATGTCAGGATCTCTGAGTCATCTGTAAACACGCCTCATTCCTGTCTTAGAACCACACATACTGGTCTCTGCCCTTCCTTCTTAAGTTTATCAAATAAATCTACAGTATATCTACATCTGGCCAGAATCATCGAAAGGGGCCTGATTTCTCCTTTCTCCTGATTACTCTTTACATTACATTGGATTACAGGCATGGTGACTCTCTCTCTCTCTCTCTCTATATATATATATATATATATATATATATAAATTTCATGCGCCAGGGGCGTATGCTCTTCCGCTGTGAGACATGCTCTCGGGACCGAATGAGATCAAAGAATTCAGCCGAGACCATCAGTTATGCTGATATTTGGCCTGTCTTGTAATACTTGAGGGACAGGGGAAAGTTGTAACCCCCAATGCCCCCTCCCCCTCCCCATGCCCTTGAATGAGACTGTAAATAGTTCATATACTGCATGTCACATCCATCGATAACTACGTCATGGATACATTTCTAATTTTGTCATGCCCACTTCTGAAACTTTGTATGTAAAACACAAATAATTCATTACAAATTATTTGCTGAAAAATAGTGGAAAAAATTAGAAACAATATTAATAATGCCTTGAAGACAGGATGGCTCAAAGACAGCACAATCTTTCACCCAAAATCCAGTAGTTAACTTGAAAAGAGTTCATATATCCTCAGAATTGTGTTTATATTTGGTATAACTTCACTGCCAATATAACCCCCCACCTTCCTTATCCTGGGACTCAGGCATGCCTCTGAGAATCATAAATTGATGGAGAATTTAAGTGGATGTATTTAAACCTGGTACACAGCAGTGCTGGATCTGAGATGTGCAGTGGGATGGCACTGCAGATCATTCTGCTGGCACTAACAGTCCTCTGGGCTGCAGCACAGACTCCACCATGCAGAATACTGGGGAGGGCAGCCAAGCCCAGCTTCTATCAACATGGAGACATCAACATCGGCGGGGTCTTCTCCCTGCATTATATTCCTTTGGACATGACCATCGAATTTAATGCCAAACCAGAACCACTCAGATGCCCTCGGTGAGATTAACCTATAGGCGTTTGTATTGGTGGTAATTTAATGATATGTTTTATTATTCTAACAATCCTAGGAGTAATATTGTGAAAAATGTAAGCTATGGAATTTTCTATATATATATATATATATATATATATATATATATATATATATATATATATATATTGCCTGCTGGGTAAATACATGATGGATGCCTTTTCAAAGAGTGCGACATGACAGTGTGATGTTAAAATTGTTATTATTAGTATTAAAAGAATCATTAAAACAAATAATCTACATAATGTGTCATATCTAGAGTTGACTTCATAGAACTCCAGGCGGCCCAGACTATGATCTTCGCCATTGAAGAAATAAACAACAGAACTGACGTCCTCCCAGGAGTGTCTCTTGGATATAAAATATATGACAGCTGTGTCTCTGGAGCATATTCCATACAATCAGCCATGGCTCTGATGAATGGTTATGAGGAAACACTGACCGACACATCCTGCTCCACACCAGCCGTAGTGCAGGCCATCATTGGAGATTCCGGATCTACAAACACTATGGCAATTGCTGCAACAGTAGGATTATTTCAGATTCCAGTGGTGAGTTGTTTTATTCTTACAGTTACTGCAAAACAAGTAGCCATTCATTGACATTTAAAAGCTAAATTAGCATAAGAAGAACTTCTTATACCTCCTGTTCAGGGAGTTTTCTTTGTTGTGTGAATGTCAGGGAAAAATTGCAATAATGGAAAATATTTATGTTCAATGTTTCAAGGAAAAACATTTTTTAAAAGTCCTCTGACATTTCACATTTATTTTGGTGACTAAATGCTTCCAGCAATCACAAATGAACAGTCCCTGGGAGAGTATTCTTCTATGCTTCTGCTAGGTGTAATGTGATTGAAAAATTCATGTTCAAAACATAGATTGGCGACCTATCCAGGGTGTATTCCTGCCTCTTGCCCAATGCACGCTGGGATAGACTTCAGCACTCCCAGCGACACTGCTCAGGATAAGCGGGTATAGACAATGGATGGATGGATAACATTCAACTTGCAATTTAAAACTGATTAGCTCTCGTCACTTTTTTAACAAACTGAGTTTCTGCAGACATTTGCTGATTGTATTTGTAAAATAGATTACTGACATTATATGTGTCAGAAATGGCTTTTTTCTAATATGTTTACATTCATAAAATGTGGTGGAAATTGGGAACTGACATGCAACTTAGAAAATATGCCAGTGCCCATGAATAACACTATGGGGAGAACTAAATTGTGATGCAAAAAACTGACTTGCCACGGTGGGGATATACTATGAGATGTACTATTACAGCAGTAAAAGGCACACCCCTATTAAGAATAACAGATGCAACACTCATATTTAGACACAGAAATCTATACTCAAATGTTATAATCAAATATCAATATTAATAATTTATTAACTTTTTCAAAGGAACATCATACTGTGCATGTGAATTAATTGCTGTTTGACCACATACATGCACGTGCACACACGCACTGCATATACTCACTCATACATAATACATTTGCTTCATGATCTATAAAATGAGTATAGTATACATAGAATCATTGTCTGGTAACATCAAGGTTCTGGTAAATGTGCCCTTTTGTGTTGTTTTCAGATCAGTCATTTTGCAACATGTGCATGTCTGAGCAATAGAAAAAGGTTCTCCACATTCTTCAGAACCATTCCCAGTGACTATTATCAGAGCAGAGCACTGGCTCAGCTGGTGAAGCACTTCGGATGGACCTGGATAGGAGCAGTGAGAAGTGACAGTGACTATGGCAACAACGGGATGGCCACATTTATAAAAGCTGCTGAACAGGAAGGGATCTGCATTGAGTATTCAGAGAAATTTCACAGAACAGAACTGAAGAAATTACTGAAGGTTGTAGATGTTATCAAAAGAGGTACTGCAAAGGTAATTGTAGCCTTTCTTAGTGAGGGTGAAATGATCAAGTTACTGGAGCAGCTGACACTTCAGAATATTACAGGTCTCCAAATGGTTGGCAGTGAAAGCTGGATGACATCAAGCAGTTTAGTAACACCTACAACTTTCAGAATACTGGGAGGGTCTATTGGCTTTGCTGTTACCAAAGCCAAAATAAATGGCTTCAAAGAGTTTTTGTTGAAACTTCACCCATCTCAGTACCAAAATAATACTGTTGTCATTGACTTTTGGGAAAATGTGTTTCAATGTTCACTAACAAATGAAAACAACGTACCTCACATGAATCCCTGCACTGGATCTGAGAGCTTAATTGAACTGGAAAATGAATACACTGATGTATCAGAGCTGAGAATCTCCAGCAATGTTTACAAAGCAGTATATGCTGTTGCTCATTCTCTACATGGCTTATTGGCATGTACACCCCATCAAGGCTGCACAAGCAGTGTGAAAACAGAGCCCTGGCAGGTAAATAAATAAACCATTCTTACAAAGATAATCAAATACTCATTATGAACCAATCCAATCAAGTATTTATCCAAGCTTAAATATTTTTTTCCCAACAGGTAATTAAGGCTATGAAAAAAGTCAATTTCACTTTGGGAACTGGAGAGAAAGTCTCTTTTGACAGTAATGGAGATCCAGCGGCAAGATATGAGGTGGTGAACTGGCAGCTTGGTCCTGATGGTGCAGTAAAGTTCAAGGTGGTTGGCTACTACGATGCCTCGTTACCAGTTGGGCAGCAGTTTGTGATGAGCCCTGTTACTATGGTGTGGGCAGGCGGGCAAAAACAGGTAAGTGTTTATGCACTACATGAAAAGGTGGTCTGATGACAGCATACAGCTGTATACCTGTATGCAGCTATTAGCACTGATTGAGATAAATAATTAAATATGACAGTTCAGTTCAAACAGTTTAGCAGCATACATAAATAAAACTACAGCACGACAAAAATTGCACACATGTGAGGGAAGACTATAATGTTACTGTAGAAAGTTCAGAATGATCAACCTTACATGTGACAATAATCTGTATCCAGTATTTGTTGTTGTATACATGAAGCCCCTAAAGCAGTGGAAATCAACCTTGTCCCTGGAGATCTACCATCCTGTATTTTTTCATTTCAACCATAATTTGGAGTCACACCTGACTCTTGTAATTAGCAGCTCAGTGCAGATCTCTGTACAAGTAGCTACATTAATCACACAGAGAATAGGTACGTTTTTATTTAGCTAACAGGTAATTCACATCTGCAGTCCCTGGACAGGTTGGGTATAAAAAGTGGTATAGAATACAAGATGCACAATGAAATCACAAATTTACAATAAAAGCCCCACTCCCAGCAACATGCACACACAATGCAACCCTAAAGTCATGGAATCAAGGAATGCTACACTGGCCCCTTGTAGTTGACCTTGTAACCCTGCTCAGTTGCTCAGAAGAGAGTTGAACAAAGGACTTCAGGGGTGGAGGAGCAGCATCATGGATCATCTTAAATGCAAAACATCCGACTGCATAGTGAGGTTGTTACAGTTATATCTGGGAAGTATTATGACAGCGGTGATGTGATTTTTAATCAAAAAATTTGAGAGCTTGTTTGTAAAATGACTAGTGGTTTCAGTATTGTTTTGCTAGCCTGTAATCAGCATGACATACAGTAGGAAAAATGAGAGAAAACCATAGCATACAGAAATGTCTTGGATGCCTGAACTGGAAGAGTTCCTAATAAATTTAACGTTAGCTAAGTTATATTTCACTGTATGACCCATCTTTTTTATACTTCTTGCAACTAAAAGTAGGGATCCAGTATAATACCCAAATATTTGAACTCATGAATATATATATATATTTCTTGTCAATGTATGCAAATGTAAAGATAGTACTTGTAGGTGAAATGGATGGTCACTGTTTTTCCTACATTCAGAGTGAGACAGGAACCACTGAGTGTCTCTCCATCGCTTGTGGAGAATTTTTCAAAATGGCTCAATAATTGCTGTCTCACTCAAAATGTTCAATCTTCAATTATGAGGGTGAGTATGTGCACAAATAATATTATTATAATTACAATAATTATCAGCACTCTTATCAAGCACAACTTCAACCATGCAAAGGCTAGGGTGATGTAACAGTCAAATTCTAGCTGGTGCACATGCAGAAAAACCTCATGCTGTGCGGCCGTTGGAAACGTTCTAGAAAACATTGCCTCGGTAGATCAGTAGATAGCTAGCGAGATAGATAGACAGATAGATAGATATAGATCTGTCGAGTTCTCTCGATAGCTAACTAGCGACCTACATAGATTTAGCTAGCTAATACACAGCATTTACTTAGTCCTGTGTGTGACAGAGGAATGACCGATTGTAAGCTATATGTATTCATAAATAGTCTTACAAAGATCGTCATATTTAAAGTCAAGTTCTAAACAAACCACAAGCAACTGCTCCATGTTTACTGTTCCCCAGGAAATTATACTGTTACAGATCTCACTTAAAAAGGTTTAGGGGCTGCATATTTATTACGAACTACTGCAAATAATTGTCATCTACTTACACGGCACATTGAACATGGGTGCTTTGAGTTGAGAGTTGAAACATGTTGTACAGAAATCCAGGTCAGCGTGCAGTGAGAGCTGTCCCCCAGGCACCCGGAAGGCTGTGCAGAGAGGAAGGCCTGTCTGCTGCTATGACTGTGTGCCCTGCGCTGAGGGAGAAATCAGCAATACCACAGGTAGTCAATTCTAACCAGCCTACAGACAACATTTCCTAGTTGCACTTTTTTGTTGTATATGCTAATTTTACTGTACAGCCATAGCTGTAAGAGAGTTCTACTAATTATATTATTTCTTTACAGATTCTAATAACTGTATTCAGTGTACAGAAGAATACTGGTCTAATGCTAAAAGAGATCAATGTGTTTTAAAGGCTGTCGAATTTCTGTCATTTCATGAAATTATGGGAATCGTGCTTGCTCTTTTTTCTATATTTGGAGCATGTGTTACTGCATTTGTGGCTGTATGGTTCTATATAAAGAAGGACACACCCATTGTGAAAGCCAACAACTCAGAGCTGAGCTTCCTGCTGCTCTTTTCATTGAAACTGTGTTTCCTTTGCTCTCTTACCTTCATCGGCCGGCCCTCTGAGTGGTCCTGTATGTTGCGCCACACTGCGTTTGGGATCACCTTTGTCCTCTGCATCTCTTGTGTTCTGGGAAAAACAATAGTGGTGTTAATGGCCTTCAGGGCTACACTTCCAGGCAGTAATGTCATGAAGTGGTTTGGGCCTCCCCAGCAGAGACTGAGTGTTCTTGCTTTCACTCTCATACAGGTCCTTATTTGTGTGCTTTGGTTGACAATATTCCCTCCTTTCCCCAACAAGAACATGAAGCACTACAAAGAAAAGATCATTCTAGAATGTGATGTAGGATCAGCACTGGGGTTCTGGGCTGTGCTGGGTTATATTGGGCTCCTCTCTATGTTGTGTTTTGTTTTAGCTTTTCTGGCTCGTAAGCTGCCTGACAACTTCAATGAAGCCAAATTCATCACATTCAGCATGCTCATATTCTGTGCAGTCTGGATCACCTTTATACCAGCTTATGTCAGTTCACCTGGAAAGTTAACTGTAGCTGTGGAGATATTTGCAATTTTAGCATCTAGTTTTGGCTTGCTATTCTGTATCTTTCTTCCAAAATGTTATATAATATTATTCAGACCTGAACAAAATACAAGAAAGCATATAATGGGTAAAACAGATGTGAAATCCATCTAACATGGTTGTGTACTTATTGTGCGTCGCTTTGGATAAAAACGCCTGCCAAATAAATGTAATGTAACTGTAATGCTTGTAGATTTCTTGTTAGTTGCAGCATTTTGCCCAGAGTTAAAGGCTATCTGGTGACATACCATAAATTTTAAAATACAAATGTACAGGAAATAAAATACTTATCAAGTAACATTAATCATGCTTTGGTATGTTTACATCTGCCGATTGACCTAGTTGCAGCATTGAGAAACAACATTAGTGGTAAATAGTAATATTAAAATATTCTCCAAACGTCACAATAGCTTAACAAATTAGTACATGGGGAGACATTGGAAAAAAAAACATCTACTGTGCCTAGATTTTCTTGAGCAAAAAATGTTTGACTTCATATTTTGGCTGTATTGTTATCATTAACTTAGTGATATTAGGTGGCTCAAACACTTATCCTGGAGCCAAGCACACTGCCACTAATGAGCAACGTCTCTCAACAAGACCTGGAAGTACTTAGTTGAAATAAATACGAGTGGAAAAAAGTGTACATTGAAATAAGTGTAGGAATGAATTAAAGAGCCAATGTGCAAAGAGTCCTTCAGAAATAAAAACACCATGAAATAAAATAGACAAATAACTAATATTTATTCATTTAATTACTTATTTCATTATATATTTAATACATTTTTCATTTATTTATTTCATAATGTATTGCATTGCGTATGTATTTGTATAATTATATATTTAATTAATTTTTATTTTAAGTTCACTGTCAGTCCTTCTCCTTACAGGCTATGCAAAAATCATGAACAAAATATAGTGCCCCCGGGGCCATAGTGCAATACATAAAAACAGAAAATTAAACAAGCAATAAAAACAAAGCAATAAAAACAGAACGTACAACAATAAGAGCAGCAAACTTAAAAAAAAAAACTTCACTTAAGATGAAGTGTAAAACAGCAGAGTGTCCGACTGTTATAGTGCTGAAGTGCTTATGTAAGTCTAAAACTATCAGGTAGGACAGTTCAGGAGACCAACAGCCTGCGGAAAAAAGCTGTTTATTAATTGTATTAATTACATTTATTTAATTAATTGAAATTAATTGAATTTTAATTTATTTAATTATTAATTTATATCATTGCTTATTTATTCATTTAATGATCAGTTTATTTCATTTAGTCACATTTGGTCTTCCATACATCAGCAGCACCGCTCGATTTCCGACCCATGATGTTGTGAAATACAGTCCAGCCTTCACATCATACCGGACATGGAACTCCAGCTAGCAGCTAGTGAGCTGAAAGTTATAAAGGAAGTGGACAACCTTCAAGAAGCTACAAATCTACTTAAACATACTCCACAGTCCACCTTCAGCGAACAGAATCACTCAGCTGT
The DNA here is from genome assembly GCF_018555375.3 of Anguilla rostrata. NCBI lineage: Eukaryota > Metazoa > Chordata > Actinopteri > Anguilliformes > Anguillidae > Anguilla > Anguilla rostrata. Next base: position 17,841,046 of record NC_057944.1, read on the forward strand.
AATGTTCAAGTGAAATTACTATGAAATATGTCAATGTTTAATTTTCTATACAAGTTGCAGTGTGAGACATAGTCTTCTTAGCCTCATAATGAAACACATACACACACACAGGCACACAAACTGATATGACAGGTTGTAATTTGCAACGAAGGCAGAATAGTTAGCGACCTGAAGCGTCTGGTTCTCTGTTGTATTTCTGCACACACACAAACAGTAGGCAGCTAGTGCTGCGATATAAAGTTAGTTAGGCATCACAAAAGCTGTGGGTTTGCAGGTTATTAAAAAAAAGCTAGCTAGCACTAAAAACTGGAGCATACACATCCCCGTGATGGCAGCTAAGTTATTTTTAAAAAATAGTTAGCAAGCACTGAAAATTCTAGCTTGGAAAAGAGAATTCAGTTAGAGAACTCTGCCCACTCCAGTGTCTACAACCTGCACTCGGGCCATACCCGGCAGGGGGCCGTGAAATGAGTGTAAGTGTAATTCAGATTTTATTTATTTAATTTATTTAACCATTATTTAACCAGGAAAACCCCATTGAGATTGAAATATATTTTGCAAGGGGGACCTGACATGAAACACAAAGTTACCCAACAAGACTTACACCTAACAAAATGTACAAACATCAAATGTGGAATGAGACAGAGGTGTAACAATAATTAAAAGTAGAGAAGAGGTTAAAAGCAGGAGCATACTTCAGTCACAGAGTCATAAATTGCATGTTTAAAGTCCACAATTAAAATTAATTTGTCAAGTTTAAAATTATTTTGCAGATGGTTCCAGCTGTAAGGTACAAAATATCTGAAACCCATCTTATCGAATTCAGTAGAGGGACGAGGGACTTTAAAGAGTATCACGTCCCTAGAGCGGAGGTGATAACTATGTGTATTTCTAATTAGCAGACTGCTGAGGTAGGAAGGGAGTAGACCAATTATTATTATTTTGTAGATGAATATGTACCAGTGGATCAATCTGCGCAGATGTAAAGAAGTTAACCCAGACCATTCATATAGGAGACAATGATGGGTTAAAAATTTTGCACCTGTAATGAAATGTAAAGCGTTATGGTAAACCATATCCAAGGCATGTAAAGCAGAAGAGGAAGCATGCATATAAAGTACATCTCCATAATCTAAAACAGGTTTTAAAAAAGTAGCTGTAAGGAGTCTCCTCTAAATTTTGTAACTAAAACAAAATTTATTCCTAAAATAATACCCCAACTTTGTTTTCTGTTTCTTAATTAATTTATCGATATGCAATTTAAAACTAAGCTTATCATCAAGCCAGATTCCAAGGTAGTTATAGCAAGAAACTCCTTCAATACACTTGCCATCAACAGTGATGATTTTCAATTCAGCCAAGGATCGGGAATGAGTCCTTGAAATCGCTAGACATTTAGTTTTGTCTGCATTAAGAACCAGCTGCAGATCCTAAAGTGCCGACTGAATATAATTAAAAGCATTCTGAAGTATTTGGAAAGCTTGAACAAGGGTGGGGGCACAGCAATAAAGAATCGTATCATCAGCATATAAATGGATATTACAATCAGAGTTGGTTAAAACATGTGAAAGGTTATTAATATAAATACTAAATAATACAGGACCCAGGAGAGAGCCTTGAGGGACTCCTTTAGTCACTTCCAAAATGGAGGACTTATGGCCATCCACAAATACACATTGGGTTCTATTGGAAAGATAATTTGAAAACCAATTAAACTGCATTAGACCCAAAACCAATGTCATTTAATCTACCAATTAAGATGGAGTGGTCAACTGTATCAAAAGCCTTAGAAAGGTCAAGAGGGAAGCACAGTATTGTTTATTGTCAAGGGACTATGGACTTGGACTATGTCATTGATTACTATAGAGGCTGCAGTGATTGTACTATGACCAGACCTGAAACCAGATTGCATATTACTAAGTATATTGTTATCATGTAAGAACTGCTTGATCTGAGAATTTACCAGGGATTCAAATATTTTTGCCAGCATAGAGAGTTCTGAAATGGGACGATAACTGTTGAGGTCAGAGGGATCACCACTTTTAAACAAGGGGAGCACATAGGCTGCTTTCCAATCATTGGGAAAATTGTGTTAAAAGAGGCAAATTAAAGATGTGGGTGAGGGGCTCTGCAATAAGAGGAGCAGCAAGCTTTAGAAGCCTTGGGACTAATAGATTAGGATCAACTGATTTTCTAGGATCTATCTTCCTTAATGCTTCAAGAACATGAGCAGAAGGAATTTGGTGAAAAGCAAAAGGCTCAGTTCCAGCTGAAGACAGTGAAACTTTAGGCTTAATAATTCCTGGTGACCCCATACTTTGATGGTTAAAAATATGGCCCGTATATATAAAATGTTTGTTAAAAAGATTGACAATATCAACCTTATTTGTTACTGGCTGAATATCCAGGGAGGGAGAGAAGTAGAGGCATTTGCAGCAGTTAATGACTTGATGGTCTTCCAGAATTTGGCAGATTTATTTTGATTATTAGTAAGAGCGCTCATATAAAAATCTGCTTTACATTTCCTAGCCAGAGCAGTGCATTGAACCGAAAATGGGACCAGTCAGCTTGAGAGTCTGACTGTCTAGCTTTGTCCCAAGCAGTATTTCTCTGATGAAACATATCTAAAATATCAGAGGAAAGCCAGGGGTTCTCTCCCTTTCACCTTTGTTTTTAACGGGGCATTTGTTTGTAACTGCTTGAAAGTGTGTTTTAAAATAATCCCAAGCAGTATGAACGTCAGGAATGAAATCAATTAAATGTGTACGGGTAAATCACGAAGAAATGCCTGTTCGCAAAAGTTCTTAAAATTTCTTTTAAAAATAAAGCGGGGTTTAGTTTTAGCTATTTTCGTACTCCTGACACATGCTATGACAATTGTCACAGACGTCATTTGGGAATACAGAAGCTGCCTGGTATTTCTGAGGTGTGTTTGTAAGAATAAATTCAATAAGTAGGCCTAGATTTATCAGGTGATTTCTTATTGGGTTGTGTAGGAAAACTCACAAGTTGAGAGATTAAGAGTGTTACAAATGCATTTGAAAGGGTCAGAAACAGGAGTTCACCAATCCCAATTTAAATTCCCCATTAAAACAAACGCCTTGTCATTAAACTCAGCCAATTGATTTCAAAAGGACGCAATAGTGTCTCTTGAAGCTGAAGGAGTCTTATAACAGCCTAACACAGTGAAATGAGAATCATTAGTTAAATTAATTTTAACAGCAAGAAACTCGAACTGCTTCAGAATCGACAGAATCACCACGGAATTAAATTTATATTTTACATATATAGAAAGTCCTCCTCCCTTTTTGGGTCTGCCTGATCAAAAGATATTATAACCATCTATGGTAATAACCCCGTCAGGGATTGACTTGTTGAGCCACAATTCAGACAGGACTATTACGTCGGGATCAGCAGTATGGACCCAGACATTTATAAGATCCAGTTTAGGAATGAGACTTCTCACATTCATGTGCAAAAGACCAATACCATTTCTTAACTTAAAATCAGCAGGTGTGGTAAAACCAAGACCGGTGGCAGGTCCAGGGTTAGGCTTAATATTCCCAGAAATTAAAAGTAAAAGAACAATTAGAAGCCTTGATCATGAAACCCTAGCACCAGGCAAATCATTAGACACACCAGGACTGGGAATGGATTCGGGCCATACAACAAAAGATTGTAAAATCACAAAATTTTGGAGGTACAACAGAAAGAGGCAGTCATGCATACCATGTTCAAGACTCAAGATAATTTGCGAGGGACAGTGTTAGATAAATGCTGAATGCTGATAAGAAATTTTAGAGTTTACACATGTTTAATTTACATTTATTTTAGCAACATATCCTAACCAGCTAGAGCCAGAAAGGAGGTGAACCAGAAGACCAAGTCCACTGACCAAACTACATTACTGCACCATGATTGAGCACATTCAAGGTATATAAACACTTAAGGCCTGTCCGACAGCTGTGTGGAGTTCTTCTACTGCCCGCAGGATTCCTGATGGTAGAGTTAGTTTTTGAATGTCATAAAGGGTTTCAGTGCAGCAAGGAGTGAGCGCGAATGGCGACCGATTGAAATGCAGCGCCACGGAGAACTTCAATCTAAGTTAGATAAGCTCTTCGGTTTTCACTCATAAAACAACCATGTACTCACCGTACCGCTTGACACAGGTAAAGTGTCGCGATTGTTTTGTTTTCACAGCTTGTGTTTGTTGCCGCGCGTCCGTACCGTTTGCAGGTTCCCTCCTCGGTTGTATTTTAATAGTTTCTTTACTTGCTCTGCAGCCCACCGGACAAGCAGTGCAGTCAGTCACTCTGCAGACCACCAGCGATGCGTCAACTAGGAGGACAATTAGGCTCACAGTGTAACGGTACGGGTGCTGGGACCCAGGCGCGGAGTGGAAAAAAAACACGAAACCCAAAAGGGAGAAAATTAACAAAGACTTTACTTACAGAAAGGAAGGCAAAGAAACAGGGAACAGAAAAGGGCACGAAGGGCAAAAACAAACTCAAAAAATATCTAAATAAAACAGAAAACAAGAGGAACTCACAAACATGGGCAGGGCAGAACACAGGCAGGTAGAGGACAAGGGCAGGTCAAACAGAGCACAAGGGCAGGTCAAACAAAACACAGGTAGGTATAATCGGTTTTCAAACAGAATTCAGGAACAAACACAAGAAGGCAGGTACATGAAAGTCAGGAAACAAACACAAGGAACCAGCACCTGAGTCAAGGGAACAGAGAACTTAAATAGACAGGGGTAACAAGACACAGGTGAACTCAAAAAGCAATCAAACCAAAAGGAGGGGATAAGACACAGGTGGGAACAATGATGGGATAACGAGACAATGAAACAATCATACAATTAACAGGGGGGGAGCAGGACACAAAACAGAAGTGCCGCCATCTGGCGGCCGAACAAGGGAAACACAGACAGGAAAACAGGACCATGACACACAGTCAAAAGCAATCTGGTAACTTACCATAAATATTAAAATACAAAATGTACAGGAAATAAAATACTTAAAAAATAAAAACAATCATGCTTTGGTATGTTTACATCTGCCAATTTACTTACTATATTTCCTCATTTGCTAACAGCCAACAAAAGCCCATTCTTGTTTATGATCTCACAGAAAGGGATTGGCATTGCATAAGTGATAAGAAAAGTTTATTAGCTTGAGTTAAGTTTATCTAAAAATAAAACAATAGAAATCAAAATATAAGAATTAAAAAGAGGTGCAGCTAGCACTAACACTAGGCAGCTAGATATTGTTTACCAGCTTGGGAAACTAAATAGTACCGGCGAGTGTCAAGTCTGATAGCCACAATGCAATTAATATTGACAAAAGTGAAACAAAAAAGGGAGGGGATGTGACTGGAATCTTCAGAATGCTAGCACTGGAGCTGATCGGTTAGATATTATTCAGGAAATGTAGTAGTATTGCTGGATCGACATTGACAGTTTATAGATGAGGGCTAGTTTGTAATAGCACAACCAATAATGTGCCATTGCTGGCCTTCACCCACCGTGTTCACTAAAACACCAACCAGGTCATATTTAGAGGGTACAAATAAAGTACTCATAATAAGACATAACAACCTTTGTTGTTCAAAATTATCATAAGATTCTGCTCTGGAAAAAAAATGAATAAAACTGCAGAATAATAACGTTTTCCACAAAAGGGAATATGTCACTTTGACATCGTGTCTTTAAAAAAGGACCAGTACTTAAGTTAATAATTCTTACAACAAAATTGATGTTAATAATATGGTTAACAACAAAATAAATGACATATAAATAAAATTAAAAAATAAATAAATAAATAAACATAACACAAAGAAATACATGTTAAAGCTGATTGTAAGATCTCCAACACTAAAATACATTAGACTGTTCAATTATGTAGGTATGAACAAATTCAACGAAAAGTGCAATTAATAGTACCTTTTTCACACAAATGCTAATTATTTATTCATTTTTGCTTTTTTATTTATACTAAATGCATTAAATATTACATTTGTTGCCAAATATTGCATTAATAATCTAAATCCGTTTAAAAATGCAGCGTTATCATAATTTGGGCCAATGCTCAGTGATTAAATGTAATTGTTTGTGCTGACTTTCCATAACAGTTATCATTTATTTAATTCTACGTAAATACTAAATAATAATTTAACAAAAAAAGGCCCTCTTAGTCATAGATTCTGAGTCATATCTTCAAAGTATGTGTATTTGTGTGTGTGTGACAAGCACAGGGTACTTCAAAATATTTGTCCATTCGCTTAGTTTTAAAAGGCAACACTTCATAATAATTAAAATGAAAAGAGTTGACAATGATTGCAGTGTTTCTTGGAAATGTAGTTTTCTGTTGCCTTTGTTGATTCGTAATTTGCTCCGCCCCAACCTGTGTTTCATGGATAAGCCTTTGAGAATCACAGATCGATGGAGAATTAAAACTGCTGTATTTAAACCTGGTACACAGCAGTGCTGGATGTGATATGTGCAGTGGGATGGCACTGCAGATCATTCTGCTGGCACTAACAGTCCTCTGGGCTGCAGCACAGACTCCACCATGCAGATTACTGGGGAGGGCAGCCAAGCCCAGCTTTTATCAACATGGAGACATCAACATCGGCGGAGTCTTCACCATGCACCAAATTCCCTGGGAAATAACCTTCAAATTTGACACCAAACCTGAGCACCTGAAGTGTTCACGGTGAGAATAATTATTAATTAACACGTAGTTACTCAGCGTATTAGTGGTTATTTGACAATAAGGTTTTGTAGTTATTCAACCTATGGTAATAGTTACAGCAAAAATACTTAATAGGATACAAGGATAATATTCAAGTAATAATAAATTGTGTAATTTCTAGAGTTATTTTGAGAGAATTCCGGTTGGCCCAGACCATGATCTTTGCCACTGAAGAAATAAACAACAGAACTGACCTCCTCCCAGGTGTATCTCTTGGATATAAGATACACGATTCCTGTGTCTCTCCAATATTCGCTACAAGAGCAGCCATGACTATGATGAACGGTTATGAGGATACATTGTCTGACACATCATGCTCCACACCAGCAGTAGTGCCGGCCATTATCGGGACATCCATTTCTACTGATGCCATTGCTATCGCAGGAACTGTTGGATTATTTCAGATTCCACTGGTAAGAGTTCCTTTACTCCTTTGTATATACTTTCAAACAGTTATTAGTTTGAATAGTCATGTCAAGTGGGTATAGGTCCCCTAAGTAGGGCTTTTCTATTGTGAAAATGTAATGGTATAAAACAATGATTGTGGGAAATGTGAAAACAATGTTCAACTATAATGATACAATGACAAACATAGTTGTCCCATTGGCTTATAACAAGTGATCATGCCAAACACAAAACAGAATTATAATGGATTTGAACTGAAGAGTCCCGAAAATGTTATCCTGATGATTTTGCTAACTGTTTTCTGGTTAAAAATGCAGTTTTGTTTCCAGTGTCAATTATATGATATCCAGTCTTTCTCTTGCATTCATTGTGGTTATGTTTTCATATAGTTTATATTAACATTTTCAGATCAGTCACTTTGCAACATGTGCATGTCTGAGTAATAGAAAAAGGTTCCCCACATTCTTCAGAACCATTCCCAGTGACTACTACCAGAGCAGAGCACTGGCTCAGCTGGTGAAACACTTTGGCTGGACCTGGATAGGAGCAGTAAGAGGTGATGATGACTACGGCAACAACGGAATGGCAACATTCATAAAAGCTGCTGAACAGGAAGGGATCTGCATTGAGTATTCAGAGACATTTCGCTTAACAGAACCAGATACATTACTGAAGGTTGTGGATGTTATCAAAAGAGGTTCTGCACGGGTAATTGTAGCATTTCTTGGTGAGATTCGAATGATCAAATTATTAGAGCAGCTGACCTTTCAGAATATTACTGGTTTTCAAATGGTTGGCAGTGAAGGCTGGATAACATCAAGCAGTATAGCATCACCAAGCAGTTTCAGAACACTGGGAGGATCTATTGGCTTTGCTATCACCCAAGGCAAAATAAATGGCTTGCAAGAATTTCTAATAAAACTTCATCCATCCAAGTACCCAAATAACACTGATGTTACAGACTTTTGGGAAGCTGCTTTTCAGTGTAACCTCAGAAATGGAGACAAAAAGCCACACGTTACCTCCTGCACTGGATCTGAGAGCTTGATTGAAATGGAAAATGCATACACTGATGCATCAGAGCTGAGAATATCCAACAATGTCTACAAAGCAGTATACGCTGTTGCTCAATCTCTACATGACCTGCTGGCATGTACACCTCATCAAGGCTGCACAAACAGCGTGAATACACAGCCCTGGCAGGTAACTCAATCAGCCCGTCTTACATAGTTATTAAAACCTCCATTATGAACAAAGCCAAGGAAGCATTTCTCTTGGCTAAAATCCTTGTTTCTCTATAGGTACTAAGGGCTCTGAAAAACGTCAATTTTACATTGGGAACTGGAGAAAAAGTCTCTTTTGACAGTAATGGGGATCCAGTAGCCAGATATGAGGTGGTGAACTGGCAGCTTGGTACTGACGGTGCAGTAAAGTTCAGAGTGGTCGGCTACTATGATGATTCTTTACCGTCTGGGCAGCAGTTTGTGATGAGACCTGCTAGTATGGTTTGGGCAGGTGGGCAAAAAGAGGTAAGCGTTTATGCACAACATGAAACGGTGGTCTGATAACAGCACAGATACCTGTATTCATCTTTCTGCGTTGAATAAGTTAAAGCATTAGGTAATAGCTAAGAGTCCAACTCACTAAATAGAAGAAACAGCATAATGGCCTGTCCCTTCAAAATGTTTTTCTCTTACCAGACTGTAAAATGCTTAGCGGCATATATAAATATAACCATAACAGAAAAAGAAATCACACACGTATGAAGGATGACTGTACTGTGAAAAGTAATATTACAATATTACAAGTAATTATTAACTTAATTATTAGTATTATTATAAAGTATTTACACATCATATTGTCCTTTGGTGCTTTGAGTTTAAGAATTGAAACATCTTGCACATCATGCACAGAAACCCAGGTCAGTGTGCAGTGAGAGCTGTCCCCCAGGCACCCGGAAGGCTGTGCAGAGAGGAAGGCATGTCTGCTGCTATGATTGTGTGCCCTGCGCTGAGGGAGAAATCAGCAATGTCACAGGTAGTTAACTCTAACGAGACTATGGAGAACATTTCTAAGTTGCACTTTTTATTGTGTTGCATTTTACTATACAGCCATAGCTGTAAGAGGGTTCTAACAATTATATTATTTCCTTACAGATTCTAATGACTGTATTCAGTGTACGGAAGAATACTGGCCTAATGCTAAAAGAGATCGATGTGTTTCAAAGGTTGTCGAATTTCTGTCATTTCACGAAATTATGGGAATCGTGCTTGTTATTTTTTCCATAGTTGGAGCATGTGTAACTGTACTTGTGGCTGTGCTGTTCTTTATACAGAAGGACACACCCATTGTGAAAGCCAACAACTCAGAGCTGAGCTTCCTGTTGCTTTTTTCAGTGAAACTGTGTTTCCTTTGCTCTCTTACCTTCATCGGCCGGCCCTCTGAGTGGTCCTGTATGTTACGCCACACTGCGTTTGGGATCACCTTTGTCCTCTGCATCTCGTGTGTTTTGGGGAAAACAATAGTGGTGTTAATGGCCTTCAGGGCTACACTTCCAGGCAGTAATGTCATGAAGTGGTTTGGGCCTCTGCAGCAGAGACTGAGTGTTCTTGCTTTCACTCTCATACAGGTCCTTATTTGTGTGCTTTGGTTAACAATATCCCCTCCTTTCCCCAACAAGAACATGAAGCACTACAAAGAAAAGATCATTCTAGAATGTGATGTAGGATCAGCAGTGGGGTTCTGGGCTGTGCTGGGTTATATTGGACTCCTCTCTATATTGTGCTTTGTTTTAGCTTTTCTGGCTCGTAAGCTGCCTGACAAGTTCAATGAAGCCAAGTACATCACATTCAGCATGCTCATATTCTGTGCAGTCTGGATCACCTTCATACCAGCTTACGTCAGCTCACCTGGAAAGTTCACTGTAGCTGTGGAAATATTTGCAATTTTAGCATCTAGTTTTGGCTTGCTGTTCTGTATCTTTCTTCCAAAATGTTATATAATTGTATTCAGACCTGAGCAAAATACTAGAAAACATATAATGGGTAAAACAGATGTGATATCTCAGTGATTGCCCGCACTATTTTATACCCAAGAGAACTGTATAGGATACTGGACAATAGAGTCATCTGTCAAATAAGAATGCAATGTCTTAAAGTAATAATCTTGAAGATTTTCATTAAAATAAATGTCTGTTTAGTCACTATCTATCGCTGAATTAGGTAACACAATGGTGATTGAGCGTATTGTTATATTAATTTATATCATTATTATTATTATAATTTATGATTGAAGAACTGGGTGTCTGTGGCGACATTCCCGGAAAAAACTCAGAAAATCAGAAGCGGCGCATAGTTAGTGACGCGTTTTCCATCACCCATCAGTGGTTGGTCCGCCAGAGAGGGTAGGTGGACGCAACAGGCTCGCTCTTCAACTCACTTGTGTGTGAGCGGCGCACGGTGTCTGCTAGCCTTACAATAACAGAGAAGGGGGGCGGGTTATGGAACCCTAATAAGTTTTTGTGTAACATGAGAGGTCATATTATTTGTTGATGTAGATTTCCTACTACATTTGATAACAATGTAACGTTACTAAATTACATAGCTATTTGCACAGCTAACGCTAGCTACCGGACCATGTCAAGAAAGGCAACATTAGTTTAGACAACGTTGCACACAGCATCCATCTCTCATATCAGGTAACGTTGCGTTATCTAGCTAGCTAATGTAATTAACACAATCTAATTCTAGCTAACGCTACCGACCGGTACCGACCTCGCAAATTGTCTCTTGAATGCAATGCTACCTTGTTGTAACGTAGCAATGCAGCTAACTAAAAAGTCAGTTCAGATCAATGATTCGCAACAAGACTGGATGAAACTTGCAAAATTCCAAGACGTCTGATTGTAAACGTTCTAAAACTGCACTTGGCGATTTGACAAGGTGGGTCTTTTGAGACCCCAGGCAACGGCTTCAGACGCTCTGCAACGAACCAGTTCACACCGCTGCAATTTTCTCTGCAACATTCTAAAAATGTTTCGTCTCGTTGCGAATCATTGATCTAAACTGGCCACGTTACCGTTGTTTACATTGGTATCAAATTCATCAATATATTGATCAGAATAAAGCCGGGGTATAGGTGGAGCAGAACCGGGTCTGATTTCTGTGTAAAGATGTCAAGCCGGAGAAAACTAAATAAAAGAATACAGCAGTATGGATTAGGGTTGTTATTATTTTATTATGCTTCCTCATATGTTCCTTCAACCTTGATGCCCTTTTTTGATGAAATCTCCTTTGTTTTATTCTTTTTGTTCTGATTGCTAATTTAACACCCAGCTCAGCTTTATTCTCGAACAGTTTAGCTAACAAAACCAGAAACACCAGGGTTAACATTTTGCAAGGCAGTTGTTTCAAAAATATTACACAACAGTCATTCACAAAAAAGACTTTTTGTGATTGTACGAGCCACAGAGAATCCCACGAATTCTTCTCTGCAGTGTAAAGACATTCATACCGGGCAAAAGGTGGATAAAGAACGTTTGTGGAAATCGATCATCACTAATTCTACCCTAGGTCTGCTACAGCATTTTAACCCGGCTCAGCAGTGTAAAGACAGTTTAAGTTAACCTAATGTTAGACAATGAATAAGTATGTACATAACGTTACTTTTATAACAACCATTTTTTATTCAGTAAATAATAAGGGTTATAGATGGCGTGGCCGAGGTGCCAACTGACTGACGTTACACAGGCGACACTGGTTGGATCCGGCTGGATCTATGGGAAGTGAGGTCCAAAAACACACCTGCAATTACCGCTTCTCGCCATTGGTACCGCCATAGAGAACGAAACAGAAATCTTCGAGATTGTAACTTTAATTTACATGAGGTTAACAAGTTATATATTTGAAAGTAATGTTCCTGAATCCATTTTCACTAAAAGAACTTCACCAAACTTGGGGCTCACTTATTTTTAACATTACAACTTGTTCATTGAATTGTGGAAAAAACACAATTAATTCATCACATAATTTGTAGTGAAATGACACGTTCTTGCACCAAATACTGATACAATTAAAATGTTTAAGGAATATACCATGAGAATCTGTCGATTCTTATAAGCCGCTTTAAATCACAGCCTTATAAAATGTTTCAGAACATCAGCGTTTAAGGGTCACATGTGAATACTCCTGTCACACGCCAGCGTGACACCCCTGGGAGGGAGATGCGGCAGTGCCGGGGAACACCGTTGGTTGCCGCATGGAGAGAGAGAGCCCGCACCCACACAAACATGAAATAAAATAAGTGCCATCTTCACCATTCCCCCTCACGGGTTCCAGGCAAAAACAATTAACTAAAACAACAAGCTAAAATAACAAAGACACAAGAAAGTAAAACTACGCAACCGCTTTTCTGTGTGCCACCCGCAGCTGTCCCGAACCACACAAACTGGGTCCATGCGCCTTCCTTCTTATGTTTATCAAATAAATCTACAGTATATCTACATCTTGCCACACCCATCGAGGCACAACCGGCCCAACTAAAGGTGGCCTGATTTTGCCCTACTCCTGATTATTTCTTCACATTAAATTAGATTACAGGCATTTAGCACTCTTATCCAGAGCAACTTACACAGCTTATTTATTTTTAATTTTTTTACATAGCATTTACATTGCATCCATGTATACAGCTGGATATATACTGATGTGATGCAGGTTAGGTACCTTGCTCACACTGCAACTGTGACGTTTAGGTTACAAGACCAGTTCCTTACTCATTATACTACACTATCCGTCTCTCTCCTATAAATTCACAAAACTCAGCCAGAAGACTGTTCTCAGGAAGAGAAGGGTCTTATCCATTTATCTTACCCCTTGAAATCAGGGCCAGCTTTATTTGTTATAGTGGATCAGTGGATCCTCAGTTTTTCCATCCATCTATCCATCCATTATCTACACCCGCTTATCCTGAGCAGGGTCGCGGGGGGTACTGGAGCCTATCCCAGCATGCATTGGGCGATTGGCAGGAATACACCCAAGACAGGCCGCCAATCTACCGCAGGGCACACATATATATATATCTTGTGGCTCACTTATTTTCAACATTACAACTTGTTCATTGAATTGTGGAAAAAACACAATTAATTCATCACATAATTTGCAGTGAAATGACACATTCTTGCACCAAATACTGATACATTTAAAATGTTTAAGGAATATACCATGACAATCTGTCGTTTCTTATAAGCCGCTTTAATTCACAGCCTTATAAAATGTTTATATATACATATATATATATCATTATTTTTCTCAGCATCATGGCATTGATAGGAGGGGGGAGCGTTCTTTGGCCTGTCTTGTAATACTTGGGGGACTGGGTGAGGGTTGTAACCCACCAATGCCCCCCCACCCATGCCCTTGAATGAGACTGTAAATGAGTTCATATACTGCATGTCACATCCATCCATAACAAGGCTACGTCATAGATATATTTCAAATATTGTCATGCCCACTTTTGAAACTTTGAACGTAAAACACAAATAATTCATTATAAATTCTTTGCTGAACAATTTGGAACAATATTAATAGTGCCTTGAAGACAGGATGGCTCAAAAACAGCACAATCTTTCCCCAAAAACCAATCATTAAATTGAAAAGACTTCATATATCCTCAGAATTGTGTTTTCATTTGGTATGACTTCACTGCCAATATAACCCCCCACCTTCCTTATCCTGGGACCCAGTCATGCCTTTGAGAATCATAAATCGATAGAGAATTGAAATGGCTGTATTTAAACCTGGTACACAGCAGTGCTGGAGCAGCAGTGGGATGGCGCTGCAGATCATTCTGCTGGCACTAACAGTCCTCTGGGCTGCAGCACAGACTCCACCATGCAGATTACTGGGGAGGGCAGCCAAGCCCAGCTTTTATCAACATGGAGACATCAACATCGGCGGCGTTTTCGCCTTCCACCAAATTCCCGGGGAAATAAGCAACAAATTTGACACCAAACCTGAGCACCTGAAGTGTTCACGGTGAGATTAATAATGAATTAACATGTAGCTACTCAGCGTATTAGTGGTTATTTGACGATAAGGTTTTGTGGTAATTCAAACTATGGTAATATCAATTAAATTTCTTACAGAAAAAATACTTAATAGGATACAAGGATAATATTCAAGTAATGTGTAAAACTCTAATCTACTAAACAGTCTTTGTAAATTACCCTCCACATGCTTAGCCTGTCAAGCAATAATAAAGTGTGTAATTTCTAGAGTAATTTTGAGAGAATTCCGGTTGGCCCAGACCATGATCTTTGCCACTGAAGAAATAAACAACAGAACTGACCTCCTCCCAGGTGTATCTCTTGGATATAAGATACACGATTCCTGTGTCTCTCCAATATCCGCTACAAGAGCAGCCATGGCTATGATGAATGATTATGAGGATACATTGTCTGACACATCATGCTCCACACCAGCAGTAGTGCCGGCCATTATCGGGACATCCACTTCTACTGATGCCATTGCAATCGCAGGAACTGTTGGATTATTTCAGATTCCACTGGTAAGATTTCCTTTACTCCTTTGTATATACTTTCAAAAAGTTATTAATTCACTGATATGTACTGTAAGTGAAATGAGAATAGTCATGTCAAGTGGGTATAGGTCCCCTAAGTAGGGCTTTTCTATTGTGAAAATGTAATGGTATAAAACAATGATTGTGGAAAATGTGAAAACAATGTTCAACTATAATGATACAATGACAAACATAGTTGTCCCATTGGCTTATAACAAGTGATCATGCCAAACACAAAACAGAATTATAATGGATTTGAACTGAAGAGTCCCGAAAATGTTATCCTGATGATTTTGCTAACTGTTTTCTGGTTAAAAATGCAGTTTTGTTTCCAGTGTCAATTATACGATACCCATATCTTGCATTCATTATGGTTATGTTTTCATATAGTTTATATTAACATTTTCAGATCAGTCACTTTTCAACATGTGCATGTCTGAGCAACAGAAAAGTATTCCCCACATTCTTCAGAACCATTCCCAGTGACTACTACCAGAGCAGAGCACTGGCTCAGCTGGTGAAACACTTTGGCTGGACCTGGATAGGAGCAGTAAGAGGTGATGATGACTACGGCAACAACGGAATGGCAACATTCATAAAAGCTGCTGAACAGGAAGGGATCTGCATTGAGTATTCAGAGAAATTTCGCTTAACAGAACCAGATAAATTACTTAAGGTTGTGGATGTTATCAAAAGAGGTTCTGCAAAGGTAATTGTAGCATTTCTTGGTGAGAATCGAATGATCAAATTATTGGAGCAGCTGACCATTCAGAATATTACTGGTTTTCAAATGGTTGGCAGTGAAGGCTGGATAACATCAAGCAGTATAGCATCACCAAGCAGTTTCAGAACACTGGGAGGATCTATTGGCTTTGCTATCACCCAAGGCAAAATAAATGGCTTGCAAGAATTTATATTAAAACTTCATCCATCCAAGTACCCTAATAACACTGATGTTACAGACTTTTGGGAAGCTGCTTTTCAGTGTAACCTCGGAAATGGAGACAAAAAGCCAAACGTTACCCCCTGCACTGGATCTGAGAGCTTGATTGAAATGGAAAATGCATACACTGATGCATCAGAGCTGAGAATATCCAACAATGTTTACAAAGCAGTATACGCTGTTGCTCATTCTCTACATGACCTGCTGGCATGTACACCCCATCAAGGCTGCACAAACAGTGTGAATACAGAGCCCTGGCAGGTAACTCAATCAGCCCGTCTTACATAGTTATTAAAACCTCCATTATGAACAAAGCCAAGGAAGCATTTCTCTTGGCTAAAATCCTTGTTTCTCTATAGGTACTAAGGGCTCTGAAAAACGTCAATTTTACATTGGGAACTGGAGAAAAGGTCTCTTTTGACAGTAATGGGGATCCAGTAGCCAGATATGAGGTGGTGAATTGGCAGCTTGGTCCTGACGGTGCAGTAAAGTTCAGAGTGGTCGGCGACTATGATGATTCTTTACCGTCTGGGCAGCAGTTTGTGATGAGACCTGTTAGTATGGTTTGGGCAGGTGGGCAAAAAGAGGTAAGTGTTTATGCACAACATGAAACGGTGGTCTGATTACAGCACAGATACCTGTATTCATCTTTCTGCGTTGAATAAGTTAAAGCAAAATGTAATAGCTAAGAGTCCAACTCACTAAATAGATGAAACAGCATAATGGCCTGTCCCTTCAAAATGTTTTTCTCTTACCAGACTGTAAAATGCTTAGCGGCATACATAAATAGAACCATAACAGAAAAAGAAATCACACACGTATGAGGGATGACTGTATTGTGAAAAGTAATATTACAAGTAATTATTATAAAGTATTTACACATCATATTGTCCTTTGGTGCTTTGAGTTTAAGAGTTGAAGCATCTTGTACATCATACACAGAAACCCAGGTCAGTGTGCAGTGAGAGCTGCCCCCCAGGCACCCGGAAGGCTGTGCAGAGAGGAAGGCATGTCTGCTGCTATGACTGTGTGCCCTGCGCTGAGGGAGAAATCAGCAATGTCACAGGTAGTTAACTCTAACGAGACTATGGAGAACATTTCTAAGTTGCACTTTTTATTGTATTGCATTTTACTGTACAGCCATAGCTGTAAGAGGGTTCTAACAATTATATTATTTCCTTACAGATTCTAATGACTGTATTCATTGTATGGAAGAATACTGGCCTAATGCTAAAAGAGATCGATGTGTTTCAAAGGTTGTCGAATTTCTGTCATTTCACGAAATTATGGGAATCGTGCTTGTTATTTTTTCCATATTTGGAGCATGTGTAACTGTACTTGTGGCTGTGCTGTTCTTTATAAAAAAGGACACACCCATTGTGAAAGCCAACAACTCAGAGCTGAGCTTCCTGCTGCTTTTTTCAGTGAAACTGTGTTTCCTTTGCTCTCTTACCTTCATCGGCCGGCCCTCTGAGTGGTCCTGTATGCTGCGCCACACTGCGTTTGGGATCACCTTTGTCCTCTGCATCTCCTGTGTTCTGGGGAAAACAATAGTGGTGTTAATGGCCTTCAGGGCTACACTTCCAGGCAGTAATGTCATGAAGTGGTTTGGGCCTCTGCAGCAGAGACTGAGTGTTCTTGCTTTCACTCTCATACAGGTCCTTATTTGTGTGCTTTGGTTAACAATATCCCCTCCATTCCCCAACAAGAACATGAAGCACTACAAAGAAAAGATCATTCTAGAATGTGATGTAGGATCAGCAGTGGGGTTCTGGGCTGTGCTGGGTTATATTGGGCTCCTCTCTATATTGTGCTTTGTTTTAGCTTTTCTAGCTCGTAAGCTCCCTGACAACTTCAATGAAGCCAAGTACATCACATTCAGCATGCTCATATTCTGTGCAGTCTGGATCACCTTCATACCAGCTTATGTCAGCTCACCTGGAAAGTTCACTGTAGCTGTGGAAATATTTGCAATTTTAGCATCTAGTTTTGGCTTGCTGTTCTGTATCTTTCTTCCAAAATGTTATATCATTTTATTCAGACCTGAGCAAAATACTAGAAAACATATAATGGGTAAAACAGATGTGAAATCTCAGTGATTGCCCGCACTATTTTATACCCAAGAGAACTGTATAGGATACTGGACAATAGAGTCATCTGTCAAATAAGAATGCAATGTCTTAACTTACATGAGGTTCACAAGAAATATATATTTGAAAGTAATGTTCCTGAATCCATTTTCACTAAAGGAACTTCACCAAACTTGTGGCTCACTTATTTTCAACATTACAACTTGTTCATTGAATTGTGGAAAAAACACAATTAATTCATCACATAATTTGCAGTGAAATGACACATTCTTGCACCAAATACTGATACAATTAAAATGTTTAAGGAATATACCATGACAATCTGTCGTTTCTTATAAGCCGCTTTAATTCACAGCCTTATAAAATGTTTCAGAACTTCAGCGTTTATGGGTCACGTGAATACTCCTGTCAGACGCCAGCGTGACACCCCTGGGAGGGAGATGCGGCAGTGCCGGGGAACACCGTTGGTTGCTGCATGGAGAGAGAGAGCCCGCACCCACACAAACATGAAATAAAATAAGTGCCATCTTCACGCATCCCCCTTACGGGTTCCAGGCAAAAACAATTAGCTAAAACAACAAGCGAAAATAACAAAGACACAAGAAAGTAAAACTACGCAACGGCTTTTCTGTGTGCCGCCCGTAGCTGTCCAAAACCACACAATACTGGGTCCATGCGCCTTCCTTCTTATGTTTATCAAATAAATCTACAGTATATCTACATCTTACCACACCCATCGAGGCACAACCGGTCCAACTAAAGTGGCCTGATTTCGCCCTACTCCTGATTACTTCTTCACATTACATTAGATTACAGGCATTTAACAGACACTCTTATCCAGAGCAACTTACACAGCTTTTTTGTTTTTTTACATAGCATTTACATTGCATCCATTTATACAGCTGGATATATACTGACGTGATGCAGGTTAGGTACCTTGCATCAGGGGCCTAATCCTTTTATCTTACCCCTTGAAATCAGGGCCAGCTTTATTTGTTATAGTGGATCAGTGGATCCTCAGTTTTTCCATCCATCCATCCATCCATTATCTATACCCGCTTATCCTGAGCAGGGTTGCGGGGGGTACTGGAGCCTATCCCAGCATGCATTTTGCGAGTGGCAGGAATACACCCAGGACAGGCCGCCAATCTACCGCAGGGCACACACACCATTCACTCACATACTTATACCAATTTTGAGTCTCCAATTAGCCTTCCTGCATGTCTTTGGACTATGGGAGGAAACCGGAGTACCTGGAGGAAACCCACACAGACAGAAAGGTTGCAAGCCGAGATTCGACCTTCTTTCTATGAGGCGACAGTGCTACCCACTGCACCACCGTGCCGCCTTGTTACATTTTTTGGTGACTCTATATATATATATATATATATATATATATATATATATACATATCATTATTTTTCTCGGCAGTATGCAGTATTGATTGGGGGGGGGGGTTATTTGGCCTGTCTTGTAATACTTGGGGGACTGGGTGAGGGTTGTAACCCCCCAATGCCCCCCCACCCATGCCCTTGAATGAGACTGTAATGAGTTCATATACTGCATGTCACACCCATCCATAACAAGGCTACGTCATGGATATATTTCAAATTTTGTCATGCCCACTTTTGAAACTTTGTATGTAAAACAAATATAATTCAATACAAATGATTTGCTGAAAAATTTGGAACAATATTAATAGTGCCTTGAAGACAGGATGGCTCAAAGACAGCACAATCTTTCCCCCAAAATACAATAGTTAAATTGAAAAGACTTCATATATCCTCAGAATTGTGTTTACATTTCGTATGACTTCACTGCCAATATAACCCCCCACCTTCCTTATCCTGGGACCCAGTCATGCCTCTGAGAATCATAAATCGATAGAGAATTGAAATGGCTGTATTTAAACCAGGTACACAGCAGTGCTGGAGCAGCAGTGGGATGGCGCTGCAGATCATTCTGCTGGCACTAACAGTCCTCTGGGCTGCAGCACAGACTCCACCATGCAGAATACTGGGGAGGGCAGCCAAGCCCAGCTTCTATCAACATGGAGACATCAACATTGGCGGGGTCTTCGCCCTCAGCAGTGAAACCAAAAAAATGAGCATGCAATTCACTAGGACACCAGAGCCAAGGAAATGTGTACGGTAAGATTAATTAAGATTGAGCATTTAACACCTGTTTGTAATGGTAGTTATTTGAAGCTAAGGTACATTTTCATTATGTATGCTCATGTTCAATTTACAGACTGCATTATGATGTATTACAAGGTCACCTAAATAATCAGCATAATGTATAATTTCTAGAGTTAATTTCAGAGGATTCCGAGAGGCCCAGACCATGATATTTACCATTGAAGAAATAAACAACAGAACTGACCTCCTGCCCGGTGTATCTCTTGGATATAAGATATACGATTCCTGCATCTCTACAATATTCTCTATAAGAGCGGCCATGGCTTTGCTGAACGGTTATGAGGAAACACTGTCTGACACATCATGTTCCACACCACCAGCAATACAGGCCATTATCGGGGAAACCACTTCAACTAATTCCATTGCAATTGCATCAACCGTTGGATTATTTCAAATTCCAGTGGTAAGAGTTCCTTTTTTTCTCCTTTATACATATTACCAAACAGTAACTAACTAAGATTTAACTGAAATATATAGAATATATAGAAGAATATATATGTCAAGTATGTTTGGGTTTCCCAAGCATTGATTTTCTAATGTGAAAATTTAATGATAAAAAGACTATTTATGGGAAATGTTGTGGAATTAAAGTTTACAATGATACTGTTATAAACAGTTGTCTGTTCTGCTTTTATAGATTGATCGTATCAGCCACAAAAATAAAACTATAATGCATTTCAAATTATTTACAACACAACTGAAAAATCCATGATATGCAATCCTGAAGATTTTACTAGGTGTTTTATGGTAAATAAAGCAGGTGATTTCCATTGTGTCAATAATGATGTTCTCACCTCTTGATTTTTGGGAACCAAAAGTTATTGGACAATTGGCTACTCAGCTATTTCTCGGTCAGCTATGTGTTGTTGCATCGTTAGTTAATGCACAAAAAGCTAACTAAAGGTCTATAGTTTATTCAGTGTGAAATTTATATTTGGAGTGTGTTGCAGTTGTTACTCAACATAAGGACCATAGAAGTGTCGATGGCAGTACAGCAAGCTATTGTGGGGTGAAAAAATACAATTAATCAATCAAATACATCTGAAACATTGGGTGTGTCATAATCAAATGTTTGGTGCATTATTAAGAAGCACTGGTGAGCTCAGCAAGAGCAAAGTACTTAAAGGGGAATTGCACTTTATAACACTTCTGCTTCTCATGACTGATATTGTCCTTCTAATGAATGTGTCACCCTTAATTATTCGATTAGTTATTTCATTTTAAATGTCTAACGTTAGAAAGAAAGACTTTTTTTTAGCGCAAGTCCTCGTAGTACGGTTTCCGTTTTTTCCCCCTTCTTCTTCAATTTCGTTTTGCGGCAAAATCGAGAAGTGAAGCAAAACATTCCGTTAACTTAGCGTCGAATCAAACATTTTGTTTGATGCGATATCGGTGTAATAATGAGGTGCATTGTACCCGGTTGTTATAATGCCCCCGTTAAACTTGCCTTGAAAGCACATTTTCATAGTTTTCCACGTGATGCAACTTTGTGCCAGACATGGCTGGATGTAATCAGACACCCCAACATAACAGCCGAAGAAGTAAGACTAATGCAGCGACCACTTGAAGCCACCAACTACAAAGGCAACCCTCTTAAGCCTGGAGCTGTACCGGTTTTGTCATAGTTGGTCCAACTGCTGGAGGTAGGTACTAAGCGGGCTGGCTAACGCTATCGCGTCTGTCTGTGATACATGGGATGTCCACGGTAAGTTAGACAGCTTGCTGGATGTTGTTATAAGGTTTCCACCATCCATTTATTTCGTCCTCAGACATTTTCGGTTTCGCTAGCTAGTAGTAATACAATACTATTTCTACGACCAACCTAATGTTATTGTCTGCAGGCACGCCCACATCAGAAGTCGCGCAATGATATGAATTCTCGAGTTCGACACTAAACTGCCTGGGTCTACTTCCTGCATTTGTAAAGGAAAACAACAAAATAGCGTAAAATATTAAGATAATTAAATTACTAATCGAAAAATGAAGGGTGACACATTCATTAGAAAGACAATATCAGTCATGAGAAGCAGAAGTGTTATAAAGTGCAATTCCCCTTTAATAGTTTATTTTGAAATTTGTTTTGCCAAAAATAAATGATTTTAAATATTTTAACAAGTTATATATAAGAAACACAAATGAATAGGCCATGAGACAAGGTACTGAATTATTACTTCTAGTAAATGCACTGTAGGTTCAGTTCAGATATTTTCTGACTCAGTGTAACACTGATGCTGACACATGCAAATGTATATTTTTAAGACTGAAGGTGTGAAGGTATGGGTTGTGAATTTTTACTGATGGAGATAACCAGTGGTTTTATAACTGTTTCATTACCTGAACAACAATATAGACACAATTATCTTGCATCCCACATAGTTCTGTAACGCCGCGTAAACTTATGCCTTTACAAATATGCAATCACAAAAATGCCAGCTGCCTGTTCCTCATACCCATCAGACCTTCCTGGTAAAAGCAACATTGCAATGGTGACTGAGTGATTACTTTAATGATGTGCATGTTTCCTCACATGTTTAAGCTCTGCTAGATGTGACTGTGTCCATTGTCTTTTCAGATCAGTCACTTTGCAACATGTGCATGTCTGAGCAATAGAAAAGTATTCCCCACATTCTTCAGAACCATCCCCAGTGACTATTATCAGAGCAGAGCACTGGCTCATCTGGTGAAGCACTTTGGCTGGACCTGGATAGGAACAGTGAGAAGTGATGATGCTTACGGCAATAACGGAATGGCCACATTTACAAAAGCTGCTGAAGAGTATGGCATCTGCATTGAGTATTCTGAGAAAATTCACATAGCAGAACAAGAGAAATTACATAAGGTTATAGATGTTATCAAAAGAGGTACTGCAAAGGTAATTGTAGCATTTTTTTCTCATGTTGAGATGAAGATTTTACTAGAACAGCTGACCCTTCAGAATATAACTGGTCTTCAGATGGTTGGCAGTGAAGGCTGGATAACAGCAAGCAGTCTAGTGACACCTACGAGTTTCAGAATACTGGGAGGATCTATTGGCTTTGCGGTTACCCAAGGCAAAATAAATGGCCTCAGAGAATTTCTAGTAAAACTTCACCCCTCACAACAGCCAGGAAACCTTGCTGTTGTAGAATTTTGGGAAACTCTGTTTCAGTGCTCCCTTATGAATGAAAACAATCTACCAGACATCAACCTCTGCACTGGATCGGAGAGCTTGATTGAACAGGAAAATGAGTACACTGATGTATCAGAGCAGAGAATCCCCAACAATGTTTATAAAGCAGTATACGCTGTTGCTCATTCTCTGCATGACCTGCTGGCATGTACACCCCATCAAGGCTGCACAAACAGTGTGAAAACAGAGCCCTGGCAGGTAACTCTATAAGCACTTATATGCTTAATAAAATTCCCATTATAAACAAAACCAACCAAGCATTTACTTTTGACTGAAATAATTGTGTCTTTACAGCTTCTTAGGGCTTTGAAAAATGTAAATTTCACTTTGGAAACTGGAGAGCAAGTCTCTTTTGACAGTAATGGAGACCCTGTAGCCAGATATGACGTGCTGAACTGGCAGCTTGGTCCTGATGGTGCAGTAGAATTCAAAATGGTCGGCTACTATGATGCTGCTTTACCATCTGGGCAGCAGTTTGTGATGAGTCCTGTTAGTATGGTTTGGGCAGGTGGGCAAAAAGAGGTAAGTGTTTATGCACTAAATGAAAACTGATGACATCACATGTATGCGGCTGTAGACCTGTATGCAGCTTTTAGCACTGAGATAAATATTTAAATAATTAAATAAGAGTTAATTTCACAAAACTGAAGCAAGTCAATATGGACCTGGCCCATCAAAATAAAGTTCTAATTTTACTGCAAAATGCTATCTGCAAGGTAAATAAAACTATATAAAACAGGTAACAAAAAATAATTAATAATAAAATAATAATTTTAAAAAACATGTGGATGAGGAAATTATCACACTTCTCTGTGATAATAATCTGTTTCCAGTAGGCTATGTGATGTTCTATAAATATAAAATATTTCTAATAATTATTGTAAAGTATTTACAAATCACATTGTCCATGAGTGTTTTGAGTTAAGAGTTGAAACATATTGCACAGAAACCCAGGTCAGTGTGCAGTGAGAGCTGTCCTCCAGGCACCCGGAAGGTCATGCAGAGAGGAAGGCCTGTCTGCTGCTATGATTGTGTGCCCTGTGCTGAGGGAGAAATCAGCAATGCCACAGGTAACACAAACCAGTCTGTTGTGCTCATTATTTTACGCTCACTATTCAGTCAAAGCTGTCGGCTCTGAAAATGAACATATTATCATCACTATGAGTTTTCTAATCATTGTGATCATTGTTCTTTTGCAGATTCTAATGACTGTATTCAGTGTATGGAAGAATACTGGCCTAATGCTAAAAGAAATGAATGTGTTTTAAAGGCTGTCGAATTTCTGTCCTTTGAAGAAATTATGGGAATAATGTTTGTTGTTTTTTCCATATTTGGAGTGTGTTTTACTGCATTTGTGGCTGTGCTGTTCTTTATAAAGAAGGACACACCCATTGTGAAAGCCAATAACTCAGAGCTGAGCTTCCTGCTGCTCTTTTCATTGAAACTGTGTTTCCTTTGCTCTCTTACCTTCATCGGCCGGCCCTCTGAGTGGTCCTGTATGCTGCGCCACACTGCGTTTGGGATCACCTTTGTCCTCTGCATCTCTTGTGTTCTGGGAAAAACAATAGTGGTGTTAATGGCCTTCAGGGCTACACTTCCAGGCAGTAATATCATGAAGTGGTTTGGGCCTCCCCAGCAGAGACTGAGTGTTCTTGCTTTCACTCTCATACAGGTCCTTATTTGTGTGCTTTGGTTAACAATATCCCCTCCTCTCCCCAACAAGAACACGAAACACTACAAAGAAAAGATCATTCTAGAATGTGAAATAGGATCAGCAGTGGGGTTCTGGGCTGTACTGGGTTATATTGGACTCCTCTCTGTATTGTGCTTTGTTTTAGCTTTTCTGGCTCGTAAATTGCCTGACAAGTTCAATGAAGCCAAATTCATCACATTCAGCATGCTAATATTCTGTGCAGTCTGGATCACCTTTATACCAGCTTATGTCAGCTCACCTGGAAAGTTCACTGTAGCTGTTGAGATCTTTGCAATTTTAGCATCTAGTTTTGGCTTGCTATTCTGTATCTTTCTTCCAAAATGTTACATAATGTTATTCAGACCTGAGCAAAATACAAGAAAGCATATAATGGGTAAAACAGATGTGAAATCTCAGTGATTGCCCGCACT
The DNA here is from genome assembly GCF_018555375.3 of Anguilla rostrata. Classification (NCBI taxonomy): domain Eukaryota; kingdom Metazoa; phylum Chordata; class Actinopteri; order Anguilliformes; family Anguillidae; genus Anguilla; species Anguilla rostrata. The sequence continues at coordinate 17,866,308 of NC_057944.1, forward strand.
ATTTTATACCCAAGAGAACTGTATAGGGTACTGGATGATAGAGTCATCTGTCAAATAAGAATGCAATGTCTTAACTTACATGATATATAATTGAAATAAATGTTCCTGAATCCTTTTTCACTAAAGGAACTTCACCATACCTGTGGCTTAGTTGGCTCACTTATTGTCAACATTACAACTTCATTCAATTGTTGAAAAAATACAATTAATTTAGCACATAATCTGCAGTGATATGAGACGCTCTTGCACCGAATACTGATACAATTAAAATGTTTAAGGAATATACTATGACAATCTGTTGATTCTCATAAGCTGCTTTAATTCACAGCATTATAAAATGTTTCAGGACTTCAGTGTTTATGGGTCTCATGTGAATGAGAGCCACTGTTAGCATTCCAGAAACGTTGCTCTGGAAACTTGCTGGCTAAAAATGTAAAAGCATTTACACAAGTGTTCCGTTTTAATTTGTTCCGTGTGAACATGACGGAGTGAAATTATGGCAAGGCAGAAAAGCAATGCTGCCATAATTATACGCCTGCCACATGCCTGCATGACACCCCTGGGAGGGAGATGCGGCAGTGCCAGGGAACACCGTTGGTTGCCGCATGGAGAGAGAGAGCGCGCACCCACACAAACATGAAATAAAATAAGTGCCACCTTCACCCTTCCCCTCACGGGTTCCAGGCAAAAACAATTAGCTAAAGCAACAAGCTAAAATAACAAAGACACAAGAAAGTAAAACTACGCAAAGGCTTTTCTGTGTGCCGCCCGTAGCTGTCCCGCCTTCCCAGCCGGCTCCAAATCCTCCAGCATCCCAGCTGAGGATTACTTCTTTTGGTCTTTCCTTTTTCCTCAAACCAATTTCCACAAATAAAAATAAACCAAAATCAATCATAACAGCACTCTCGGTGTGAGCTCCCGGTCTCAGCCCCAAACTGTGGAAAGCAGCACACCTTTATGCACCGGGGCTGATTAGCTAACACAACCCAGGGCTGCGTTTCCCAGTTTTGATGTACCTTAACGTCTTACGAAGGTTTCTAAGGTATACCTTTTAAAGGGAAACCGCTTTTTTACGAGTGTTAAGGGACACTTCCAAAGGTACGTCGTAAGTTGGAGCTGGCCTTCACTGTGGTGCTGAAAAGTTTATCAATCAATGCCAAGCGAATCAATTGTCTCACTTGTAAAGGCTTATGAATGGCGTTTTACTATAACAAGTGTTGTCATAATCATTTTATGTCAATCTAATATTGCAGAAGAGGAAGCTATGCCTACTAAAGATCATCTGCTAATCTCTTTAAGGGTCAAAACGAGACCTTGTGATAGTTTCAATCAATAAATGTAGGCTACAAAAGATAAAATAGAGAGCATCAATCGGGACATATACGCCATAATCTCGGACTTCTAAGAAGCCCAGGAAACAGGATATATGGTACAAATGGGTGAATTATTTTGTTCTTATTGAAACAAAGGTCTAATGTTAATTTGTTTTTGTCACACAATATATAGGCAACTGTAGCAGCATTTCCACTGATTCCCACAGACTTTTCTCTGCAGTGCAAAAATGATCGTAGATGAAAGGCAAAATCGCGTCTGTGGAAATTGATCATGATTAATTCTATACCGGGTATGCCTTATGAATTGGCCTACCTGTTAAAGTGATATGTTCATCCACCTTGTTTTGCTGTTGGATAGTCTTAAGTTTAACCAAGATTATTGGGTTGTTTACTGAAAATCGTAAAACAACATGGTAAGAAAGAAATGTTCTGTAATGTTGATATTTACCCAGTGCTATTTTATTTTATATAGGAGTTGTGAGCTCCTGTTTGTTCATTATGAGCCACCATACCTGTATGTGTGTTTATGGCTAGGCCAATCTACGTGCTTTGGTTCCATCTAGTTCGGACATGCAAGTATACTCACTCAACATCGGCTTTGCTCGCACGATTTTGTATTCTTAATAAACCGGCGGTTTGTTCCAAGTCAATGGGATCATTGACTCACACACAAACAAACAAATTTCTACAGGGTATGCAGTCAGAAAAGCCATATCCTCAGTAAGCTCCACTACGTAAACATAATATACGCCTATTTTTTCACAAATTGGATTAGTATTGTAGATAGGCCCTATACTTTATTACCATCACGATGGGAATAGACAGGTGAAACGACAACATTCTCATGATGTGCTATGCACAGAAACGTTGTTTGGATAATTCATTTTCATAAAGTTAATATTAAACTATGTAATTTTCACTTGCAGATGTGCTACTAGATGCGCACTGTAGTACAACTGTCGATTTGAAAACAAAATGTTGGCATAAGGCTAAAACTGCGGAGCGCATCGCTAAGGGACAGCTTACGAGTGCTTCAGACCACCCTTTTAAAGGTATACCTTTCAGAAGGTATACCTTAGCTAAGGAGGCGCTGGGAAACAGCTCGAGACCTAAAGGAAGACCTTAAGGTATACCTTACGACGCACGTAGCGCTAAGGAGACTCTGGGAAACGCAGCCCAGGTGCGTGTGCTGTCTCCACCAGCCGGTGCAGCCGAGACCAATCCGCCTCTCTGGCGGACCGAATGCTACAACACCCCTCTTTATTTCTTACCTGTTGCCTCAGGAGTTAAATGCATTCAGCTTTGGACTAGAGGTCAGAATGTGCCACCAAAGTGAATTTGGTGGAGCAGTCCTGTCATTAAATTGCTATTAAGTGAATGAAAATATGGCATAGCATGTCATAATTTCACCCCTTATTTCCTCAACTGATGTCTTTGGAGTCTAATTGGAGACTCTAAATTGCCCACATCAATGAGTGTGAGTGAATGGTATGTGTGCCCTGCAATAGATTGGCGGCCTGTCCAGGGTGTATTCCTACCTCTCGCCTAATGCACGCTGGAATAGACTCCAGCACTTTTTGAAACAATTACTGGAAACATATCTGGCACTGTCATGTGAATGCTATCTGCTCAGTTGAATATGGGGTATTCATTGTTTGTGTAAGCAGGCTAAGCCACTAGATTACCAGAAATGTCTATATGAAAATGTTCTATGTTACATGTGTGAAAGCGGTGATGATCTATGCATCACATCAGAAACGTACAAGAAATAAAATATTCACCAAGCAAGAATAATCATGTTTTGGTATTTTTGTATCTGCCAAATGGGCCTATATGCTCACTCATTTTCAGTCATGTAGAGCTCCTTACTTATGAATTAACTGGCAGCTGAAGTCCAATCTTGTCAATCTTGTTGTGCCCCACGCCATGCCCCCAGAACACACACACACACACACATTTTTTTCTCACAGGTATTCAAAAATGTGCATGTGCACAGACAAACACATGCAAAAAAACCCATACATGTGTGAAGTGGAGTCCCTCTTTAACAACACTACAACAATCTATCCTTCCTAGTCTTAAATTAACCTCGACTTTGTCCTTCAGTGTTGCCTAAGCTGCCCTGTCTGCACTCTCGCTGCCATCAATCTCTGCATGAGCAGGTACCCAGAGGTACCTTATGCTACTGCCCTCTTTCCCTGGCTTATACAGCTCCACCATAGCCTCCCCCTCCATGTCAGGTTGAGCTCTGGATCCCCCATCTTCCAGAGCGACTGCTTGTTTGAACCCAGCCTACTCCACCAACCAAATAAATCACATATTTGGCAGCCATCTGGAGCTGGGGGATAATTCAAATCCTTAGCTGTCAGGGTCTTTGGAGTCATCTGTAAACACTTGTCAGTACCTCATTCCTGTCTTAGTACCACACATACTGGGTCTCTGCCCCTTCCTTCTTAAGTTTATCAAATTAATCTACAGTATATCTGCATCTGGCCACACTCATTGAGGGACAACCGGTCCAACTAAAAGGGGCCTGATTTCTCCTCCCTACTCCTGATTACTTCTTTACATTACATTAGATTACAGGCATGATGACTATATATATATAATATAATTTTTTTTTCAGCATTATGCTGTATTGTTTTGGGGGGGGGGGGGTTATTTGGCCTGTCTTGCAATACTTGTCATGCCCACTTTTGAATCATTGAATGTAAAACACATATAATTCATTACAAATTCTTTGCTGAAAAATATAAGAAAAAAATTTGGAACAAAATGAATAGTGCCTTGAAGACAGGATGGTTCCAAGATAGCACAATCTTTCCCCCAAAATTCAATAGTTAAATTGAAAAGATTTCATATATCCTCAGAATTTTGTTTACATTTGGTATGACTTCACTGCCAATATAACCCCCCACCTTCCTTATCCTGGGACCCAGTCATGCCTTTGAGAATCACAGATCGATGGAGAATTAAAACTGCTGTATTTAAACCTGGCACACAGCAGTGCTGGATCTGAGATCTGCAGTGGGATGGCGCTGCAGATCATTCTACTGGCACTAACAGTCCTCTGGGCTGCAGCACAGACTCCACCATGCAGAATACTGGGGAGGGCAGCCAAGCCCAGCTTCTATCAACATGGAGACATCAACATCGGTGGGGTCTTTGCCCTCCATGGTGAAACCAGGAAAATGAGCCTGCAATTCACAAAGACACCAGAGCCAAGGAAATGTGTACGGTAAGGTGAATTAAGATGGAGCATTTAACACCTGTTTGTAATGGTTGTTATTTGAAGTTAAGGTACATTTTCATTATGTATGTTCATGTTAAATTTGCAGACTGCATTATGATGTATTACAAGGACACTTAAATAATCAGCATAATGTATAATTTCTAGAGTTAATTTCAGAGGATACCGAGAGGCCCAGACCATGATTTTTACCATTGAAGAAATAAACAACAGAACTGACCTCCTGCCCGGTGTATCTCTTGGATATAAGATACACGATTCATGTGCCTCTCCAATATTCGCTTCAAGAGCAGCCATGACTATGATGAACGGTTATGAGGAAACACTGTCTGACACATCATGTTCCACACCACCAGCAATACAGGCCATTATCGGGGAAACCACTTCAACTAATTCCATTGCAATTGCATCAACCGTTGGATTATTTCAAATTCCAGTGGTAAGAGTTCCTCTTTTCTCCTTTATACATATTACCAAACTGTAACTAACTAAGATTTAACTGAAATAAGAATATATATGTCAAGTATGCTTGATTTCCCAAGCATTGATTTTCTAATGTGAAGATTTAATGATAAAAAAGACTCTTTATGTGAAATAATTATTGTGAAATGGAAGTTTACAAGGATACTATTGTCTATTATTATAATCACTTGTCTCTTCTGCTTTTCTAAATCGATCGTGTCAACCACAGAAATAAAACTATAATGCATTTCAACTTATTTACAACACAACTGAGAAATCCATGAAATACAATCTTGAAGATTTTACTAGGTGTTTTCTGGTAAATAGCAAACTATCATGGGGTGAAAAAATAGAATAAATCAATCAAATACAGCTGAAACATTTGGTGTGTCATAATCAAATGTTTGGTGCATTATTGAGAGGCAATAATGATGAAGAACAACAGGAAAAACAGGAACAATAATCTGATCAAAAAATATCTCGACCATTTGACAAAAAACATCCACAATGATATGATACCCATGACATAGTTTATTTTGAAATTTGTTTTGCCTAAAATAAATGATTTTAAGTATTTTAATGATTTATATAAAAGAAACACAAATGAATAGGCCATGAGAAAAGGTACTGAATATTACTTCTAGTAAATGCACTGTAGGTTCATTTCAGATATTTTCTGACTCAGTGTAACACTGTAAATGCTGACACATGCAAATTAATATTTTTAAGACTGATGGTGTGATAGTATAGGTTGTGAAACTTTACTGATGGAGATAACCAGTGGTATACAACTGTTTCATTACCTGAACCACAATATAGACACAATTCTCTTGCATCCCACATAGTTCTGTAACCCCGCTTACACGTATTCCTTTACAAATATACCATCACAAAAATGTCAGCTGCCTGTTCCTCATACCCATCAGACCTTCCTGGTAAAAGCAACCTTGCAATGGTGATTGAGTGATTACTTTAATGATGTGCATGTTTCCTCACATGTTTAAGCTCTGCTAGATGTGACTGTGTCCATTGTCTTTTCAGATCAGTCACTTTGCAACATGTGCATGCCTGAGCAACAGAAAAGTATTCCCCACGTTCTTCAGAACCATTCCCAGTGACTATTACCAGAGCAGAGCACTGGCTCAGCTGGTGAAGCACTTTGGCTGGACCTGGATAGGAGCAGTGAGAAGTGATGATGACTATGGCAACAACGGAATGGCCACGTTTATAAAAGCTGCTGAAGAGCATGGCATCTGCATTGAGTATTCTGAGAAATTTCACACAACAGAACCAGAGAAATTACATAAGGTTATAGATGTTATCAAAAGAGGCACTGCAAAGGTAGTGGTAGCATTTTTTGCTCATGTTGAGATGAAGATTTTACTAGAACAGCTGACCCTTCAGAATATTACAGGTCTTCAGATGGTTGGCAGTGAAGGCTGGATAACAGCAAGCAGTCTAGTGACACCTACAAGTTTCAGCATACTGGGAGGATCTATTGCGTTTGCTGTTACCCAAGGCAAAATAAATGGCCTCAGAGAATTTCTATTAAAACTTCATCCATCAGAACAGCCAGGAAACCTTGCTGTTGTAGAATTTTGGGAAACTCTGTTTCAGTGCTCCCTTATAAATGAAAACAATCTAACAGACATCAACCTCTGCACTGGATCTGAGAGCTTGATTGAACAGGAAAATGAATACACTGATGTATCAGAGCAGAGAATCCCCAACAATGTTTACAAAGCAGTATACGCTGTTGCTCATTCTCTACATGACCTGCTGGCATGTACACCTCATCAAGGCTGTACAAACAGTGTGAATACAGAGCCCTGGCAGGTAACTCTATAAGCACTTATTATATACTTATATGCTTAATAAAATAACCATTATCAACAAAGCCAACCAAGCATTTCTTTTGACTAAAATAATTGTTTCTTTGCAGCTTCTTAGGGCTCTGAAAAATGTAAATTTCACTTTGGAAACTGGAGAGCAAGTCTCTTTTGACAGTAATGGAGACCCTGTAGCCAGATATGAGGTGGTGAACTGGCAGCTTGGTCCTGATGGTGCAGTAGAGTTCAGAGTGGTCGGCTACTATGATGCTTCTTTACCATCTGGGAAGCAGTTTGTGATGAGTCCTGTTAGTATGGTTTGGGCAGGTGGGCAAAAAGAGGTAAGTGTTTATGCACTACATGAAAACTGATGACATCACATGCATGTATGCAGAAGTAGACTTGTATGCATCTTTTAGCACTGAGATAAAACTTTAAATAATACAATAAGAAAGTTAATTTCACAAAAATGAAGCAAGTCAATATGGACCTGGCCATTTGACTGGAAAATGCTAGCTGTAACGTCAACAAAACTAGATAAAACAGATAACAAAAAATAATAAATCAATAATAGAATAATAATTTAAAAAACATGTGGATGAGGGAAGACTATTCTGTGGAAAATCCTAAATTATCACAATTCTCTGTGACAATAATCTGTTTCCAGTAGGCTATTTGATGCTCTATAATATAAAATATTTCAAATAATTATTATTAATTATTTGCAAGTCACAATGTCAATGAGAGTTTTGAGTTAAGACTTGCATATTGCACAGAAACCCAGGTCAGTGTGCAGTGAGAGCTGTCCCCCAGGCACCCGGAAGGTCATGCAGAGAGGAAGGCCTGTCTGCTGCTATGACTGTGTGCCCTGTGCTGAGGGAGAAATCAGCAATATTACAGGTAACACAAACCAGTCTGTTGTGCTCATTATATTACGTTCATTATTCAGTCAAATCCGTCCACCCTGAAAATGAACATATTATCATTAACTATGGGCTATATTTTAACGATCTAAGCGCACGGTCTAAAGCGCATGACGCAAGTGCATTTAAGGTGTGTCCAAATCCACTTTTGCTAGTTTAAAGGTGGATAATGAGTGCAAAGTAAGGCGCATGGTTTAAAGGGGTTGTACTTAGTCTCTTAATTAATCATAGGTGTGTTTTGGGCGTAACATGAAATAAACCATTGTCATCTCCCATTCCCTTCAAAAGCTAGGTGTGCTTGCACCTTGGCGGATTGTAATGGAGGATTTGCCAAGTAGTAGGAAAGAACGCTTCATAATATTGATAAATATTTTTAATTATGACTAATTATAATTTTTTTTTTTTTTTTAAATCGCACATTGTGCACCCGCCTATGTAGGCGCATATTACGCCATTGACTTAAGATCAGGTTTTTGTTGGTCAATCGCGCAATCGCTTTCCGCTGCCTCAAGATAGCAATGCGCCAACAATGCGCCTGACCACACCTCCTTTTAAGACCAACACGTACATGGGCGCTCAGATGGGTGCAAGTACATTTGCTATTTAAACAACGTGGGTGCTGGACAGGAAAATGACAACTGCGTCGGTCTGAAACTAGCAAAGACATTTGCGTTGCACTTGGCGCTGCAGTGCACCGGGTGTAAGATAGAGCCCTATGAGTTTTCTAATCATTGTGATCATTGTTCTTTTGCAGATTCTAATGACTGTATTCAGTGTATGGAAGAATACTGGCCTAATGCTAAAAGAAATGAATGTGTTTTAAAGACTGTTGAATTTTTGTCCTTTGAAGAAATTATCGGAATAATGTTTGTTGTTTTTTCCATATTTGGAACGTGTTTTACTGCATTTGTGGCTGTGTTGTTCTTTATAAAGAAGGACACACCCATTGTGAAAGCCAACAACTCAGAGCTGAGCTTCCTGCTCCTCTTTTCATTGAAACTGTGTTTCCTTTGCTCTCTTACCTTCATCGGCCGGCCCACTGAGTGGTCCTGTATGCTGCGTCACACTGCTTTTGGGATCACCTTTGTCCTCTGCATCTCTTGTGTTCTGGGGAAAACAATAGTGGTGTTAATGGCTTTCAGGGCTACACTTCCAGGCAGTAATGTGATGAAGTGGTTTGGGCCTCCGCAGCAGAGACTGAGTGTTCTAGCTTTCACTCTCATACAGGTCCTTATTTGTATGCTTTGGTTAACAATATCCCCTCCTCTCCCCAACAAGAACATGAAGCACTACAAAGAAAAGATCATTCTAGAATGTGAAATAGGATCAGCAGTGGGGTTCTGGGCTGTACTGGGTTATATTGGGCTCCTCTCTCTACTGTGCTTTGTTTTAGCTTTTCTTGCTCGTAAGTTGCCTGACAAGTTTAATGAAGCCAAATTCATCACATTCAGCATGCTCATATTCTGTGCAGTCTGGATCACTTTTATACCAGCTTATGTCAGCTCACCTGGAAAGTTCACTGTAGCTGTGGAGATTTTTGCTATTTTAGCATCTAGTTTTGGCTTGTTATTCTGTATCTTCCTTCCAAAATGTTATATAATGTTATTCAGACCTGAGCAAAATACGAGAAAGCATATAATGGGTAAAACAGATGTGAAATCTCAGTGATTACCTGCGCCATTTCATACCCGAGTGAATTTTTATATGATACTGGACCACAGAGTAATAGTATGTGAAATAAGTGCAATGACATCTTCCCGTCATACGTTTCACAAGATATATGAATGGAAGAAATTATGTGACGGCAAACCTCAAGAAATTCACCAATGAGTCTGGCTTAGTTGGCTGAGTTAATTTAGAACTACAAACAAACAAGTCATACGCATATAAATCTAACAGGAATTTAAACAGGGCCCAGCAGCTCCAGTGCTTGTTACAACTCAGCAACATGCAAGACAAAGGTACAAAATGGTACAAAAAATTACTATGACAATAAAAACTATGATGTTAGTGTGAACAAAGCTGTCACATTACTGGATCAAGCATGCAAAACATACAATACTTTCAAAGACATCAAGCTGCGTTGTCTTACCACTGAAAAAAAATAAATAAATAAAATACAAAATAAATAAATCCAATCAGAATGCAAATGAAGCAGACATACAAAATAAATGATACTACAAAATAAAAAATAAATGATGAAATAAATGAGCCTACTTTATTACCTAGCTTGCCAGTACACATTCTCTCCATCATGGCAGTTAGAAAAAAAATTGTTACCACAGGTGCACATTTATATATGGAATGATGTGTTAGCTTTTATAATTCACTTTTTCATTTTCAAGGTAATCAGTGAACATGAGCTTGCTTATCTTGCTAGTTAGCCAGAATTAACAAAATCATAGCTTGCCAAGACATTACCAAGCGCTGGGTCCTCACGGAATGCGTGTCCGCGAAACGTTGTAAAATATTCACAGTTAACACATGCTCTCCTCCATGTTGCGTCACGTGTGTCATTGAGGGGGTCAGTTAGTTCTTTTTCAGTTAGTTCACTGTCAAATTAATTTACCAGCGATTTTGAAAACGTATCCTGTACAGTTTGTCAGCACTCACGGATTAGCCTACCTCAGGCTGCTAGAGCAGACAGACACTGCTTGAGCAGCCCCTTCAGCATATAAACAATAAAGTGAGTGGTTAAGGTAGGCTAAGCATCTTCTTACTGTTAGCTTGTTAACATGCTCAATTCATTCAGAATTAATTTGTCACAAACATTTGATAAATTCACCATCACAGTGATCACTATTTCTGTCAATTCATTTGTGTAGCTAGCTAGCTATTATCACAGGAAAGTGAGGTTAAGCTTAACACTTGATGACTGGCATTGCTGGAAGTAACAGTAATATGGCAAGCTGTTTATGCTTTAATTAATTTCTAGAGGATATCAGAAATTCAATTCAAACTAGTTAGAATTAAAATTCTTGATATAAGAAATTCAATTGTAACTAGTTATGCTGTGTATTTCTGATATCAGAAATTAAAATGCACATTATTGATATCGGAAATTAAATTTTAACTAGTTAAAATGGCAATACATGATATCGGAAATTCTATTTTAACTAGTGAGATTTAAAGCGTACCAATTTATGATATCATGAATTCAATTTCAACTAGTTTAAATACCAATTGTTGATATTGAAAATAAAATTTTAACTAGTTTAAATACAAATACTTGATATCATAAATACAATTTTCGATATCAAGAATTAAAATGTAATTACTGATAATAAAATTTGATTTAATGATATGAACAAATGGATTTTCAACTAGTTAAACTTTTATTTCTGATATCAACGATTGGCATTTTGACTAGTTAAAACTGAATTCATGATATCAGAAATTGGCATTTTAACTAGGCAAAATTCCAACTCCCATTGAAATGAATGAGAAAAACGTTTTAAATCTCACTTGTTAAAATAGAATTTTTGATATCAATAATTAGCATTTTAACTAGTTAAACTTTAATTTCTGATAACAATAATATGCATTATAACTAGTTAAAATCATATTTATGATATCAGAAATACACATTATACCTAGTTAATATCTGATATCAAGAATTTGCATTTTAACTAGTCAGAATTGAATTTGTGATATCCTCCGGAAATGAACTAAAGCTAAAACGGCTTGTCATACAATAATGCCGGACAGTAATCTACCGAAGCTAGCCAGAATAGTCTCAACCACGTTTAGAAGTCTACTAGTGGAGTGAGCACACGTGCCTGTGGTGTGATAACGAAACAGCCCAAGGTGCTTAAGCGTGTGCTCTTCGCCACTGCACGGGGTTGAGACCAGGAGCATTCATGCAGAGAGAGAGAGAGAGCGAGTCATGAGAAGACTGAATGTTAGAGTAGGCTAAAGCAACCTGGCCGAAAAACTGAGTGCAGCTAAAAAGCACTCATTATGTTGGCCTGGAACCTGTGAGGGATATCAAAAATAAGATTAAAAACAGGTAGGTAGCAAAAACATTATATAGGTACTTGACATTAATTAGATAACTAAGCAAGCAAGAAAACTAATTAAAAGTTCCTTACTGTACCTAGCGAGCCTTGCTAAACTAGATTAGTTACCTAACATTAGTAACGGCAGCAACCTTTGAGGTAATGGGGCAGAATTTACTGTGTTTATGGAGGCAAACAATAGATGAGTAAAACTATTGTGGCAGCTAGGGAGTGAAACTAAAGAGCATCAGCTAGCTATTTATCAGGCTAGCTGGTGAGGAGGGGGGTTGCGTTGGGGTACATTGGGGGGGGTTGCAGTCATGGACCAGGTGGGTAGGGGGAGTGCAATCGCAAATGGGGGGACTTTGCGACCGCAGACCGGTGTGAGCGTTGTCCAGAAGAACGGCTCCAAAAAATTGTAAATTGAAATGGATTTTCCATAGAGTGCTAAATTATGGTGCTAGTATGGACATAATTTATTTGTTTATCTTGGTTATGTGAAAACATATTGTAACGCTGTGACTGGGCTTATGGACTCTGGGACTGTGAGGGGTGGAATGAATTTGTATTGTGTTACTGAGTGAGTTATGAGGGAGATGCCGCTGCAGGGGATAAATGGCTATTAGTATGCAGGTGGGTCATTTTGCTTTTGGAAGAGTTGCAGGGGATGTGAACCATTGTTGGCAGGCAATAAAACCGGGCCAGTTGGCTATCAAAGCAAGTTCTGTTTCTCCATTCCCTTATTTGGCCGTCTAGTTGCTGCCGCTCGCCACAATATACTTCTGAGTATGTTAGAAGGGAAAGCTAATATTAGCTAAAGTTAAAGGGGAATTGCACTTTCAAACACATATGGGCTTGTTTTGTTTATATTGTCCTTCTAATGAATGTGTCGACCTTCATTTTTCGATTATTTATTTCGTTTTAAATTTCTAACGTTAGAAACAAGGACCTATTTCTTTTTTTTTTTAGCGCAAGTCCACACATAGTAGTACGGTTTCCGGTTTTTTCTTCTTCGAAGAAAAGCATAGCGTTGAAGTCGCGCAATGATATGCTGCCTAGGTCTACTTCCTGAATTTGTAAAGGTAAGCAACAAAACATCGTAAAATATTAACAAAATGAAATAACTAATCGAAAAATGAAGGTCGACACATTCATTAGAAGAAAATTAGAAATAAAATAAGCCCATATGTGTTTTAAAGTGTAATACCCCTTTAAGTGCTAGCAGGTTGCTTGTTTTGTCAGTTAGACTGTTAGCTATAAGCAAGTGATGGTTAGCTACAAGAAAGAAAAGCTACAAGTCAGCAATAATGTCATATTATCTAATGCTAGCAACTGATCTCGACCAAAATAAAACTATTATGTTTTATTTCTGGAGTGGTTTCAAAGTACATTACTGCCTAACTCCTGCCAAATAAATAAATTAAATAAATAAACAGTGTGAACTGAATATTTGTATTGCCAGTGTTATCTCCATCAGCAAGAAATGTAATTATTTGATTGGCCTTTTAGAACAAACAAATTAACACTTGAAAAAAAAAAAGAAAAAAGAAAACTTTTATTGGGGGAATTCGACTGGAATCTTCAGAATGCTAGCAATTTATGGAGCGAGTTTAGTCCCAATATTATTTACATGTTTAGCACCTTAAACAAAATTCACACATTTTATGCGTAGCAAAACTACAAATACTCTTCAAATCTCAAACTGTGGACAGACAAAAATATAAATCATTTTGGTAGTTGGTACTATTTTCCATGCATGATAGGGAAAAAATCTACACATTTATACATTAATCAATATTAAGATACCTACAGCTAATAAAGGGAAGAGTAGCTCATAAATAATCAGTAAGCAGCAAAGTTATGTACATTGGAATGGCTGGAATTTGTGCAGCCCATGCATAAGACAACTGGTCTCGACCTGAAGCATGGCAGGCACGCAGGGAAGTAATATCTAATGAGAAATGTATTCATGCCAAATATAGATAATCAAACGTAAACATCTTTGATTAGTTGCTTGCAATAAAGATAACAATGTAACCCAGTGTTGTAAAAATGCAAAATTTCTTATCAGGCACTATAGAGACACCATTTTTGCCAAAGATCAGTTTAGAGCAACATATCCTGGTTCCTGAGGCCTATACTATATTTTAGCAACACATTTGGAGTGAAACATTTTCAAGTGTTACACAGAGTGTTTAGTGCGCTACAACATAGGCTCCTCGAGCAGATTTTATTGAGAAGCCAAATGTGTGCAGTCTCTGTGTCTCATCAATTAATGTAAAACAAATAATGTATCTCTTACTTTGAGGTCATTTTGACCATGTTGCATGACCAGTGGGAGCAATGTATGTATTAGCTGACAATAGTCTCATTGTAACAGTGTGCAATGTCTGGTAATGTTCCATGCGTTGCAGTGATTGTTATGCTTGCATCATTATTGTGTTAGGTAGTTGTTGGGTGACACCCCCCACAATCAAGTCATAGCCCTATAGCCCTATATTCCTGTGTCTTCAAATGTTGATCAACTTTTTCTGTTGCTTTCGCAATTTGCTTCAACTCAGCCTGCTCATCCTGGGACTCAGCCATGCCTTTGAGAATCACAGATCGATGGAGAATTAAAACTGTTGTATTTAAACCAGGTACACAGCAGTGCTGGATGTGATATGTGCAGTGGGATGGCACTGCAGATCATTCTGCTGGTACAGACAGTCCTCTGGGCTGCAGCACAGACTCCACCATGCAGAATACTGGGGAGGGCAGCCAAGCCCAGCTTCTATCAACATGGAGACATCAACATCGGTGGAGTCTTCTCCCTGCACAATATTCCTTTGGACACGACCATCAAATTTAATGCCAAACCAGAACTGCTGAGATGCTCTCGGTGAGGTTAACCTGTAAGAGTTGCCTGTATTAGTGGTAATTTCATGATATGTTCTGTGATTCCAAGAATCCTAGGAGTAAAATCAATAATGTGAAAAATGTAAGCTATTGAATTTACTCTACATGTTACTTGGCATTGTTGGTGCCTGCTGGGTAAATACATGATGCATGCCTTTTCAAATACTGCCAAATGACAGTGTAAAATAGGATGTTCAAATTGGATAATTAAAACAAACAATCTACATAATGTTTCATTTCTAGAGTGAACTTCAGAGAATTCTGGGTGGCCCAGGCTATGATCTTCGCCATTGAAGAAATAAACAACAGAACAGATGTCCTCCCAGGAGTATCTCTTGGATATAAAATATATGACACCTGTTTCTCTGCAGCATTCTCAATACAGTCAGCCTTGGCTTTGATGAATGGTTATGACGAAACACTGACCGACACATCCTGCTCCACACCGGCCATGGTGCAGGCCATCATTGGAGAATCAGGATCTACAAACACTATGGCAATTGCTGCAACAGTAGGATTATTTCAAATTCCAGTGGTGAGTAGGCATTCATTGATATTTAAAAGCTGAAGTAGCATAAGAAGTCTCCTGTTCAGGGGTTATCTGTTGTGTAAATGTCATGGAAAAATAGCACTAATGGAAAATATTATATTTATGTTAAATGTTTGGGGGGGAAACATTTTTAAAAATACCTCTGAAATGACACATTAACTTTAGTGATTAAATGCTTCCAGCCATCAAAAATGAATAGTCCCCAGCAAAGTATTCTTCTATGCTTCTGCTAAGTGTATTGTGGTGCATAGTGATTGAAAAATTAATGTTCAAAACACTTTATTCAACTTTATAGTCCAAAATACCATAATTTAAAAAATCGAAACATTAATTTATGTTTAAGTATTATTTCAACATTTTACTTGCAATTGAAAATTGAATAGCTCTTGTCACTTTTATTAAACATAATTTCTACAGACATTACCTGATTGTATTTGTAAAATAGATTACTGACATTTTATCGAAAATGTTTTATATTCTTAAAATGTGGTGGATATTGGGAACTGGCATGCAACTTAGAAAATATGCCAGTGCCTAACATAACTCTTTCTTTCTGAACATATTCCACTTATGTGAGTTTCGATGGATAAAAACATTTGGTATGTGACTGTAATATAAGATATTCCAAAGAAGCATAGTGAACATAGATTCATCTGTGTTGTTGAACAGAGAGAAAATGATGGTTGAAAAACATTATGGGGAGAACAATAATTGTGATACAAAAAATTGACTTGCCACTGTGGGGATACACAAGTTGTACTATTACAGCATTCCCATGGACGCCCCTATTAAGAATTACTGATTTTGCGACACTTGCATTCAGAAGATATTTCCCCAAACACAAAACATAATTATAATAGATTTCAACTGAAAAGTCCTTAAAATGTCCGGATGATTTTGCTAGCTGTTTTCTGGTTTATTAAAAAGCAGTTTTCCTCCATTGTGTCAATTATATGATATCCATTCCC
The DNA here is from genome assembly GCF_018555375.3 of Anguilla rostrata. NCBI lineage: Eukaryota > Metazoa > Chordata > Actinopteri > Anguilliformes > Anguillidae > Anguilla > Anguilla rostrata. The sequence goes on from NC_057944.1 coordinate 17,882,520, forward strand.
CGTCCCTCTAATTCATTATGGTTATGTTTTCATATGCTTTATATTGACTTTTTCAGATCAGTCACTTTTCAACATGTGCATGTCTGAGCAATAGGAAAACGTTCCCGACGTTCTTCAGAACCATTCCCAGTGACTATTACCAGAGCAGAGCACTGGCTCAGATGGTGAAGCACTTTGGCTGGACCTGGATAGGAGCAGTGAGAAGTGACAGCGACTACGGCAACAATGGGATGGCCACATTTATAGAAGCTGCTCAGCAGGAAGGGATCTGCATTGAGTATTCTGAGAAGTTTTACAGGACACAACCAGAGAAATTACTGAAAGTTGTAGATGTTATCAAAAGAGGTACTGCAAAGGTAATTGTAGCATTTCTTAGTGAGGGTGAAATGATCAAGTTGCTGGAGCAGCTGACACTTCAGAATATTACAGGTCTCCAAATGATTGGTTGTGAAAGCTGGATGACATCAAGCAGTTTAGTAACACCTACAACTTTCAGAATACTGGGAGGGTCTATTGGCTTTGCTGTTACCAAAGCCAAAATAAATGGCTTCAAAGAGTTTTTGTTGAAACTTCACCCATCCCAATACCCAGATAATACTGTTGTCATAGACTTTTGGGAAAATGTGTTTCAATGTTCCCTCACAAATGAAAACAATCTACCTCACATGAATCCGTGCACGGGATCTGAGAGCTTAACTGAAGTGAAAAACGAATACACTGACATATCAGAGCTGAGAAGCTCCACCAATGTTTACAAAGCAGTATATGCTGTTGCTCATTCTTTACATGGCTTATTGGCATGTACAGCCCATAAAGACTGTACAAACAGTGTGAATACAGAGCCCTGGCAGGTAAATAAATAAACCGTTCTTACGAAGCTAATAAAATCCTCATTATGAACCAGCCCAATCAAATATTTATCTCAGCTTAAATCTTTGTTGCCCTACAGGTACTTAGGTCTCTGAAAAAAGTCAATTTTACTTTGGGAACTGGAGAGAAAGTCTCTTTTGACAGTAATGGAGATCCAGCGGCAAGATATGAGGTGGTGAACTGGCAGCTTGGTCCTGATGGTGCAGTACAGTTTAGAGTGGTTGGCAACTATGATGCCTCTTTACCATCTGGGCAGCAGTTTGTGATGAGACCTGTTAGTATGGTTTGGGCTGGTGGGCAAAAAGAGGTAAGTGTTTATGCTCTACATGAAAATGTGGTCTGATGACAGCACATGTATGCAGCTGTATACCTGTGTGCTGCAATTATAACAGTTCAAACAATTCAGCAGCATACATTGTTTACCGTTGCTTACCGTGTTAATTCAATTAAGGTATCTACTTTATTTCCATTTTGGTAATTTCAAAATAATAGCTAAGATTTATTTCAGCTTGTATGTACTATATCAGATTTTCAGTGGGTCAAATGTTTACATACACTTTGTTAGTATTTGGTGGCATTGCCTTTTATTTTCTTAACTTGAATCAAACGTTTGGGTTAGCAGTAACATTGCATCTGTGCATGCCAAACTTATTCTGTTCCTAGTAAACATCCGATGAGTTGCCAGTTTTAAATATCTGCTAAGTTAGTAGTGATGGGCAAATTAGTTCTTTTCAGTGTACTGAATCAGTAGAATCAGCTCACTAAAAAGATTTGTTCAAAAGATTTGTTCACCGAATCAGTGGCTCAATAATTGCTGTCTCACTCTAAATTTTTGAGTTACATCATCACCTACGAGGGTGAGTATGTGCACAAATGATATTATTATAATTACAATAATTATCAGCGCTCATATCAAGGGCAACTTCAGCCATGCCAAGGCTAGGGTGATGTAACAGTTGAATTCTAGAACACCTGGTGAACATGCAGAAAAACTTTGGAAATGTTGGAAATGTTTTAGAACACACCTGCAAAAGGGTTAACTAAATAGTTAGCTCGGTAAGTGGCTAAGTGTCACAATCATCAGCTGAATAATTAATAAGAAGTTAAGTAAACATTTGAGTGGATTAAAATAAAAACACTTCCTTCCTAGCTTCTGTCATCATTCCAGGAGACAGCCATGAAGGCAGTTTATCAACCCTGCTAATCCAGACAGAACAGAAGCTAGGAATCAGTTTACATACGCCTGTACATATATTAGTCAGCAAAAACTATAGCTGGCCAACGACAACTATATCACACTCTCTCTCACTGCCTTGGTAGATCAGTAGATAGCTAGCAAGATAGATAGATAAACAGGTAGATAGATAAAGATCTGTCTAGTTCTCTCAATAGCTAGCTAGCGTCAGTTATAACGATCGCTAGGAAGCAAGACATAGTTAACTAGCTAATACATACACAGCATTTACTTACTCTGATTGGTGATTGCTGATGACTGACTGTAGGTTATACGTATTCACAATAGTTATGCTAAGATCGTCATATTTAAAGTCAGGTTCAAAGCAAATCACAAGCAACTGCTCCATGTTTACTGTTCCACAGGAAATGGTACTATGACAGATCTCACAAAAGTATTAAAAACCCTCCTTTATGGGCCACATATCTATATGATAAAGTATTGCAAATAATTATTATGATCTATTCAAACGTCACATTGTCCATTGCACAGAAACCCAGGTCAGCGTGCAGTGAGAGCTGTCCCCCAGGCACTCGGAAGGCTGTGCAGAGAGGAAGGCCTGTCTGCTGCTATGACTGTGTGCCCTGCGCTGAGGGAGAAATCAGCAATACCACAGGTAGTCAACTCTAACCAGTCTAAAGAGAACATTTCCTAGTTGCACTTTTTTATTGTGTTGTATATGCTCATTTTACTGTACAGCCTTAGCTGTAAGAGTGTTCTAATAATGATATTATTTCTTTACAGATTCGAACAACTGTATTCAGTGTAAGGAAGAGCACTGGTCCAATGCTAAAAGAGATCAATGTATTTCAAAGGCTGTCGAATTTCTGTCATTTCATGAAATTATGGGAATCGTGCTTGTTATTTTTTCTATATTTGGAGCATGTGTTACTGCATTTGTGGCTGTGTGGTTCTTTATAAAGAAGGACACACCCATTGTGAAAGCCAACAACTCAGAGTTGAGCTTCCTGCTGCTCTTTTCATTGAAACTGTGTTTCCTTTGCTCTCTTACCTTCATCGGCCGGCCCTCTGAGTGGTCCTGTATGCTGCGCCACACTGCGTTTGGGATCACCTTTGTCCTCTGCATCTCCTGTGTTCTGGGAAAAACAATAGTGGTGTTAATGGCCTTCAGGGCTACACTTCCAGGCAGTAATGTGATGAAGTGGTTTGGGCCTCTGCAGCAGAGACTGAGTGTTCTTGCTTTCACTCTCATACAGGTCCTTATTTGTGTGCTTTGGTTAACAATATCCCCACCATTCCCCAACAAGAACATGAAGCACTACAAAGAAAAGATCATTCTAGAATGTGATGTCGGATCAGCAGTGGGGTTCTGGGCTGTACTGGGTTATATCGGACTCCTCTCTATATTGTGCTTTGTTTTAGCTTTTCTGGCTCGTAAGCTGCCTGACAACTTCAATGAAGCCAAGTACATCACATTCAGCATGCTCATATTCTGTGCAGTCTGGATCACCTTTATCCCAGCTTATGTCAGCTCACCTGGAAAGTTCACTGTAGCTGTGGAGATTTTTGCAATTTTAGCATCTAGTTTTGGCTTGCTATTCTGTATCTTTCTACCAAAATGTTATATAATATTATTCAGACCAGAGCAAAATACAAGGAAACATATAATGGGTAAAACAGACATGAAATCTCACTGATTGCCTACGCCATTTTATAAATTTTACCAGAATTTTTTTTTTTACGATACTGGACCACAGAGCCATAGTATGTGAAAAAAGAATGTATTATGTTTTAAAAAAAAGGTTCACTATATATCCATGAAAGAAATGACGATCACTTGATGGCAACCCTCAAGAACTTCACCAAGCACTTTGTGGCTTATGGCTGACTCATTTTGAAGAACCACCAGGGACTACAAAACTGCATCATTCTATTGTGGTCATAGAAAAAAAAAATGTGTCATTGCATTAAAAAAAGTTATTTTACTGAATAGTGATACAATTAAAATATGTTTTAACTGTATCAGTGTTAATTTCTCAACAGGATTCATAAACCTGGTAAAAACATGCCATAAATCTAAGAGAAATTGATTGTAATATGTGAACAGGGCCCGGTATCTCCAGTGTTGGTTTTTATTCACCAATATGCAACAAATATGACAACCTGACAATGTTGTATGTTCCATGTGTGCAAGTGGCTATGATTTACGCACATCTGGGGTGGCAGTGTAGCCCAATCATGTGCCAGTGATTGATGAAAGCATGCAGATTTTCATTCCAACCAGTCACTACCCCTGCTGATTTCACTAATTACCATACCTTCAACCAGAGAAGAGGGAACTAATTTGTGAAATCAGCCAGTAAAGTGTTTGGTTGGAATGTAAACCTGCATACTCCCAGCCCTCCATGGCACAAATAGCACCACTGCTCTAAACAGAGCACTGTTGACAACCCCTAACTCTTTATACCAGTAACTGTATCAGGAGCTCGACAGAACTCCTAAAGGGAAATGGGAAAGTAAAAACAAAAATGCTGAGATCTCGCAAAAAGATTTTTCTTGAAAAACATTGAACCTGCTCTGATGAGCCCATCATGAATATATATGCACAGATTGTCAGGTCAGCATTTGATTCCACAAATACATCTCAGTTAATCCTACTGCTACCCATCCTATTGATCCCACCCACAGTTCCTGGCTAGGAGGGTTGATGGCTGTCTCCTGTAACAATGGAACAGACTGAAGTTAGGAAGCAAGTTTTAACTAGTGATTAATAAATGATTTATTTTGATCCAGAACCCAAACATTCGCTTAATTTTTTATTCATTATTCAGCTTGGTGATTGTGACATTAGCCGCTTAGTAGGCAAACTAGGTAATGTTTGCTAGTTAAGAATACCTCTGATAAAAACCTATTGCTTGCTACCTAACAAACTAGCAGGGATAATTCTGCTAGACATCCCACCTGCAGTGGCTAGCAGGGTTAATGAACTGTCTTCATGGCTGTCTCCTGGAACACTGACAGAAGCTATCACGCTATATTTATCTAGCAACTAGCAAATCTGGCTAATTGCTAGTTAAAATGAACTAGCTACTGCCTTCATGGCTGTCTCCTGGACCACTGAGAGACGTTAAGAAGCTAGTTGCTAATTAAAACTCTTGACTCTTGATGTTGACTCATTTTTCCATGACTTTTATCATTCAGCTTTTAAGCTAGATACACGGTCAAAGCAAATAAATGTCCTGTGCAATTTGAGTAAATAAATCTAATTACGCCATGCCACCACAGTCTGTGCAAAAAAATAACCATGGACTGCTATCCAAAGATGTTCCCGACAATTGTTGTTTAGTTTCACCTGGAGCCCAGCCCACATCCACGACGCAGAAGTAGGTAAAAACCTACATAAGAAAGTCAAAGTCCCATGTCCCCTCTCTTGTTGACTGATAGGTAAGTATTATGTATTGAAAGTGATCTAATAGGACTTCACAAATTACCCTGCTAATTTCAAACTGCCTGCAGTTGAGTTATCACAGCCAGGACAGTGTTTTTTTTAGTATTTCCTTGTTCCATTCCAGTTACAATTTCTATATTGGTCTTTAGCTCTACATTTTAACAATTTGTTTAGCACTGAGTAACCGCTAGTAAGGCTAGTATTTTACAGTTCATTCCTTGTTAAAGGTGCAGTATGCAAGGTTGGAGAAAAGAGAGTGCTATATTTGGAAAAGATCCACCACCTCCCACCATCTCCCTTCAGCTCTCCCTCCGAAGTCCCTCCCTTCAAACACATGCACGCATGCTGCCTGATCTCTTACTGGATAGAGAGGACATAAGCCTATGTGACCCGTTCTATCATAATCAGTCAGACATCGCTATGGCAATTTTTATAAATTAAGTTTTATGTCAAAGATTTTCATTTTTGGGTGTTTTAGTTTCATCTTACTTCAGTAGATCAATCTCTTGGCTTTGATAATTTGTATGTCCTAATGGCAAATTCAGAGTAAAAATATTGTATTGAAGCTTTTAAACGTAACACGACAGCACCAGTTTTGCATTGTTTGGCCAGATTATTGTGACTAGTCATAGAATCGCCTTGACTGCTTTCATGGCTACAAGTTAATGGGTTTCATCTGATTTTACCTGAAAAATGTTGTGGCTTTCATGATCTGTATGTTCATCCAGAATGCTGCGTAAAATATAGTTCTGCAGGTTTTAAATGTAAGGTGACAAGCTAGCACCGAAGTTTTGTTACTGAGACCATAGCTACTGCCATTTGTCACCAGTCACATGTAGCAACTACTTTAATATCTTAGCTTTCATGATCTGCAAGCTATGTCTCAATATCAAATTTTGAAGCTTTTAAGTTAATATTAGGTTTTCATTGATTTTGCTTGAAAAATATTTTTGCTTTCATTATCTGTCTGTTTTAATGTCAAATTCAGATTAAAATTACGGTTTTAATGGTTTTTAAACATAAAACGACTAGGTAGCACCAGAGTTTTGCGTTGTTTGGAGGTTTAACTTTAGCACTATCTGTGTATCTGTGTAGCCCTGCCCTGCCTGCACTGCCTGCACTGCCAGCACTGTGAACGCACAACAGGTTTGACAGGCATTTTGGGACGCCTCCTTGCAGATCCTGATGCTTGTTAAAACTCCTTGAACCCGGATGACACCAATTGGCATCATAAAACACTCCCTCCATTTAAGAACTGTCTTATTTCTGAACGTAGGATCGTTTCCCTGTTCTGTTATGCAGTGGAGACTTACCTTTCTCAAATATATTGAATTGACCGCCAATAAAACTGGATTTGCATTTGAAAACAGCGACTAGCTAAATTTCGGCTGTTTTGTCACCAACAGTACTAGCTGGTGAAAAACACACACAAAGCACAAAGCATGCAGTTATAATACTTAAGAAACATATTTCAGAAATAAACATTATTAGTAGAGCTAACACTTCATGCCATAATTCATTCTACGGATGAAGATGACGTTCGGGAGGTGAAAATGGAAGTGCACTGGGAATGTTTATCTCCAGGCAAAGTGAAACTGAAACCGACAAATTCACTGTATTTTAACAACACATGCGTTGTTTTTATGGTTCCTGTAATTAAATACAAATGATGTATACATTCCACAACTATATTGACGATTATAACTATAGGAATATAACCATTGTTTTACTGGCATTGCAAAGCCTACAATTATTCTGACTCTGTTTGAAACATTGGGATTCTGTAGGCTTTGTTTTTCACTTGCTTCAGTAGCTTGTTGTCGAATAATCATACAGTTCATGGAAAAGAATATATACAATTAGTAGTTGTATGCAGTTATTTCTAAAGGTATTTATTTTTGTTTTATAATTTATTGTTGTTAAACAGTTGTTTATTGTTTGAATTGCTTCCAGTATCATCAAAATAAAAGAAAACAGATTTAACCATTTTAGTTCTCATAACATATTTCCTCCAGGTACTCTGCTGATATTTTTGTGCATTATAAAGCAATGGTATGTTCTATTGCAATGGCCTTATGCTGTGGTTAATCCATACAGCCTATTCTTGCAATGTAAGATATATGCCTGAGCTGACACTTTCGGTTTTGGAAATATACTCAAGTGAACACATTATTTAGTATGTGAAAATGATGTTTTCCTCCTAAAATACTGTTACTGTTAAATGGGTTCAGCTAATTTGCTTGCTGTTTTAACATGACCTCATCTTTGGGATGCTGTGTTAATGGAAAAGAAACACCAAATTGGTCCGTGGTCAGCTGTTTGCTTTATAAAAGCTAACCTGGATGTTAAGAAACAAACAAAAACAGCTTTCCTCATCTTTTTGGACATTACCACAACTCGCTTTATGGTAAATTACAAAGTTGATTGTGCGTCAATTTTTTAAATCACAGTATTGTTTAATGAATAGAGCCCCATGCTTCATAATTTGAGGATGCTGCTAGTCACATACTACATAAATGTGTTTCCTTGTTATTATTAGTTAAAAAAAAATATGTGTATACACTCTATAGGGAGTTTACATTTACTGTTACAATTATTCCGCACCAAATACAATCATACTGAGTAGGTGCTATGAATGTAACAACGGACTACATACCTTGGTTTTAATTGTATCTGACTTGAATAGGTTATGAATGCAATTGAAATGGCTGATGACTACTGACATCTCAAAGCTGTTTGGAGTAAAATTTCATAGTGGTAGGCTCTTTCTGAATAAATGAGTAAAATCCCAAAAATTTGGATTTCATTTATGGGACTCTTCCCCACTCCCACACACTGACAATGTCACTATTGCGGTCTACAGTCGGAACGCTCTAAAATACATATGGAGTTGGAAAATTCTGTTTGTCCCGTTAGTGTCTATAAAAACACTACAGATACTTAGCAAATATGGCCCTTTGTGTTGTATCCAATAAGGTGTTAAATGAAACCTGAACAGGAAACGGAAGGATGCAACCAGCGCCATTACATTGGTCCGTATCCACATGGATTCTACAGATTGACTGTGAAATTGCAGATGACTCCGCCCACTCCAGTGCCCAGATTCAAAAGCTATCTGGTGACATACCATAATTATTAAAATACAAATATACAGGAAATAAAATATCAAGTAACAATAATCATGTTTTGGTATGTTTACATCTGCAGATTGACCTATACATTTTGTCATTTGCTAACTGCCAATATAAGCCCTCTCTTGTTTATGATCTCACAAAAAGGGAGAGATATTATTGAAGAAGTGATAGGAAATGTTCATTATCTTGAGTAAAGTTTATCTAAAAATAAAACATAGAAATCAAAATATAAGAATTTAAAAGAGGTGCAGCTAGCACTAACACTAGGCAGCTAGATATTGTTTACCAGCTGTATCTGAGGAGGCAAATGATAGGTGAATATTATGTGTGCTTACTAGCTTGTACCAGCGAGTGCCAAGTCAGTTAGCCACAGTGCAATTAATATTGACAGATGCAAAAAAGGGAGGGGATGTGACTGGAATCTTCAGAATGCTAGCACTGGAGTTGATTGATTAGATATTATTCAGGAAATGTAGTAGTATTGCTGGATCGGCATTGCCAGCTTATAGATGAGGGCTAGTTTGTTTGTAACAGCACAACCAATAATGTGCCAATGCTGACCTTCACCCACCCAGTTCACCACTATAACAACCAGGTCATATTTAAAGGGTACAAATAAAGTATTCACAATAAGACATACCAACCTTTGTTGTTCAAAATTATCATAAGCTTCTGCTCTGGAAAAATACAAATAAAACTACAGAATAATAACGTTTTCCACGAAAGACAGGGAATATGTCACTTTGATATGATACTGCCATATCAAAGGACCAGTACTGAAGTTAATAATTCAGGCAACACAATTGACATTAATAATACGGTTAACAATGAAATAAATAACTAAAATAAAGAAATAAATAAATAACAATAACACAAAGAAAATGTTCAAGCTGATTGTAAAATCTCCAACACTAAGATACATTAGGTTCAATTATGTAGGTATGAACAAATTCAAAGAAAAGTGCAATTATTATTACTTGTTTCACACAAATGCTAATAATTTATTCATTTTTGCTATTTATTTATATTAAATGCATTACATGTTACAGTTGTTGACAAATATTGCATTAATAATCTAAATCCGTATAAAAATGCAGCGTTATCATAATTTGTGTCTCAGTGATTAAATGCAATTGTTTGTGCTGACTTTCCATAAGAGTTATAATTTATTTAATTATAATTAAACTCTAAATACTAATTTAACAAAAAAAAGTCCCACTTAGTCATAGATGCTGAGTCATGTCTTGAAAGCACATTTGTGTGTGTGTGTGTCTGTGAGGCACAGGGGAAACAAAAGTATTTCAAAATATTTGCCCATTTGCATAGTATTGAAAGGTAGCACTCTATATTAGTTAATTAAAGTGAAAAGAGTTGACAATGATCGCAGTGTTTTTTGGGAATGCATTTTCCTATTGCCTCTGTTGATTAGGAATTTGCTCCACCCCAACTTGTTTCTTGGTTATGCCTTTGAGAATCACAGATCGATGGAGAATTAAAACTGCTATATTTAAACCTGGTACACAGCAGTGCTGGATCTGAGATGTGCAGTGGGATGGATCTGCAGATCATTTTGCTGGCACAGACAGTCATCTGGGCTGCAGCACAGACCCCACCATGCAGAATACTGGGGAGAGCAGCCAAGCCCAGCTTCTATCAACATGGAGACATCAACATCGGCGGGGTCTTTGCTATGCACCAAATTCCCAGGGAAATAAGCAACAAATTTGACACCAAACCGGAGCAACAGAAGTGTTCACGGTGAGATTCATTATTAAATAACATTTAGCTACTCTTTCTATTAGTGGTTATTTGACAATTTTTCTGAAATTCATATTAAACTAAGGATAATATCAAGAATATTTCTTACAAAAAAAAATATTTAATGGTATACAATAATAATATTCAAGAAACTCCTATCTACTGAATAGTCTTTGTAAGTTACCCTCCACATGGTTGGCCTGTCAAGCAATAATAAAGTGTGTAATTTCCAGAATTTATTTGAGAGAATTTCGGTTGGCCCAGACCATGATCTTTGCCACTGAAGAAATAAACAACAGAACTGACCTCCTCCCAGGTGTATCTCTTGGATATAAGATACACGATTCATGTGCCTCTCCAATATTCGCTTCAAGAGCAGCCATGACTATGATGAATGGTTATGAGGATACATTGTCTGACACATCATGCTCCACACCAGCAGTAGTGCAGGCCATTATTGGGGCATCCATTTCTACTAATGCCATTGCAATTGCAGCAACTGTTGGATTATTTCAGATTCCACTGGTAAGAGTTCCTTTACTCCTTTGTATATACTCCCAAACAGTTATTAATTCACTGATATGTAAGTGTGAATGAAATGAGAATAGTCATGCCAAGTATGTTTAGGTGTCCTAAGCAGGACTTTTCTCATGTGAAAATGAAATGGTAAAGAACAATGATTATGGGAAATGTGAAAACATTTTAACTCAACAATGATACTACAATAAACATAGTTGTCCCATCTGCTAATATCAATTGATCTTGCCAAACACAAAGTATAATTATAATGGATTTGAACTGAAAAGTCCCTAATATTTTATCCTGATGAATTTGCTTATTGTTTTCAATTTATAAAAAGCAAAAGTTTTTTTTCATTGTGTCAATTATATGATATCCAGTCTCTCTATCTCTCTCATTCATTATTATGTTTTCATATTCTTTATATTGACTTTTTTCAGATCAGTCACTTTTCAACATGTGCATGTCTGAGCAATAGAAAAAGGTTCCCCACATTCTTTAGAACTATTCCCAGTGACTATTACCAGAGCAGAGCACTGGCTCAGCTGGTGAAGCACTTTGGCTGGACCTGGATAGGAGCAGTAAGAGGTGACAGTGACTATGGCAACAACGGAATGGCAACATTTATAAAAGCTGCTCAGCAGGAAGGGATCTGCATTGAGTATTCTGAGAAATTTCACTTCACAGAGCCAGAGAAATTACTGAAGGTTGTAGATGTTATCAAAAGAGGCACTGCAACGGTAATTGTAGTATTCCTTGGCCAGAGTGAAATGAGCCCGTTTTTGGAGCAGCTGACCTTTCAGAATATTACTGGTTTTCAAATGGTTGGGAGTGAAGGCTGGATAACAGCAAGCAGTCTAGCGTCCCTGAGAAGTTTCCAAACACTGGGAGGATCTATTGGCTTTGCTGTCACACAAGGCAAAATAAATGGCTTGCAGGAATTTATATTAAAACTCCAGCCTTCCAAGTACCCAAACAACACTGATGTTACAGACTTTTGGGAAGCTGCTTTTCAGTGTTATCTAGGAAATAGAGACGAAAAGCCTCACATTACCCCCTGCACTGGATCGGAGAGCTTGATTGAACTGGAAAATGAATACACTGATGCATCAGAGCTGAGAATCTCCAACAATGTTTACAAAGCAGTATACGCTGTTGCTCATTCTCTACATGACGTGCTCGAATGTACACCCCATCAAGGCTGCACAAACAGCGTGAATACACAGCCCTGGCAGGTAACTCAATCAGCCCGTCTTACATAGTAATTAAAACCTCCATTATGAACAAAGCCAAGGAAGCATTTCTCTTGGCTAAAATCCTTGTTTCTCTATAGGTACTAAGGGCTCTGAAAAACGTCAATTTTACATTGGGAACTGGAGAAAAAGTCTCTTTTGACAGTAATGGGGATCCAGTAGCCAGATATGAGGTGGTGAATTGGCAGCTTGGTCCTGATGGTGCAGTAAAGTTCAGAGTGGTCGGCTACTATGATGCTTCTTTACCATTTGGGCAGCAGTTTGTGATGAGTCCTCTTAGTATGGTTTGGGCAGGTGGGCAAAAAGAGGTAAGTGTTCATGCACTACATGCAGAGGTCTAATAACATCACAGCTACCTGTATTCATCTTTCAGCATTGATTGAGCTAAAACATTATGTAATAGCTAAGAGTGCAACTCACGAAACAGAAGAAATGGCATATTGTCCTGTTCCTTCAAAATATTTTTTTCACAATTCTTCATTTGCCAGACTGTAAAATGCTTAGTGGCTTACATCAATAAAACTACAACAGAAAAAGAAATCACACACGTATGAGAGATGACTGTACTGAGGAAAGTAATTACACATAAAAGTATTTACACATCTGTGTCCTTCGGTGCTTTGAGTTTAAGAGTTGAAGCATCTTGTACATCATGCACAGAAACCCAGGTCAGTGTGCAGTGAGAGCTGTCCCCCAGGCACTCGGAAGGCTGTACAGAGAGGAAGGCCTGTCTGCTGCTATGACTGTGTGCCCTGTACTGAAGGAGAAATCAGCAATGCTACAGGTAATTCAGAGTTGAAACAGGTTTACATCAAACATTTTAAAGTTGTGCATTTTGTATTGTGGTGCATCTGATCATTGTAATGTACATGCATAGCTGTAAGAGGGTTCTAATAATGATAATAATAATACGTATTGTTTTCTTACAGATTCTAATGACTGCATTCTGTGTCTGGAAGAATATTGGTCTAATGCTGAAAGAGATCAATGTGTTTTAAAGATGGTGGAATTTCTATCCTTTCAAGAAATTATGGGAATCATGCTTGTCATTTTTTCAATATTTGGAGCGTGTATTACTGCATTTGTGGCTGTGCTGTTCTTTATGTACAGACAGACCCCCATTGTGAAAGCCAACAACTCAGAGCTGAGCTTCCTGCTGCTCTTTTCATTGAAACTGTGTTTCCTTTGCTCTCTTACCTTCATCGGCCGGCCCTCTGAGTGGTCCTGTATGCTACGCCACACTGCATTCGGGATCACCTTTGTCCTCTGCATCTCCTGTGTTCTGGGAAAAACAATAGTGGTGTTAATGGCCTTCAGGGCTACACTTCCAGGCAGTAATGTCATGAAGTGGTTTGGGCCTCTGCAGCAGAGACTGAGTGTTCTTGCTTTCACTCTCATACAGGTCCTTATTTGTGTGCTTTGGTTAACAATATCCCCACCATTCCCCAACAAGAACATGAAGCACTACAAAGAAAAGATCATTCTAGAATGTGATGTCGGATCAGCAGTGGGGTTCTGGGCTGTACTGGGTTATATCGGACTCCTCTCTATCTTGTGCTTTGTTTTAGCTTTTCTGGCTCGTAAGCTGCCTGACAACTTCAATGAAGCCAAGTACATCACATTCAGCATGCTCATATTCTGTGCAGTCTGGATCACCTTTATCCCAGCTTATGTCAGCTCACCTGGAAAGTTAACTGTAGCTGTGGAGATCTTTGCTATTTTAGCATCTAGTTTTGGTTTGCTGTTCTGTATTTTTCTTCCAAAATGTTATATAATATTATTCAGACCTGAGCAAAATACGAGAAAGCATATAATGGGTAAAACAGATGTGATATCTTAGTGATTGCCCGCACTATTTTATTCCCAAGAGAACTGTATAGGATACTGGACAATAGAGTCATCTGTCAAATAAGAATGCAATGTCTTAAAGTAATGTCGTGTCTAGGAACCGACAGACTTCCACGCCAATCGCCAATCTGTAGAAAACAATTTCACGAGGGAAAAGACACAACAGTAGCAAGCTCTTCAGAAAGTTTAGACTTTATTGCACAGGTGCACGAAGCCGGATCAATTCAGCCGAATTGAACCTCGATTGTCAGTTTTGCACACATTTTATATACAAATTGTGCCTCACAACCCCCCTTAACACATTTCTAAAAATACCAGCCATCTGGTCTTTTTGGCACAGTAAGGATCTTTTTTGGCAGCGTAAGGATTTTCAGTTTCCTGCTCGTGGGTCAACCTGACCTTCTTGGCACCACAATGATTTTCGGTTCTATGGTGATCTTATCGTATCAATGATTCTCGGTTCTATGGTGATTTTATCGTATCAATGATTTTCGGTTCTATGGCGATCTTATCGTAGTGGAAAGTTATCCCAACTTTCCCTTACTCTGTACTTTTCCACTATGCATACACATCATCGCTTTCTGTATTTTTCCATTACGCATACAAATTCACAGAGGTATAGCCTCCTGTACTTTTCTACTGTATTCGGGTTACACAGGGGTCACTGTAAAGTATTAGTCTTCTAGCACTTCTATTTGGCAATAATTTTCTGCTGAGTAAGTATGGTTTTTTAAGCCTTCTGCGTTTGCTTTTTTTCTACAGTGTACACTCTGGTTTCTTGCGTTTCCATAAGCTTAGCTGCAACTACTGATATAGGTTTATTGGATTACATATTGATTATATTAGTATATAGTTATACATGTGATATATTTTTAACATGCAGCATCGAGAGTTTGGAGGAAACAGTCTGATCAACATTGATGGGAATACCTTAACTTTAACATGTGACGTCATCACAATCATGGGGAGTCTCAAAATTCTCCTACAGTAATAATCTTGAAGATTTTCATTAAAATAAATGTCTGTTCAGTCACTATCTATCGCTGAATTAGGTAACACAATGGTGATTGAGCGTATCGTTATATTAATTTATATTATTATTATTATTATAATTTATGATTAAAGAACTGGGTGTCTGTGGCGACATTCCCGGAAAAAACTCAGAAAATCAGAAGCGGCGCATAGTTAGTGACGCATTTTCCATCACCCATCAGTGGTTGGTCCGCCAGAGAGGGTAGGTGGACGCAACAGGCTCGCTCTTCAACTCACTTGTGTGTGAGCGGCGCACTGTTTTTTCCGGTGTCTGCTAGCCTTACAATAACAGAGAGGGGGGGGGGGGGGGGGTTATGGAACCCTAATAGGTTTTTGTGTAACATGAGAGGTCATATTATTTGTTGATGTAGATTTCCTACTACATTTGATAACAATGTAACATTACTAAATTACATAGCTATTTGCACAGCTAACACTAGCTACCGGACCATGTCAAGAAAGGCAACATTAGTTTAGACAACATTGCGCACAGCATCCATCTCTCATATCAGGTAACGTTGCGTTAGCTAGCTAGCTAGCTAATGTAATTAACACAATCTAATGCTAGCTAACGCTACCGACCGGTACCGACCTCGCAAACTGTCTCTCGAATGCAATGCTACCTTGTTGTAACGTAGCAATGTAGCTAACTAAAAAGTCAGTTCAGATCAATGATTCGCAACAAGACTGGATGAAACTTGCAAAATTCCATTTAACATGGTTGTGTACTTATAGTACATCGCTTTGGATAAAAGTGTCTGCCAAATAAATGTTATGTAAATATAATGGTTGTGGATTTCTTGTTAGTTGCAGCATTGAGAAAAGAATTTGTGGTAAATGGTAATATTAAAATATTCTCCAAATAACACAATAGCTTAAATCCGCACATGGGGAGACATTAGACACTTACTGTGACTAGATTTTCTTGTGAGAAAAATTATCGACTTCATATTTGGGCAGTATTGTTACCATTGACTCACAGTGATAGGTGGAACAAAAACACTTGAAGCCTGAAGCCAAGCACACTGCTGCAATGAGCAATGTCTCTCAACAAGACCTGGAAGTTAGCTTCAAAAATGAAGCTCGGTTTTAGCCGCTTGGTTGAAATAAATACGCATTGAAATAAATACGTATAGAAATAAATAAGATCCCTTCAAAAATAAAAGCACCATGAAATAAAACAGACATGAAGTAACTAATAGATGTTTATTTATTTAATTGCTTATTTATTTATTTCATTATATATTTCATTGCTTTTTTATTTATTTAATGCTAAATTTCATTACTTTTTATTTATGTATTTATTTCATTGCTTATTTGTTTATATCATAGATAGAAGACTTAAGGTGCTGAAGGATAAATGATGCATGTTGCCATTTAGTAGACTGATAATAATGATTTTGCGAATGTATTTTTAATGCTGCATGTGCTGCAGTGGGCAATTGAGAGGGGAAGGAACACCACTGAAAGGGAAGGGCAAGGATGTGAGCTCTTTAAGTGTTTGGGAAATATACCATTGGAATATATCCTATTGCCAATTAATTCTGTATGGGAGCAAGAAGGGATACCTGCTGAGTAGCATGCTGTCGCTCCATTACAGCTCTCTGGCCCAAGTTGGGTGGTGGGGGTATGTGTTGGGGTGGTGTGTTTACGGCGCCATCTGCAGGCAGAGAGGGAGTGATTTAGCTGGCCTGCAACCACAGCTGTAGGCAACTACAGTGATTGGTAACACTTGGTATCTGTTCTGCCTGCAGTGAGACCGGGGCTTGGGAATGAGAGACGCACGCGGGAGCTATGAGGCGTCTAATCCCTTTATCTGCCACGTGTGTTTAGTTTGTTTACCTGTTTGTGTATGGAAGCACACAATAAATCCTGAGTGAGACACAGAATTGTGGACTGTGTGGTTTGTGGGCAGAGGAACTTGAGAACCCTTTACAACCTGCTTTTCACAGACGTTAAAAACAGACGCAATTACCTTTGCCGCAATTGCCACCAGCCATGATAAATCTCATGCAGCAAGTCATATGCATACATTTCCATTCTCTCCTCCCATATTTGTGCCGTTAACGCAAACACACAAATTTTAGGGATGCTGCATTTTTCTTGCTTTACCAGCGTAAATCTCTGGTGCGGCACCTTAGTAAATATGGAAAAACGCTATTTATCTCGTTAGTGCAAATCCTTAGTAAATATGGCCCTTTGTGTTGTATCTAATAAGGGGTCAAATGCCATCTGAACTGGAAATGAATGGATGCAGCCAGCACCATTAAATTGGCCCATATCCACATTGATTTATCCAGTATAGATTGACTGTGAAAGTGCAGATGACTCCGCTCACTTCAGTGTTACAACCTGCACTCCGGCCATACCCAACATGGGGCTGTGAAATTAGTGTAAATGTAATGCAGATGTGCCAACGTGGAGGCCAATTTGGCCCAGAGTCAAAAGCTATCTGGTGACATATCATAGATATTAAAATACAAATGTACAGGAAATAAAATACTTATAAAATGAAATAATCATGTTTTGGTATGTTTACATGTGCCAACTGGCCCATAGATTTTCTCATTTACTAACTGTCAACAAAAGCCCAGTCTTGTCTCACAAAAAGGGAGAGATATTTAGATATATTTGGGAAAATTATATTTCTTAAAATTTTACATTAGCTTGAGTCAAGTTAAGGTAAAAATAAAGGAAAAGAAGTCAAAATATAAGAAAAAGAGATGCAGCTAGCACTAGGCAGCTAGATACTATGTTTACCAGCTGTATCTGAGGAGGCAAACAATATGCAAATACTATTTGTGCTAACTAGCTTGGGAAACCAAATAGTACCAGCTAGCAATTTATTACCGATAATACATACATTAGCGCCAAGTCAGTTAGCAACAATGCAATTAATATTGACAGATGCAAAAAAGGGAGGGGATGAGACTGGATTCTTCAGAATGCTAGCTCTGGAGCTGATTGATTAGATATTGTTCAGGAAATGTAGTAGTATTTCTGGATCGGCATTGGCAACTTATAGATGAGGGCAAGTTTGTTTGTAACAGCACAACCAATTATGTGCCAAGTTCCCCAATATACCAACAAGGTCATATTTACAGGGTATGAATAAACTATTCAAAAGAAGACATAACAACCCTTGTTGTTCAACATTATCTTTAGATTTTGCTCTGTAAAAATACAAATAAAATGAGAGGAAAATAACATTTTCCACAAAAAATACCAGGGAACATGTCACTTTGATAGTGTGCCTTAAAAAGGACCGGTACTGATGTTGATAACAAAATTGATGTTAATACCACGGTCGACAATGAAAGAAATAACACCAGTAACTACAGTACTGGCACAAATTATGGAAACACTGTGCTTATTTATCAAGTTATTTATCACTCTTAAAATTTTTGTTGGTGCCTTCTCTTCTGTTCTTGTTTTTCAGACCCATTTTTGACTGTAAAAATGTATTCAAAACCATTATCTTCGACATTTTATGTGACCATCAGTAATTTGAAATAAAGTATACGAGTCAGAAAAGAAAACAGTTTTCTTCTCATGCATATTATCATTGTATGTAGAAAAAAAAATAGACAAAGAAATACATGTTAAAGCTGATTTTAAAATCTCCAACAATAAGATACATTAGACTGCTCAATATTGTAGGAATGACCTAATTCAAAGGAAATTACAATTATTATTACTTGTTTCACACAAATTATACTTAATTCTGCATTTTTGGTTTGTATTTATATTAAATGCAAAACATTTTGTGTTTATTGGCAAATACTGCATTAATCATCAAAATCTGTTTAAAAATGCAGCACTTCCATAATGTACATGCAGCCAAAAATACACCAATGCTCAGTGATTAAATGAAACTTTATATCCTGACTTTCCATCATGGCTATAATGATGATTTCAAATATATTTAAGTTTATCCCTTATACATATAAATTAAGTAAATACAAAATACTAATTTAACAAACAAAAAATCCCACTTGGTCATAAAGTCATGTCTTCAAAGTGTGTGTGTGTGTGTGTGTGTGTGTGTGTGTGTGTGTGTGTGTGTGTGTGTGCGTGTGAAGCACAGGGTAGACAAAAGTATTTCAAAATATTTATCAATTTGCAAAATACTGAAAGGAAAAACTTAACTACATTGAAAAGTGTTGACAATGATCGCAGTGTTTCTAGGAAATTTATTTGTCTGTTACCTCTGTCTGTTGCTCTCAACTTGCATTTCCGGGTTATGCCTTTGAGAATCACAGTAAGACGGTTAAAAAAAAATACTGTATTTAAACCTGGTACACAGCAGTGCTGGATCTGAGATGTGCAGTGGGATGGATCTGCAGATCATTCTGCTGGCACTAACAGTCCTCTGGGCTGCAGCACAGACTCCACCATGCAGAATACTGGGGAGGGCAGCCAAGCCCAGCTTCTATCAACATGGAGACATCAACATCGGTGGAGTCTTCACTTTGTACGATATTCCTTTGGACACAACCATCAAATTTAATGCCAAACCAGAACCGCTGAGATGCTCTCGGTGAGGTTAACCTGTACGAGTTTTTTGTATTGGTGGTAATTTGATGATATTTTTTGTGATTCCAATAATCCTAAAAGTAATATCAATAATGTGAAAAATGTAAGCTATTGAATTTACACATCTTACCCTGCATTTTTTTGCCTGTTGGGTAAATACATGATGAATGCCTTTTCATAGAATGCCACATGACTGTGTAAAATTGTATTATTAGTATTACAATGATTATTAAAACAATCCACATAATTTGTCATTTCTAGAGTTGACTTAAGAGAATTCCGGGTGGCCCAGACGATGATCTTCACCATTGAAGAAATAAACAACAGAACTGACATCCTCCCAGGAGTATCTCTTGGATATAAAATATATGACACCTGCGACTCTGCAGCAATTTCTATACAAGCAGCCATGGCTCTGATGAACGGTTATGAGGACACACTGACCGACACATCTTGCTCCACACCAGCCGTAGTTCAGGCTATCATTGGAGACTCAGTATCTACAAACACTATGGCAATTGCTGCAACAGTAGGATTATTTCAAATTCCAGTGGTGAGTTATTTTAGTCTTACAGTTACTGCAAAACAAGTCAGCATTTATTGACATTTAAAAGTTAAAGTAGCATAAGAAGAAACTTTTTCGAAGTTTCCTATCCAGGGGTTTTCTGTTGTGTGAATGTCATAGTAAAAATAGCAATAATGGAAAATATTACATTTATGTTAAATATTTGGGGGAAAAACATTTTTTAAAAGCCCTCTGATATTGCAAATTTATTTTGGTGACTGCATGCTTCTAGCAATCATGAATCAATAGTCCCTAGCAAAGTTTTCATGTATTTGATGGGTGTGTTGTGGTGTATGTGGTTATAAAATTAATGTTCAAAACCATTTACAAAACTTTGTTGACCAAAACAGCATAACTCACAAAATCCCCAGATTCATTAATGTGGAAGTATTAAATCAGCAATTTTAATTTACATAACACTTAACTCGCAAATTAAAATTGCATAGCTTTTGTTATTTTTTCTAACATACTGAAAGTTTCTGCAGACATTTGTTGATTACATTTGTAAGATAGGTTACTGACATTGTATGTGTCAGAAATTGCTTTTTTCTAATATGTTTACATTCTTAAAATGTGGTGGAAATTGCAAACTGACATGCCAATGCCCAACAGAACTCTTTCTTTTTGAATATATTCCACTTATATATTGCTCTGGATGAAGAACAATTGCTAGGTGATTGTAATATACGTATGTAGACAAAAAGACATTCCAAAGATGTATAGTAAATATAGATTCACCTGTTTTGTTAACAGTGAGATGGTTGAAAAACACTACACCTGTGGGGAGAAAATAAACAGATACAAAAAAAATTGACTTGGCATTGTGGGGATGTACTATTATAGGATTTACCATTATAGCATCCTGATAGAGACAACCGTAACTCATATTCAGACATGAAAATCCATACTCACATTTTATAATCAATTTTAAATTTCAAAAATTTTCAAAGAAGCAGCATCCTGTACATGTGACTGAGTTGCTTTTTGGTTCAGCCACATACACTTGGACACACACACACACACACACACACATACACACGCACATATTTCATATACTCACACACAATGTATTTGCCTCATGATCTACAACCTTGACCATAGAATACATTGAATCATTGTCTATACAAAGTTCTGATAACTTTTACCTTTTGTGTTGTTTTCAGATCAGTCACTTTGCTACATGCGCATGCTTGAGCAACAGAAAAGAATTTCCCACATTCTTCAGAACCATTCCCAGTGACTATTACCAGAGCAGAGCACTGGCTCAGCTGGTGAAGCACTTTGGCTGGACCTGGATAGGAACAGTGAGAAGTGACAGTGACTATGGCAACAATGGGATGGCCACGTTTATAAAAGCTGCTCAACAAGAAGGCATCTGCATTGAGTATTCAGAGAAATTTTACAGGACAGAATCAGATAAATTATTGAAGGTTGTTGATGTTATCAAAAGAGGTACTGCAAAGGTAATTGTAGCATTTCTTGGTCAGGGTGAAATGGACAAGTTACTGGAGCAGCTGACGCTTCAGAATATTACAGGTCTCCAAATGGTTGGCAGTGAAGGCTGGATAACAGCAAGCAGTGCAGTAACACCTACAAGTTTCAGAATACTGGGAGGGTCTATTGGCTTTGCTGTCCCCAAAGGCAAAATACATGGCTTTAAAGAGTTTTTGTTGAAACTTCACCCATCCCAATACCCAAATAATACTGTTGTCATAGACTTTTGGGAAAATGCATTTCAATGTTCCCTCACAAATGAAAACAATCTACCTCAAATGAATCCCTGCAAGGGATCTGAGAGTTTAACCGAACTTGAAAACGAATACACTGATATATCAGAGCTGAGAATCTCCAGCAATGTTTACAAAGCAATATACGCTATTGCTCATTCTCTGCATGGTCTATCGGCATGTACACCCCATCAAGGCTGCAGGGTGAAAACAGAGCCCTGGCAGGTAAATAAATATACCCTTCTTACAAAGCTAATAAAATCCTCATGATGAAAAAATCCACTTCAGTATTTATGTCAGTAAGTATTTGTTTGTTGTTTCTCTACAGGTACTTACAGCCCTGAAAGAAGTCAATTTTACTTTGGGAACAGGAGAGAAAGTCTCTTTTGACAATAACGGAGACCCAGTGGCCAGATATGAAGTGGTGAACTGGCAGCTTGGTCCTGATGGTGCAGTAAAGTTCAGAGTGGTCGGCCACTATGATGCCTCTTTACCACCTGGGCAGCAGTTTGTGATGAGCCCTGTTACTATGATTTGGGCAGGTGGGCAAAAACAGGTAAGTGTTTATGCACAACATGAAAATGTGGTCTGATGACAGCATGCTGCTGTATACCTGTATGCAGCTATTAGCACTGATTGAGATAAATAATTAAATATGACAGTTCAGTTCAAACAGTTCAGCAGCATACATAAATAAAACTACAGCAAAATGAGACATGTATGAGTGAAGACTATAATGGTACGGTAGAAAGCCCAGCATAATATGTGTCGAGCATTTGATGCTCTATATATATTGAGCCCCTAAAGCAGTGGTAACCAGCTCTATTCCTGGAGATCATTAGTTGTTTTTTATTTCAACCCTAATTTGGCACACCTGAATCTACTAGTTAGCAGCTCAATGTAGATATTTAGTTGTTTAATTACATGTGCTTTGTAAGGGTTGGAGAGAAAACCTACACAGTAGATCTCCAGGAACAGGGTTGGTTACCACTGCCCTAAAGGGACATGGTTGCAGGAAAAAAGAAAAAACTTTTGCGAGATCTCATGAAACATTTCCTTTCCCTTGTAGAACTTTTGCATTCTCCTGAGAAAATAATATCTATAAATAACAGCACATATGTACTTTCGGGTCAATGTCACAGTGTCATTCATAATTGGAAAACAGTTAACATGGAGGGGCAGCTAAAACATGTATAGGCTGAGATAGCTAGCATCTTTAGGTATCAGTCGATCAAAGATAACTGGTGCAGAGCCCGTCAAAGTGCAGACCAAGGCAATAACATTGCATCTACACATGTGCACCTTATTTTGCTCTTTGAAAGGCAAGATGCAAAAAGTAATCCGAAACGTTTCTTTCAATTCTGTAGTAGGAAAAGAAAAGTGGAGGATGTCAGGTGTATCAGGAATGAATAAGGAGCATTGCTTCATAAGAATGCCTTAAATAGTTATTTTGTTGACAGTTTAACTAGAAAAGAGGTTACTAATAGACTGGAAGGCATATTCAGTAGTCCTAATGTCTTAGCAGATACTGAGATAGAGAATGAAGTATTGGGTAAATTACATGCAATAAAAACAAACAAGGCAGTAGGCCCTTATGGCATATACCCAAGGGTACACAAAGGTTTAGGTAAGATCATATTTAAACTACTGGCAGGTATTTTGACACAGTCATTAGAACCTGGAGAAATACCTGAGGCAAGCAAGGTAATACTAATATATAAGAAAGTACTGATCCAGAAAGTTTAACTTGCATCTTGTAAAATACTAGAATCTATCATTACAGAAAATTTAGAAGTGTTTCTTAAAATAAAAAACATCTAAATTGATAGCTAATATGGTTTTCACAAGAGAAAGTCACATCTGACAAACCTTTTGGTATTCTTTGAAGAAGCTACCAAGTGTTTGGACTATAAAAATGCTTATAATATTATATACTTAGTTTTCCAAAATGCATTTTATAAGGTACCACGAGGGACTTATTAGCAAAATGAAGACAGGAGGAATTATAGGAGGTATTTCAGAGTGGATTCAGAACTGGCTACAGGGTAGAACACAAAGAGTAGTAGGAGAGATATTATCTGAGCAGGGAACCTTGGGAAATGGAGTCCCACAATGATCAATGCTGGGACCATTGCTCTTCCTTATTTATATCAATGACCTTCACAGGGATGTAGAAAGTACATTAGTCAAATTTGCAGATGATATCAAATGGGGAGGCCCAGCTAATAGTTTGGAATCTACTAAAGTAATCCAAGAAGATTTAAACAAAATCCAGAAGTGGGCGGAATCCTGGCAAATGAAATTCAATATAGCCAAATGTAAAGTTCTATGTAAGAAATAAAAACATTAAGCAGGATTAATTCATGGGAGGAACAAAACTGGAATGTGGTCAATGTGAAAAAGACTTGGGAATAATGGTCTTTCAGGTTCTAGGAACTGTGCTGTAGCAGTAAAAAAAAAAAGGCCTATGGGATGCTGGGACATATAGCCAAAAGTGCTGAGTGTAAATCCAAGAAAGTTATACTTAGCTTCATACATTTGTTAGACCACACTTGGAGTACTGTGTGCAGTGCTGGGGACTGTACTGCAAAAAAGATATGGAGGCTCTGGAAAAGGTTCAAATAAGGGCAACCAAATTGATTCCTGGGAATAAAAGCTATGAGGGAAGACTTAATAATAATAATAATAATAATAATAATAATAATAATAGGTTTTATTTATAAAGCACTTTTCAAGCAGTATCTCAAAGTGCTGAATTATCAAATTATCAAGATTTAAGATGCTTAATCTCTTCAAGATTATTAAACTGAGATTTAGGGGTCGTGTGATTGAAGCTTTTAAATTAATAATTTAAGGGATTAACAAAGTGAACTACAAGATATTCTTCAAGTTCTGCTACTTGAATGAGCAAAAGGCAAATTCTGAAAAGACATTATGAACAATTGTTTTCACACAGAGAGTAGACAATGTGTGGAATGGCCTACTAGGTCATGTAATAGAGCCAGAAACTGCAAATTATCAAGACCTGGCTTGATACAGTGTTAGATATTATCTAGTATGCTAGTAATGAGAGCACTAGGTCCAATTTAGTCAGGAAAATGGCGAGCGTTGTTGGGCTGAATGGTCTGTTCTCGTCACCATTTTATGTTAATTTGTTCTCTGCTCCCTGGTTTAAGGTGTGTTCATTTGTGAAAAACAGCAAATAAAGTTATTTGTTCGAATGAAAACCTGCATACACTCGGCCCTCCATGGCACAAGAATGGGTGTCATTGGTTGATATGCACTTGAAATATTGGTTCAAATTAAAGGCCACACAGTGCCTGGCAATACGGGTGGATGTCATTGACTAATAGGAGACAGTCAGTACTATTAAGGGCATGACAATAATATAATTTTTACATTTATTTTAATTTCACCTTTACTTAACCAGGAATAAACCCCATTGAGATCAAAATCTCTTTTGTAAGGGGGACCTGCGATAAAACACACGTCAGTAATCAAAACACAAATAATTAGGCGGTAAAAATGTTGCAAATCCCATGTAAAATAGTTAAAGATTAAGATACACAACATCAGCATCATTAATTCATTTTCCCCCGCTGCATATGTCCAGCGTGTGATTATTCTTGAAAAACGAAGACGTTCACTGTTAACATTACCTCAAAGGAATGCAATTCAGACAATTTATAACCTGTACTTCAACAGTTAGTTATCTGGTTTCTTGTCATTCTAAATTACAGTATGTAAGGAAGACTTGCAGTTAAAACATGCATTGTTGCACTTAAGAGTGATATGTGTAGGGATGACATTCATTCTTTTACTGCAAGATGTCAAGCCCATCATCCTGTTTCAGTCCTCTCTTTTTCTGCTATTCACACAGATTTACATTAAAGCATGGACAGGTGGCATTATTGAACAGAAACTGCCACAAGCACAGTGTAAACTGATTTTTCATTTGAAACCATTGCACCTAGATGGCCTCAATGAAGAATTCAATCTAAGTTGTGCTCTGTTTGTCATCATTATTATGGTCATTCCTGTTGTTGATCGGTCATCATTACTGGTAAGTTTTAAATTATTTAACATTAAGTGAGTAGCTAGCTAGCTGTACAAATACGCTACGACAGCTATAGCCATGTATATGTTCTTTAAACGACATGAACGCATGTTAGCTAGCTAGCATGCTCACGTCAATGTTTAGTTATCAATTATGGAACGGGTAATGTTACTCATAGTCGTCTATGGAAAGCACATTAGAAATTACCCTTTTAACCTTGTCATAAGTAGCCAAGACACTGTGCATACCGTGTATGCTACTTTAAAAACGTAACTTCTCTAGTTACTCTTCATAAAAGCAGAAGCTACACTAGCCAACATTTTACTTCTAGCAGCAATGAAGCTAGCTACTTCTTAATGTGGTTGGATATATGACAATGAGAAGGTGGTGGCAAAGATTTCCACGCCCAATCACACCAAAATGTTAGGGAGATACTGGGTTACCGCATTCACGACTTATTAGACAAATTTAAAGAAACCCTTCATGAAGTCACAAAAATGCATTAAAGTTCTATAGTGAACAGTTGATAACTAGCTAAACATCAACTTGAGCTGGCTAGTTGGATAACAGACTGCATTTGTGTCATTTTAAGACCGTACACACAGGCAGGTATCATTATATTAATATCGCACATAGTTAAGGTAAGATAACTGGATAATCTAAAACCACTAATTAAGTATTGTTGCTGCTCAATAATGGGAACACTTAAAAATGTAAGTCTAGCGTAGTGCTAAGGTAGACTATTTAAAAGTTTCGCCTCGCCAGAAGATTATTAGGAACAGAAGATCTTGCGCAAGTGGAGTAGCAATGTTACTGCTTTGGACTCATCGAGATATACAAGAACAGGAGACAGCTTCCATTTACCGATTTCCTATGGGTGCGGCTCATGGGTGCATGAGGCCAATATGGGTATAAGGAGGCTGCCATGTTTGAATATGGGGCCTTTTAGCACCACAGCATGCACACTGGGTACCTAATCGCGATGAATCACGGTAAACTGGTAAACGCAGAGCAGTGACGTTAACCCACAGGGGCGAGATCCGAGAGAGTTTTCAAGTCGTTTGACAAACTGTGACATTGCATCTGGTAGCTGAGTAGGTACATGATTTTATGGAAGAAAAGTGACTCGTTGTGACCAGGATATTCCTAATGTGAATTCTAACATTTCTGAAAGTTGTGGTTCGCTAGCTAACTAAATAACTATTAGGCTATGGTTGACAAGCTAGCTTTTGAGTCAATTAGCAAAAAACAAAGGGTTTGGCAATTCAGGGTTTCCTACAGAAAAAACCACAATGACCACAGACTCTCAGACCTTAAAAACATTCATTTCTGTACCTACTGACCTCATGTCAACAGACAGAATTCACAAACAACTTCACACGTCCACACAATAAAGCCCCAAACTTAAGAGATTTTGCATTTTTCCCTTCTTCTTTTTCCTGCCCATTACATCATCACACATACTCCATGCCCACAAACAATACATCTCCCCACTCGACATTTAGCTACTCCAGC
The DNA here is from genome assembly GCF_018555375.3 of Anguilla rostrata. Taxonomy (NCBI): domain Eukaryota; kingdom Metazoa; phylum Chordata; class Actinopteri; order Anguilliformes; family Anguillidae; genus Anguilla; species Anguilla rostrata. Next base: position 17,909,977 of record NC_057944.1, read on the forward strand.
CAATCAAAACATCCCATACACATGAAAAATGAAAATACATATTTTTGACCTGATAAATTTGTGCCTGTTGCAGCTACTTTGTTAGTGGCTCACTGGCAACACATTTGCACATGGGCCAGGGATCGAATCCCACCTAAATTTCTAATTTGTTACACAAGCTTATTTGCAAACTAATAATTGCCTATTACTTCAAATAGGCAATTGGAGACACGGGTGTGCCCATTTATGTAAGTGCGTGCACTGTGATCTAAAACCATGCAAACCAAATTGGAATGAAATAAATCTTAAGTCTTTGTCTGTGGGGCTCAGAGAAAGAATCACTCAGTGCCTAGAGAGGAATTATTTAGGTGTGAAGAAATTTTAGAGTTTCAAAGTATTGTCCAAAAGAATTTAATCTGGCCACCATAAATTCCTAGTTTTGAATGGACTTCTATGGGGAAATTTTCTTTTTGGTACCAGAGGCTAGCTAAACTGCAATACCGTGAGTAACCACTAAAGTTTGCAAGCTTCACAGAGAATGGCAATCCCGGTCCCCTGTTTGATCAGCCCTCCACCAGGCTCTGCGCCAGTTATCCTCAATTCACTGAGCCAGTTAATTCTTGAAACGCCCTATGCACCAACTCCAAAGACAGACTCTTCCAGTTAACCTGACACACCCCTCGCCAATAACTCCTCGACAGACTACACCAGTTATATTTGATCCACTGCACCAGTTGACAAATGACAGGCCCATTCAATTTTGAATGAATCACTGCCTCATAGACTACTGGTACAGGACAGTAGTGCTGAGATGCATTTAGGTTGACTTAGTGTCAGAATCATCAGCTGAATAAAGAATAAAAAGCTAAGCAAATGTTTGAGTGCTGGATCAAAATAACAATGCTTCCTTCCTAGCTTCTGCCATCATTGCAGGAGACAGACATGAAGGCAAAAGCTCTCTCACTCGCTCTCTCTCTCTCTCTCAATTCAATTTGCTTTATTGGCATGAAATACATACAGTAAATATTGCCAAAGCATTACATAAAAATAAAAAACAAACAGAAAGAAACACACACATGCAGGAATTCCAAATAGAAGGAGAAAAGAGAGAGAGAGAGAAAGAGAAAAGCAATAGACTATTTATACTAGGATTTCGTTAACTAATTATATGTATATGTTATAAGTTGAACAGGTAACCTTTTACATGGGTAGTTTCTCACTGTCCCTCAGGTTGTGACAAGCTGAAACATATTCTGCTGCGAGTGGGGCTGTTGACCCCTCTCCCAGAACTATTTTCAGCTTTTCTGTGTTTGTCAGGGAAGGAAATGATTTTATAATTTTAGAAAATTTGTTGAAATATGTTTTCCTTATTGCAGAATATTTTTCACAGTCTAGGAGGAAGTGCATCTCTGTCTCCACCTCTCCTGTCTTACAGTGACCACATACACATTCCTCTTTGGGCAACCATAACTTTTTATGTCTACCTTTTTCAATTGTTAAAGTGTGGTCACTGAGCCTGTACTTGGTCAGGATCTGTCACTGCTTCATATCTCTGACAGAGAAGAGATATTCTGCCTGTGTGTATTCTCTGTTTAGGGCCCGATAGCAATTCAGTTTATTTTGGAGTTTGGTACAGGTCTTCCAATGTTCCAAATATATGTTTTTGATTTGTTGTATAGTTTGGTTAACTCTAATTGGTGATTATGAAGCAGTGCTGATCTGAAGCTGGTTTGTGTTAGTACTGGTTAGTTTAGATAGGTTCAGAACCAGCTGACTGAGGGGATACTTTCCTGGGCTTACCTCTTGGGTTTTTAGAGCCTTATATTGTAATGTATACAATCTCTCTCTCTCTCTCTCTCTCTCTCTCTCTCTCTCTCTCTCTCTCTCTCTCTCTCTCTCTCTCTCTCTCTCACACACACACAAAGTATTAAAAAGCCCCCTTTTTGGGCTTCATATCTACATGACAAAGTATTCCAAATAATTATTATGATCTACCTACATGTGATATTGTCCATGGGTGCTTTGAGTTGAGAGTTGAACCATGTTAACACAGAAACCCAGGTCAGTGTGCAGTGAGAGCTGTCCCCCAGGCACCCGAAAGGCTGTGCAGAGAGGAAGGCCTGTCTGCTGCTATGACTGTGTGCCCTGTGCTGAGGGAGAAATCAGCAATGTCACAGGTAGTTAACTCTAACCAGTCTATAGAGAACATTTCTAAGTTGCACTTTTTATTGTGTTGCATTTTACTGTACAGCCATAGCTGTAGGAGGGTTCTAACAATGATATTATTTCCTTACAGATTCTAATGACTGTATTCAGTGTACGGAAGAATACTGGCCTAATGCTAAGAGAGATCAATGTGTTTCAAAGTTTGTCGAATTTCTGTCATTTCACGAAATTATGGGAATCGTGCTTGTTATTTTTTCCATATTTGGAGCATGTGTAACTGTACTTGTGGCTGTGCTGTTCTTTATAAAGAAGGACACACCCATTGTGAAATCCAACAACTCAGAGCTGAGCTTCTTGCTGCTCTTTTCATTGAAACTGTGTTTCCTTTGCTCTCTTACCTTCATCGGCCGGCCCTCTGAGTGGTCCTGTATGCTGCGCCACACTGCGTTTGGGATCACCTTTGTCCTCTGCATCTCCTGTGTTCTGGGGAAAACAATAGTGGTGTTAATGGCCTTCAGGGCTACACTTCCAGGTAGTAATGTCATGAAGTGGTTTGGGCCTCTGCAGCAGAGACTGAGTGTTCTTGCTTTCACTCTCATACAGGTCCTTATTTGTGTGCTTTGGTTAACAATATCCCCTCCTCTCCCCAACAAGAACATGAAGCACTACAAAGAAAAGATCATTCTAGAATGTGATGTAGGATCAGCAGTGGGGTTTTGGGCTGTACTGGGTTATATTGGACTCCTCTCTCTACTGTGCTTTGTTTTAGCTTTTCTGGCTCGTAAGCTGCCCGACAACTTCAACGAAGCCAAGTACATCACATTCAGCATGCTCATATTCTGTGCAGTCTGGATCACCTTTATACCAGCTTATGTCAGCTCACCTGGAAAGTTCACTGTGGCTGTGGAAATATTTGCAATTTTATCATCTAGTTTTGGCTTGCTGTTCTGTATCTTTCTTCCAAAATGTTACATAATATTATTCCGACCTAAGGAAAATACAAAAAAACATATAATGAGTAAAACAAATGTGAAATCTCAGTGATACACAATTTTATACCCAAAATAGTTTTGTAGGGTATTGGACCAGAGAGCCATAAATATGTGAAATAATAATTTCATGTCATAACATATAAGGTTCCCAAGATATGTAAATGGAAGAAATGATTTTCATAAACCACGGTTCACTTGATGGCAGTCCTCTAGAACTACCATTTTTGAACTACCATTATGGCCTACACCTGGTTTATTCTTTTGTGGCCAATACTGTATATATAATATACAGTGATATGAAAAGTTATTGTACTCAATACTGATAAAATTGTATTTTGTTTTTAACTGCAGCTCTATTCATTTCTTAAGTTGGGTCCATAAAACTAGTAAATCAGACTACACATGCAGCTAAAGTAATAATGTTGAAGATTTTTATTATAATAACTTTCTGGTCTAGTCACTATCTATCACTGAATTAGGTAACACAATGGTGATTGAGCCTATTATTATATTAATTAATATCATTATTATTATTATTTTATGATTATAGAACTGGGTTTCTGTGGCGACATTCCCGGGAAAAAATCACAAGCGGCGCATAGTTAGTGACGCGTTTTCCATCACTCATCATTGGTTGGTCCGCCAGAGAGGGTAGGTGGACGCAACAGGCTTGCTCTTCAACTCACTTGTGCGTGAGCGGCGTACTGTTTTTTCCGGTGTCTGCTAGTGTTACAATAACAGGGGGGGGAGGGGGTTTAACTAAAAACATGAGAGGTCATATTATTTGTTGATATAGATTTCGTATTACATTTGATGACAATGTAACGTTACTAAATTACATAGCTATTTGCACAGCTAACGCTAGCTACCGGACCATGTCAAGAAAGGCGACATTAGTTTAGACAACGTTGCGCACAGTATCCATCTCTCATATCAGGTAACGCTGCGTTAGCTAGCTAGCTAATGTAATTAACACAATCTAATGTCAGCTAACAATTAGAAAAAACGCTAGCTAACGCTACCGCCCGGTACCGACCTCGCAAACCGTCTCTGGAATGCAATGCTACCTCGTTGCAACGTTGCAGTGTAGCTAACTAAAGCCAAGGCCAGTTCAGATCTATGATTCGCAACGAGACTGGATGCAACTTGCAAAATTCCAAGACATCTGATTGTAAACGTTCTAAAACTGCACTTGGCGATTTGACAAGGTGGGTCTTTTGAGACCCCTGCAACTAACCAGTTCACACCGCTGCAATTTTCTCTGCAACATTCTAAAACCGTTTTGTCTCATTGCGAATCATTGATCTGAACTGGCCTTAACGTTATCGTTATTTACATTGCCATCAAGTTCATCAATATATTGATCGGAATAAAGCCGGGGTATAGGTGGAGCAGAGCCGGGTCTGATTTCTGTGTAAAGATGTCAAGCTGGAGAAAACTAAATAAAAGAATATGGCAGTATGGTTTAGTGTTGTTATTATTTTATTACGCTTCCTCATATGTTCCGCCTTGATGCCCTTTTTTGATGAAATCTCCTTTGTTTTTGTTTTATTCTTCTTATTCTAATTGCTGATTTAACACCCAGCTCAGCTTTATTCTCGAACAGTTTAGCTAGCAAAACCAGAAACAACAAGGCAGTTGTTTCAGAAATATCACACAACAATCATTCACGAAGAAGACTGTTCATTGTGCACGAGATACATAATTGCACGAGCCACAGCGAATCCCGCAAATTCTTCTCTGCAGTGTAAGATGTTCATACCGAGCAAAACGTGGATAAAGAACGTTTGTGGAAATTGATCATCACTAATTCTACCCCAGGTCTACTGCAGCATTTTAACCCGGCTCGGCAGTGTAAAGACCGCTTAAGTTAGCCTAATGTTAGACAATGAATGAGTATGTACATAACGTTATTGTATAACAACCATTTTTTATTCAGTAAATAATAAGTGTAATTTTGGACACTGGTTGGATCCGGTTGGGTCTATGGGAAGTGAGGTCCAAAAACACACCTGCAATTACCGCTTCTCGCCATTGGTACCGCCAAAGAGAACGAAACGGAAATCTTTGAGATTGTAACTTTAAGTAATGTGATCAGGGTCTTGGATCTCCAGTGCTGGGTGTTATTTAGCAATATGAAAGATAATGGAGGAACATATGACAAAACTGTGTATGTATTTTTTTTATGACAATAAAAATAAAGGAATAACCCATTAGAGAATGTATAGTTATTATAAGCCATTTTCACACATGAAGTCTCATCCAGCAATGTTCTAGAACATTATGGGTCAATTCCAAATGCAAGCTGGAGTCATCATTCCGGAAAGGTTCCTCTGGTAACTTGCTGGTTGAACACATAGTAACATTTACACAAAAGTTCCATTTTGATGTTTGAGTGAACTATACCTTAACATTACCGGATCATGCACAGAAAAGTCAACTGACTCTGCAAAGACATTCACCATGCTACAATTCTTACTATAACAAAAAAATGTTTCCAACGTACTTCTCATCAGAGACCTCCTACAACAAAGTTTTAGGTGTAGAATTTTACATCAATATCTGGGTCTCACAGGGTTAATGGGTAATTGTTAATTCAGAATTGACTAACCTTATGCAAGCTAGATATGATTTGATTTCTATGAAAAACAAACCATCAACTAACACAATTGTGCATCGCTACTGCTAACACAATTAGCTAGCTTGTGACCTTCGGCATTGGATTGCTTGAAGGTAAAAGATAATTGGGCATGGCTAGGGTGAAATGTTCAATATCCAATAATCCGGTGCTTCTGTTCTATAGCATTAATCTAATATTAATTTGTTTGCAAATATAGTTTAATGAAGTCAATCTTCTAATGTATGCTGGTGTTTAAAGATCCATGTACACTGGCTCATGTTCAAGTACCTGCAAGAGGCGTACGTGTTGTCTTTCTAGCAGTTCTCTGCGTAGCAGCTAGGTCAGGAAGGGACTAAATTGAGATGTGAAACACATGTATTGCTGGAATTTTATTCACTCATAGCACTGCTGCTGACTGATGATCTGTTCAGGAAATGTAGTGCTATTGCTGGATCAGCACTGGCAGCTTATATATGAGGGACAGTTGGTTTATAACAGCACAACCAAAGATGTGCCAGAGTTGCCCCCACCCACCAACATGGTATATGTCAACCATGTCATATTTAGAGGGTAAAAATACAGTATTTAAAATAAGACATTGCGACCCTTGTTGTTAAACATTATCCTTTAGAATTTTCTCTGGGAAAAATACAAATAAAATGGCAGGATGAAAGCAGTTTCCATAAAAAAGAACAGGGGAATATGTCAGCTTTTAAGACAAATAAATAAATAAATTAGAACAGTACTTGTATTGACAATTCATACAAAATTGTTCATGTGAATAACCTGGTTGGCAATGAAACTAACATCAATAAATATGTACCACTAAATATACCACAGTGCTCAGTGATGAAATGCAATTTTGTGTGCTGCCTTTCCATTATGGTTATATTGTTGATTTCAAATAAAGTATATGTAAAATGGATGAACTTGTAGGCCTACATGGTAAAAATAAAAAGCCCCAATGATTCTGAGCCATTCCCCATCAAGGCTGTTGCCTCTGTTGCTTCTGGAATTTGCTCCAACTCGAACCATACTTATCCTGGGATTCAGGTATGCCTTTGAGAATCACAGATCGATGGAGAATTAAAACTGCTGTATTTAAACCTGGTACACAGCAGTGCTCGATCTGAGATGTGCAGTGGGATGGCACTGCAGATCATTCTGCAGGCACTAACAGTCCTCTTGGCTGCAACACAGACTCCACCATGCAGAATACTGGGGAGAGCAGCCAAGCCCAGCTTCTATCAACATGGAGACATCAACATCGGTGGGATCTTCGCCCTGCACCATATTCCTTTGGACATAACCATCAAATTTGATGCCAAACCAGAACCGCTGAGATGCTCTCGGTGAGTTTAACCTGTAACAGTTGTTTGTATTGGTGGTACTTTGATTATTTTTTTTGTGATTCTTACACTTCCAAGAGTAATATCAAAAATGCGAAAAATTTAATTTTCTCTGCATATGCTACCCCGCATTAGGTTTGCCTGCTTGGTAAATACATGATGAATGTATTTTCAAGGAGTGCCTAATGGCAGTGTAAAATATGTAAAATTGTTATTATTAGTATTAAAAGGATCATTAAAACAAACAATCAACATAACATGTCATTTCTAGAGTTAACTTCAGAGAATTCTGGGTGGCCCAGGCTATGATCTTCGCCATTGAAGAAATAAACAACAGAACTGAAGTCCTCCCAGGAGTGTCTCTTGGATATAAAATATATGACACCTGTATCTCTGCAGCATTTTCCATACAATCAGCCATGGCTCTGATGAACGGTTATGAGGAAACACTGACCGACTCATCTTGCTCCACACCAGCCGTAGTGCAGGCCATCATTGGAGAATCAGGATCTACAAACACTATGGCAATTGCTGCAACAGTAGGATTATTTCAAATTCCAGTGGTGAGTTGTTTTAGTCTTTTACACATACTGCAAAACAAGTACCCAGTCATTGATATTTAAAAGTGAAAGTAGCATTAAAAAATTATCTTGTTCAGGGAGTTTTCTGTTGTGTGAATGTCATGGTAAAATAGCAATAATGGAAAATATATTTATGTAAAATGATTTGGGGAAAAACGTTTTTAAAAACCCTCAAAAATTACACATTTATTTTGATGATTAAATGCTTCCAGCAATCATGAAAGAATAGTCCCTAGTAAAGTATTCATGCTTCTGCTCAACGTATTACGTAATAGGTGTAATTTACAAAATCTACAGATTTATTAACGTGAAAGTATTATTTCAACAATAAAAATGGCATTTTAATTTACATAACATTTAACTAGAAAACTCAATAGCTATTGTCACTTTTTTAACATACTGTGAGTTTCTACAAAGAATTGCTGTTAATATTTCTAAAATAGATGATTGAGAGTGTATGTGTCAGAAATGGTATTTTTATATGTTTACATTGTTAAAATGAGGTAGATATTGGGAACTGACATGCAACGTATGTCAGTGCCCAGCAGAACTCTTTTCTCACTCATTTGCGAGGTGATTGTAATATATCGGCAAAGACATTCCAAAGAAGCATATTAAACATAGATTCACAAGTTTTTTTTTTTACAGTGAGAAAATGATGGTTGAAAAACATTCCTGTGGGAATAACTAAAACTGTGATGCAAAAAACTGACTTGCAATAGTGGGGATGTGCTATTGCAGCATACTGATGGAGACACCTATTAAGAATTACTGACTCGGCAACACTCATATTTAGACATAAAAATCCATACTGAAATGTTATAATCAAATATAAATTTCTACCTTTTTCAAAGAAGCAACATATCGCGCATGTGACTGAGTTGCTGATTGTTTCAACCACATACACTCACACGCACACACACTGCATATACTCACACACATACTGAAATATATTTGCCTCATGATCTAAACAATGAGTATAGTATAGTATACATTGAATTACTGTCTTTACAAAGGTCTGATAACTTTTCCCTTTTGTGTTGTTATCAGATCAGTCACTTTGCTACCTGTGCATGCTTGAGCAACAGAAAAGTATTCCCTACATTCTTCAGAACCATCCCCAGTGACTATTACCAGAGCAGAGCATTGGCTCAGCTGGTGAAGCACTTTGGCTGGACCTGGATAGGAGCAGTGAGAAGTGACAGTGACTATGGCAACAACGGGATGGCCACATTTATTACAGCTGCTCAACAGGAAGGCATCTGCATTGAGTATTCAGAGAAATTTTACAGGACACAACCAGAGAAATTACAGAAGGTTGTAGATGTTATCAAAAGAGGTACTGCAAAGGTAATTGTCGCATTTCTTAGTCTGGGTGAAATGAACAAGTTACTGGAGCAGCTGACACTTCAGAATATCACAGGGCTCCAGATGGTTGGCAGTGAAGCCTGGATAACAGCAAGCACTCTAGTAACACCTACAAGTTTTAGTATACTGGGAGGGTCTATTGGCTTTGCTGTCACCAATGGCAAAATAAATGGCCTAAAAGAGTTTTTTTTAAAACTTCACCCATCCCAGTACCCAAATAATACTGTTGTCAAAGACTTTTGGGAAAATGTGTTTCAATGTTCCCTCACAAATGAAAACAATCTACTTCACATGAATCCGTGCACGGGATTTGAGAGCTTAACTGAAGTAGAAAATGAATACACTGATGTATCAGAGCTGAGAAACTCCAACAATGTTTACAAAGCAGTATACGCTGTTGCTCATTCTCTACATGGCCTGTTGGCATGTACATCCCATCAAGGCTGTACAAACCGTGTGAAAACAGAGCCCTGGCAGGTAAAAATGATAAATGTTTCTTACAAAGCTTATAAATCCTCATTATGAACAAATCCAATCAAGTATTTATCTCAGCTTAAATCTTTGTTCCCCTACAGGTACTTAAGGCTCTGAAAAAAGTAAATTTCACTTTGGAAACTGGAGAGAAAGTCTCTTTTGACAGTAATGGGGATCCGGCAGCCAGATATGAGGTGGTGAACTGGCAGCTTGGTCCTGATGGTGCAGTAGAGTTCAGAGTGGTCGGCTACTATGATGCCTCTTTACCATCTGGGCAGCAGTTTGTGATGAGTCCAGTTAGTATTGTTTGGGCAGGTGGGCAAAAACAGGTAAGTGTTCATGCACTACACGAAAACAGATGATAGCACATGCATGCGGCTGTATACCTGTATGCAGCTTTTAGCACTCATTGAGTTAAAGAGTGAAATAGTTGAGTTCAGTTCAAACAATTCAGCGGCAAACATAAATAAAACTACAGAAGGACAAAAACAGCACACATATGAGGGAAGACTATAATGTTACTGTAGAAAGTCCATAATTATCAAATTTATGTGTGACCATAATCTGTTTCCAGTATTTTATGTTTTTGACTGACTCTATTAATTAACAGCTCAATACAGATTTTTCGCTCTTGAATGAGGTGTGCTTTGTTAGGGCTGGAGTGAAAACCTACAGGACAATAGATGTCCAGAAGCATGATTGGTTACCACTGCCCTAAATGGACATGGGTGAGGAAGAATCATAGAAAGTACTTTTGCGAGATCTCACAAAACTTTTCTGTTCCCCTCTAAAACTTCTCCTGAGAAAATAATATGTATAAATAACATCTCGTGTACGTCTAGGTCATTGTCATGGTGTCACTTACTTGGGAAAAGTAAACCAGAAGGAGCAGCAGATTCCTGTATAGGTAGGGACAGCTAGCATCTTTTGGTATCAGTGAATCCATGATAACTGGTGCAGAATAACAACGCTTCCTTCCTAGCTTCTGTCATCATTCCAGGAGACAGCCATGAAAGCAGTTTATCAACCCTGATAATCCAGACAGAAGCTAGGAAGGAATATATTTACACCTGTGTATATATTAGCCAGCAAAAGATATAGCAGGCCAGTGACAGCTCTCTCTCTCTCTCTCTCTCCCTCTCTCACTGGCTTGGAAGATCACTAGCTTGCCAGCTAGCAAGATAGACAGACAGACAGATGGATGGACGGACAGACAGACAGATAGATATCTAGCTTTTTTGATAGCTACCGAGTGATCTATCTTGCTAGCAAGTTGGCCAGCAAGAGATAAAATGATCGCAAGCAACCACGCCATAGAATTACATACATACACATCATTTACTTAGTCCTGTGTGTGACAGAAGAATGACCGATTGTAGGCTATATGTATCCATAATAGTCAAGCTAAGATCTTCATATTTAAAGTCAAATTCAAAGCAAAACACAAGCAACTGCCCCTCCATGTTTTCTGTTCCCCAAGAAATGACACTATGACAGATCTCACAAAAGTATTAAAAAACATTCTTTTATGGGCTCCCTATCTATATGATAAAATATTGCAAATAATTATTATGATCTACTTAAACATCACATTGTCCATGGGTGCTCTGAGTTGAGAGTTGAAACATGTTGTACAGAAACCCAGGTCAGCGTGCAGTGAGAGCTGTCCCCCAGGCACCCGGAAGGCTGTGCAGAGAGGAAGGCCTGTCTGCTGCTATGACTGTGTGCCCTGTGCTGAGGGAGAAATCAGCAATACCACAGGTAGTGAACTCTAACCAGTCTATAGACAAAATTTCCAAGTTGTGCATTTGTATTGTGTTGCATTTACTCATTTTACTGTACAGTCATAGCTGTAAGAGTATTCTAATAATTATATTATTTTCTTACAGATTCTAATAACTGTATTCAGTGCTCGGAAGAATACTGGTCAAATGTTAAAAGAGACCAATGTGTTTCAAAGACTGTCGAATTTCTGTCATTTCACGAAATTATGGGAATCCTGCTTGTTATGTTTTCTATATTTGGAGCATGTGTGACTTCATTTGTGGCTGTATGGTTCTTTATAAACAAGGACACGCCCATTGTGAAAGCCAACAACTCAGAGCTGAGTTTCCTGCTGCTCTTTTCATTGAAACTGTGTTTCCTTTGCTCTCTTACCTTCATCGGCCGGCCCTCTGAGTGGTCCTGTATGTTACGCCACACTGCATTCGGGATCACCTTTGTTCTCTGCATCTCCTGTGTTCTGGGAAAAACAATAGTGGTGTTAATGGCCTTCAGGGCTACACTTCCAGGCAGTAATGTAATGAAGTGGTTTGGGCCTCCCCAGCAGAGACTGAGTGTTCTTACTTTCACTCTCATACAGGTCCTTATTTGTGTGCTTTGGTTAACAATATCTCCTCCATTCCCCAACAAGAACATGATGCACTACAAAGAAAAGATCATTCTAGAATGTGATGTAGGATCAGCAGTGGGGTTCTGGGCTGTACTGGGTTATATTGGGCTCCTCTCTGTATTGTGCTTTGTTTTAGCTTTTCTGGCTCGTAAGCTGCCTGACAACTTCAATGAAGCCAAATTCATCACATTCAGCATGCTCATATTCTGTGCTGTCTGGATTACCTTTATACCAGCTTATGTCAGCTCACCTGGAAAGTTCACTGTAGCTGTGGAGATATTTGCAATTTTAGCATCTAGTTTTGGCTTGCTATTCTGTATCTTTCTTCCAAAATGTTATATCATATTATTCCGACCTGAGCAAAATACAAGAAACCATATAATGGGTAAAACAAATGTGAAATCTCTGTGAGTACCTGATATATCCAAGATAATTTTGTAGGTTTCTGGACCAGAGAGCCATAATTTGTGAAATAAATATGTCTTACCTTACAAGGTTGCCAAGATATATAAATGATGAAGAAGAAATTATGTTCATAAACTTGTGTTCACTTGATGGCAATCCTCAAGAACTTTACAAGGCACACTATGGTTTAGTTGGCTGACTTATTTTGACCTTCCCTTTGGGCCTACACCTGGTTTATGCTACTTGTTCTTGTACTGAGTACTGATATAAATCAAATATGTCTACTGTATCTGTATTCATTTCTTAAGTTAGGTGTGTAAAACTTGTAAATCAGGCCACACGTGCATTTAAATCTAACATAAATGTGTTATGGGATCAGAGCCCTGTATCTCCAGTGCTGGGTCTTATTTAGCAATATACAAGATAATGTAAGAACTTATGAAGAACAAACTGTGTATGTAACTTGTTATATGACAATAAAAAAATATTTGAAAGGAGTTACATACTTTTTTTTCACACATGCAGCCTCATCCAACAATGTTACAGTAATTTATGGGTTAAGTGCGAGCTGGAGTTAGCATTCTGGAACGGTTTCTCTGACAAATTGCTAGTTAGCCCTGCGATAGATTAGCATCATGTCCAGGGTGTATTCCTGCCTCTCGCCAATGCATGCTGGGATTGGCTCCAACACCCCCCATGACTCTGACCCAGATAAGCAGGTATAAATATTGGATGGATGGATGGATGGATCAACATGTCAAATGTTACATGAATGAAAATATAAAATCAATTAAATTTTACAGGTACTGTGTACATAGGAAATGTTACTCTTTTGTTATCTCCAGTTTAACCCTCTGGGGTCGAGAGCTCCGCCGGCGGAGCTCGACAAGATGAAATTAACTTTCGTTTCTATTTGGATGACTTCACATGCTGTTATCATACAGACGCAACAAAAACATTGACAGAAACCTTAGAATCGCGACTTTCCAATGCGCCCATTGGCAAATAATATGAATTATTTTAAATGTTCTAAATTTGATTAATTAGATCATGTATGCTTTGTTAAACTTTACTCATTACTATGTGAATTTCGCTCAGCAGGAAGTCCGCCCAAATCGCATTCACATGTTAACAACATTATAATTACTCTCCATAGAAGGAGACTAAAGGAGGGGCGATGCAAGATCCATGTGAGAAATGCCAAGTCTGCGAAAGCGGGATAGAATGTCAAAGTGTCGCCTAATTAACTTCTTTTGAGGTGAACATTTCGTTTAATTTTGGAAAATGGTCCGTCCGGAAGCCGACACTGATGAAGAGCAGTGTCATTTCGAACAGCGAACTGATCCAGCTGAGGATCAACTTCATGCGTAAGTATATTTCTTATGATCATATTGGTAAATATGTGTACTGTATTGCAACGTATCTGTGTGTTTGTAGGAATATCCAGCAATATGCGCGTTTGTAAATTCCCACACTACGAACGATTCAAACTATTGCATCTCAAAATTATAGGCTAGGCTCTCTGCGTCTGGTTGTGTTAGAAGTATCAGGTAGACTGTATGTTTTTCGATCATATTGGTAATAAATAGCCCGTGGCGTGGCTAAGATTCTAAAACTGATGTCCTCGCACAATCAATATTAGCGTACTGTAAGTAAATTCAGGAAATAGCAATATAATAACCACTTAGCTAAACAGACCTAGCCTACTTCAGATTGAGGCATTGTTATTGATGAGTTGCGTGTAGTTGAGCTGGAATAGCAATGTTTATTTAGTTTAGCTAATGTTGTTTCGTTGATAGCTTGCATTATTTGTAAATGTGTGCTGTATTGCATTCTCTGTGTGTTTGTAGGAATATTCACTAATATGCGCGCTTGTAAATTCCCACACTACGAACGATTCTAACCATTGCTTCTCAAAATTATAGGCTACCTCTCTGCGTCTGGTTGTGTTTGTTTGGTTCTTTGTTTGTATATGATGTAACCATGTCACATTTCCTAAGTTTTGTTTTCATTAGTTAGTGGTTTGCCCCTTTTTTGTAAAGCATTTAATTTTCACCTGTTGAAGGAAATGTGCTATATAAATAAAGTTTGATTTGAGGTCACATTTCCTAAAAATTTTGTTTTTATCATATTTACAGAGATGCTGATCAGGAAACACGGCCTAGTTCACTACTAGCTAAGAGGCCACGCAAGCGTTGCAAGAGTACACCAGTCTCATCTCATCTTCCATGCGTATAGTTTGCTTCAATAAATGTTCTGAAAATCAGAAGATGTCTTTGTTTCTGTCTTCTAAATGGCTCACTGAGTCTTTGTCTTAGTGGTGGGGAGGCATGCGGCCAGGTGTGAATAGCTACTGTTTACAGTTTGTGTGTTTTTAGAGCAGTTTACAATCCACACATGATTATGACCTACTTACTGCTGCCATATTATTGTAGCTGAGTCTGTGCTGAAAACAAAGATATGAAACACTTTGGAATCACTGTATATAAAGTTGATGAAATTTACACAAATGTCAGAGCATCTCACAATCACCAGTGTGCCTCATTTTACACTTAGACCCCCCTGGGGTCTAAGGGTAAAATGGTTAAATACTTACATACTCTCTGGAAAAAAGATGTGTCCACCAGCAAGGTTCTCTGACCAGTACTGGCCAAGCAGTCCCTCAATATAGCCAATGGGACCTGCCTTGCGCAAACACAAATTCAACATGGACATGGACACCACAACTTCTTCCCAGTACACAGCCAGCCAATTGCAAACTGTTATTGTGATGACAGGGAAGCATTTTAGCCAATTAAGTTAAGTTTCTTACAGTGTAAACGTTGTTAAGCATGCATAAAAGGACAAGTATTGTTTTTCCTGCATAGACATGTCTTGACATTAAATTATTGGCTCACCAGCCACTGAGGCTAGTGGTTTTCCACTTGCCACTCAGCATTTTCACCATATAATTATAATTTGCTTATGTGTATTCAGTAACGTCAACGTTGAAGCTGTGAAGATGCACATCTATTTCTTTACTTTATTTTAAAATTGCAATTCGGCTACAAAATATCAGTTTTGTTGTTGTAGAAATATAATACTATACTATACTGTGATACACCTGTGTAGACTCACGCACCGTATGCCACCGGTTGAAACCAAACATTATGACAGACTTTCTTCTTTTGTTTTTGTGCAGCACTAAATAAACTAAAGCAACTAAAATGATGGACATACTTCTGTCCACGTTTATGCTTCTTTGCCAAGCCATTGTTGTTTTCTGTGATTGGTGCAGCAATCGTTGTAACTTCCGTGTTTTCTGATCGCAATCGCGGAGTCTGAACCTGTTCTCTCTACTGGCGTGAACTGTCACTAAACACACAATACGAAGCGACAATAAGTATATACACGTTTGAATGCAGCGCTATGTATGGATGTGGTCCAATTTTGACCGAATTCGCCTTCATATCAGCCTACTCTAAGCTTGACTGAGGAAACAAGATGTGAGAGGGCGAAGTGGATAGGCCAATTCGATGAGCACAAAGTGTGCACCCAGAGTTCATGGGAGTTGTAGTATCGTGTAGTATCAGCTCAAATGTAGTAATTTAAGATGCCTTTTGTAAACTACAATGTTTTTTTGTGTTTTTTTTTTTTTTCATAGAAAATGCTACCAAAAGATCACTTGCCAAAGTGGCTAGGAAGGGTGAAGCACACATCCTCCAATGAGATCGCCTGGCACCTCTGGCATGTAAATCGATCGTACATTTTGGAAATACCTACACAGCAATAATTAACCAGTCCCCATTAACAGAAGCATGTGGAATAGGGAAAAAAAAAAAAAAACCGGAGACAAGTTATACGTCGGATCTTCAATCTTCAATCTGATCTATCTGGTTTCCTCGCCCACTTACCTTGCATCACCAGCATGCCTTGTGGACGTGAAAACTCAGCTCCCATTAAAATTCATGGAGGCAATTACGACGCCCCTGCTTGTTGGAGGATGAGTGGTTTCTCGCTCAGAGTGATGGAGTTACATGCCACTGTCGAATTATACCTGCATTTGGCAAGCCCTGTGCGTAAACACACCTTAATCTTTTCAGTACAAGTGCCGAGAATGAGACACAGGTGTTTGAGAAGAACTGGCAAGTTGCAAGTTCAAAATTTGAGCAATGGTATTTATAGACGGGACTCAGGTGAGGGACTTCGCCTTGTGTCTAGCCTACTTTTAGCTTTCATTTCAGCACTGTATACACTCAGCTAAAACATGCAATATGTTCCTCAGACTATGGACATTGGTCTGTAGTAGTCAGACAGTAGTTGTTTCTGCAAGAAACAAATTATCTGTAGCATTACATTACCATTAGTGATGGTGATGTATGACTCGAGTCGACTTCAATTCCATCGTTGAGAGTCACTGGAGTTGACTCATTGATTCCAGTTAATTGACCCCTATTGTTACATAATGGAATATCTATATTAAATCTTTGAATGTGGCATCCTACGTAGAGAAGGGCACATCAAATTAGTGGTGGGTTATATGGCCTAAAAGTAATATCACAATATTTCAAATGTAGCAACAGAAAATAATTCCCAACATTCTTCAGAACCATTCCCAGTGACTATAAACAGAGTAGGGCACTGGCTCACCTGGTTAACCCCTTTGCGCAATACCCCTAGTGGTCGGCACCCCGGCTTGCCTAGATTGCTCAATTCAGACATTCTGTGCTCCTGCAACCATATTATGAGTTGAAAACACAAACTCAAGACAGAGTTTTTTAGAGCCACCATTGTCGTGTTGCTGGTTGTCCATTTAACGAGCACCCGCTCCCTGCAGTCTCATCTGTAACTACACCCCCCACGCATGACACACTAGACAATAGTGTCATTTGGGCATACATGAAAATATTCTTTTACCACAAAAAAGTCATATTCCGTCTTAGCAACAAAATAAAGCCACAATAGCCGAAGGTATGCCTGTACAGCTGTGAAAAATGTTGCTCACTGAACACTGAAATAGACAAGAGGAATTTTTCTAAAATTATACCATGTCATTTTACCGTCAATATCTGGGATTAAACATGGAAAAATATACAACCCTACCATTGGTTTTACGCGTAGAGATGTCCCTTTCGAAAATGAGTGGTCATATAGTCTTGGACAATCCGTTTGTGAAATATACACTCATTTGTAACGCCCCCAAAATAGCTGTGGGTAATACCACACATGCTGTTTACAGTGTTGTCGCCCTTTATAATACAACCTGGCTTGATTGGCAATTAATTTATTCAATGGGTGACAGAATAAGCTTTCTAATGATGTATAATACATCTAATTTTACTTTTGGAATAGCGTTTTATAGCTCAGCGTAACCAAAAGCTTTGTCTCATTATCGCCGCCTTACGCATTCACTCTGTGGTAGCAGAATTGAAAACATAAAGTATTCAAAATATGACACTGCGACCCTTGTTGTTAAACATTATCTTTAGATTTTTCCAAGCGGCCAAAACCAGACTTCGTTTTTGAAGCTCATTTCCTGGTGTTGTAGTTCCTGGTTGCTCACTAGCGCCACTACGGATGGCTCCAGTATAGGTGTTTTCATATCCGGTTTCCATGTAAGTCTACGGTACAAATGCGATCAAAATACAAAGTCAATAATTTTTTCTCACAAGAACAAATAGTCATAATAGGTGTATTTTATTGGTCTTATGACTGTCCATGGGTCGATTTTGTGATTTATTGCGTCATTTGGGCACAGTGCCAATATTTGTTCTGGACCAATGAGGTACAGCTTGCGTCACTTCCGGATTACTGCGGAGGACTCAGCTACAGTAGGGGCTACAGTCTATGGTCACTGGGGTGGGCGGTGGCGCTTCTTGGCCTTGCCATTGCGGCTCCGGCTACGGTCCGCCTGTGCTAAGTCTGAAAATGCAGGCATCCCATTTCATGGTGATTTCATTATGGCGTGTGCTATTTACAGCTGCTCTAGACGACCATAAAATAATCCTCCTCTTAAATTTTTCGGTATCCGAGTCATTTTTACTATTTCCTTTAGCCTACTTAACCAAATAATTACTTGGCAGAAAGCGTAATCAGCTTGCTATATTTGGTAGTCCAGTAGTAGCCTGTGCTAAAACAGTTCGCAACTTCGGCTACCAAGCCATTTGACTAGCTAGCTAACCTTAACCGGCAAACATTCAATCTGTCAGACGTGTTTGGCGGCTTGTCAGTCGTGTACATTCCGTAAATGTCTACGTGGGCCATGCTTCACGCATGTGACAAAGCTACTATAATCCCGATTTTGGGATAAACACTTTTTCAGTTTCACGAAGCGAATTAAGAGTTTCAAGGTTCATTTGCTGAATATACAACACACGATGAAATCACACACACAGAATTTAACGAAATTAACCATCTTGGCATTTAGAAAGGAACATGTTTTTAGCATTTAAGAGACCGACAAGCTAGGCATTTAAGACAGTGGTTCTCCGAATCGGTTCTGGGTGCTCCTTGCGTATATTGGCTTTTCTCCATTGGTTTTGATGATTTACAAGAAAAAAATAATAGCCTAATAATAATTATAAATTCAAAGTAGGCTACATTATTTTTGTCTTCATGCACCAGGTGGAAAACTTGCCGTACAAAGTGCGTTGTCATATTTACACGCCTGCAGATCAGTTATTAAAATACTTGGTAGATTTGTTAATCACCGCTGAGTGTTAATTTTTGTTCGGTAGAAAGTGATTTGCGAACGATCGGTCAGCTAGCGTCACCCAGCAAGTGAACACCACAAACGGCGATGCAGTAGCTAGTAGTAGCAGGCTCATTATCTGACTGGCGAAAACCTACGACGATAACTTGCTCGGTTAACAGCAGATCTACCAGACAGTTATACGAAAATTTGCCTAGTCAAATCACCAGTAGCCTACACATCTCCGATTGATTGACCATCAGTGTAGTCAGTGTTCTTCCCCTGTGGTTCATATTGCTAACGCGTGAGCTAACCACGGACAGCCTACCTAGCTCACTGGCAAGCTGATATGCTAGCTAAGCATATTCGTTTTGCTGAGAAACATACATTGAAGATAACTGAACATAGCCTAATTGTATTTTTAATGTCATACATATAACGTGATTACATGACACAGTACAGTCACGGATGGAAATTAAACTCCGTAAACATCTGATAATATATTTTAAAACATAACGGCAGACAGTCAGCTAGCCTCGTTCAGGTTGAGGGGCTTTTCCGCACCGGACTGTCAATCAAATTGTAAAAATCACAAGACCGCTTAACTCTATGGTTTTGGCTCCAAATCGAGAAAATGGCCGCGCCCGCCATTGAGCTTCAAAACGTGTTTTAGAGACCCACGGAGAGTCAATGGGTGACGTCACAGTAGCTTTGTCAATATTTTTTACAGTCTCTGGATTTTTCTCTGGGAATAATGCAAATAAAA
The DNA here is from genome assembly GCF_018555375.3 of Anguilla rostrata. Classification (NCBI taxonomy): domain Eukaryota; kingdom Metazoa; phylum Chordata; class Actinopteri; order Anguilliformes; family Anguillidae; genus Anguilla; species Anguilla rostrata. The sequence continues at coordinate 17,929,739 of NC_057944.1, forward strand.
CTACAGGATAATAACATTTTCCACAAAAGACAACAGGGGAAGGTGTAAAATAAATAAATACACAGGAACAGTTCTAATATTGATAATTCATACAACATTGTTCCTGTGAATAACATGGTTGGCAATGGAAGAAATACCATCAATAGCTATGTCTAAATAAATATACTACAGTGCTCAGTGATTAAATGAAAATGAGTGCTGTCTTTCCATCAGGGTTATAATACTGCCGTCAAATAAAAATAAAAGGCCCCACTGATTCTGAGCCATTTCTTTGTGTCAAGCACAGGCTAGACATAGGAATTTCAAAATATGTGTCAATTAGTAATACCAAATAAGCCTCAACGCCCAAACATTATTTTGGTAGACAACACTACACTTCCCTCCACATTAGATAACTAAACTTAAAAGAGTTGACAAAGTTTGCAGTGTCTTCAAATTGTGAATTACTTTTTCTGTTGCCTCGGCTGCTTTTGCAATTTTCCTCAGCCTGCTTATTCTGGGACTCAGTCATGCCCTTGGGAATCACAGAACGATGGAGAATTAAAACTGCTGTATTTAAACCTGGTACACAGCAGTGCTGGATCTGAGATGTGCAGTGGGATGGCACTGCAGATCATTCTGCTGGCACTAACAGTCCTCTGGGCTGCAGCACAGACTCCACCATGCAGAATACTGGGGAGGGCAGCCAAGCCCAGCTTCTATCAACATGGAGACATCAACATCGGTGGGGTCTTCTCCATGCACCATATTCCTTTGGACACAACTATCAAATTTGAAGCCAAACCAGAACCACTGAGATGCTCTCGGTAAGGTTAACCTGTAAGAGTTGTTTATATTGGTGGCACTTTGATGATAATGTTGTGTGTGATACCAACAATCCTAAGGGTAATATCAATAACGTGAAACATGTAAGCTATTGAATTTAGTCAATGTTACCCTACATTAGGTTTGCCTGCTTTGTAAATACATGATGAATGACTTTTCAAATAGTGCCAAATGACAGTGTAAAATATGACGTTAAAATTATTATTAACATTACAATGATAATTAAAACAAACAATCCACATAATGTGTCATTTCTAGAGTTAACTTCAGAGAATTCCGGGTGGCCCAGACGATGATCTTCGCCATTGAAGAAATAAACAACAGAACTGACCTCCTCCCAGGAGTATCTCTTGGATATAAAATATATGACACCTGTATCTCTGCAGCATTTTCTATACAATCAGCCATGGCTCTGATGAACGGTTATGAGGAAACACTGACCGACACATCATGCTCCACACCAGCAGTAGTTCAGGCCATCATTGGAGACTCAGTATCTACAAACACTATGGCAATTGCTGCAACAGTAGGATTATTTCAAATTCCAGTGGTGAGTTATTTTAGTTTTACAGTTACTGAAAACAAGTCACAATTTATTGACATTTAAAAGTTAAAGTAGCATAAGAAGAAACATTCTCTAAGTCTCCTGTCCAGGGGTTTTCTGTTGTGTGAACGGCATAGTAAAAATAGCAATAATAAAAAATATCGTATTTATGTTAAATGTTTGAGGAAAAAACATTGTTTAAAAACTCTCTGATATTACGAATTTATTTTGGTGACTGCATGCTTCCAGCAATCATGAATCAATAGTCCCTAGCAAAGTTTTCATGCATTTGATAGGTGTATTGTGGTGTATTGTGGTTGTAAAATTAATGTTCAAAACAATTTACAAAACTCAGGAAATCCCCAGATTCATTAATGTGGAAGTATTAAATCAGCAATAAAAATATAATTTTAACGTACATAACATTTAACTCGCAAATTAAAATTGAATAGCTCTTGTTACTTTTTTTTAACATAATAAAAGTTTGTTGATTACATTTGTAAATAGGTTACTGACATTGTATTTGTCACAAATGGCTTTTTTCTAATATGTTTACATTGTTAAAATGTGGTGGATATTGCAAACGGACATGCCAATGCCCAATAGAACTCTTTCTGTTTGAATATATTCCACTTGTGTAAGTTGCTCTGGATGAAGTACATTTGCCAGGTGATTGTAATATATAGGCACAAAGACATTCCAAAGAAGCATAGTTAACTTAGATTAACCTTTTTTGTTTAACAGTGTGAAAATGATGGTTGAAAAACACTATACCTTAGGGGGAAATTAAACCGATGTAAAAAAAAAATGAATTGGCATTTGTGGTGATGTACTATTATTATTATGGGATGTACTATTATAGCATACTGATGGAAACAACAGTAACTCATATTCAGAGTTTATATATAAAAAAAGTTATTATAACTTTTACCTTTTGTATTGTTTTCAGATCAGTCACTTTGCTACCTGTGCATGCTTGAGCAACAGAAAAGAATTTCCCACATTCTTCAGAACCATTCCCAGTGACTATTACCAGAGCAGGGCACTGGCTCAGCTGGTGAAGCACTTTGGCTGGACCTGGATAGGAGCAGTGAGAAGTGACAGTGACTACGGCAACAATGGGATGGCCACGTTTATAAAAGCCGCTCAACAAGAAGGAATCTGCATTGAGTATTCTGAGAAATTTTACAGAACAGAATCAGATAAATTATTGAAGGTTGTAGATGTTATCAGAAGAGGTACTGCAAAGGTAATTGTAGCATTTCTTGGTCAGGGTGAAATGAACAAGTTACTGGAGCAGCTGACGCTTCAGAATATTACAGGTCTCCAAATGGTTGGCAGTGAAGGCTGGATAACAGCAAGCAGTGCAGTAACACCAACAAGTTTCAGAATACTGGGAGGGTCTATTGGCTTTGCTGTCCCCAAAGGCAAAATAAATGGCTTTAAAGAGTTTTTGTTGAAACTTCACCCATCAAAATACCCAAATAATACTGTTGTCATAGACTTTTGGGAAAATGCGTTTCAATGCTCACTCATAAATGAAAACAATCTACCTCAAATGAATCCCTGCAAGGGATCTGAGAGCTTAACTGAACTGGAAAATGAATACACCGACGTATCAGAGCTGAGAATCTCCAGCAATGTTTACAAAGCAGTATACGCTGTTGCTAATTCTCTACATGGTTTATTGGCATGTACTCCCCATCAAGGCTGCGCAAACAGGATGAAAACACAGCCCTGGCAGGTAAATAAATGAATCCTTCTTAGCTTCAAAGCTAATAAAATCCTCATGAAAAAATCCACTTCAGTATTTATCTCAGTAAGTATTTGTCGGTTGTTTCTCTACAGGTACTTAAGGCTCTGAAAGAAGTCAATTTTACTTTGGGAACAGGAGAGAAAGTCTTCTTTGACAGTAATGGAGACCCAGTGGCCAGATATGAGGTGGTGAACTGGCAACTTGGCCCTGATAGTGAAGTAGAATTCAAAATGGTCGGCTACTATGATGCCTCTTTACCACCTGGGCAGCAGTTTGTGATGAGTCCTGTTACTATGGTTTGGGCAGGTGGGCAAAAACAGGTAAGTGTTTATGCACAACATGAAAAGGTGGTCTGATGACAGCATGCAGCTGTATACCTGTATGCAGCTATTAGCACTGATTGAGATAAATAATTAAGTATGACGGTTCAGTTCAAACAGTTCAGCAGCACACATAAAAACTACAGCAGGACAAAAAGAGAACATGTATGAGTGAAGGCTATAATGGTACTGTAGAAAGTCCAGCATAATATGTATCCAGTATTTGATGCTATATATAGAGCCCCTAATGCAGTGGTAACCAGCTCTGTTCCTGGATATCTGCCATTCAGGAGTTTTTCATTTCAACCCTAATTTGGCACACCTGAATCTACTAATTAGCAGCTCAATGTGGACATTTAGCTGTGGAATTACGTATGCTTTGTTAGGGTTGAAGTGAAAACCTACACAGTTTATCTCCAGGAACAGGGTTGGTTACCACTGCCCTAAAGGGACATGGTTGCAGAAAAAAAGAAAACACTTTTGCGAGATATCATTTTTTTTTCCCTAGTAGAAGTTTTGCATTCTCCTGAGAAAATAATATCGATAAATAACAGCACATATGTACTTCCGGGTCAATGTCACAGTGTCATTTATAACTGGAGAACAATTAACATGGAGGGGCAGCTTATGCATTTATAGGTTGAGATAGCTAGCATCTTTAGGTATCAGTGGATCAAAGATAACTGGTGCAGAGCCTGTTAGAGTGCAGACTAAAGCAATAAAATTGCATCTACGCATGCACACCTTATTTTGCTCTTTGAAAGGCAAATTGCCCAAGATGCAAAAAGTAATCATAAATGTTTATTTCAATACTGTAGTACTAAAAGAAAGGTGGAGGAGGATGTCAGGCGTATCTGCAATGAAGAAGGAGCATTGCTTCAAACGAATGCCTTCAAAAGTTATTTTGTTGAGTTTAACTATAAAAGAGGTTACTAATAGACTGGAATGCATATTCAGTACTCCTAATGTCTTAGCAGATATTGAGATAGAGAATGAAGAAGTACTGGACAAATTACATAAAGTAAAGACAAATAAGGTAGTTGGCCCTCATGGCATATACCCAAGGTACACAAAGGTTTAGGTGAGATCATATTTAAGCTACCTCAAAGGAATACAATTCAGACAATTTATAACCTGTACTTCAACAGTTAGTTATTTGGTTTCTTAGTATGTAAGGAAGACATGCAGTCTAAACATGCATTGTTGCACTTAAGAGTGATATGTGTAGGGATGGACATTCATTATTTTCTTGCAAGATGTTAAGATCAAGCCCATCATCCTGTTTCAGTCCTCTCCTTTTCTGCTATTCACACAGATTTACATTAAAGCATAGAGATGTGGCATTATTGAACAGAAACTGCCACAAGCAGAGTGTAAACTGATTTTTTTATTTATTTGAAACCATTACACCCAGAGGGCCTCAATGAAGAATTCAATCTAAGCTGTGCTCAGTTTGTCATCATTATTATGATCATTCCTGTTGTTGATCGGTCTTCATTACTGGTAAGTTTTAAATTGTCCAATGTTAAGTAACTAGCTAGCTGTACAAGTACGGTATGACAGCTATAGCCATGTATATGTTCTTTAAACAACATGAATGCAAGTTAGCTACCTAGCATGCTCACATTGATGTTTAGTTATCAATTATGGAACGGGTAATGTTACTCATAGTCGTCTATGGAAAGCACATTAGAAATGACCCTTTTAACCTTGACATAAGTAGCCAAGATACTGTGCATACTGTGTATGCTAATTTAAAAACTTAGCTTCTCTAGTTACTCTTCATAAAGGCAGAAGTTACACTAGCCTACACAATACTTCTAGCAGCAATGAAGCTAGCTACTTCTTAATGTGGTTGGATATATGACAATCACACCAAAATGTTATGGAGATACTGGCTTACCCCATTCATGACTTATTAGACAAATTTAAAGAAACCCTTCATAAAGTCACAAAAATGCATCGCAGTTCTATAGTGAACAGTTGATAACTAGCTAAATGTCAACGTGAGCTGTCTAGTTGGATAACAGACTGCATTAGTGTCATTTTAAGACCATACACATAGGCAGGTATAATTCTATTTATATCGCACCTAGTTAGTTAATGCAAGATAACTGGATAATCTAAAACTTACCACTAATTAAGAATTGTTGCTGCTCAATAATGGGAACACTTAAAAATGTAAGTCTAGCGTAGTGCTAACTTAGCAGGGAGATTTATTAAAAGTTTTGCCTCGCCAGAAGTTTATTAGGAGCAGAAGATGTTGCACACTTAACATGAAGAATCAGGGTAAATTGGTAAACGCAGAACAATGAAGTGAACCCACTGGGGCGAGATCCGAGAGAGCTTTAAAGTCATCTGACAAACTGTGACATTGCATCTAGTAGCTGAGTAGGTACAGGATTTTATGGAAGAAAACAAGTGACTCATTGTGACAAGGACATTCCTAATGTGGATTCTAACATTTCTGCAAGTTGTGGTTCGCTAGCTAACTAAATAACTATTAGGCTATGTTTGACAAGCTAGAGTCAATTAGCGAAAAACAGAGGGTTTGGCAATTCAGGGTTTCCTACAGAAATAACCACAATGACCACAGATTCTAAGACCTTAAAAACATTAATTTCTCTACACTGACCTCATGTCAACAGACAGAATTCACAAACAACTTCACACGTCCGCACAATAAAGCCCCAAACTTGAATTTTTTCCTTCTTCTTTTTTTTCTGCCCATTACATCATCACACATACTCCAGGCCCACTAACAATACATCTCCCCATTGGACATTTGGCTACACCAGCCAATCAAAACATCCCATACACACGCAAACTGAACATACATATTTCTGACCAAATAAATGTGTAACACGCTTGCCTATGGGACCTACAAGGTCAGAGATCCAATCCCACCTAAATTTCTAATTTGTTACACAAGCTTATTTGCAAACTAATAATTGCCTATTACTTCAAATAGGCATTTGGAGGCACGGGCGTGCCCATGTATGTAAGTGCGTGCACTGTGATCTAAAACCATGCAAACCAAATTCGAATGAAATAAATCTTATGTCTTTGTCTGTGGGGCTCAGAAAAAGAATCAGTGCCTAGAGAGGAATTAGTTAGGCGTGAATACATTTTAGAGTTTCAAAGTATTGTCCGAAATAATTTAATTTGGCCAGCATAAATTCCTTTTTTGAATGAACTCCAATGGTGAAATTTTCTTTTTGGCACCGGAGGCCAGCTAAACTGCAATACCGTGAGTAACCACTAAAGTTTGCAAGCTTCGTAGAGAATGGCAATCCCCGGTCCCCTGTTTGATCAGCACTCCGCCAGGCTCTGCACCAGTTATCCTCGATCCACTGAGCCAGTTAATTCTCGACACGCCTGGCGCACCAACTCCAAGAGAGAATCTGCCAGTTAACCTGACACGTCCCTTGCCAATAACTCCTCGACAGACTACGCCAGTTATATTTGATCCACTACACCAGTTGACAAATGACAGTGTCATTCAATTTTGAATGAATCACTGTCTCATAGACTACTGGTAAAGGACAGTAGTGCTGAGATACATTTAGGTTGACTAAAGCTGGCAGTATACTCAGTAAGAAGAAAGAACTTCAGGATTGAGAACCACTGGTGAACATGTCCACGAACACTGTTGTCGGTATACTGAGTGAGAACACTGCACCGTTTAAAGTCACTCCACGCAGCTGGGGCGTGAATAATTATGAGGCAGCTATTAACCGGGGCTGAAATCTCCCCCAGACCTCCGTCTCACAGCTACACCATGGATGTATAAAGAGAAGGGCTACATGAGATCACAACACAAAACAAAAAGTTTAAAGTGGCTTTAGTTTATCTAGCTATGCAAAAGAAGAAAAAAGGGGAAGGAGATGTTACGTTCACCCTCTAAATCAGAGTGGGAGGGAGAATGGAGAGTTTTGTCTGTACATTCCGCAAATGCGGAGTTTAGATGAGGGGATCCACTTTTTCTTATTTCCGAATGTGTGCTAGGCGTTTTGATGACTTTCTGAAACGAGTAGCACCATTCATCAAACATGCGGGAACTCACATAGTTCCCATCTCTACAGAAGAGAGATTGGCGTTGACTCTCCGTACATTAGTATGTGAAGTCTGCCCCCTGAACTCTCAACCGTGACGTAACCAACCATGTGATATTTGGACCAATAGCTGAGAGGGGGGGGGTCTGAGAACTAGAAAGACATTTTCTAAAAGTTCTCCCTGGAGGCCGTCGCACACTGTACCATGAGAACACACAACACGACGTCTTTTTGTTCTTCAGTTGTTCTCATTGCATATTTTTGCTCAAAAAGTTCTACTTCTTACGAAGCATACTGCCTACTTTAATGTCACAATCCTTCGCTGAATAAAGAATAAAATGTTAAGGAAATATTTGTGAGCTGGATCGAAATACTTCCTTCCTAGCTTCTGTCATCATTCCAGGAGACAGCCACGAAGGCAGTTTAACTACCCTGCAAATCCTGACAGATGCTAGTAACCCTATTGCGTACATATTAGCCAGCAAAAGGTCTATCTATCTCTCCCTCTCTCACAAAGTATTAAAAAGCCCCCTTTTGGGCTTCATATCTATATGACGTATTGCAAATAATTATTATGATCTACTTACATGTCACATTGTCCATGGGTGCTTTGAGTTGAGAGTTGAAACGCTGTACAGAAACCCAGGTCAGTGTGCAGTGAGAGCTGTCCCCCAGGCACCCGGAAGGCTGTGCAGAGAGGAAGGCCTGTCTGCTGCTATGACTGTGTGCCCTGTGCTGAGGGAGAAATCAGTAATGTCACAGGTAGTTAACTTTAACGAGTCTATAGAGTACATTTCTAAGTTGTCCTTTGTATTGTGTTGCATTGTACTGTACAGCCATAGCTGTAAGAGGGTTCTAATAATGATATTATTTCTTTACAGATTCGAATAACTGTATTCAGTGTACAGAAGAATATTGGTCTAATGCTAAAAGAGATCAATGTGTTTCAAAGGTTGTCGAATTTCTGTCATTTCACGAAATTATGGGAATCCTGCTTGTTATGTTTTCTATATTTGGAGCATGTATTACTGCATTTGTGGCTGTGCTGTTCTTTATAAAGAAGGACACGCCCATTGTGAAAGCCAACAACTCAGAGCTGAGCTTCTTGCTGCTCTTTTCATTGAAACTGTGTTTCCTTTGCTCTCTTACCTTCATCGGCCGGCCCTCTGAGTGGTCCTGTATGCTGCGCCACACTGCGTTTGGGATCACCTTTGTCCTCTGCATCTCTTGTGTTCTGGGAAAAACAATAGTGGTGTTAATGGCCTTCAGGGCTACACTTCCAGGTAGTAATGTCATGAAGTGGTTTGGGCCTCTGCAGCAGAGACTGAGTGTTCTTGCTTTCACTCACATACAGGTCCTTATTTGTGTGCTTTGGTTAACAATATCCCCTCCGTTCCCCAACAAGAACATGAAGCACTACAAAGAGAAGATCATTCTAGAATGTGATGTAGGATCAGCAGTGGGGTTCTGGGCTGTGCTGGGTTATATTGGGCTCCTCTCTGTATTGTGCTTTATTTTAGCTTTTCTAGCTCGTAAGCTGCCTGACAACTTCAATGAAGCCAAGTACATCACATTCAGCATGCTCATATTCTGTGCAGTCTGGATCACTTTTATACCAGCTTATGTCAGCTCACCTGGAAAGTTCACTGTGGCTGTGGAAATATTTGCAATTTTAGCATCTAGTTTTGGCTTGCTATTCTGTATCTTTCTTCCAAAATGTTACATAATATTATTCCGACCTGAGCAAAATACAAAAAAACATATAATGGGTAAAACAAATTTGAGTCTCTGATATACTCAAAATAATTTTGTAGGTTTCTGGACCAGAGAGTCATAATTTGTGAAATAAGAATTTTATATGTCTTACCTTACAAGGTTGCCAAGATATATAAATGATGGAGAAGAAATGATGTTCATAAACCGGTGTTCACTTGATGGCAATCCTCAAGAACTTTACAAGGCACGCTGTGGTTTAGTTGGCTGACTTATTTTGACCTTCCCTTTGGGCCTACACCTGGTTTATGCTACTTGTTCTTGTACTGAGTACTGAAAATTCAGAAACCTGCGTTCACTTGATGGCAATCCTCAAGAACTTTACCAAGCATGCTGTGGCTTAGTTGTGTGGTTTATTTTGACCTACTATTTGGACCTACACCTGGCTTATTCTATTGTGGCCAAAAATACACCTTTTTATTGTAGTCATAATATGCAGTGATATAAAAAGTTATTGTACTCAGTACTGATAATTCAAATATGTTTTTTAAACTGTATCTGTAAGTGTATTTCTTAAGTTGGGTGCATAAAACTTGTAAATCAGGCCATGCATGCATATAAATGTACGCATAATTGTGTTAAGCGAACAGGGTCCTGCATCTTCAGGGCTGGGTGTTATTTAGCAATACACATGATAATGGATGAACATATGAAGAACAAACTGTGAATTTAAATTGGTATATGACAATAAAACATATTTTAAAGGAATTTGAAAGGACTGTATAGTTCTTATGAGCTCTTTTCACACATGCAGCCTCATCTAGCAATGTTCAAGAACTTTTTGGGTTAAGTGCGAGCTGGAGTTAGCATTCCAGAAAGGATCCTCTGACAACATGTTGGTTGAACACATAGTAACATTTGCACAAATGTTCTATTTTTATGTTTGTGTTAACTAAACAGTAACATTACTGGATCAAGTACAGAAAAGTCAGCTGGCTCTGCAAAGACATTCACCATGCTGTGATTCTTACAACTACAAAAAAATAAATAAAAAATCAGAAAGTAAACAGAGCATGCACACCATACAAATGCTAGGCTTTCTAAGTAACTTGCTTACTGGTACACATTCTCTCTGTCATGTCATATAGTTATACAAAATTTTATCATGATATCATAGGTGAATATTTACATTTCTGAGAATATTAGCTATTACATTTCACTTTCAGTGTGGAGTTGGCATGTTCTCTCCATGTCTGTGCAGGTTTCCGCTGGGTTTTCTCCCACAGTCCAAAGACAGGTAGGCTAACTGGAGACTCTAAATTGTCCCTACGTATGAGTTTGCGAGTGAATGGGGAGTCAATTGTGTGTGTGTGTGCCCTGCGACTGATTGGTGGACTGTTTAGGGAGTATACACAAGAGTCGTAGCAAGATACACAATTGTATTTATGCAGGCTACTCATGCCAAAGACATCTCCGCGTCTACCAAGTTAGATAGCGATAGATATAGAGAAAAACTACTGGCGGACAGCAGTCTCCTTTGTCTATGCATAACTGTTAGAACAAAGGAAAGGTTAAAATCTAGATAAACACTAATGTAATCCCATACCAAAAGCACCGGGTAAGACTACACTTCTTTATCCTTCATCAGATTCTTCCGTTTTTTGGTTTGGAGGGGCTTCTTACAGCTGGTGACCTTGACGTGACAAGTTTTGATTTCTTACAGATGGTGACCTTGACCTATCGTATCGAACCACAAGGGTTTCTTACTAATTGTATATTATTGTCTCATATTATGCAAATTATTTTTTTTTTCAATTAGCTTATTCATTATCATAGCCAATAAATATAGATCTTTTATTTCCAAACCATTGTCGTGTTTATGAAATTTCACTAAGTTGAGCTCAGTAGGCATACATAATTCTGATTGGTTGTTGAACTCCATTGTTCAGAACAAACCTGACCAAGAGGCAGGTTTAGGTAGGTGTAGGCTCACTACAGAGGTAATGGGGCTGTATTTACTGTATTTGAGGAGGCAAACAATAGATGATTAATTATACTTGTGGTAGCTAGATAGTGAAACTAAACAGCACCAAGTAGCCATTTATCAGGCTTGCTGGTGGGGAGAATGGGGGTGTGGGGTGACGTTTGCAATCATGGACCAGGTGGGTAAGGAGGTTGCAATCACAGATGGGCGGACCTTGCGACTGCGGACCGTTATCAGGATTGTCTCATACAACGGCTCTGGAAAATTGTAATTTGGAGATGGATTTTCCATTGTGAGAAATCAGAGGACTGGCATAAGACCATGGTCATTTGCTTTGACTGTGAGAGTTGGCAGCCCTGTATTTATTACCAAATATCAAATGAATTAGCTAAGGCAGTTAGCAAGCTAGGCAGATGCTTTTTTTACACCAGCCACTAGACAAATAAATGAAAACTCTATATTTTACAGGCCTTTATGGTATTACATAGCTTGCTAAATTAAGAACAAAATTATGCTAAATATCTGGACACCCCTTTGACTGGGGCTGTTTTTCATGCTTTGCACAAGGCACCTTAATTACAGTGAAGGCAAATTAAAATTTGAATCTTAATGCTACAGCATACAATCACCTTCTAGACGATTCTGTGCTTCCAAAACAGTTTGGGGAAGGTCCTTTCCTGTTTCAGCATGACAATGCCCGTGGGCACATAGCGAGGTCTATATAAAATATTTTTGTCAAGAGTGGTGTGGAAGATATTGACTGGCCTGCACAGAGCCCTGACCTTAAACTCAATCCATCACATTTGGGATCAATTAGAATGTCAATTGCAAGCCAGGCCTAATCACCAAATCAGTATGCAAAATCACTAAAGCTCTTTGGGCTGAATGGAAGCAAATCCCTGCAGCAATGCTCCCATCATCTAGTATAAAGCCTTCCCTGAAAAGTGGAGGTTGTTATAGTAGCAAAGGGTGGACCAACTGGATGGTTGGATGAGATGTTGGATGTTAGGTGTCCACACACTTTTGGCCATGCCATGTATGTATTACGGGCCTTTCTGTTATTGCATAGCTTGCTAAAATATGGTGCTAGCATGGAGAAACAACTTCTTATGTTAATAGCAAAATATAGCAAAACTATAAATGGCAAACTACAAATCTCAAGCTGTGGACAGACAAAAATATGAATCACTTTGTTGGTGTTGGCACTATTTTCCATGCATAATAGGAAAAACACTCCACATAAGCATGCACTAACCAAAATTAAGGTACCTACTGCCACTAAGGGGGAAAGTAGCTCATAACCAGTAAGCAGCAATGTTATCTGCAAGTACAGTGTACCTCAGGAATGGCTGGAATGTGCATCCCATGCAGCAGGCAACTGGTCTCGAGCTGGAGCATGGTAGACACAAAATGATATTTAATTAAAACTGTATTCATGCCAAATATAAATGTTCAAACTTAAACATCTTTGATTTGTCATTTGCAATAAAGATAACCATTTAAACTGATTATTGTCGATTGAGAAATGGCTAACTTTATGCAAGCTAGATATGATTTGATTTCTATGAAAGGCAGACTATCAACTAACCCATTTGTGCATCACTACTGCTTACACATTCATCTGGTGACATTGGTCTGGGGAGGGTGTAGACTACCACATGCCTCCTCCGATACATGTGGAGTCACCAGCCGCTTCTTTTCACCTGACAGCGAGGAGTTTCACTGGGAGAGCGTAACATGTGCGGAGGTTCACGCTATCTCCCCCAGATCCCCTCCCTGCTGAACAGGCGGCCCGACCAACCAATAGGAGTCACTAATGCAACGATCAGGACTCATACCCTCACCGGCTTCCCACCTGCGAACACTGGCAATTGTGTTTGTAGGAACGTCTGACCAAGCCGGAAGTACAGCTGCTGAGAATTGAACCCTGGTCTCTGCGGACACAAGCATATCTAAATATGTGTCCATTTGTAATGCAAAATAAGCCTCAAAACCCAAACATCATTTTGAAAGACTACACTTGTTGATCGCAGTGCCTTCACGTGTGAATTACTTTTATGTTGCGTCAGTTGCTTTTACAAATTGCTTCACCTCAGTCTGCTTACCCTGGGACTCAGACATTCCTTTGAGAGTCACAGATCGATGGAGAATTAAAACTGCTGTATTTAAACCTCGTACACAGCAGTGCTGGATCTGAGATGTGCAGTGGGATGGCGCTGCAGATCATTCTGCTGGCACTAACAGTCCTCTGGGCTGCAGCACAGACCCCACCATGCAGAATACTGGGGAGGGCAGCCAAGCCCAGCTTCTATCAACATGGAGACATCAACATTGGCGGAGTCTTCGCCATGCTACAACTTCCTTTGGGCATAACCATCAAATTTGACGCCAAACCAGAACTGCTGAGATGCTCCCGGTGAGGTTAACCTGCAACAGGTGTTTGTATTGGTGAAAATCTGATGATATTGTTTTTTGTGACTAAACAATCATAAGACTAATATCAATAACGTGAAAAATGAAAGCTATAGAATTGACTTTAGACATGTTACCCTGTATTAGGTTTGCCTTCTGGGTAAATACATGATGAATGACTTTTCAAAGAGTGTCAAATGACAATGAAAAATATGATGTTAAAATAGTTGTTATTAGTACTAAAAAGCTCATTAAAACAAACTATCAATACAATATGTAATTTCTAGAGTTATCTTCAGAGAATTCCGGGTGGCCCAAACTATGATCTTCGCCATTGAAGAAATAAACAACAGAACTGACATCCTCCCAGGTGTATCTCTTGGATATAAAATATATGACACCTGTTTCTCTGCAGCATTTTCTATACAATCAGCCATGGCTCTGATGAACGGTTATGAGGAAACACTGACCGACACATCATGCTCCACACCAGCCGTAGTGCATGCCATCATTGGAGAATCAGGATCTACAAACACTATGGCAATTGCTGCAACAGTAGGATTATTTCAAATTCCAGTGGTAAGTTATTTTAGTCTTACAATAACTGCAAAAGAAGTAGCCATTCATTGATATTTAAAAGCTGAAGTAGCATAAAAAGAAACATTTTCTGTATCTCCTCTGTTGTGTGAATGTTAGGGAAAAAATAGCAATAATGGAAAATATTTATGTTCAATGTTTGGGGGAAAACATTTTTAAAAAGCCCTCTAAAATTACAAATTTATTTTGGTAAATAAATGTTTTCAGCAATCACAAATGAATAGACCCTAGTAAAGTATTCATGTTTCTGATAGGTGCATTTTGGTGTATTGTGGTTGAAAAATGAATGTTCAAAACAATTTACTAAACCTTACTGACAACAATAGCATAATTTATAAAAACCACAGATTCATTAATGTGGAAGTATTAAATCTGCAGTAAAAATGTGATTGTAATTTTAATTTACATAACATTTAACCTGAAAATGAAAATAGCATTTGTCACTTTTTTAACATACTGTTTCTGCAGACATGTGATTATATTTGTGAAATAGATTACTGACATTGTATGTGTCAGAAATGGCATTTTTTCTAAAATGTTTACATTCTTAAAATATGGTGGATATTGCTAACTGACATGCAACTTAGACATTATACCAAACAAAACTCTTTCTTTTTGAATATATTCCACTTGTGTAAGTTGCTCTGGATAAAAAAACATTTACTAGTTGGCTGTAATATATTGGCACAAAGACATTCCAAAGACGTATAGTAAACATAGATTCACCTGTTTTGCTTAATAGTGAGAAAATTAGTGAAAACCACTATATCTGTAGGAAGAAATTAAACTGAGATGCAAAAAAAATGGACTTGGCATTGTGGAGATGTACTATTACAGCATACTGATGGAGGCAACCGTAACTCATATTTAGACATGAAAATCCATACTCAAATGTTATAATCAAAAATCAATATCTGACTTTTCCAAAGAAGCAACATTCTGTGCATGTGACAAAGTTTTTGTTTGGTTCAACCACATACAGTCACACATACGTACACACATACGCACACACACACGTGCACACACACACACACACACACACAATATATTTTCCTCATGATCTACAAAATGGCTATACTATTGAATCATTGTCTATACAAAGTTCTGATGAAGTTGTCCTTTTGTGTTGTTTGCAGATCAGTCACTTTGCTACATGTGCATGTCTGAGCAACAGAAAAGAATATCCCACATTCTTCAGAACCATTCCCAGTGACTATTACCAGAGCAGAGCACTGGCTCAGCTGGTGAAGCACTTTGGCTGGACCTGGATTGGAGCAGTGAGAAGTGACAGTGACTATGGCAACAATGGGATGGCCACATTTATAAAAGCTGCTCAACAGGAAGGGATCTGCATTGAGTATTCTGAGAAATTTTACAGAACAGAATCAGAGAAATTACTGAAGGTTGTAGATGTTATCAAAAGAGGTACTGCAAAGGTAATTGTAGCATTTCTTGGTCAGGGTGAAATGATCGAGTTACTGGAGCAGCTGACGCTTCAGAATATTACAGGTCTCCAAATGGTTGGCAGTGAAGGCTGGATAACAGGAAGCAAACTAGTAACACCAACAAGTTTCAGAATACTGGGAGGGTCTATTGGCTTTGCTGTCCCCAAAGGCAAAATAAATGGCTTTAAAGAGTTTTTGTTGAAACTTCACCCATCAAAATACCCAAATAATACTGTTGTCATAGACTTTTGGGAAAATGTGTTTCAATGTGCCTTCACAAATGAAAACAATCTATTTCACATAAATCCGTGCACAGGGTTTGAGAGCTTAACTGAAGTGAGAAACGAATACACTGATGTATCAGAGCTGAGAACCTCCATCAACGTTTACAAAGCAGTTTATGCTGTTGCTTACTCTCTACATGGCCTGCTGGCATGTACACCCCATCAAGGCTGTACAAACAGTGTGAAAACACAGCCCTGGCAGGTACATAAATGAACCATTCTTACAAAGCTAATCAAATCCTCATTATGAATAAATTCACTCATGTATTTATCTCAGCTTAAATCTTTGTTCCCCAACAGGTACTTAAGGCTCTGAAAGAAGTTAATTTCACTTTGGGAACTGGAGAGGAAGTCTCTTTTGACAGTAATGGAGATCCGGCAGCCAGATATGAGGTGGTGAACTGGCAACTTGGCCCTGATGGTGCAGTAAAGTTCAGAGTGGTCGGCAACTATGATGCCTCTTTACCACCTGGGCAGCAGTTTGTGATGAGCCCTGTTCCAATGGTTTGGGCAGGTGGGCAAAAACAGGTAAGTGTTTATGTGCAACATGAAAATGTGGTCTGATGACAGCACATGTATGCAGCTGTATACCTGTGTGCAGCTATTAGCACTGATTGAGAAAAATAATTAAATAAGACAGTTCAGTTCAAATAGTGCAGCGGCATACGTAAATAGAACTAGCATCAGGACAAAAATGGAAAATGTATGAGAGAAGACTAATATTACTGTAGAAAGTCCAGAATTAGCAAACATGTGTGACAGTAATCTGTTTCCAGCATTTGATATTTAGGGGTCCAAGCAGCGAAGCTGGTGGAACCCTATTGTATCTGTTAGGATTATTATTATTAGGGGTCCAAGCAGCGAAGCTGGTGGAACCCTATTGTATCTGTTAGGACTATTAGGGGTCCAAGCAGCGAAGCTGGTGGAACCCTATTGTATCTGTTAGGATTATTATTATTATTATTATTATTATTATTATTATTATTATTATTATTATTATTATTATTATTTTTCTCTGCTAAAAGTGTCTGAGGCTCAGCAACCATAAGTCCTAGAGCAACCAAATTTGGTAGGTGGGTTCCTATGGGCCCCCACTACTCAGGAACTACAAATCACCTATGTCAGCCAGATGGTGGCGCTATAACAAAGGGTCGTGCGTAAAAGGCCATAACTCCCACACCGTAAGTCAGATCAACACAACACTTCATCGACCTATGCATCTGAACGTGCTCAACAACTTTGCTATTGGGGCCACCTATGTCCGCCATATTGTTTGCCTGCCATTTTGACTTTTTAGTTGGGGCGTGGAACCTTTCTCCACTAAAATGTCTGAGGCTCAGCAACCATAAGTTGTAGACCAACCAAATTTGGTAGGTGGGTTCCTATGTCCCCCCACTACTCAGGCACTACAAATAACCCATGTCGGCCAGATGGTGGCACTATAACAAAGGGTCATGTTTAAAAGGTCATAACTCCCACACCGTAAGTCAGATCAACACAAACTTAATTGACCAATGCATCTGAATATGCTCTACAACTTTGCTATTGGGTCCACATATGTCCACCATATTGTTTGCCCGCCATTTGGACTTTTTGTATTAGTTGGGGTGCGGAAGAGCTGTAGCTCCACATCTAAAGTGTTACGACATCTAGTAAACTTCTTTACGGCAAGTGGTTAGAAGACATCTATGGCGACGCAAGTAATCCGACACCGTAGGGTCTAGTTTTTATCAGGGGAGGGTCTGAACGTCGAGGAAGCACTGGAAGACAGTGCCAGCCAGAGTGCATGCTAGGCTACCAAAAGTTTGTTAGTAAAAGTTTTTTGAGAGGATGAATAATTACCTTTCTTGAGCATGGATCCATTTAAAGACAGTTTTGGGTGAGTTCGTTTAGTCTTTGAATCTGTCATTATGCTGAGAAATGGCTAAACCATTTTATTGATAGTATTTGAGTTTCTGTGCAAATGCGCGAAAACACGCTGGTATAATAAAACAATGACGGTAATACATATATAGTCCGCTTCGTTCCATTGCTACCATAACATAACACACTATCTTGTGTCTACAGCTACAGTTTCTTGCTGCAATTACTAATATTGAATATAAACAAAAGACACAATTTATGCTGTACTCTGCCAATGTCTAAATTGGGATGGCAGGTATGCCATCCCGCCAAGTTACGCCTTGGCAGGGGCATGCCCCATACCTATACAGCACCGAGAGTTTGGCACTTTTCAGGGTTCCCCACAGAAACAACCACAACAGCCACAGACACTCAGCCCTTAAAAACATTAAATTCTGTACATTCTGACCCCATTTCAACAGACAGATTTCATAAACAACTTCACATGTCCACACAATAAAGCCCCAAACTAAGGGGATTTTGCGTTTTCTCCTTCTTCTTCTTCTCTTTCTTCTTCTTCTTCTTCTCATTCTTATTTTTCCTGCCGCCTATCCCACGAACAACATGTCTCCCCATTGGACATTTTACCGACACCAGCCAAATCTTCACCTACACGACCCAATCAAAAACTCGCCTACACACGCAAAATACCCATACCTTTTTACTCTGAAACATTTTCACCTTAAACAGCTTGCCTGCCTGTGGCCTAGTGGGCAAGGTTACAGTCTTGGGAACATGGGGTCGTAGGTTCAAGCCCAGCTAGGAACGTTTCTTTAACCTGTTTTTACCCTCACTAATAATTGTCTACTACTTCTCAATTATTGCTTTTGCACCATATCTACCCGCCGTTCACCGAACGTATACCGAACTGAACTGCATTATGACGTACCGTCTGCACGTTCAGTTATTAACCGGCTACAATATTGCAAAGCCATATGGATTCAACGGGAGCTCTTCTGTGCTTACTGGCCTGTGTTCTTCTTTAAAACCACGGACAGGTTTGCTAATGATATTTCACGCATTGCATAGCTATGTCACGGTGCTGCACTAACAAAGTCACAGACTGGTAAACCTCCGGTTGAAGGATTGAATCCCGCCTTGCCCTCAGGCAGATAGTTTCCTCTTTTACACTAACGTTTTCTTACGCTTATATTTGCTTTACCAAAACTCACTCACGGCCACCCATATGCATTTCATGGCGGCAAATGTATTCCTTTTATTAAAAAGTTACACCAGTTCACTACTGTGCCATTTCTACTAACTATATTTCTTCACTTGGCTACCGTACAAAACTTATCAGCAAACGCCACGTTTCTACATTCATGTTACCTCGCCCTGTTCTCTATCTAGCCACATACAAACAATTACTACGTATGTACGTTCTTCAACTCCGCATTAAAACATTACATTTAAAATCATGACTCACTCATAATTATAACTACTACTGAACATGACAAAAGCACATCAGTGCAATAGATTATCAGCATATCAGCATATCAGATATCAAAATGACGCCAAGTTACGGTATTACAAACAATATAGGCTATCTCGCCTCACCAGAATTACATAAGATGTATTCCAAAGCAATGCTACCCAATATTTCCTCAATTCTTTCAAGTCACTTGGCCCTGTGTGTATAAGCATGCAGTACATGGACAGGCCAAACATATGTGTGGATGGCTTTCTCAAAGTCAAGATTGATTGAATAGGCGTCTATATGTCCTATTGGTATGTATGTATTTTTCTGCCCAGCCTTTCTGTTGCGTGAATGATTGTATGTTTCTTGGTATAAATGTCTGTTCGTAAATGTGAATGTAACATGCTGCGAGAGAAATGTCCCCATGGGGATAAAGAAGTTCTCTATGTATGTATGTATGTACAATATGTATTTTACATGCAGTATGTATTGTACGTAGCAAATATACAATCACTTGTACATTTACTGAAATTCAGTTCAGAAGCAAGTGTAAACATATGTTTTCCGGAGAAATATGCTTCCTGTAGTTACTGACCAGCAGTTTTTTACATGAATTTCAATGTGTTCCATGAGGCAATTCGAAATATTTGACACTTTGATCTGACACAAAGTTTGCATGACATTGTAAAATGGTAAGATTACAAAACACAGGGCCAAGTGGCTTGAAAGAATTGAGGAAATATTGGGTAGCATTGCTTTGGAATACATCTTATGTAATTTCGGTGAGGCAAGATAGCCTATATTGTTTGTAGTACCGTAACTTGGCGTCGTTTTGATATCGATACTTTTAATCGCAGGCCTGGATTTTGGCAGTCTGAATGAATGAGTTATAGACGGGGTATGTCTTGTATGTGTGAGTAACTTGGCATTTTTGTATGTTGAAAACGTGTTTTTTATGAGATAAATAATACGGTACTCGCAGGAAGCAGGTAGCAGGGATCGCGAGTTGATATTTCGTTTTTTGCTACTAAAAGTTTGTTAGTAAAAGCTTTGAGAGGATGAATCATTACTTTTCTTTGGCATGGATCCATTTGAAGACAATAGCGGGTGAGTTCGTTTAGTCTTTTAATCCGCCATTATGCTGAGAGAAATCGTATTCCATAGCAACAAGATAAACCTGACATTAGCCCTAAAATATGCCAATACAACAGTGAAAACGCTGCTCACTGAATAACGAAATAAACGATACAAAGTTTTTAACAATTATACCATGGCATTCTACAGTCAATATCTGGGACTAACCATAGAATAAATATACTACTTTACCATTGGTTTTACGCGGAGAGATGTCCCTTTTGAGACAGAGTGATCATATATTGTCTTGGACAATCCTTTTGTGAAATATACGCGCATTTGTGATGCCTGGGTAGGCTACCTTCAAATATAGTTGTGCGTAATACCACACCTGTTGTTTATGGCGTTGTCGCCCTTTTTAGTACAATTTGGCTTGATTGACAATTCATTTATTCAGTAGGTGAGAGTGTAAGCTTTCTAACGATGTATAACATGTCTGATTTTGCTTTTGGAATAGCGTTTTGTAGGTCAGCGTAACCAAAATTTTTCTTATCTGCCAATGTCTAAATTAATACTAGGCTACTCTGCGCACAGCACGCAGGTCGCGAGTTGATATTTCGTCTTTTGTTTCGTTTTTTCTCAATGTCATATTTATTATTTGAAATGTGTATGTATGTGTTATTATTCTATCTGTTTCTGAGGCGCTCTGAAATGTGCATTCTCTGCTAAGATGAGCAAAGGATTGGGATATGTGTCTGATGCCTATTTTAGTTGCGGCACGGAAGCCAGACCATCTAAATGCTGTTTTATACTTTTGTGTAGTCTGCATTTCCGTTGTGTGCGGCACTCGCGAAGGGCCAGATCATTTATACATGTGCAGCATATAGCACAGGTTGCGCAGGCAACGTAATTAGATTTTGTTACTGACCGTTATAGTTCAAAAGACAACACCTTCATTCATATTTACAAACCTACTAAATACTGCAACAATGACCACAAAAATGCTCAGCCAGATGTAACTTGTTGCAAGAAGACATTCACCTGACAAAAGCGCTTTTAGTCGCATATTTAACGTTTCCAGTGACCTCATGTCAGCAGTCAACCAATCATCTTCTTTACGGTGTATGCGGGCACTGGTTACTAACTACACGCTTTTAATTTCTTGAAGAGGTATGCGTCTTCAACGTGGCTGTGGTCTGCAACCGTCGCACATGCCGCACATTGCGCACAACCCCTACACAGACCCTTTTTTACGTGTACTATGCAGAAGTATAAAACAGCCTTTAGTGTTATGATAAAGGCCTTTACGCCTAGCGGCTAGGAGACATCCATGGCGATGCAGTAGATATGCTGGGTGAAGGTATATGATCATGAGGACAAAACCATTTAAAAATTGCTCCATAGGGGGCGCAATTGTGCCAATGCTTGGACCCCTCCCAACACCGCTTGCGGCTTTAATCTATATATGGAGCCCCTAAAGCAGAGGCAACCAACCCTGTTCCTGGAGATCTACCATCCTGTAGTTTTTCATTTCAACCCTATTTGGCACACGTGACTCTATTAATTAGCAACTCAATGCAGATATTTAGCTGTTGAATGACTTTAAGTTTGGAGTGAAAACCTACACAACAGTAGATCACCAGGAATAGGGTTGGTTACCACTGCCCTAAAGAGACGTTGTTGAGGGAAAAAAATGCTTTTGTGTGATATCACAAATCTTTCTGTTCCCTTGTAAAATTTTTCATTCACCCAAGAAAATAATATCTATAAATAACAGCACGTTTGTTCTTCCGGGTCATTGGCACAGTGTCATTTACTGGGGAACAATTAACATGGAGGAGCAGCTGATACATGTATAGGTATAGTTATCCAGCAACCTTTGGTACCAGTGGATCAAGGATAACTGGCGCAGAGCCTGTCGGAGTGCAGACCAAAGCAGTAACATAGCATCTGCATAAGCGCACCTCATTTTGTTCCTAATAAACTTCCCGTGAGATGACACTATTAAATATCTGCTAAGTTAGCCTAAGATGAAAAAATGTAAGATATTGCTCATAATTGAGCAGCAGTGATACTTAATTAGTTGTAAGAATCAAATGATCTTACATTATCTATCTTACATTATTATCTTCCATTAACTAACTTGCTTCTGTATGAATCGGATGATAGCTAGCTATCCGTGTGTATGTTCATAAAAATGACACAAAAGCAATCTAACGTTATCCAACCAACTCGTGTTGATGTTTATCTAGTTATCAACTGTACACTATAGAAGTGAGCATGCATTTTTGTGACTTTATAAAGGGGTTCTTTGAGTATGTCTAATTTATCTATCAAATTTACAGCAAACTCATTAAGTACTGAAAAGGGCAAGCTAATAGCTTCCAAACGTTTTGGTGTGGTAGGCTGTGGAAATCATTGCCAGCAGCTACTCACTGCCATATATCCAACCGCATTAGACATTCTCATAAGTTCTCGAGAATAATAATATTTTCCAACAAATGACGAAACTCATCAATAACGTTTTGCCGGGTGCAGTGTCTTTTACTGCTACCACAAAGTGAATGTGTAAGGTGATGATGGGACAAAACCTTAGGTTACGCGGGGCTATAGAACACTATTCCATTGGTAAAATAAGACATGTTATACATTGTTAGAAAGATAATACTCTCACCTACTGGATAAATTAATTGTCAATCAAGCCAGATTGAACTAAAAACAACACCATAAACAACATGTGTGGTATTACGAACAGCTATTTTGGAAGGTACGCAGGAATCACAAATGAGCATACATTACACAAACGGATTGTCCAAGGCCATATATGATCACTCAGTCTCGAAAGGGACATCTTTACGAGTAAAATCAATGGTAAGGTTTTATATTTATTCCATATTTAGTCCCAGATATTAACAGTAGAATATCAGCAGACATTATATTTTCGGCCATGTATAAAAGAAATGAGCCTCATTCACAAAGCATGTATACGATCACGTTTGATCATAAACTGTATGTAAGAATGTTTTCACGAAAATGTTGACATTCATCATTTTTTCTTATCAGTACTTGTTCATGGCCGTTTCCTTATGCTATTACAGTTAGCATTCCTCATCTCATACACCAGAAATATGCACAAAAAAAAATCTGCATGTGTCATGAATTCCATTTTGGTTTTTCTTCTAAGCAGTACAAGGTGTAAATTACTCAATATGTCATTACGTAGCGTTGATAAATGTACCTCATCACTGAAAAACTCTGCTGGTCAATTAATCTTTATGGGACTGTGTTTTTTTATCATGGAATACAAGAAATTGCAAATTCACCAAAAAAAAGGAGCATTCACATTTGAAAGCAGTTAGTAGCTATATAGCCTACAATTAAAAGTCGAATGCCAATACACTGTCTATATCTGCAAAGAACTGTGAGGGTAGCCTGTAAATAATAAATAAATAAATAAAAAGCAAAAATGACATGAAATCGGTTGATAAATTATTCGTATGCATTATTTTATATTCATGAAGTCATCATCTTTGTAATTGACATGTTTATCATCTTCATCATCGCTTTACCTTAATCAGCAGCATAGCAATTTAAGAGCAAATAAAAAATATAAAGCTATTCTCATTATTTATTTATCCTGGCTTATTTATTTTTCAGATGTGATTACTCTTTGTCATCACCAGCACCATCATGTCAAGACAGAAATGCTACAAATATGAAAATTTTTTCATAATAGTACGCTATTTGTGGATATATCAAAATTACAATGTGGTCAATATGATAATATACTGGAATCAACATAATAGCATCTTAATTTAAGAGCCAGCTTTGTTACTTATTTATTAGTTATTTATTCATCATGATTCATCACCATACACAATGGATGCAATAACTTTATGGTAGGTACATTATTATTAGTAATATTAATTAGTAATTAGTAATAGTGTTAAAATTTCAATATAATGAAACAATAATGACGGTGGATTCATGTAATCTTAGGTCATGATTAATACTTAACGTATTCTGATACAGCGGTTCTATGCAGGCAACTCTCTCCGTTCAGCTTTTTTCAGCATCGATCGTAGCCTCATACACGTTCATGAACGGGTGTGCCCAAGTATGCAGGTGCGTGCACTGTGATGTAAAACCACGTGGACCAAATTGGAATGAAATAAATCTTATATCTTTGTGTGTGGCGCTCAGAAAAATAATTGGTGCCTCGAGAGGAATTCGTTCGGTGTGGAGACATTTTAGAGTTTCAAAGTATTGTCCAAAATAATTTACTTTGGCCAGAATAAATTCCAAGTTTTGAATGAAGTTCAATGGGGAAATTTTCTTTTTGGCACCAGGGGCTTACTAAACTGCAATACCGTGAGTAACCACTAAAGTTTGCAAGCTTCACAGAGAATGGCAATGCCCCGGTCCCCTGTTTGATCAGCACTCCGCCAGGCTCTGCGCCAGTTATCCTCAATTCACTGAGCCAGTTAATTGTCGACATGCCCTGCGCACCAACTCCAAGAGAGAATCTGCCAGTTAACCTGACACGCCCCTCGCCAATAACTCGACAGACTACACTAGTTAAATGTGATCCACTGCACCAGTTGACAAATTACAGGCAGTGCGCTGTTCTCAACATAATTTTGAATGAATCGGCACCTCATAGACGACTGGTACATTGACAGGAGTGCTGTGATGCATTTAGGTTGGCTAAGTGTCACAATCATCAGCTGAATCATGAATAGAACATATAGCAAATTTTTGAGTGCTGGATTGAAATAACAACTCTTCCTTCCTAGCTTCTGTCATCATTCCAGGAGATAGCCACGAAGGCAGTTCATCTACCCTGCAAATCCTGACAGAAGCTAGGGAACCATTTATTTACAATTGTGTACATATTAGCCTGCAAAAGCTGTATCTATCTCTTTCCCTCTCTCACTAGCTTGTTAGCTAGCAAGAGATCGATCGCTAGCAAGCAAGACATAGAGTTAGCTAGCTAATACATACAAAGCATTTACTTACTGCTGTGTGTGACAGAGGAATGATTGTAGGCTACATTGAAAATAGTCTAGCTAAAATATTCATTTTTAAAGTTAAGTTCAAAGCAAAACAAAAGTAACTGCTCCTCCATGTTTACTGTTCCCCAGGAAATGACACAATGACAGTTCTCACAAAAGTATTAAAAAGTCCCCTTTATGGGCCACATATCTATATGATAAAGTAGTGCAAATAATTATCACGATCTACGTACAAATCACATTGTCCATGGGTGCTTTGAGAGTTGAAACATGTTGCACAGAAACCCAGGTCAGTGTGCAGTGAGAGCTGTCCCCCAGGCACCCGGAAGGCTGTGCAGAGAGGAAGGCCGATCTGCTGTTATGACTGTGTGCCCTGTGCTGAACAAGAAATCAGCAATTCCACAGGTAGAGTCAATTCTAACCAGTCTATGGAGAACATTCCCTAGTTGCACGTTTTATTGTGCTCAGTTTACTGTACAGCCACAGCTGTATGAGTGTTCTAATAACAATATTATTTCTTTACAGATTCTAACAACTGTATTCAGTGTACAGAAGAATACTGGTCTAATGCTAAAAGAGATCAATGTGTTTCAAAAGCTGTCGAATTTCTGTCATTTCACGAAATTTTGGGAATCGTGCTTGCTATTTTTTCTATATTTGGAGCATGTATTACTGCATTTGTGGCTGTGCTGTTCTTTATAAAGAAGGACACACCCATTGTGAAAGCCAACAACTCAGAGCTGAGCTTCCTGCTGCTCTTTTCATTGAAACTGTGTTTCCTTTGCTCTCTTACCTTCATCGGCCGGCCCTCTGAGTGGTCCTGTATGCTGCGCCACACTGCGTTTGGGATCACCTTTGTCCTCTGCATCTCCTGTGTTCTGGGGAAAACAATAGTGGTGTTAATGGCCTTCAGGGCTACACTTCCAGGCAGTAATGTGATGAAGTGGTTTGGGCCTCTGCAGCAGAGACTGAGTGTTCTTGCTTTCACTCTCATACAGGTCCTTATTTGTGTGCTTTGGTTAACAATATCCCCTCCTTTTCCCAACAAGAACATGAAGCACTACAAAGAAAAGATCATTCTAGAATGTGATGTAGGATCAGCAGTGGGGTTCTGGGCTGTACTGGGTTATATTGGGCTCCTCTCTGTATTGTGCTTTGTTTTAGCTTTTCTGGCTCGTAAGTTGCCTGACAACTTCAATGAAGCCAAATTCATCACATTCAGCATGCTCATATTCTGTGCAGTCTGGATCACCTTTATACCAGCTTATGTCAGTTCACCTGGAAAATTCACTGTAGCTGTGGAGATATTTGCAATTTTAGCATCTAGTTTTGGCTTGCTGTTCTGTATCTTTCTTCCAAAATGTTATATAATATTATTCAGACCAGAGCAAAATACAAGAAAACACGTAATGGCTAAAACATAAGTGAAATCTCAGTGAATGCCCTAATTGCTTTATCCATAAGATAATTTTTTTTTTAGGATACGGGACCGCAGAGCCATAGTATGTGAAATAAAAACGTAATGATGTCTTCCCTTACATAAGGTTCACAAAATATATAAATGGAAGAAATTATGTTCATTAACCTGTGTTCCCTTAATAGCAAACCTCATAAACTTCATAAACACAAATGTCTCTGTGACTTATTTTGAACTACCCATACAACTGGTTCATTCTATTGTAGCAAAATACTTCCTCAATATTGCATGAATACTATGAAATGTGCTTGTACTAAATTCTGATATAATTCAACATGTTCTTAACTGTATCATTACATTACATTTATTTGGCAGACGCTTTAATCCAAAGCGACATACACAAAGTGCATTTCATGGTCATAGACAACTACTAAACACAGGTTCAATAAGATACAATACTTATTTTGTACAGCTATTTCTAGCCAAGAACACAGTTTAGTTCACACAGTGAACACTATTCTGACCTAACCTCTGCAAAGCCAACTAGGCAGAAGAATAAGCTACAGTATATTATATTATACATTATACATTTAAAAACCTGGATGCGTAAAAAATGGACAATAAAGTCACATATGCATATAAATCTAACAGAAATAAATTGTAATATGTGAACAGGGCCCTGCATCTCGACTTCTGATCGTTATTCAGCAATATGCAAGATAATTGAAGAATAAAACAAAAACAAGCAATAATTATGCAATGACTTGTTATAGGACAATACAAATTATTTGAATTCTATAAGCCATGACAGACTGTGTGGTTCTACACATACAGCCTTATACCAGACCTTTAGCTTTTATGGGTTGTATGAATGAGAGCCAGAGTTAGTATTCTGGAAAAGTTGCTCTAGCAACATTCTGGCTCAGAATGTAGTAACATTTACACAAATGTTCATATTTTACGTTACTGTGAACAAACCTGCCATATTACTGGATCAACCATGCAAAACTCACCCTGCTCCGTAAAGCCATCAAGCTGTGTTGTTTCTTACCACAAATCAGAAATTAAATGAAGCAGACATACAAAATAAATGATAGGCTACCTAATAAGCTAGTGAGGTAGTACACATTCTGTCCATCATGGCAGTTAGACAAACATTTCTAAAGTTATAACAGGTCTATATGCACATTTATATGTGGCTGTTATGTTAGCTGTTATGATTCGCTTTTTCATTTTCAAGCTAATTTGAAAACATGAGCTGGCTTCTCTTACTAGTAAGCCAGAATTAACAAAATCATACCTTGCCGGGAGGACTGCACATATAGCCTATGTCTTGGTTATTTTCTTGACTGACTTTCTTAGCTCTTTTGCAGTATTTAGTTTGCTGCTTGTTGAAACAATAATTACTGGCACCGTCATGTGTGAATGCTATCCAACTAGTAAAATAATGGAGTCTTTGGTTTTGTGACCCTGCTTGCTGGAAATAACAATATGGCAACGTTTTCCATGTGCAAAAGCAGCTATGGATCTACTCACATGTGGGGTGGTGGTGCTGGAAAAGACGGCACAGTGTGCCGTTCCCACCTCGAAACATACTATAACTTTATCGTCAGCACTGAACAGCTTGGAGAGATTTATTCTGCGTAACCTATGGCTACGTTACTTACCATAAATATTAAATTACAAATGTTCAAGAAATAAAATACTAATCAAGTAAAAATAATCATAGTAATTTTAGTATGCTTACATTTGGCAAGATAGATAGATATATAATTCCTCATTTGCAAAAAGTGATTTAGAATTCCTTACTTATGAACTAACAGGCAGCAAAAGTCCAGTCATATTTCAGACATCATAAAAAGGCAGAGATGAATTCCGGTTATGGTGGTGAGCTAGGAGAACACATTTTTCTCCTCTCTGCTATACTTAAATCCTGTACAAGCCATGTTTTTTTTTTCTTTATTTAGCAAAACATGGTTCAGAGTTTGTACTCCACAATTTTAAATTTGTAATCGAACAATTAAGATGGTTGAAGTGCACATTCTCAGCTTTTATTTTGCATATTGTTATACAATTTGGTTTTACCAAGTAGAAATTACTACAGTTTTTATACTTAGCCCCCCAATTTCAGGGCACTACAAAGTTTGGGACAGATTCATGTTATGTCAATGAACGTAGTCATATTTAATACTTTCTCACATATCCTTTGCTTGCAAAGACTGCTTCAAGTCTGTGACCTACTCTGTGACCAGGAGCGGAGTATCTTCTCAGATGCTCTGCCAGGCCTGTACGCAGCCGTCTTCAGCTCCTGCATGTTTCGGGGCGGCTTGCCTTAGGGGTTCTCTTCAGTATATGAAATGGATGTCCAAAAACTGGAAAATTCTTGAAGTCAGGCACCTGATCTGAATCAAAATGAACATGCGTTTAATATGCTGAAGAATAAACATAAGGCAACTAGCCTCTCAAACCAGCAGGAGCTAAAGATGGATGCAGCACAGGCCCAGCAGAGCATCACCAGATAGAGTCAGCACCTGGTGATGTCTATGTATGCAAGATGTATGTGACAAAGTACTAACATGACTACTTTCATTTACATAATGTTAATATGTCCAAAACATTATGGTGCCCTGGGCTGTGTATGAAAGCTGCTGTAATTTCTACTTGTTGAAACCAGTGTACCCTATAACGCCATCAAATACAAGCTGAGAATCTGTACTTTAACCACATGTGAACTGTTTGATATGGTCTAATGAACATTTCACAACAGGTAGATTGGATGGGGGCTTCAAAATTAGGGCTGAAAAAGAAATGAGACATTTTCATTTTCAAAAAAATATTTTCAAGCCCAGTCAGGGAATACGAATGCCATGTGAAGAGCTTGTGTACTTCTGACAAAAATGTTTTTTTTAAATTTACAAATTAGAAGTTTCATTGTAGCTAAATCGATCGCTGACAATTGTTTTCCAGTCCACATTAGAGCAAATGATGTCAAAAGACTGCCATACAAAAGGCATTATATCTGAAATATATGACCTACTGGTATCTGAAACCTCAAAGTCGTCTGAATCTAAGCTGAAGAGTCAAGAGTGGACTGGCAAGAGGAAATTACTTTTGAAGAATGGACAGAAGCATGCAAGGAGGCCTAAACACAAACACAATATATACGTTAAAATATACGTGTTAAACAACTACGTAATTTGCTTATGCATATTTATGTCACCCAGAAAAACTGAATAAATATAACAATTATATACCAGTTCTGTGCATCAAATGTGGGAAGGCAACGGAAATGCTGATTCGCTGTATGTGGCTGTGCCCAGAGATCATGGGAGCAAGTTAGACTTTTAGTGCAGGGGATCCTAAAGAAACAAATAAAACTGGAGCCCATGATTTATTCGAAGTTTCAAGCACAGTCTAGACATAAGCATTTCAGACTATTTGTCCATTTGTAATGTCAAATAAGCACATTAGATAACTAAACTGAAAAGAATAGACAAAGATTGCAGTGTCTTCAAATTGTGATTTACTTTTTCTGTTGCCTCTGTTGCTTTGCGATTTGCCCCACCTTTGAGATTCACGGATCAAAGGAGAATTAAAACTGCTGTATTTAAACCAGGTACACAGCAGTGCTGGATCTGAGATGTACAGTGGGATGGCACTAAAGATCATTCTGCTGGCACTAACAGTCCTCTGGGCTGCAGCACAGACCCCACCATGCAGAATACTGGGGAGAGCAGCCAAGCCCAGCTTCTATCAACATGGAGACATTAACATCGGCGGAGTCTTCTCCCTGCACCAAACTCCTTTTGACAAAACCATCAAATATGACGTCAAACCAGAACCGCTGAGATGCTCTCGGTGAGGTTAACCTGCAACAATTGTTTGTATTGGTGGTAATTTGATGATAATGTTTTTTGTAATTCCAACAATCCTAAGAGTAATATCAATAATGTGAAAAATGTAAGCTATTGAATTTACTCTATATATGTTACCCTGCATTAGGTTTGCCTGCTAGGTAAATATGTGATGAATGACTTTTCAAAGAGTGAAATGAGTAAAATATGATAAAATAGTTATTATTAGTATTAATGTGTCATTTCTAGAGTCATTTTCAGAGAATTCCGGGTGGCCCAAACTATGATCTTCGCCATTGAAGAAATAAACAACAGAACTGACCTCCTCCCAGGAGTATCTCTTGGATATAAAATATATGACACCTGTGTCTCTGCAGCATTTTCTATACAAGCAGCCATGGCTCTGATGAATGGTTATGAGGAAACACTGACCGACACATCTTGCTCCACACCAGCCGTAGTGCAGGCCATCATTGGAGACTCAGGCTCTACTACCACTATTGCAATTGCTGCAACAGTTGGATTATTTCAAATTCCAGTGGTAAGTTGTTTTAGTTTTACAGTTACAGCAAAAGAAGTAACCATTCATTGATATTTAAACATTAAAGTAGCAAAAGAGAAAGCATTTTCTATGTTGTGTGAATAGCAATAACAGAAAATATTAAATTTATATTATATGTTTCTGGGAAAAAAACATTTTTGGAAAGTCCTCTGAAATTACAAATTTATTTTTGGTGATTATATGTTTCCAACAATCACAAATTAGTCCCTAGCAAACTATTCATTCTTCTGACAGGTGTAGTATGATGTATTGTGACAGAAACATTAATGTTGAAAACAATTTACTAAACTTTATTGACCAAAATAGCATAATTTACAGAATCCCCAGATTCATTAATGTGGACGTATTAGTACTAATTTTAATTTACATAACATTTAAGTTGCAAATGAAAATTGAATAGCTTTTGCCACTTTTTTAACAGAGTTTCTCTAGACATTTGCAGATTATATATGTAAAATATATTATTCACATTATATGTGTTGAAATGGCTTTTTTCTCATTCTTAAAATGTAGTGGATATTGCAAACTGACATGCAACTTAGACAATATACCAGAGCCCAAGAGAACTCTTTCTTTTATATTCCACTTGTGTAAGTGGAAATGTAATGTAATGTAATGTAAGTTGCTCTGAATAAAAACATTTGCGGGGTGATTGTGATATATATGGGCAAAAGACATTCCAAAGAAGCATAGTAAACATAGAATGATGGTTGAAGAACATTATACCTATGAGGAGAAATGAAACAGATGTAAAAAAACTGACTTGGCACATGTACAAACACACACACCCACGCGCGCACACACACACTCACACACACAGATACATACACACACAGACATATTGCAGATACTCACACACATAATATATTTGCATCATTATCTATAAAATGACTATAGTATACATTGAATTATTGTCTATACAAAGTTACGATGAAGTTGTCCTTTTGTGTTGTATTCAGATCAGCCACTTTGCTACATGTGCATGTCTGAGCAACAGAAAAGAATATCCCACATTCTTCAGAACCATTCCCAGTGACTATTACCAGAGCAGAGCACTGGCTCAGCTGGTGAAGCACTTTGGCTGGACCTGGATAGGAGCAGTGAGAAGTGACAGTGACTATGGCAACAACGGGATGGCCACGTTTATAAAAGCTGCTCAACAAGAAGGGATCTGTATTGAGTATTCTGAGAAATTTTACAGGACAGAATCAGAGAAATTACTGAAGGTGGTAGATGTCATCAAAAGAGGTACTGCAAAGGTAGTTGTAGCATTTCTTGGTCAGGGTGAAATGATCAAGTTACTGGAGCAGCTGACACTTCAGAATATTACAGGTCTCCAAATGGTTGGCAGTGAAGGCTGGATAACAGCAAGCAATCTAGTAACACCTACAAGTTTCAGCATACTGGGAGGATCTATTGGCTTTGCTGTCCCCAAAGGCAAAATACATGGCTTTAAAGAGTTTTTGTTGAAACTTCACCCATCAAAATACCCAAATAATACTGTTGTCATAGACTTTTGGGAAAATGTGTTTCAATGTTCCATCACAAATGAAAACAATCTACCTCACATGAATCCGTGCTCGGGATTTGAGAGCTTAACTGAAGTGAAAAATGAATACACTGATGTATCAGAGCTGAGAATCTCCAACAATGTTTACAAAGCAGTATACGCTGTTGCTCATTCTCTACATGGCCTGTTGGCATGTACACCCCATCAAGGCTGTACAAACAGTGTGAATACAGAGCCTTGGCAGGTAAATAAATAAACACTTCTTACAAAGCTAATAAAATCCTCAATATGAAAAAATCCACTCATGTATTTATCTCAGCTAAAATTTTTGTTTCTCTACAGGTACTTGAGGCTCTGAAAGAAGTTAACTTAACTTTGGGAACTAGAGAGAAGGTCTTTTTTGACAGGAATGGTGACCCAGTGGCCAGATATGAAGTGGTGAACTGGCAGCTTGGTCCTGATGGTGCAGTAAAGTTCAGAGTGGTCGGCTACTATGATGCTTCTTTACCAGCTGGGCAGCAGTTTGTGATGAGCCCGGTTACTATGGTTTGGACTGGTGGACAAAAACAGGTAAGTGCTTATGCACAGCATGAAAAGGTGGTCTGATGTCAGCATGCGCTTGTATACCTGTGTGCAGCTATTAGCACTGATTGAGATAAATAATTAAATATGACAGTTCAGTTCAAACAGTTCAGCAGCTTATATAAATAAAAGAAGCAGCAGGACAAAACTGGCAAACATGTGAGGGAAGACGATAATGTTACTGTAGAAAGTCCAGAGCTATCAAAGGTATGGTATCAATAATTTGTATCCACTAATTGATGTTTTTGCCAAACCTGACTTAGCAGCTCAATGCAGATACTAAGCTGTTGAATGAATTCTGCTTTGTTAGGGTTGGAGTGAAAACCTACACGACAGTAGATATCCAGGAACAGGGTTGGTTACCACTACCCTGAAGGGACATGGTTGAGGGGGGAAAAAATAATACTTTAGTGAGATGTCACAAAACCTTTCCGTTCTCTTGTAAAAAGTTTGCATTCTCCTGAGAAAATAATATCTACAAATTACAGCACATACTTAATAATATCTACAAATTACAGCATGTACTTACGGGTCATTGTCACAGTGTCATTTACTGGGGAACAATTAACATGGAGGAGCAGCTGATACCTGTATAGGTAGAGTTAGCCAGCATCTTTTGGTATAAATGGATCAAGTTCTGGCGCAGAACCTGTCGGAGTGCAGACCAACGCAATAACATTGCATCTATGCATGTGCACCTTATTTTGTTCCTAAAAAACTTCCCGTGAGAATATCTTATTTTTGTTATTTTTGAAATTGAGTATCTTTAAATAAGTTAGTGGTGTTATATAATGTAAATATTTCACACTGTAATGTAAGCATTAGATGGAAGTGTAATAGTTTTTGTGAAGCATGCAACAGTGATGACGTCAGAGCTGGAACATTGCCAAAACGTGGTGGACGGGTGAAAATTGTTTTCATGTTGTCTCATCCCCATACGAGAAAACACACGAGAGTACAGAGTATAGAAATACACACGAGTTAATTATTACACATTTAGGTACTGTACCGCATTGTGTGACAATATTTTTGCATTATTTTTTTAATCTGATAGCAATGTTTCATCTTAAACCCTCATAAGGGGCTCATTTATATGCTTTATAATGGACAAAAAGCATTTTATTCAATTTTGGAGAGATTTTGGATATGTTTCTGGACACCTAGCTATTTTAGACCACTGTACTGACTGAAAGCTTGTAATTCCCATTTGAAAATTATGCAACAGTGATTTTCTTGAGTCAAAACAGTTGATTTGTAGTGAAATACGTGGATATGTTATGATTTACAGCAATGCATAATTTAGACATTTTGGATAGATTTGCAGATGCTGGGTACACTGCTTAGTTTTTGCTTCATACATCTATAGTAGTTCTACATATCCACCCTTAGATTTTATGAACTTGTGGTCAAGAAGTTTTTGACCTAGCACATGTATAGTTTGCAAACCTCCTGTATATATGCAATCTCTCAGTATTTCACTGCAAACTTAAAAAGTGCAAATTTATTTTTGTTTTTTTGTCAAAACAATTGCATTTGTGGCACTTTATTTCTTCCAAAATTATGAATATAAACTAATCTGCATTAGTATTGTAAATTGCACAAATGTCATTTTTCAAGTCTTTGTGGTGTTCACATCTGGAGTTATGAAGCTTTAAATAGGGTACCCCCTAAATGGGCAAGGATTGGCAAGATTTGGCTTGTGCCTTAAGAGGTTAAATACCATCAGATATAACCAGTTCCCTCACATAGGCAAATAGGTCAGTAATACAATTGTTTAATTTGCATTGTAAAATTGTGCACATTTCATCGACATTGCAGATCTTCATCATGAATATACTCCCAGTGTGAGAAATCCTCTACCTTGAGGGTCAGCTTGCTGGACTATACAACAGTTCGCAATTGGTAGAGTTCTAGCAACTAGGTAGCATGTCCCTTAAGCAACTGGTGAGCATGCCACCGCTGGGAAGGGTGGAGCATCCAGAGCATGCAGGGAAAGATAGTTGGGTGAGAGTAGGTTACAAGCATAGAAAAGGGCATGTACACCACACAGGGGCAGCATGTCCAAAAGATTGGTGGTGTCCAACCAATTCCAGCCCTTGCAGAAATTGAACCAGGCTCTTGAACCTGAGAGTGGGAGGACTGATGAGCCACTGGGCACCTAGATGGCCACATCCTCCCAGTTAAGGCGGTTGGTGAAAGCGGGGGACTCGGTTATTAGGGGGTTAGACAGCATAGTCTGTTTGCATGAAAAGGAATCCTGTACGGTGTGTTGCCTGCCTGGTGCCAGGGTAGATCTCCAGCAGCGTGTGGACAAGCTCCTGGCCAGAGCTGGGAGGGATCCAATGGTCATGTTTCACTTAGGAACAAATGACATAGGTAAGGGTAGGTTTGAGGTTCTGCAGGACAAATTTGTGGAGCTAGCAGAAAATATTAGGAGCAGAACCTCCACGGTAGTTTCTTCTGGAATACTACCGGTGCCACATGCCAGCAGAGGGAAGCAAAGTTTTATTTAGAGGTTTAGCACCTGACTACAAACCTGGTGTAGGAAAGACGAGTACTGGTTTATGGGGCAATGGAACTCCTTTTCTGACAGGAGTGACCTGTACATGCATGATGAGTTGCACCTGAACCAGAGGGGTACAGCTGCAGTGGGCCAGCGTATCCTTAGGGTAGCACAGGATTATTTAAACTAGGGACCTGGGAGGCAGGGAGGTCAGAGAGAGAAAAGGGTAGGTGGGTGCAGACTGTCTGGATGGAAGCTGTCAAGGCTACCAATAATATTGCGAACACAAATGAAATCTTCTTAAAGCAAAATTTTAGTAAGGGTGGTTTGGGATGGCGGGACGTGGCGTAACGGGAGAGGATGTGTAGTAGTAATAATTTGAAATGTCTTTGTTTAAATGCTAGAAGTAAATTTTTGGAACATGAGGCTGCTATCAATATGATGTAGTTGGGATTACAGAGACATGGCTTGGGGAGAAGGAGGGTGATGAATATAATATAAAGGGGTACAAATTCATTTGGAAGGATAAATCCATTAAGAGTGGTGGGTGTAGACCTCTATGTAAAAGAAATGTTTAATGTACAGGAAATTTCAGAATTGACCCGCTCATGCCTAGTGAAAATATTTAGATTAAGGTCATGGGGAAAACAAAAAGGGCCTTACGGTAGGCGTGTTAGCGGCCTCCAGCTTCCGACAGCAGTGTAAATTCACAGCTCTTTGAAAGCATAAAACAAGCTTGTCAGGAAGGCAAAACTATTATTATGGGTGACGTCAATTACCCTGCTATTAATTAAGAATTGATAACCGAACAAGTAAAAAGTGAGGAAGAACTTTTAGATTTTATAAATGACCTTTTTGGGACAGTATGTCAGCCTACTGTCAGAGGGATATTAATTCTGGTTCTGGTGCTATGTAATGATCCAGACAGAATTTTTAGCATAGAGGTAATCAAGCCACTTGGGACTAGCAATCATTCTGGAGTTAGTTTTGATATATTTTGGAAAATTAACAAGGCCACCTCTACAGCCAGAATGTTTTATTTTAGACGAGTCCATTTTAACATGATGCGTGGAAATTTAAGTAATATTGTCTGGGCCCAACTTGTTGATTGCAAGACCGAGAATGAAAAGTGGGGCAGGTTCTCCTCAGTGGATGAATAAAGCTATACCGGTGAGTTTGGGAAAATGAAAATTAACTGTATCAGATATATAAAAACGAAAGCACTGAGAGTACAAAGGCTGAACATTGTGAAATGCAGGCTAAAAACAGAGGTTAAAAAAGAACGACAGGAAGATAAGGGGCTCTTTGACAGGCAAATTGCCCAAGATGCAAAAAGTAATCCTAAATGTTTCTTTCAATACTATAGTAGGAATAGCAAAGTGAAGGAAAAGGTCATGTGTATCAGAAATGAAGAAGGGGCATTGCTTTATAAGAATGCCTTAAATAGTTACTTTGTTGAGAGTTTAACTAGAAAAGAGGTTACTAATACACTGGAAGGCATAGTCAGTAGTCAGAATGTCTAAGCAGATATTGAGATATAAGAAGTACTGGATAAATTACATAAACTAAAGACAAACGAGGCAGTAGGCCCTGATGGCATATACCCAAGGGTACTCAAGGAGTACTGTAAATCCTGACAGAAGCTAGGAATCCATTTATTTACGATTGTGTACATATTCGCCAGCAAAAGATATAGGTGGCCAGCGACAGCTAGCTCTATTTATCTCTCTTGCCAGCTAAAAAGAACAATCGCTAGCAAGCAAGACAGAGCTAGCTAGCTAATACATACACGGCATTTGCTTACTCCTCTGTGACAGAGGAATGACTGATTGTAGGCTGCATGTATTCACAATAGCCTAGCTAAGATCTTCACATTCAAAGTCAATTTCAAAACAAAACACAATTATCTGCTCCTCCATGTTTACTGTTCCCCAGGAAATGACACTGTCACACGCAAGTGTAACACGCCTGAGAAGGATATGTGGCAGTTCCGGGAGTGCACCGTTAGTTGCCGCAAGGAGAGAGAGAGCGCATCCACACAAACATGAAATCAAATAAACCAACATCTTCACCCTTCCCCCTCACAGGTTACGGGCGAAAACAATAAACTAAAACAACAAACTAAAATACTAAAGACAAAAGAAAGCCAAACTGAGCAGTAACTATTTCAGTTCACCGCTCATAGCTGGCCCGCTTTTCAGCAGACAATCTCCTCCAACTTTTCAGTGGCAGTTTTAACTTTCTGCTCTTGCTGGGAAAAACAAAACTGAAACTACACGAACGAAAATCAAAACTCGCTCTCTGCGTATGCTCCTGGTCTGGACCCCGAACCGTGGAGAGGAACACACATTTAAGCACCTGAGCTGGTTAGATAATGCAACCCAAGTGTGTGCTCTCTCCACCAGCCAGTGCAGACAAGACAAATCCGCTGCTCTGGGGGATCAAATGCCACAGACACTATGACAAATCTCACAAAATGGGCTCCATATCTATATGATAAAGTAGTGCAAATAATTATTATGATCTACTTACACATCACATTGAACATGGGTGTTTTGAGTTGACAGTTGAAGCATGTTGTACAGAAACCCAGGTCAGCGTGCAGTGAGAGCTGTCCCCCAGGCACCCGTAAAGCTGTGCAGAGAGGAAGGCCTGTCTGCTGCTATGACTGTGTGCCCTGTGCTGAGGGAGAAATCAGCAATACCACAGGTAGTCAATTCTAACCAGTCTAAGTTGCACTTTTTTATTGTGTTGTATATGCTCATTTTACTGTACAGCCATCGCTGTCAGATGGTTCTAATAATGATATTATTTCTTTACAGATTCGAATAACTGTATTCAGTGTATGGAAGAATATTGGTCTAATGCTAAAAGAGATCAATGTGTTTCAAAGGTTGTCGAATTTCTGTCATTTCACGAAATTATGGGAATCCTGCTTGTTATTTTTTCTATATTTGGAGCATGTATTACTGCATTTGTGGCTGTGCTGTTCTTTATAAAGAAGGATACGCCCATTGTGAAAGCCAACAACTCAGAACTCAGCTTCCTGCTGC
Source organism: Anguilla rostrata (assembly GCF_018555375.3). Lineage (NCBI taxonomy): Eukaryota > Metazoa > Chordata > Actinopteri > Anguilliformes > Anguillidae > Anguilla > Anguilla rostrata. The sequence continues at coordinate 17,968,563 of NC_057944.1, forward strand.
TCTTTTCATTAGAACTGTGTTTCTTTTGCTCTCTTACCTTCATCGGCCGGCCCTCTGAGTGGTCTTGTATGCTGCGCCACACTGCATTTGGGATCACCTTTGTTCTCTGCATCTCTTGTGTTCTGGGGAAAACAATAGTGGTGTTAATGGCTTTCAGGGCTACACTTCCAGGCAGTAATGTGATGAAGTGGTTTGGGCCGCCCCAGCAGAGACTGAGTGTTCTTGCTTTCACTCTCATACAGGTCCTTATTTGTGTGCTTTGGTTAACAATATCCCCTCCTTTCCCCAACAAGAACATGAAGCACTACAAAGAAAAGATCATTCTAGAATGTGATGTAGGATCAGCAGTAGGGTTCTGGGCTGTACTGGGTTATATTGGTCTCCTCTCTATATTGTGCTTTGCTTTAGCTTTTCTGGCTCGTAAGTTGCCTGACAACTTCAATGAAGCCAAATTCATCACATTCAGCATGCTCATATTCTGTGCAGTCTGGATCACCTTTATACCAGCTTATTTCAGCTCACCTGGAAAGTTCACTGTAGCTGTAGAAATATTTGCCATTTTAGCATCTAGTTTTGGTTTACTGTTCTGTATTTTTCTTCCAAAATGTTATATAATATTATTCAGACCTGAGCAAAATACAAGAAAACATATAATGGGTAAAACAGATGTGAAATCTCAATGATTCACTGCACCATTTTATACCCAACATATATGTATATTTTACGCAATATAACTGGACCCAGACCTTGTTTTGGATTAAAATACTTTTCTACGCTTTACTGGTCTTGTCTGATGCACTGGAACCAATAAAATACTCTCAAAAAGTGCAAACCCCGGCTTCTGGTCATATTGGCAGGCTCAATTACACCAGGCAAGATCAATAGAGCACAGAAAAGTATTCAAATCCAAAACAAATACATATTTGACCCAGATCTGACTGGACCAGAGATCCATAATATGTGAAATAAGAATTTTATGTCTTACATATTAACTTACAAGGTATCCAAGATATATAAATGGAAGAAATGATGTTCATAAGCCTGCGCTCACTTGATGAAAATTATTGCACTCTGTGGCACGCTTAGTTGGCTGACCCTATTTTGAACTACCATTAGGGCCTACAACTGGTTTATTCAACTGTGGCCAAAAAATACACATTTTATTGCATTCATTATATGTAGTGATATGACATGTTCTTGTACTCAGTACTGATATAATTCAAATATGTTATTAACTTAAAGGACGGAGTGTGGCACAGTGGGTAAGGAACTGCGCTTGTAACCGAAAGGTCGTAGGTTCGATTCCCGGGTAAGGACACTGCCGTTGTACCCTTGAGCAAGGTACTTAACCTGCATTGCTTCAGTATATATCCAGCTGTATAAATGGATACAATGTAAAGTGCTATGTAAAAAGTTGTGTAAGTCGCTCTGGATAAGAGCGTCTGCTAAATGCCTGTAATGTAATGTAATGTAACTGTAACTGCATTTATTTCATAGTTGGGTGCATAAAACTCGTAAATCAGGCCATGCATGTATATAAATCCAACATGAATGTGACATGTGAGCAGGTCCCTGAATCTCCAGGGCTGGGTGTTATTTAGCAATACACACGATTATGGAAGAACATACAAAGAACAAACTGTCAATAAATTGTTATGTGACAATAAAAAATATTTGAAAGGAAAAACCCATTACAGACTTTATAATTCTTATAAGCCCTTTTCACACATGCAGCCTCATCCAGCAATGTTCCAGAACTGTATGGGTCAAATGAGAGCTAGAGTTAGCATTCTGGAAAGGTTCCTCTGGCAACTGGCTGGTTGAACACATAGTAACATTTACACAAAGGTTCCGTTTTTATGTTTGTGAAACATTACATTACAAAACATTACCTGATCAAGCACTGAAGTCAGCTGGCTCTGCAAGGAAATTCACCGTGCTACGATTCTTACTACTACAAAAAAATTATTTAAGAAATCAGAAAGCAAACGGACCATGCACACCATATGAATTTTATCCTTCCTAAGTAACTTGCTTACTAGTACATATTCTCTTCGTCATGTCATATAGCTGTACAAAAGTTTCTCATGATATCATAGGTGTATGTGCACATTTATGAGAATGTTAGCTATTACTAGTGCTGAGCGATTAGTGTTTTTTGAGTTTGGTTCAATTTCAATTCGGCTTTGGAAATTAATCACGGTTTTTGATTTAGTTAAAATATATATATATATATATATATATATATATATATTTCTTTTAGAAAATGAATGTACCACGAAATAATGACTCATAATTTTGGTCTTTAAAATATATGTGATATTAAAGTGTGTATATTTCATGTTTTTATTTATTGACTTTATGATTTATCTCCCTCAACATACACTATTTGCACTAAAAGAGCTTTTCTCTTTGGAAAATGAATGTTACTAGCCTGCTGTTTTCAGTGTTCCTCATGAGACACATAACTAGCAATACTGACACACCAGTTTTGAGGTAGACATAATATTCTGCTGAGTAAAACCGACCAGTTTGTTATAGGTGCTGTTATGGAATTTAAATGTACTGTTGGTTACACTTGCACAGTTGGCCCACATGAGGGTTCTTGCCCTTTTCACAAATCAAAATTTGTGAATTCTTCCAGAGTTGCCCTCTGCTGGTCACGGTCACCCTCCATGTTTACCAGTATACAAACCGGGTCATATCTACATGGTACAAATAAGTATGTAAAATATAAGATAAATAGCCATTCCTTGCTGATCAAGATTGTCTTAAGATTCTGCCCCTGAGGAAAACATAAACAAGCCACATGATAATAAAATATTCTGGGGGTAAATTAGGAGGAATATGCCTCTGACATGCTGTTGTTGTGCCTTTAAGTTAATTTTAAAAACCAAAAGTTCACCGAATAAAAAAAACACTATGGGATCAGTTCTTGATGATTTGTGTAATATGTGGCTTCCAGAGAAATGTGCTAGACTGTAGTGCCTTAAAACCTAAACAATTTTGAAAGACAACACCATACTTTCCTTCACATTACTTAATTAAACAGTTGAGTGCACATCACAGTGATTCTTGAATCTGTTCACTTTTGCTGTTGCACTGATGCTTCTGCAATTTGCTCCACCTCAACCTGTTTATCCCAGGATTCATGCCCTTGAGAAATGACAAAACATTGGAGAATTAAAACTGCTGTATTTAAACCTGGTACACAGCAGTGCTGGATCTGAGATGTGCAGTGGGATGGCACTGCAGATCATTCTGCTGGCACAGACAGTCCTCTGGGCTGCAGCACAGACTCCACCATGCAGAATACTGGGGAGAGCAGCCAAGCCCAGCTTCTATCAACATGGAGACATCACCATTGGTGGAGTCTTCGCCCTGAATCAAACTCCCTTGGAAATTACCATGAAATTTGACATAAAACCTAAGCCTCAGAAGTGTTCAGGGTGAGGTTAAATGATCAATTTTTACCTGCTGTTTGTATTAGAGATTATTTAATGCTACAGTTCTTTAGTAATTCAATCTAATTCATCTTAATTCAAGGTAAAATCAACAGCATTACAAAATGTAAAAAACTGAATACTCTTTGTAAATTACACTACAGTAGGCTGGTCTGTGAAGCGAATGCATAACTACATGTTCAAACATAGATGAAATAAATTTAGAATTCAAATGAAATAATGATCATCTTCATGTGAAATTTGTAGAGTTAACTTCAGAGAATTCCAGGTGGCTCTGACAATGATCTTCACCATTGAAGAAATAAACAACAGAACTGACCTCCTCCCAGGAGTATCTCTTGGATATAAGATATACGATTCCTGCATCTCTCCAATGTTCTCTTTAAGAGCGGCCATGGCTCTGATGAACGGTTATGAGGAAACATTGTCTGACACATCATGCTCCACACCAACAGTAGTGCAGGCCATTATTGGGGAGTCCGTGTCGACTAACTCTATTGCAATTGCAGCAACTGTTGGATTATTTCAGATTCCAGTGGTAAGAGTTCCTTCTCTCCATTGTATATACTCCCAAACAGGGAGACACCTAACTGAAATAAGAAAAATTATTTCAAGTATGTTTGGGACTCCTTAGCAAATCCTTCCTATTGAGAAAATAAAATGGCAAAAAAATCATTATGATTTAAGTCTATAATGGCAGATTAGTGTAAACAGAAGCAATATTAATCATATTTGCAGATTTAAACAGATTATTTCAACCGCTAAAAATTAAAATGTTAAAAAATTCACCTAATTCAACTGTACCAGCGTACATATGTTCTTCTCTGGACCAGAGCAGAGCCTTACGTACTCTGTAAGAGTTGATTTAACACTGGGTATTTACTTTATAGTAATGATGATTTTGCTTGATACTTTCGAGTTAAGCAGATGATTTCCATTTTATCATTTCTGTGACAAAAAATCTGTATACACGCCTCATATACAAAGCTTGTTGACCTGCAAATAAACCCAAAGTAATATTTAAAAATTGTTTAAACTTGTGAAGTTCTTGTGTTTTAACATCTTTTTCAGATCAGTCACTTTTCAACATGTGCATGTCTGAGCAACAGACAACAGTTTCCCTCATTCTTCAGGACCATTCCCAGTGACTATTACCAGAGCAGAGCACTGGCTCATATGGTGAAGCACTTTGGCTGGACCTGGATAGGAGCAGTGAGAAGTGATAATGACTATGGCAACAATGGGATGGCCACGTTCATAGAAGCTGCTCAAGAGGAAGGGATCTGCATTGAGTATTCAGAGAAATTTCATATAACAGAAACAGAGAAACTACTTAAGGTTGTAGATGTTATCAAAAGAGGTACTGCAAAAGTAATTGTAGCATTTTTTTCTCATGTTGAGATGAAGAGTTTACTAGAGCATATGGCCGTGCAGAACATTACTGGTTTACAAATGGTTGGCAGTGAGGCCTGGATAACAGAATATAATCTAGCTACACCAACAAGTTATGGAATACTGGGAGGGTCTGTTGGCTTTGCTGTCACCAAAGGCAAAATAAATGGTTTCAAAGAATTTATATTAAAACTTCATCCCTCACAAAGCCCAGGAAACCTTGCTGTTATAGACTTTTGGGAAAATGCCTTTCAGTGTTCCCTAATAAATGAAAACAGTCTACCTAACATTAACCCCTGCACTGGATCTGAAAGCTTAACTGAACTGGAAAATGAATACACTGATGTATCAGAGCTGAGAATTTCCAACAATGTTTACAAAGCAGTATACGCTGTTGCTCATTCTCTACATGACCTGCTGGCATGTACACCCCATCAAGGCTGCACAAACAGTGTGAATACAGAGCCCTGGCAGGTAACTCAAAAAGCCTGCATATAGTTACTAAAATACTCAATTATAATCAGAACAACCAATAATTTATGTTTGCTTAAATCCTTGTTTCTCTACAGGTGCTTGAGGCTCTCAAAAAAGTAAATTTCACTTTGGGAACTGGAGAGAAAGTCTCTTTTGACAGTAATGGAGATCCGGTAGCCAGATATGAGGTTGTGAACTGGCAGCTTGGTCCTGATGGTGCAGTACAGTTCAGAGTGGTCGGCTACTATGATGCTTCTTTACCATCTGGGCATCAGTTTGTGATGAATCCTGTTAGTATGGTTTGGGCAGGTGGGCAAACACAGGTAGGTGTTTATGCACAACATGAATAGGTGGTCTAATTACAGCACAGATACCTCTATTGTGCTGTTTACACTGATAGAAGTGGCTAATAGCTGAGAGTCCAGCTCTCAAAATAGATGCAGCTCAATATGCATCTGGCCCTTCAAAATATATTTTTCACAATTCCTCATTTACCAGACAGTAAAATCCCAGCTGAAAACTTAAACAAAGCAAAAACAGATCACACATGCATGAGGGAAGACTATTCTGAATAAATTCCTGAATTACCATTCATCACTGTTTCCAGCATTCAATTGTCTACATGATGAAGCACTGCAAATAATTATTATATACTTACATGTCACATTGTCCATGGCTGCTTTGAGTTGAGAGTTGAAACATGTTGCACAGAAACCCACATCAGTGTGCAGTGAGAGCTGTCCCCCAGGCACTCGGAAGGCTGTGCAGAGAGGAAGGCCTGTCTGCTGCTATGACTGTGTGCCCTGTGCTGAGGGTGAAATCAGCAATGCTACAGGTAATTCAGGGTAAACACAAACCAGTTTGCACAGAACATTTCTATGTCATGCTTTTTGTTTCATTTTGTATATGCTCATTGTACTGTACAGACATACATGTTTGCTCTGAACATTAACACATTGTAATTCTGAGTTGTCTAGTCATGGTATTTGTTGTTTTCTTACAGATTCTAATGAATGCATTCAGTGCCTGGAAGAATACTGGACTAATGCTAAAAGAGATCATTGTGTTTTAAAGGCTGTTGAATTTCTGTCCTTTCAAGAAATTATGGGAATAGTACTCGTTACGTTTTCCATATTAGGAGCATGTGTAACTGTATTTGTGGCTGTGCTGTTCTTTATAAAGAAGGACACACCCATTGTGAAAGCCAACAACTCAGAGCTGAGCTTCCTGCTGCTCTTTTCATTGAAACTGTGTTTCCTTTGCTCTCTTACCTTCATCGGCCGGCCCTCTGAGTGGTCCTGTATGTTACGCCACACTGCGTTTGGGATCACCTTTGTCCTCTGCATCTCATGTGTTCTGGGGAAAACAATAGTGGTGTTAATGGCCTTCAGGGCTACACTTCCAGGTAGTAATGTCATGAAGTGGTTTGGGCCTCTGCAGCAGAGACTGAGTGTTCTTGCTTTCACTCTCATACAAGTCTTAATTTGTGTGCTTTGGTTAACAATATCCCCTCCTTTCCCCAACAAGAACATGAAACACTACAAAGAAAAGATCATTCTAGAATGTGATGTAGGATCAGCAGTGGGGTTCTGGACTGTGCTGGGTTATATTGGGCTCCTCTCTATGTTGTGTTTTGTTTTAGCTTTTCTGGCTCGTAAGCTGCCTGACAACTTCAATGAAGCCAAATTCATCACATTCAGCATGCTCATATTCTGTGCAGTCTGGATCACCTTTATACCAGCTTATGTCAGCTCACCTGGAAAGTTCACTGTAGCTGTGGAGATCTTTGCAATTTTAGCATCTAGTTTTGGCTTGTTGTTCTGTATATTTCTTCCAAAATGTTATATCATGTTATTCAGACCTGAGCAAAATACAAGAAAACATATAATGAGTAAAACACCAGTCAAATCTCAGTGATTATCTACATCAGCAATACTTACCTTTTCTTAAAAAAGATCCACTAATAAACTAATTGAAATAAATTATGTTCACCAATGTGCGTTCTCTTGATGGAAACCACCAATAATATCACCAAGCAATCTGTGGCTTGACTCATTTATTATTACCATTACAATTGGTTCAGTTGTGGGTAAAACTATTAATTCATTTATTTCATTCATAATTTGCAGTGATACAGAAAATATTTTGCAATGAATACTGTTGCTATTCAAATTTATTTTTCAAACTGGATGCACAACACCAGGTAAAACAGGTCATCATCATAGTTACCAGGTTTTTAAAAAATTGTTATATGACTAAAATTCTGTAGCCTCAACTACACAGATAAATATTAGCTTGGTTGCCACAGATTAACAACAAACATGTAATGGTACAATTAATTTGATATATGGATAGTTTAGTTTCCATGAAACCATTGGTTAAAGTTCAGTAGCAACTTGGCATTATTTTGATATTGGTAATTTGGTGCACACACAGATTTCTAAAAATTTTAGCTGTATATAGTACTTTTTTGCTTTGAGTATGAGAGTTGCATAGCTTTTTTTTTACACTGAATACATTTCTTGTTTGAATATAATATAATGGAACCACATGATAGTTGAAGTATGAGCGGGCATGACTCTGATGAACGGTTATGAGGAAACAATGACCAACACATGAAAAAAAAATCCTTGAAATAATTGAGGAAACATTGGGTAGCAGCATTGTGTTGAAATACAGCATGTTTCATTTGTGTTAGCTAAGATAGCCAATATTGTTTCTTGTAACATGGCCTCATTTTGATATCAATACTTTTAATGGCAAACCTAGATTTTGCTAGTCTTAATGATAGTGTTTTAGTGTGAGTAACTTGGCATTTTTGCATGTTGAAAAGGTGTTTTTCTTCACACACACACACACACACACATATATATACTATACGTACATATGCATACATAGCACACACATATTCAAATAACAATTAACAAAAAAACTAACATTTTATTTTTCAAAAACAGATGTTTTCCTAATTAAAGTAACTTTAACCTTTTACACATACACATTTACATTTTCTGGATACAAAGTCATCAATTTAGCATATGCATCACCTACACCAGCAAATTCTCTCAACATTTCTCTAAAACCTTTAAAGAGCAATGCCACCGTACCTATGAGAATACATTTCAATAAATTATCCGACAAAAATATCGCGTTTGTCTCTTGTTCATTTATTGCTGTTTTTTGGTTGCTTTCCTAAACCACACATTAACAGCGAAACAGACACAACCTGCTTGACTTGTCATCTTAGTGCAATAAAAACCAAGTAGCCAATGTGGGTTTGAGAAATCAATTTGCAGTATTACCAGTTCAACTGCCAGATAAAAATGAAATGTTTTCAATGTAGATTCTTTTGTCACTTGTAGTTACACTGTCAACAACGTTTTGGTCAATTACCTTAATTCAAACGGTAATTCTATTGGAATCCTGGACTTAAATGTTTTCAGTGAACAGTCTGTCAGGTCTCAGTGTTGTTCTTTTTAAAAGACATGCTTCTGGTGCTTCAGTAGCCATCACAGCAAAGCCTATAAATAGCCCGAGGTTTATTGTAAGCATGGGTGTGTACAAACACATTTTCAGAAATTGAATTACCGTGCTGCACCGTGGAACCAAATTTCCCTTTCCTGTAGGCTTACAGGCTCTGGGTGAGATTCTGAAGTATTTCAATTGGAATTATCAATAATGGTACATGACTTCAACTAGAGAAAATAGTGTAGTCAACTTACCACAGAAGACACAATGATTGACTTTGAATGCAATTATAACAATTTATTACTGCATGTAATATGTTGGCGGTACCATACAGGTAGCTATATGTGTGTACGGTACATATGGCATAGTGGTAGTAATACGATCATTGCATATTGCAGCAGCAATAAAACGATACTATCTGTAAGCTAAAGTTTGCCAGTGGCTGTTTGTTTCAAATGTGGAATCAAAGACAATGAAGCTTGTAGCTAGTTTGCAATATAATTAGCAATTTCTGATATTAGTACACATTTCTGTTATTTTTTAGTTTTTGTTTCCATGCTGTACTCGTGTCCTCAAAGTATGAACAGAATGTTTTAAAGTGAACAATACTGAAAAGCACTACAGGAGATTTGACTGCTTTTTAAACAAAATGCATGTACATAAGTACACACTGCACCTTGATTTTGAGTAGAAAAATGTGACAGAACATGTGAATTTAAAAACACAGGGCTTTTTTGGGTCAATAAAAAAGCAAGTAGGTGGACTATAAAAAATTCTTTAAAAACGGTTAAAGAGGTTTACAGCGTAGTCCTCAAACTTTAGTTAAATTAATTGAAAATATCTAGCTGTTGAGCTTGCTGGGTGGTCTATAATGCTAAGACACCGACCGTGTTTGAGCGCGTGGATGTGGATGTGGATGCAGTTTGATGTCAAATTCTGTCTATGCCCATGCTCTGGCCAGTCATAGGGCTGGGCATAATTGACCTTTAGCATCATGTACAGAGGGAGTCATTGGAACTGTGCTCACACAAGAGTAATTCCACTATGACCCAGGTACCTACAGTCTGTCAGCAAGTGCTGCACTAGTATGATCCCCTGACATACTAACTTATACAACTCAGCTTTTGGAATGTGAAAAAAGCAACAGCCAGCAGCTTGACCTTTGGACAGCTCTTCCAGATGGATACAACATACAATAACAATCATTCCACAATGAGACTGAACAATAATACAATTGGAATTGTAAAAAAAAATCAGGGCAAACCTTGGTTTTAAAAAACAGAGGAAAGCATATTATTACACTTATAAACTACAGTATATACACCATTTCTGTTGTCTCTGCTAACAACTGCAAGTTGATCCACCTCAGTCTGCATATCCTGGGACTCAGTCGTGCCCTTGAGAATCACAGATCGATGGAGAATTAAAACTGCTGTATTTAAACCTGGTACACAGCAGTGCTGGATCTGAGATGTACAGTGGGATGGCACTGCAGACCATTCTACTGGTACAGACAGTCGTCTGGGCTGCAGCACAGGCTCCACCATGCAGAATACTGGGGAGAGCAGCCAAGCCCAGCTTCTATCAACATGGAGACATCAACATCGGCGGAGTCTTCTCCTTACACGGTCAAACCAGGGAAACAAGCATGCAATTCACAGGAACACCACAGCCCGTGGACTGTGTACGGTAAGGTAAACAAAATCTAAATTTTAAACTGCAGTGTATGCAGAGGGCAGGGAACTGGTCTTAAAGTCAGAAGATGGCATGGCAAATCCCAGGTGTAAAACCGGCTTAAGATGAGTTGATTGAGTCTTCATCAGTATAAACTAATGACATACGGCGCTAAAAGTCTCCATGGATAATGAATCTACTAAATCTTAACAGCCTATTCTGATGGTATTTATTTTGAATATTGAATTTGAGATTCAAACGATGGAATTGAGAAATCAGTGGTCAAACTGTACCAATAAATGATCAACATAATTGTGTTTGATTTCCATAGAGTTAATTTCAGAGAATATCGACTAGCCCAAACCATGATCTTCACAATTGAAGAAATAAACAACAGAACTGACCTCCTCCCAGGTGTATCGCTTGGATATAAGATATACGACCCATGTGCTTCTTCACCGATGTCAATACGGTCAGCCATGGCTCTAATGAATGGTTATGAGAAAACACTGACCAGCACATCATGCTCCACACCAGCAGCAGTGCAGGCCATCATTGGAGAATCTGGATCTACTACCACTATTGCAATCGCTGCAACAGTTGGATTATTTCATATTCCAGTGGTAAGTTAGTTGGCTCTGTTCTCTGTTTGGAGGAAAACATGGGAGGTTATTCAATGATAAGTTTATTTGAGAACAGTATAATTCTGGCAACTATGTTTGGATTACTTTACCAATATTCACAATCCCATTTATTTAATTTTCAAAAAGATTCTGACCCCTAAAAAGTATATTTTAATTTATTTTAACCTTACATCCTGTACAACTGAACAGTCTCTATTGCTATTATTTGTAGTGTAAGAACATTTTTGAGAAGGTGTTTTTGTACATATAATTCCCATCTCATACAAAATGTTATATATTATCGTGTTTACCAATATTAAACAACAATTGGTAAACACAATAATTGCAATTAATTGAAATGCAAGCTTAACTTGAGAATAGCATTTGTCTTCACAGAGGATTCTTCAAATTCAACAACTAAAAAATGTATGATCTAAACAGATGTTTGCATTTGCAATCACAAGAAAAAAATCTTACATAAGTTTGCATTTATTCCCACTTCAGATCAACACTGCACTTGTGATCTCCACTTTAGTTAACTGTTCACAATCTAAATTTGTTTTTGACCTAATACATAAAAACTGAAAATTACAGTAAAAATTCTGCTCCTCTAAACATTTGTTACAAATGTCTACCACCTATATTATTGCATGCAAATATGCTGTACGTGTTCAGACCTATATTTATGAGCCATTATATTTACTTTGACTCTTACTACCACTTTGCAAAACATAAACTATAATAGTTTAGGAGGCTGAAAAGTAAAAAGAGCTGTAAATAGAAATACATTTATGAAGGAAGATACATTTTCATTAATAGTACATGCATTACTCAAATAACCCCTTCATTGATCTCCATTTCATTGTTCTATTTATTTTACTATTTCTGTATTAATTTCTTTACAGATCAGCCACTTTGCTACATGTGCATGTCTGAGTAACAGAAAAGAATTCCCTACATTCTTCAGAACCATTCCCAGTGACTATTACCAGAGCAGAGCACTGGCTCAGCTGGTGAAGCACTTTGGCTGGACCTGGATAGGAGCAGTGAGAAGTGATAATGAATATGGCAACAATGGGATGGCCACGTTTATAAAAGCTGCTCAAGAGGAAGGGATCTGCATTGAGTATTCTAAGAAAATTCACCTAGCAGAAACAGAGAAATTACTGAAGGTTGTAGATGTTGTCAAAAGAGGTACTGCAAAGGTAATTGTAGCATTTGTTTCACAGCTAGACATGAACAGCTTATTGGAGCAGCTGATCCTTCAGAATATCACAGGTCTCCAAATGGTAGGCAGTGAGGCCTGGATAACTGCACGCAATCTGGCAACACCAACAAGTTTCAAAATCCTGGGAGGGTCAATTGGCTTTGCGGTCAGCAAAGCCAAAATAAACGGCTTGAAGGAGTTTGTGTTGAAACTTCATCCATCCCAAAACCCAGACAACAATGATATTGTAGACTTTTGGGAAACTGCTTTTCAATGTTCTCTGACCAATGGAGTAAATTTACCCCCCTGTACTGGATCTGAGAGTTTGAGTAAACTAGAAAACCAATATACTGATGTTTCAGAGCTGAGAATCTCCAACAATGTTTACAAAGCAGTATACGCTTTTGCTCATTCTCTACATGACCTGCTGGCATGCGCACCCCATCAAGGCTGTACAAACAGTGTGAAAACAGAGCCCTGGCAGGTAACTCAATCAGCCCATCTTACATGGTTAATAAAACCTTCATTATGAATAAAGCCAACCAGTAATTTATCACAATCTTTGTTTCTCTACAGGTGCTTGAGGCTCTGAAAAAAGTCAATTTCACTTTAGGAACTGGGGAGCAGGTCTCCTTTGACAATAATGGAGACCCAGTAGCCAGATATGAGGTGGTGAACTGGCAGCTTGGTCCTGATGGTGCAGTAAAGTTCAGGGCAGTTGGCAACTATGATGCTTCTTTACCACCTGGGCAGCAGTTTGTGATGAGTCCTGTTACTATGGTTTGGGCCGGTGGGCAAAAACAGGTAAGTATCAATATAGCATAACACAGTTTGGTGACAAATACTGCATATAATACTTTCAACAACTCATAATACTTTTATGTATTTGTATAATTTTTTTGTGAATTGTATCTACCACACTGTACCTTTGATTGAAAGCAATGTTGATATATGAGTGATTTTTACAGACTATTTACAATATTGCATGTATGAAAATTACTTTATAGACAAGGACACATCAATGTTTGCACTAAAAGTAGAAAGATGAATTTGGATTATGCTTTAGAGGAAACTATGCATTTTAAACTTGTATGCCTGATTAGCAAAATTACTTCTTGGGCTCTGAAACACTTATTCATCCTTTATTGGTACAACACAAAAGAACACATTTTGACCAGTCTACTAAGTAGAGTGCAGACCAATATCATAAGGCGTAAAACAGGTCATTTCCAGAAATATCGGCCACCAATCAGAATTAAATGTCCAAAAACTGTGGTATCATTATACATTCAATTTGCTTCCTACTGTTTTATGAATCTTCACGACAGCAATGCAGATATATACAAAAAAATCTATACAATGTAAAATCATTAAATTTCTGCCATGAGATAGCATAGCAATTAATTACAATTTCATAACATTTATTACTTAGAGTGTAAAAATTAAGTTGTATCTCTATACACCTTAAAACAATGCAAAATTACTCCTAGTCTCCATACAGCTTCATCTTGCTTTTTAAGGTGCAGTAAAAGTGTCCCTTTCCCTTTATTTGTAATTTTATATTAGCATCGTTATCCATCCATCCATCCATCTATTATCTATACCCGCATATCCTGAGCAGGTTCGCGGGGGTACTGGAGCCTATCCCAGCGTACAATGGGCGAGAGGCAGGAATACACCCTGGACAGACCGCCAAATATATCACAGGGCACAAACACCATTCACTCACACACTCATACCTATGGGCAATTAGCCTAGTCTCCAATTAGCCTACCGGTGGGAGGAAACCGGAGTACTTGGAGGAAACGTGCACACGGGGAGAACATGCAAACTCCACGCAGAAAGCCCCAAGCCAAGATTCGAACCCACAACCTTCTTGCTGTGAGTACCAATGATTGCATTTTTGGCAAGAACTTGCTTTCTCTTGCACTCAGAAACCCAGGTCAGTGTGCAGTGAGAGCTGTCCCCCAGGCACTCGGAAGGCTGTCCAGAGAGGAAGGCCTGTCTGCTGCTATGACTGTGTCCCCTGTGCTGAGGGAGAAATCAGCAATACCACAGGTAATTCAGAGGTAACATTAACAATTTATAATAAAAGGAGAGGCTAACAGATTTATGGTTTGATTGATGCTACTAGCCAGTAGAGGCCATTAAAAAATGCAGGTATCCACAATAACTACGTCACTACCAATTAAAAAACAGTCTCCCGTTTCTGCAAATGAGCATTGCGCATGGAGTGCATAGAGCAAGTTCAGTCAAGGAACAATTGCTACGCCGACCAATGGTTGGCTTCAGCTGTCACAACGTCATGCATTTTCATAACCAACCAGTCACATACACACAATCCCTTTTCTCATACCCATCTAATCACATGCAAACACAGCCAATGGAGTGCCTGTTTAAACTAACTGTCCAATCTCTTCAGTTTTGCTTGTTGCCTGTGCTTCTTTGCATGCTTCGCTTGCTACTGCACAAAATTGTGCTCAGCATCCACCACCCCAGCTACCGCCTGTTGTTTCTGGTATTACTCCTGCTTAGGAAGAGAGATGTATCATGCTCCCTGTTAGATAGAGTAGTGCACGCTTGTGCATGCACTGCAGTACCTGAAATAGATCCATTCAATGCCAAACATAAAAAAATGTACTTACATATTCATTAAAATATGTGATCTAAATATGTGAGTTGTCCTGACTGAACTGAATTCAGATCAAAAACAGTGACCTATCTTGGAACTGAACCTGTAGCTTTTTGATTACATGCCCAGCTCCCAATCCATTGTATTACTCTGCTGGCCAATGGCATCATGGTATCACTCATAAAACAACAGCATATCAGCTTGCTTTAATGCACAAAAATATCATGACTACAAATTTACAGGGTGAAGAAGTTTTGCTTTGTTTCACGTCAAATATGAATCGCAGTATGATCGTTGTATTTACAGCAGCAATGACTACAATGAAAACTATTTTTTGGAAAACTTTCAGTTGCTTTGCAGTTTGTTTTTTTTTAGGTGAGCTTAACCTCCCAAACATCAGTATTATTAGCAGCAGTCTCAAAAATCAGTCAAGCTTTACACATAAACTGTAAGTTTATACTTATTAGTTTGCAAATGTCTGGTAATATTTCTGCATACATTTTCTAATCAAAGTATTAATTTTCTCTTCAGATTCTGACTGCATTCAGTGTCAAGAAGCATATTGGTCCAATTTCAAAAGAGATCAATGTGTTTTAAAGGCAGTTGAATTTTTGTCCTTTCATGAAATCATGGGAATCGTTCTTGTCATGTTTTCACTACTTGGAGCATGTGTAACTGTACTTGTGGCTGTGCTGTTCTTCATAAAGAAGGACACACCCATTGTGAAAGCCAACAACTCAGAGCTGAGCTTCCTGCTGCTCTTTTCATTGAAACTGTGTTTCCTTTGCTCTCTTACCTTCATCGGCCGGCCCTCTGAGTGGTCCTGTATGCTGCGCCACACTGCGTTTGGGATCACCTTTGTCCTCTGCATCTCCTGTGTTTTGGGAAAAACAATAGTGGTGTTAATGGCCTTCAGGGCTACACTTCCAGGCAGTAATGTCATGAAGTGGTTTGGGCCTCCCCAGCAGAGACTGAGTGTTCTTGCTTTCGCCTTCATACAGGTCCTTATTTGTGTGCTTTGGTTAACAATATCCCCTCCATTCCCCAACAAGAACATGAAGCACTACAAAGAAAAGATCATTCTAGAATGTGATGTAGGATCAGCAGTGGGGTTCTGGGCTGTGCTGGGTTATATTGGGCTCCTCTCTCTACTGTGCTTTGCTTTAGCTTTTCTGGCTCGTAAGCTTCCTGACAACTTCAATGAAGCCAAATTCATCACATTCAGCATGCTCATATTCTGTGCAGTCTGGATCACTTTTTTACCAGCTTATGTCAGCTCACCTGGAAAGTTCACAGTAGCTGTGGAAATATTTGCCATTCTGGCTTCCAGCTTTGGGTTGCTGTTCTGTATTTTTGTTCCAAAATGCTACATTATATTGTTCAAACCCCAGCAAAATACAAGAAAATATAGAAAGAGTAAAACCAATGCCAAAACTCTTTGATTGGCTGTTCTGTTTTCTGGTAATATGGTTTAAACACTGTGAGTAATAAATCATGACCAAAGAATTATGAAATCACTGCTCATGAGGGACAATGCAACTTTAGATGTCAGATTATTCAGAAAAATAAACAAATAATATAATAACAAAACTGTATCTGCCCACTGGTAGGTACAGGTGCATACCGTTAGAATTCCCCATATAGCAATCCCTAAGTTTATTTCTTTTAGCAGAGGCAATATATCTCTCCACGTTGGAATAAACTGTCTGACAAACAACATCTCTACATGGAGGAAAGGAATATTGTCATTTGCTTATAGTTTATAGAATGCATTCAGTTTTCATTTTAAAAAAATTGATTTTGAAACGTATAAACTTCTAGATGAACTTGATCCTGTCTGTATGTAAAGCTTAAATTTTACTGAACAAGAAAATCTATGTTTCAATTTAATATGATGTATGTAGCATCTGTACATTATGAGGCTCAGACATGGTTAAACTGACTTTTCAACTTAATGAGGAGACCTGTAAAGGACAAAGAAAAAATGTTACAAATAACTGTTTCAATGAATAAATCAATAAATAAATGTACCAATTCAAATAAAAACAAATTAAAATCTGCAAATGCTCTGCTGGCTTTTTTAACATGTATGCAACAACCACAGCATAAACATGGGCAGTGAGCAGACCCATGAGTGCTCTACAGAATTTTTCAGCTTTTAAGTTACTTGTGCAAACAAGTCCAAGTTGATCCACCTTATTCTGCATTTCCTGGGTCTCAGTCATGCCCTTGAGAATCACAGATCGATGGAGAATTAAAACTGCAGTATTTAAACCTGGCACACTGTAGTGATGCATCTGAGATGTGCAGTGGGATGGCACTGCAGATCATTCTACTGGCACAGACAGTCCTCTGGGCTGCAGCACAGACTCCACCATGCAGAATACTGGGGAGGGCAGCCAAACCAAGCTTCTATCAACATGGAGACATCAACATCGGTGGGGTCTTCTCCCTGCACAGCAATCCAACAGAAGCAACCATCCAATTTGCAGCCAAACCAGAGCCCCTAAAGTGTGCAAGGTAAAGTTAAATGACAATTAACTTTCAACTGCAGTGTGTATTTGAATTTAAGGAAGAGCGCTGGCTTAACAGTGCACTTCCAAAACATATTTTCAACAGCAAGCTATTTTATGTATGCATTGTAGGTCCCACCAGGTAAGCATGTTTGCTATGGATTATTATACAGCCTAATGATATTAGTGAAACTAACAATCAAAATAATAATTTATCATTTCCAGAATTAATTTCAGAGAATTCCGGTTAGCTCAGACCATGATCTTCACCATTGAAGAAATAAACAACAGATCTGACCTCCTCCCGTTTGTATCTCTTGGATATAAGATATATGACTCCTGTGCTTCTACTACATTCTCTGTACGATCAGCCATGGCCCTGATGAACGGTTATGAGGAAAAACTAACAGACACATCATGCTCCACACCAGCAGCAGTGCAGGCCATCATTGGAGAATCTGGATCTACTAACACTATTGCAATTGCAGCCGCCGTTGGATTATTTCAAATTCCAGTGGTAAGAGTTATTTTATTCTTTTCTTCATACTGTGTAACATAAGGACAGCGTATGTGAGGCCTAGTACTTACAAGGTTTCCTAAGCAGTTACTGTCCTTTATGGCAATAAGCTAAAACAAATTAATCGAATGTATTTTTAAATTAATACATTTAAAGATTATGTAGATACAGAAAATACACTGCTATTAATAGATGCACATAACACTGCTATTAATACATGCACATAATATTATTATTATTAGTATTTTCTTCTTTCGGCTGTTCCCATTCGAGGTCGCCACAGCGGATCGTCCTGATCCACATATTTGATTTGGCATATGTTTTACGCTGGATGGCTTTCCGGACGCAACCCTCCCATTTATCCGGGCTTGGGACCAGCACTACGAATGCACTGGCATGCGCATCCCCAGTAGCTGGGTTTTTGGGGCATTGGCTGGGATACGAATCCGGGCCGCCGGCATGGCAGGCAGGAGCTCTACCACTGGGCCACCAATGCCCCTATTATTATTATTATTATTATTATTATTATTATTATTATTATTATTATTATTATTATACCTTAATCATAAATATATTTTTTTGCTTGTTAAAATTACTGATTAGCCTCTGTTCATTTTGTATAAAGAAGTTGAGTGTTTTTATAATATGGTCAAATGTGAAAATGAGAACTTATTTTGCAATAAGGAATATATTTTCACTACAGTGTCAGAAATGTTGAAAATCACTTTGAAGAAAGAATACATATCAATGTATCATGGCATGAAATGAGAAAAGGTTTTTTTAAGACTGTTTCATTGCGTAAGTTGATCAGTCACATTAAAAAATAAAAATATGTAACAGCATGTACTGTAATCTTCTCAGCTAGGTTGGCCAGAATCAGAAAATGGGAAAAGCACAGCGACAACATCAAATACACTGATAAAGTCAGTTTAGACTGCAGCAGTCTTGCTAGGGATGTTTTCTGGATTTATTCAAGCAAAAAATATAACCAATCAATCACTCAATGAATAAATAAATAAGCTTTTGTTAATATGTACATGAATAAGATGGCAACACATTTTTAAAAATGTAAAAAAAAAAAAATGTAATAAAGAACCCAAACACTCCAGTGGTTTTGGAGGTCTCTCAGTTACATTTCAACATAACTTTTATTTTGACAATGCACAATGACATGAATAAAGTAAAAACTCCTCTACCCTAACCACTGCCAGTGATCTTAAAGAAAAATGTAAGAAACCAGCTTGACACAGCTTGAAAGGCTGATCAAAAAAAATTTAAAAACTACATATTTTGCTGTGGATCAAGTCATCCAAACTTGATTAGTAATTAGTAATAATTACAAAAAAAATTGACAAATACGTTAAAAAGATTTCACCTGTTTATCAAACAATTGATCATTTTCTTTCCTTGTCTTGTGGTGAAGTATTCTGTCAAGAAAATGACTTCAATGCTGAGTTCAGCATACTTTTAGCATACTGCTGAGTTGAGAGATAATTTATAGCTATGTAAGAATTATAAGTATTTTCTGCAGAAGTGACACTGCTTCAAAATAGAATTACCTTCCATACTGGATTGCTGCCTCAAAGCAGTTCATATTGGGTTGTCCCAATATAGTATATTTAAAAGTAATCTCATTAACACTCAAAAATAACACCATTTGATTATTTAAATCCATTAATATTATTTTAATTATATTTAAGCTAATCTCAGATTAAATAAATTATCTTAACTTTATTCAGTGAAATAAGCCTGGCTGAGCTGAGTTCTAATGCATTGTATATTTTCATATCTTCATTTCAGATCAGTCACTTTTCAGCATGTGAATGTCTGAGCAACAGAAAAGTATTCCCTACATTCTTCAGAACCGTTCCCAGTGACTATTACCACAGCAGAGCACTGGCTCAGCTGGTGAAGAACTTTGGCTGGACCTGGATAGGAGCAGTGAGAAGTGACAGTGACTATGGCAACAACGGGATGGCAACATTTATAAAAGCTGCGCAGCAGGAAGGGATCTGCATTGAGTATTCAGAGAAATTTCACAGAACAGAACCAAAGAAATTACTGAAGGTTGTAGATGTTATCAGAAGAAGCACTGCAAAGGTAGTGGTAGCATTTCTATCACAACTAGACATGAACAGCTTATTGGAACAGCTGAATCTGCATAACATTACTGGTCTCCAAATGGTTGGCAGTGAAGGCTGGATAACAGCAAGCGATCTAGCGACACCTACGAGCTTCAGAATACTGGGAGGGTCAATTGGCTTCGCAGTCATAAAAGCCAAAATAAATGGCTTGAACGAGTTTGTGCTGAAACTTCACCATTCGCAATACCAAAACAACAGCGATATTGTAGACTTTTGGGAAACTGCTTTTCAATGTTCTCTGACCAATAAAGTAAATTTACCCCCCTGTACTGGATCTGAGAGTTTGAGTAAACTAGAAAACCAATATACTGATGTTTCAGAGCTGAGAATCTCCAACAATGTTTACAAAGCAGTATACGCTGTTGCTCATTCTCTACATGACCTCCTGACATGTGCACCCCATCAAGGCTGCGCAAACAGTGTGAAAACAGAGCCCTGGCAGGTAACTTAATCAGTCCGTCTTACATGGGTAATAAAACTTTCATTATGAATAATGCCAAACCAGTGATTTATCTTGGCTTCAATGTTTGTTTCTTTACAGGTGCTTGAGGCTCTTAAAAAAGTCAATTTCACTTTGGGAACTGGAGAGAATGTCTCCTTCGACAATAATGGAGACCCAGTAGCCAGATATGAGGTGGTGAACTGGCAACTTGGCCCTGATGGTGGTGTAAAGTTCAGAGAAGTTGGCTACTATGATGCCTCTTTTCCATTTGGGCAGCAGTTTGTGATGAGTCCTATTAGCATGGTTTGGGCAGGTGGACAGAAAGAGGTAAATGTTCATGTGCAACACTGATATTGTTTTCATGCATACATGATCAAATAATACATATGAGAACATATTTCTTTCAAATGGAGAGTATATTATTAACTTTACCAGACTTCTAATATTATCTTTTAATATATTCCAAAAAATGTGGTGGACCTTTCAAATAAATGTCATAATTTGCATTTAAAGGATGGACATCCAGTGTAGCATAATAAGTACATTTATAAACCTGTTAATCAATGTTGAACAGAAACCCAGGTCAGTATGCAGTGAGAGCTGTCCCCCAGGCACCCGGAAAGCTGTGCAAGGAGGGAGGCCTGTCTGCTGCTATGACTGTGTGCCCTGTGCTGAGGGAGAAATCAGCAATGCTACAGGTGATTCCATCAACAGACCAGTCTACAAAAAAACATTTCTGGGCCGATTGCAGCATGCCTTCAAGTTGGAGAGTAGCACAGGATTTTCTCGAGACTTTCTGCATTTCACACAACTAGATAAAGATCAAGACCAAATTTCCTTAGTCCTGATTGTAACATGCCCTCAAACTTGTTAGTATAGTTCTATGCTAATCCTGAGTGCAGCGTGCTTTCAATGCCATCGATAGGATACTAAAATAGCGTACTTCATTAGCCTGCTGCTGACCAGGTTACACCAGAAACTAAGGCTACGTTCATGCTGCCTGGTAAAAGTGACCCAATTCAGATTGTTTGCTCATGTGGCACAGATCGGATATGTATTACAAACGTGTAAACAGGAAAAGAGCACATGGAATTGGATATTTTCAGATCCGTTTTGGGCCACATTCATATCCAGTTGCCATCCTTGGAACTGTTGGAACTGTTATTCCACTCCCTTCCACTCTTAATAAATTTGAAATTTTAAAAACTATACTACTTCTTGCTCAAACAATAAATATTTAATTTAGATTTCACCCCAATATTAAATGACTGGCTGTGTGTTAAACACATTTGCATTGCTCTACCTCAAAGTATACTTGCAAGAACAATATTGCGATTTAAGAGACGTAACTCCTGATGACATTACAAATTCTATTCATTTACCATGAATATAAATTTACTCAACAGCTTTTATTAATTATTCTGTTGATCAATGACTTTTGACTTGTGAATCATTTCTCTAATCGGCCTGTCATCATTGCAGTGCTTGTGTTGGGTTCAGATGGTATTAAGAAGGCAAATGGCATATACCGATAATTGAATATATTCAGTCAAAAGTCACCAGTATTAACAATAGCAATTGATGTGTGGATTCAGGTGTTTTTTCGGGATTCATCAGTTTCTTATGCTACTCAAAAGTCAACAGAGGCCAGAGAGTTAGTTATTACATTAGGACTCAAATCTTGACATTACGAACACAACATTTCGGAGGAAAAGCCAAGATATATTCATTTTGTAACAGTTTATTTGAAAGAAGCAAGCATATTTTTTTATTTTTGAAGTATGCTGTATAAACAAGACAAGGTATGGTCTTGTTTATATAAGCTCTGCATTGTAATTATTACAATTGCAGATTTTTCAGAAATTAAAAGAATTACCATGAAATATTAAAGCTTTTCCATACTCCGCCTTCACTGTGCATACCAGAGAACTTGTGCCTACAGCTTTAAATATCTCAATTTCGCTCACAAGCATGTGCATAATGGCAGGGAAAACATAAGCAGTTTACTTCAGGGCCATGTTCGAAACAGTTTGGTATATCAGCGGAGTATATAAGTTGAGTACAAGTTGAGTTTTGGTCTTAATATTATGCTGCAATTGTTCAATATTCAGTCAGAGCTCTTTTCTCTGAACATCATAACCATGAGTTTTCTAATAACGGTATTCATTGGTTTTTTGTTTTTTTTTTGTTTACAGATTCTTATGACTGTATTCTCTGTCCTAATGAATACTGGTCGAATACAAAAAGAGATCAATGCGTTCCAAAGGCTGTTGAATTTCTGTCCTTTAAAGAAGTTATGGGAATAGTACTTGCTATTTTTTCATTATTTGGAGCATGTGTAACTGTACTTGTGGCTGTGTTGTTCTTTATAAAGAAGGATACACCCATTGTGAAAGCCAACAACTCAGAGCTGAGCTTCCTGCTGCTCTTTTCATTGAAACTGTGTTTCCTTTGCTCTCTTACCTTCATCGGCCGGCCCTCTGAGTGGTCCTGTATGCTGCGCCACACTGCATTTGGGATCACCTTTGTCCTCTGCATCTCTTGTGTTCTGGGGAAAACAATAGTGGTGTTAATGGCCTTCAGGGCTACACTTCCAGGCAGTAATGTCATGAAGTGGTTTGGGCCTTCCCAGCAGAGACTGAGTGTTCTTGCTTTCACCCTCATACAGGTCCTTATTTGTGTGCTTTGGTTAACACTATCCCCTCCTTTCCCCACCAAGAACATGAAGCACTACAAAGAAAAGATCATTCTAGAATGTGATGTAGGATCAGCAGTGGGGTTCTGGGCTGTACTGGGTTATATTGGTCTCCTCTCTATATTGTGCTTTGTTTTAGCTTTTCTGGCTCGTAAGTTGCCTGACAACTTCAATGAAGCCAAATTCATCACATTCAGCATGCTCATATTCTGTGCAGTCTGGATCACCTTTTTACCAGCTTACGTCAGTTCACCTGGGAAGTTCACTGTAGCTGTGGAAATATTTGCCATTTTAGCTTCTAGTTTTGGTTTGCTTTTCTGTATTTTTGCACCCAAGTGTTACATCATTCTGTTAAAACCTGAATTAAACTCAAGAAAACATGTGATGGGCAAGATGCCCTCAAAGTCCCTTTAATTATTTTAATAAAACTATTCTAAAAAGTTCCTCTTGACATGTGCATTTCTTCAACTGTGCAAGTGTTGTATACACGCTTGGATATGAAGTGGTGACCCATCATCATGGTTAAAAATTGACTCGTCAGTTAGTTACAGAGGTAGAGGCTACCAAGTCCTATTTTTGCTATAGAAGCTGAGCATATATGGCAATAAAACATTTGTCTGCAATTAAAAAATAAATAAATTAGTGATACTGAGATGAATGTAAAAATTCCCTCAGATACACCAAACACTGGATCTGAGTGGTGAAGGAATGCGTGTAGTCTCACCTGGTGCTACCACGTCTAAAATAATGTTTTGACTATTCCCCTGTTCTAACCGTCATACATAGGAGACTGTATATGAGCGGCTAAAGCCTCTTTTCACCAGTAGTGTGGCTCCATTCAGATCGCCATCAATCTTGGTAGACGTGGACGTGCCTCTGGCTTGTGCAGCCTACAAAGACACAATTGTATACCTTATGACGTCACTACTGTGTAGGTGAGTGATTCTGTGGTTCCAATGTCCTGAGTTCTAAGTTTATATTAGGATCTTAAAACCGCTAAGTGTGTAGTAGTGTAAAGTCAAAGAGGAGTGCCAGGTAAATGTAAATGCAAAATATTATACAGCGTGTTCAATATTATAAGTATATAATAGTGCACTGAAATCCAGCGGGTTTAACCGATTAACACCCTCGTTTTAAAGTCCAGCAGTCTGAACACAAGTTGGTCAATAGTTAAAACTTCTCACTTATCCAACATATAAAATATATTTATTTCATTAGGTAATAATTATTAAAAATATATATTATAATAAATTCAATCTACAAATTTGTTGAAAGGAAGAGCAACCAACTTTATCAAAATGTAAAACTCACAACCAGATTAAAATTAATACATTTATTAAATTACAAACAAAAAAAAAGTCTAATCTAAAGATGAAGGCCAGCTACCTTAAAGGTATAATATGCAGAGATATTGAAAATGGCAATTTTAGCAGCATGGATGATTCCATATTGGCAACATTAGTATTAATTATGCAGTGTTATAATGATCTTTTTCACTGAGTGTAACATTAACATGGGAGAATATCGTATGGTACTCCGTAGCACGTCTATTTTTTAAATTGTTTTTTTTACAGTCTTTGTTTGCAACTTTGTTAGCTTTGATAGTGAAGATGGCTACACATAACTACATAGCATGCAATTCAGTTTTTGGCCCATTTTTTGCCTATTTGTGCATATGCATAGCTAAGCTATATGTTAAATGTAAGCTGTGAGTTTCAGGCAGCTCTCTAAACAGTTTGATGATAAAAAGTTGTAGGAAGGAACAGACAGAATTATTTGTTTCCTCTAGGCAATGTCAGTGGCTATTTTAGCATGTCTGGACATCAGCACCAAAATATACCAGAAAATACTATGTGATTTGGTCAGTGAGCATCTGTATAAAAGTACCATTACTTTCAGGGAAAAAGGACAGAGCCCAACTCAGAACTCATCAAGCAAGATCTGAAATTACACACAGTATATGAAATGAACTAAAAACAGCAATGTGGAAAGATATCAATGCTCTTCAAAACTGTGTTGATCATTACATTTGCCTCTTTTGCCAGGGCAGTTTACTCCACATTAACCTGATTATTCTGGGACTCAGTCATGCCCTTGAGAATCACAGATCGATGGAGAATTAAAACTGCTGTATTTAAACCTGGTACACAGCAGTGCTGGATCTGAGATGTGCAGTGGGATGGCACTGCAGATCATTCTGCTGGCACAGACAGTCCTCTGGGCTGAGGGACAGACTCCACCATGCAGAATACTGGGGAGAGCAGTCAAGCCCAGCTTCTATCAACATGGAGACATCAACATCGGTGGGGTCTTCTCCCTGCACAGCAATCCAACAGAAGCAACCATCCAATTCGCAGCCAAACCAGAGCCCCTAAAGTGTGCAAGGTAAAGTTAAATGACAATTAACTTTCAACTGCAGTGTGTATTTGAATTTAAGGAAGAGCGCTGGCTTAACAGTGCACTTCCAAAACATATTTTCAACAGCAAGCTATTTTATGTATGCATTGTAGGTCCCACCAGGTAAGCATGTTTGCTATGGATTATTATACAGCCTAATGATATTAGTGAAACTAACAATCAAAATAATAATGTATCATTTCCAGAATTAATTTCAGAGAATTCCGGTTATCTCAGACCATGATCTTCACCATTGAAGAAATAAACAACAGATCTGACCTCCTCCCGTTTGTATCTCTTGGATATAAGATATATGACTCCTGTGCTTCTACTACATTCTCTGTACGATCAGCCATGGCCCTGATGAACGGTTATGAGGAAATACTAACCGACACATCATGCTCCACCCCTGCAGCAGTGCAGGCCATCATTGGGGAAGCTGGATCTACTAACACTATTGCAATTGCAACCGCTGTTGGATTATTTAAAATTCCAGTGGTAAGAGTTATTTTACTCTTTTCTTCATACTGTGTAAGGACAGCATATGTGAGGCCTAGACTTGCAAGGTTTCCTAAGAGTTACTGTCCTTCATTGAGCTAAAACAAATTTATAGAATGCATTTTTAAATTAATATAATTAAATATTATGCAGATACAGAAAATATACTGCTCTGAATATGTGCACATATTATTATTATTATTATTATTATTATTATACCTTACTCATAAATATATATATAATTTTGCTAATTAAAATTACTGATTAGCCACTGTTCATTTTCTATAAAGTAGTTGAGTGTTTTTATAATATGGTTAAATGTGAAAATGAGAACTGATTGTTCAATAAGAAATATATTTTCACTACAGTGCCAGAAATATTGAAAATCGCTTTAAAGAAAGCATCAGAATACATATCAACATATGACATGAAATGAGAAAAAGTTTTCTAAGACTGTTTTATTGGGTAAGTTGATGAGTCACATTTAAAAATAAAAATATGTAACAGCATGTACTGTAATCTTCTCAGCTAGGTTGGCCAGAATCAGAAAATGGGAAAAGCACAGCGACAACATCAAATACACTGATAAAGTCATGTAAAGTCAAGTCAGGGATGTTGTCTGGATTTACTCAAGCAAAAACATAATCAATCAATCAATCAATAAATAAGCTTGTGTTACTATTTACATAAATAAAATTGCAACACATCACATTTAAAAAAATGTAAAAAAAAAACAAATAAATAAAAATAAAAAACACTCCAATTCTGGCAATGCACAATGACATAAACAAAGTAAAAACTATTCAGCTATAACCACTGCCAATGGTCATAAAGAAAACTGTAAGAAACCAAAATACAGCTTGAAATGCTTATACTTTTATAAAAGTTAAATATTTATTTTTTTAAAAACTACATATTTTGCTGTTGATAAAGTCATTGAAACTTGGTTAGTAATACCTACTAAAAATTTGACTAATAGTTACATTAAAAATTTCACCTGATTATCAAACAATTAATATTTTTCTTTTCCTGTTTTGTGGTAAAGTATTCCGTCAAGAGAATGACTTCAATGCTGAGTTCAGCATACTTTCAGCATAGTGCTGAGTGCAGAGTTAATTTCTAGCTATATATGAAATATAATTATTTTCTGTGTGACACTGCTTCAAAATAGAATTGCTGTCCGACCTGGATTGCTGCCTCAAAGCAGTCCATATTGAGTTGTCCCAATGTAGTATATTTAATAGAAATCAAATTAAAACTCAAATAACACCATTTGATTATTTAAATAATTTTATATTGTTTTAATTATATTTAAGCTATTCTAAGCTTAAATAAATTAGCTGAACCTTATCCGGTGAAATAAGCCTGGCTGAGCTGAGTAAATTTGTAAATGCATTGTAAATTTTCATATCTTCATTTCAGATCAGTCATTTTGCAACATGCGAATGTCTGAGCAACAGAAAAGTATTCCCTACATTCTTCAGAACCATTCCCAGTGACTATTACCAGAGCAGAGCACTGGCTCAGCTGGTGAAGCACTTTGGTTGGACCTGGATAGGAGCAGTGAGAAGTGACAGTGACTATGGCAACAACGGGATGGCCACATTTATAAAAGCTGCTCAACAGGAAGGGATCTGCATTGAGTATTCTGAGAAATTTCACAGAACAGAACCAAAGAAATTACTGAAGGTTGTAGATGTCATCAGAAGAAGCACTGCAAAGGTAGTGGTAGCATTTGTTGCACTACTAGACATGAACAGCTTATTGGAACAGCTGAATCTGCATAACATTACTGGTCTCCAAATGGTTGGCAGTGAAGGCTGGATAACAGGAAGCAATCTAGTGACACCTACAAGTTTCAGAATACTGGGAGGGTCTATTGGCTTTGCTGTCCCCAAAGCCAAAATAAATGGCCTGAAGGAGTTTGTGCTGAAACTTCACCCCTCCCAAAACCCAAACAACAGTGATATTGTAGACTTTTGGGAAACTGCTTTTCAATGTTCTCTGACCAATGGAGTAAATTTACCTCCCTGTACTGGATCTGAGAGTTTGAGTAGACTAGAAAACCAATATACTGATGTTTCAGAGCAGCGAATCTCCAACAATGTCTACAAAGCAGTATATGCTATTGCTCATTCTCTACATGACCTGCTGGCATGTGCACCCTATCAAGGCTGCACAAACAGTGTGAAAACAGAGCCCTGGCAGGTAACTCAATCAGTCCGTCTTACATGGGTAATAAAACTTCCATTATGAATAATGCCAAACCACTAATTTATCTTGGCTTCAATGTTTGTTTCTTTACAGGTGCTTGAGGCTCTTAAAAAAGTCAATTTCACTTTGGGAACTGGAGAGAATGTCTCCTTCGACAACAATGGAGACCCAGTGGCCAGATATGAGGTGGTGAACTGGCAGCTTGGCCCTGATGGTGCAGTAAAATTCAGGACGGTCGGCGATTATGATGCCTCTTTACCCTCTGGGCAGCAATTTGTGATGAGTACTATTAGCATGGTTTGGGCAGGAGGACAGAAAGAGGTAAATGTTCATGTGCAACACTAATATTGTTTCCGTGCATACATGATCAAATATGAGAACATCTTTTCGTTCAAATGAAGTGTATTTTATTAACTTGACCAGAGTTCTAATTTTATCTTTTAAGATACTCCAAAAAATGTGGTGGACCTTTCAAATAAATGTCATAATTTGCATTTAAAGTATGGATATCCAGTGTAGCATAATAAGTACATTTATAAACCTGTTAATCAATGTTGAACAGAAACCCAGGTCAGTATGCAGTGAGAGCTGTCCCCCAGGCACCCGGAAAGCTGTGCAAGGAGGGAGGCCTGTCTGCTGCTATGACTGTGTGCCCTGTGCTGAGGGAGAAATCAGCAATGCTACAGGTGATTCCGTCAACAAACAAATCTACAAAAAACATTTCTTGGCCGATTGCAGCATGCCTTCAAGTTGGAGAGTAGCACAGGATTGTCTCAAGACTTTCTGTGTTTCCCAGAAGTAGATAAAGATCAAGACCAAATTGCCCTAGTCCTGATTGTAACATGCCCTCAAACTCGTTAGTATAGTTTTGTGCTAATCCTGAGTGCAGCGTGCTTTCAATGCCATCGATAGGATTCTAAAATAGCGTACTTGATTAGCCTGCTGCTGACCAGGTTACCCAAGAGACTAAGGCTACGTTCATGCTGCCTAGTAAAAGTGACCCAATTCAGATTGTTTGCTCATGTGACACAGATCGGATATGTATTACGAATCTGTAACCAGGAAAAGTTGCTCTACCTCAAAGTATACTTGCAAGGACAACATTGCGATTTAAGAGACGTAAATAATGATGAAATTACAAATGAATTTCAGTTTACCATAAATCTCAATTTACTCAAAAGCTTTTATTAATTATTCTGTTGATCAATGACTTGTTTTGAATTGTGAATCATTTCTCTAATCAGCCTGTCATCATTGCAATGCTTGTGTTGGGTCCAGATGGTATTAAGAAGGTACCTGGCGTATACCGATAATTGAATATATTCAGTCATAAGTCACCAGTATTAAATATAGCAATTGATGTGTGGATTCAGGCGTTTTATCGGGACTCATTAGTTTAATATCCTATTCAAATAAAGAGAGGCAAGAGAGTTAGTTATTACAATTTATTTGAAAGAAGGAAACAAATTTATTTATTTTTGAAGTATAGGATCTGCATTGTAATCATTATAATTGCAGATTTTTCAGATATTAAAAAAATTACTATTAAATATTAAAGCTTTTCCATACTCCGCGTTCACTGTGCATACCAGAGAGCTTGTGCCCACAGCTTTGAGTATCTCAACTCAGGAGTATGTGCATAATGGCGGGGAAAACATAAACAGTTTACTTCAGGGCCATGTTCGAAACAGTTTGGTATATCAGCTGAGTATATAAGTTGAGTACACTGGATGAGAAAGTTGTTCCATCCATTATCTATACCCGCTTATCCTGGGCAGGGTTGCAGGTGGTGCTGGAGCATATCCCAGTGTGCATTGGGCGAGAGGCAGGAATACACCCTGGACAGGCCACCAATCTTAGAGAAAGTTGTTTAGTAGGTGAAATTTTCTCTAAACACTTCAGATAATCTTATTTCTGGGGTTTCACGGACAGCATTCGGGAGCATGCTTTTCAGGAGGTCAAACATACTTTTAAGGAGATTCAACAGGAAACGGTGGAACCATCGTTGGGTCTCATAAATCAGAGAAGAAGAGGCAAAGCCTTTTTATGACAAAAGCAGGACTTCATGACATACCGTTGGACACACTAAACAGGTGGCAATATGTTTAGTACAGTAGACAGTACATATTTTAAGAACACAGTTACTCTGCAGCTGTGTCAGTCATGGGCCTGGACTAGCAGGAGATTTACTGAGGATCAGCTGGTACAGACCTCCACTTGCATGCTGCAATTTTCAATAACTTCTTTAACTTAATACGCAGCAAATTCTGCGTAAGTATGCTACTTTGAAAACCCATGTTAATACACAGCCGTGGACTGAAAACTGAATGCATGTTGCAACCAACTATTTTTCAGTTTTGGTCTTAGTATTAGGCTGCGATTGTTCAATATTAAATCAGAGCTCTTTGCTCTGAACATCATCACCATGAGTTTTCTAATAACGGTATTCATTGATTTTTTTTTGTTTTTTTTTTACAGATTCTAATGACTGTATTCTCTGTCCTAATGAATACTGGTCGAATACAAAAAGAGATCAATGCGTTCCAAAGGCTGTTGAATTTCTGTCCTTTAAAGAAGTTATGGGAATAGTACTTGCTATTTTTTCATTATTTGGAGCATGTGTAACTGTACTTGTGGCTGTGCTGTTCTTCATAAAGAAGGACACACCCATTGTAAAAGCCAACAATTCAGAATTGAGCTTCCTGCTGCTCTTTTCATTGAAACTGTGTTTCCTTTGCTCTCTTACCTTCATTGGGCGGCCCTCTGAGTGGTCCTGTATGCTGCGCCACACTGCATTTGGGATCACCTTTGTCCTCTGCATCTCTTGCGTTCTGGGGAAAACAATAGTGGTGTTAATGGCCTTCAGGGCTACACTTCCAGGCAGTAATGTCATGAAGTGGTTTGGGCCTCTGCAGCAGAGAGTGAGTGTTCTTGCTTTCACTCTCATACAGGTCCTTATTTGTGTGCTTTGGTTAACAATATCCCCTCCTTTTCCCAACAAGAACATGAAGCACTACAAAGAAAAGATCATTCTAGAATGTGATGTAGGATCAGCAGTGGGGTTCTGGGCTGTACTGGGTTATATTGGGCTCCTCTCTATATTGTGCTTTGTTTTATCTTTTCTTGCTCGTAAGCT
Organism: Anguilla rostrata; assembly: GCF_018555375.3. Lineage (NCBI taxonomy): Eukaryota > Metazoa > Chordata > Actinopteri > Anguilliformes > Anguillidae > Anguilla > Anguilla rostrata. The sequence goes on from NC_057944.1 coordinate 18,000,053, forward strand.
GCCTGACAACTTCAATGAAGCCAAATTCATCACATTCAGCATGCTTATATTCTGTGCAGTCTGGATCACCTTTTTACCAGCTTATGTCAGTTCACCTGGAAAGTTCACTGTAGCTGTGGAAATATTTGCCATTTTAGCTTCCAGTTTTGGTTTGCTTTTCTGTATTTTTGCACCCAAGTGTTACATCATTTTGTTAAAACCTGAATTAAACTCAAGAAAGCATATGATGGGCAAGATGCCCTCAAAATCCCTTTAATTATTTATTAATTTTTATTTTAATAAATAAAACTATTCTAAAAAGTTCCTCTTGACATGTGCATTTCTTCAACTGTGCAAGTGTTGTATACATGCTTGGGTATGAAGTGGTGACCCATCATCATGGTTAAAAATTGACTTGTCAGTTAGTCACAGAGGAAGAGGCTACCAAATCCCTTTTTTGCTATAGAAGCTGAATATATCTAGCAATACAACATTTGTCTGTAAGTTAAACAAAATACTTAGCAATACTGAGAGGAATGACATAGATTGTTTTGTAAAAATTCCCTCAGATAAACCAAACACTAGATCTGAGTGGTGAAGGAATGTGTGTAGTCTCATCTGGTGCTACCACATCTAAAATAATGTTTTGACTTTTCCCCTGTGCTAACCGTCATACATAGGAGACTGTATATGAGCGCCTAAAGCCTCTTTTCATCAATCTTGGTAGACGTGGACGTGCCTCTGGCTTGTGTAGTCAACAACGACACAATTATATACCTTGTGACGTCACTACTGTATAGGTGAGTGATTCTGTGGTGAAAGTATCCTGAGTTCTATGTTCATATTAGGATCTTAAAACCACTAGGTGTGTAGTAGTGTAGAGTCAAAAGAGGAGTACCAGGTTAATGTGGCAGTGTAGTATAATGGCTAAGGATTTGTTCTTGTAACCTAAAGTTTGCAGGTTCGATTCCCCGGTAGGACACTGCCGTTGTACCCTTGAGCAAGGTACTTAACCTGCATTGCTCCAGTATATATCCAGCTGTATCATTGGATACAATGTAAGCCGCTCTGGATAAGAGTGTCTGCTAAATGCCTGTAATGTAATGTAAGGTAAATGCAAAATATTATACAGCGTGTTCAATATTAGCAGTATATTATGGTGCACTGTAAAATGTGAGCAATGGGTATACGTGAATGGCGATGTAGGAACAGTGAAGGCTGAGTAAAATGTTTATGTTCTGAATCCAGCAGTTTTAACCGGTTAACACCCTCATTTTAAAGTCCAGCGCTCTGAACACAAGTCGGCCAACAGTTAAAACTTCTCACTTATCCAACATACAAAATATATTTATTTCATTTGGTAATAATTATTAGATTTAGTAATTATCAATTACATCTCCAAATTTTTTGATAGGAAGAACAACCTCCTGGATCAACCTTTATCAATATATATATGTTAAACATGTTATGCATGTAACTAAAATTGCTATTTTAGCAGCATGAATGATTCCATATTTGGGTAACATTAGCATTAATTAGGCAGTGTTATAATGACATATATCTTTTTCACTGAGCATAACCTTAACGTGTGAGAACATCGCATGGTAACTCCATAGTACAGCTATTTTCTGTTTTTCCTTGTTCAGTATTTAGCTATTCCGCACATTTAGTTAGAACTAGGAAGTAAATACCTGAATCGTGTGTGGAATAAGTAACATTAGCAGGCCATAGATACATTAGGCTAGCTAATACACTTGGAAGGTGAATTACTTTTTCACAAGGTTATCCATATCCTATTCAAACATTAGCCTCTTTTATTTTCTGAAATACAACATATGTATATGTCCATGGTTATGGATAACTGGTAATTTATGTGAATTGTAGCTACCTTATCTGACTTGTGTTCTTTAGTTGTTCTAACTTCCTTCGGAATGCAGTTACTGTGCGTCCGAGTTATGCTGTGTTTTATAATCAGTGTGCCCAGATGAGGACGGGGATTCTTTGTTTGCAACTTTGTATGCAATTCAGTTCCTGATAGAAAAAAAAATGCTGGTAAATTATCAAGCAAGCTAAATTGCAACTATGAACAGTAACAGCAGTTCCCACAGGGAAGAAGACATCTTGATAGGAGAACAGAATTCAATACAGAAGCTCCCCAACCTCCGGCATCTAGCTGCCTAACATAATAGCTAGCTAAAATTAAGTTATTTGCAGGTCCAACAGAAAACAGGCCAACTCCATGTCACTTTTCATCCCCTTGGCGAAATTCAGCTGACACCACCGTGTAAAAGCAATTCCAAGGTTGATTCTTGTTATTGAATGAGCCCCGTCAGCTTGTCTTTTTGCTTTGCTGTACCTTGGCTTTTTAGGATCCGTTATTGCAGCAGCTAACAAGCAACAAGGACCTTTGAAATCTGATCCCAAACCACTGGCTCTGTAGCCACGCCCACCTCTCTGCACACAGAAAAGACTGCCATGCCCAGAAATGTCCCAAACACATTTTAGAATAATAAATAGAGATAAAGGGTTCAGGAATTTGGCGAAACTAAGTAAAGACACAGATTTCCAGTGCATCATAGATGTGCTGTAGCATTGTTAGGTTATTTTGTAATATTTTCAAGTAAAAAATCCATAATCTGCCTTTACTCAAATATCAAACCGACATGGACAGGTTAGTCACAAAATAAATGGATGAAGGAATACCACACAACAGCTTGTTTCTCCCAGGAAATCCAACATCAAAGTTCAAAAACCAAAAGACACCCGAATATTCCAAAAAGTCAGGGATGAAAATGTAAAAATGTCATCACACCATGTGCAGACCAAACACCAAGAAACAGCAGGCCAAGATGCAACGTTCAGATTCCTTGAATGGAAAAGTAGATAATGGCCCTCAAATCTCTCCACAACAGACTTTCAAAATGCCCAAGCACTCTATCTTGCAAAAATAAAAGCACACATTTTTAAGATTTTATACAAAGTGCGGAGGGGGGGGGGGGGGGGCGACATGGCTGACTGGCTGAGCTGTAGATGGGCAGAAGTGTAATACCAAGATCAGGCAGGGGCTGTTTTATTTGAAAGCTGACAAATTCACATAGTATAGTCACCTTATGTGGTTTCGAGCAGACCTAAATGCCATATAATAAGGTTTTAAGTTCATCATAAGGGCACCAATATTTTACAAGGTAATCCAGCCACCTACTGCAGATCTTTTCTTCCTTTTTAAAAAAAAAAAATAAATTTACACCTATTTCTAATGAAGGGGTGAAATCCGTAAACAAGCCAATAGTCTTTGGGGACAAGTAGACCCAAACCAGGAAAATGCCCCCCCCACAGCATAACAGAGCTACTGGACCGCCTCACTGTAGGGGTCAAGCTTTCAGGCCTGAACCGTTATGTAATTGACCCCTAACAGAAGTAGAACATCAACATTTACTCAAGTTCCAATAAAATGAATAACATCTAACTTATATGTTCAGAAATTATTGTAGAGAAATCCAGAACATTAAGCATGACTGTCTATCAGCTACATGTATAAAAGACTGATAGGCTGCATCATTAGATGAAATCTAAAATGTATGTAATTATAGTGTGCCAAAACTGTAACATTACATTACATTACAGGCATTTAGCAGACGCTCTTATCCAGAGCGACTTACACAACTTTTTTACATAGCATTTTACATTGTATCCATTTATACAGCTGGATATATACTGAAGCAATGCAGGTTAAGTACCTTGCTCAAGGGTACAACGGCAGTGTCCTTACCCGGGAATCGAACCTACGACCTTTCGGTTACAAGCGCAGTTCCTTACCCACTGTGCCACACTCCGTCCTAGTAACTATTTACTAGTACTATTTACTAATGTATATGCATAGCTAAGCTATATGTTAAATGTAAATTGTGAGTTTCAGGCAGCTCTCTAAACAGTTTGATGATAAGAAAGTTGTGGTAAGGAACAGGCAGAATAATTTGTTTCCTCAGCTGAGTAGGCAATGCCAGTGCCTATTTTAGCATGTCTGGACATCAGAACCAAAATGTACCAGAAAATACAATGTGATTTGGTCAGTCAGCATCTATATAAAAGTACCAGTACTTTCAGATTAATAGGACAGAGCCCAACTCAGAACCCATCAAGCAAGATCTGAAACTACACACAATAGATGAAATGAACTAAAAACAGCAATGAGGAAAGATATCAGTGCTCTTCAAAACTGTGTTGATCTTTACATTTGCCTCTGTTGCCAGAGCAGTTTGCTCCACCTTAACCTGCTTATTCTGGGACTCAGTCATGCCCTTGAGAATCACAGATCGATGGAGAATTAAAACTGCTGTATTTAAACCTGGTACACAGCAGTGCTGGATCTGAGATGTGCAGTGGGATGGCACTGCAGATCATTCTACTGGCACAGACAGTCCTCTGGGCTGCAGCACAGACCCCACCATGCAGAATACTGGGGAGAGCAGCCAAGCCCAGCTTCTATCAACATGGAGACATCAACATCGGTGGGGTCTTCTCTCTGCACAGCAATCCAACGGAAATAAACAACCAATTCATAACCAGACCGGAGCCTCTAAAGTGTCCAAGGTAAAGTTACCTTACAATTATTTTTCAGCACCCATGTGTTGGATAGTGACTATGGAACTGGTATTGTAATAAGGTGATAGTAGGATTATATCCAAACTGGAGCACAGAGCGTAATGGTGTACATATCCATTAATGCTGAATGAATCATTTAACCAGTGATTTAAAAGGATAATAAGTAAAGTTTGCAATCTTTGGCAAGGATGTTTTGTAAGAAATACAAGGCAGATTTTTCTATCTGAGATTAATGCGAGACCTTACATATATTTGTTCAATCCAACCTATAATACCTATAACAACTAGTAATGTGGCATCTCTAGAATTAATTTCAGAGAACTGCGGGTGGCCCAGACTATGATCTTTGGTATTGAAGAAATAAACAACAGAAGTGACCTCCTCCCTGGTGTATCTCTTGGATATAAAATATATGACACCTGTGCTTCCACAACATTCTCTATACGGGCAGCCATGGCTCTGATGAATGGTTATGAGGAAACTCTGACTGACACATCATGCACTACACCAGAAGCAGTGAAGGCCATCATTGGGGAATCTCGGTCTACAAACTCCATTGCAATTGCTGCAGCCGTAGGATTGTTTCAAATCCCACTGGTGATAATTATTTTATTCCTTTTCACAAAAGACTGTGAGTTATTCAAGGAAAGTGATGTTCTCAGTTGAATAATCAACTTGCATTAAGCATGAATTATTTATCATTGCAGGAATGATAGAATGCAAAAATAAATTCCTAATATGACTACAATGTGATTTAAAGCTTCATAAAAACTGCAATGTCACTCATACTCACAAATCATTGTCTATAATTATCTAATATTAATTTATTCAATAAATTCAACCAGTAAAATGTAATTTCCAGTAGTCCAAAAATCACTACATTGATTAAACCAAGGTTAATACATAAAAAGGCACAACTCAATATTTTAATTAAAACCTCAACTTATGCTACTCTTGAGATTTGAAGTTCATAAGAATTTTCTATTTTAATTTTTTAATTTTAGGTCAGCCACTTTTCAACATGTGCATGTCTGAGCAACAGAAAAGAGTTTCCTACATTCTTCAGAACCATTCCCAGTGACTATTACCAGAGCAGAGCACTGGCTCAGCTGGTGAAGCACTTTGGTTGGAACTGGGTTGGAACAGTGAGGAGTGACAGTGACTATGGCAACAACGGAATGGCCACATTCATAGAAGCTGCTCAACAAGAAGGGATCTGCATTGAGTATTCTGAGAAATTTCAAAGAACAGAACCACAGAAACTACTGAAGGTTGTAGATGTTATCAAAAGAAGTACTGCAAAGGTAATTGTAGCTTTTATTGACCAGCTTGATATGAACAGCTTATTAGCGCAACTGACCATTCAGAATATTACAGGTCTCCAAATGGTTGGCAGTGAAGGCTGGATAACAGCAAGCAATCTAGTGACACCCACAAGTTTCAGAATACTGGGAGGGTCAATTGGCTTTGCAATCAGCAAAGCCAAAATAAATGGATTTAAAGAGTTTTTGTTGAAACTTCACCCATCCCAGTACCCAAATAATACTGTTGTTATAGACTTTTGGGAAGCTGCTTTTCAGTGCTCTCTAAGAAATGGAGATGACAAACCCTACATTAACCTCTGCACTGGATTTGAGAGCTTGATTGAACAGAAAAATGAATACACTGATGTATCAGAACTGAGATTCGCCAACAATGTGTACAAAGCAGTATATGCTATTGCTCATTCTCTGCATGACCTGCTGGCATGTACACCCCATCAAGGCTGCACAAACCGTGTGAAAACAGAGCCCTGGCAGGTAATTCAATGTTCTCCTTTCAACTTATTTAATATAACCTTCACTACAAACCGGTTCAATGGCACATATCTGTGATGAAACATTTACTTTTCTACAGGTTCTTGAGGCTCTGAAAAAAGTCAATTTTACTTTGGGAACTAGGGAGCACATCTCCTTTGATAATAAAGGGGATCCTGTAGCCAGATATGAGGTGGTGAACTGGCAGCTTGGTCCTGACGGTGCAGTACAATTCAGAGTGGTTGGCAACTATGATGCCTCTTTACCACCTGGGCAGCAGTTTGTGATGAATCCTGTTACTATGGTTTGGGCAGGTGGGCAAAACGAGGTGAGTGTTCATGCAGTACACCAACTTTCAGCACTGAGCATTAAGTGTTATTTTATCGCCTTTTTATTACCTAGAAATGTATTAACAAGAATAATTAAACAATGAAAACACAGATTTAGTATTTTCTATATTTCATTAAGCATTGACTTCAAACATGTGCAAGGCACCAACAAGACAAATTCTTTCCCATCAGTGTTTTAATTTAATATAAATGTATGTACACTGATCAATGCTCAAATTTTTACCATACATTCCAGAACAACTTCACATCCACATGTGCATGCTGCGCACACACTTAATTTTATGAGAGTATATTTTATGATGCATATTTTGTAAATTAACATTCAATATTGCTTTAAAAAAACTTGTTAATCGATGCCTGCAATTTGCCCAAGCCAGAAATAACTGAATTGCATTATTGATAAGCAGTGATTTTTGGCTGGCTGTTTTTTTTCCAAATGTGGCATAATTCTTATGAAGAATGTATGCACCATAAAGTGCTTTGCTTTGAAACCTGTTGCACAGAAACCCAGGTCAGTGTGCAGTGAGAGCTGTCCCCCCGGCACTCGGAAAGCTGTGCAGAGTGGAAGGCCTGTCTGCTGCTATGACTGTGTGCCCTGTGCTGAGGGAGAAACCAGCAATGCCACCGGTAATCAATATAACTTCTTAACAGACAAGCCTAAGCAGTGTTAATGTTCTACACCTTTCTACAACTGCATATGAATCATATCAGAACTGTGTACTCAGAATGTCTCCACAACACTACCACTTGAGTTTTCTAATCACGGTATTCATTGTTCTATTGCAGATTCTAATGACTGTATTCAGTGCCCTGAAGAATACTGGTCTAATGCAAAAAGAGACCAATGTGTTTTAAAGACTGTTGAATTCCTGTCTTTTCAAGAAATTATGGGAATAGTGCTTGTTCTTTTTTCATTATTTGGAACATGCATAACCGTACTTGTGGCGGTATTGTTTTTCATTCAGAAGGATACACCCATTGTGAAAGCCAACAACTCAGAGCTGAGCTTCCTGCTGCTCTTTTCATTGAAACTGTGTTTCCTTTGCTCTCTTACTTTCATCGGCCGGCCCTCTGATTGGTCCTGTATGCTGCGCCATATAGCATTTGGGATCACCTTTGTCCTCTGCATCTCTTGTGTTCTGGGGAAAACAATAGTGGTGTTAATGGCCTTCAGGGCTACACTTCCAGGCAGTAATGTCATGAAGTGGTTTGGGCCTCTGCAGCAGAGACTGAGTGTTCTTGCTTTCACTCTCATACAGGTCCTTATTTGTGTGCTTTGGTTAACAATATCCCCTCCTTTCCCCAACAAGAACATGAAGCACTACAAAGAAAAGATCATTCTAGAATGTGATGTAGGATCAGCAGTGGGGTTCTGGGCTGTGCTGGGTTATATTGGGCTCCTCTCTCTACTGTGCTTTGCTTTAGCTTTTCTGGCTCGTAAGCTTCCTGACAACTTCAATGAAGCCAAATTCATCACATTCAGCATGCTCATATTCTGTGCTGTTTGGATTACCTTTTTACCAGCGTATGTCAGCTCACCTGGAAAGTTCACTGTAGCTGTGGAGATCTTTGCCATTTTAGCTTCCAGTTTTGGTTTGCTTTTCTGTATTTTTGCACCCAAGTGTTATATCATTCTGTTAAAACCTGAATTAAACTCAAGAAAACATGTGATGGGCAAGATGCCCTCAAAATCCCTCTAGATTAATGCATTAAATGATTTGATATAACAATGTTTTGTGGTAAATATTTATATAAATCATAAATCAGCAATATAACTACAACATACTGTTTATCAAAATGGTGTTGGACAAAAGATACATATATAAATATTAACTATACATGTCCTGGATCATGAACTCCTTGACCACAAGTGTGGAAGATCTGAGGGTGATATGCAAAACTACTAAAGATCTATGTAGCAAAAAAAGGAAGCAGTGTACCCTGCTGTCCCTTACTATTTAATAGTAACATTATCATAATGGCGTCCCAACCACATGTAACAAAAGATTACATATTGTAGAGAACCGAAAAAATACAAGAATTAATGATTATATATTTACATATGTGTACCACAGCGAGTCACAATGTTTTTTGCATTATTTTCAATGTGATGTGAATGTTTTATTTAAAACCATCATAATTTAAAAGATTTATTATAAAGCAAATTTATATGCTTCAGAATGAACGAAAATAATTTTCTGAATTGTTGGATAGGTTTTGGATAGAATTTTAGAGCCCGGGATATCTTAGGCCTATACTGATGAAAAGATAGTAATTCCCATTTGAAAGTAATGCAAAAGTGAGTTTCATGGGTCAAAACAGGTGATTTGTAGTGAAATGATTTTGTTATGATACCCCAGGTATGACTGTGTTAGGGAATGGTGTGTTTGACCTACAATGGACTGGCAAGCTGTCCAGGGTTCACCAGGCGAACTATTCATGGTGTATTCCTGCCTCTTGCCCAATGCAAGCTGAGATAAGCTCCAGCACTTCCTGTGACCCTGACCAGGAATTAGCGGGTATAGGTAATGGTTGGATGGATTTTCCATGCCCTAAGTGACAAGTATAGCCCATGGAGATACTAATGCCCCACATTGTTAACAATAAGATTACAATAAATATTCCAACATCATAAGAAGGTTGAGGATGTTCTAGCTTCATGGTAAACTGGCACAGCAAACAACACATGACTGAACCACCTATGAATGCTTACACTACAGTATGTGAAATGCCTGCATCAAAGAAAAGACACAATTTCATTGTGAGTGGTATGAATTCTAACAAAGCATGCCACTATGAACAACTATGCTAACACTGCCCAGGGTATGCTGACAATGGCTCTATACTAACATGACCAATGCAAATATAACAAAATATATTGAAAATTATGACAACTAAATAATTGAAATGTTACAGGCAGTAATACCTATATCTTCACCAGTTTAGTATGTATCCTGGCTAGACTTCATGCTTCTTCTTCCTCTTCTGACCCACACCCCAGAGAATTTTCAATAGCCATGCTGATGATTCAGAAAAAGGAGTATTATCTTCCAAAAACCAGGGAAGGAACAAATCACAGCAACAAGTGCATCTATATTACTGTGCAATGTTGCAGTTGACAGCGCATTGCTGTAGCAACTGTAGGAGAAGGGATTTTGGTGCCTATTCCGGTCCAGACTTTATTTGGGCAATCAAAGGGATCTGCGGATTTGGAAGGCTTGCTCATGATTGCATTCAAGGGAAGCTCAAAGAAACATTCAGGGAAAAACTGTTTAACAGTTCTCCTGGTACCATATGGAATCATTTGGTTGTGTATTTTGTCAATGAACATGTTAATGTTAATTTTCTTTGGCCAGCATGTGATCCTGTGTTCAGCTATAGGTAATGAATGTGTTTATATTTGCGGTCATCAATTTAACTGGTGAATATGTTTATTAATAAACAATTATATTTCCATCACAACTGCATCTTCCTTCCTAACAATTTTCCAGCCTCACAAATACTTTGTTCACAGCTTATACAGTAAGAACCCACTAAAAGCTGGTGCATGCAGTCGGAGCTGTAGTGTCCCGGGCACTGGGAGATGTGTGCAAAGTCTCAGAGATAAGGTCCTGGTTCCCCACCCGAGGCTGGGTGCAAGCCTCAGGATTAAGTTCCAGAAAAGTAGGTTTCAATTCCCGAGGTCTCATGACTGAGTTTCAATAAAATAGATTCCAGATCTCGAGGAAGCCCCAAATGGTGAGTAAGGTAACAAGTCTCGAGATTGAGTTTCTGAGTTCTAAAGGAACCTCTCAGTACTGAATTGTGAGTAACAAGTTGCAAGATATGAGTTTCTATCGTTTTGGATCATCTCTGTCCTCTGCATCTCTTGTGTTCCAGGAAAGATAACACAGGGTTAACTATTAAGGGCCTTCAGGGCAACTCTTCCAGGCAGTACTCTTCCATGTCATTAAGTGGTTTGGGCCTTCCCAGCAGAGTTTGAAAAATAAAAAATAAGTACATAAATAAATAATCTGGTGGGAGAATCTGACTGGAGTCTTCAGAATGCCCAAACTGACTGTTGATTGGTGAACTAACATTTGGAAATGTAGTATTGCTGAACTACCGCTTGCAGCTTATGGAGTGGTAGCACTACAAATTATGTGGTAGAGTTCCCCCTGCTGGTGACCATCACCCACCATGTTCACCAATATACCAACCAGGTTGTGATTATATGGTATGCATAAAGTATGTAAAACAGGAGCTAAATAGCCATGCCTCACTTATCAACATTGACTACAGATTCTTCTCTGGGGCAAAATGTTATGAAGCTGCATAATAATAAAATATTCTGGGGATAACACTGCAGAAATGTCTTTAACATTTGACTTTTGATACTGTGCCTTTAAGAAAAAAAAATCCCTGGTTTCACTGTTCACAGAAAGCGAAATGACATTATGGGCTCAGTGCTTGATCATTTGCGTGCGTAAGTAATCTGTTGTATCCAGAGTGATGTAGTAGACTATGCGTAGTGCCTCAAAACCCAAACACAGTTTTGAAAGGCTTCACCATCTTATTCTCCACATTATTTAATTAAATTAGAGTTGACAAGATCACAGTGCACAGTTAAGATCAGAGTGCTTCTTGGAATTGTTCACGTTTGCTGTTGTCTCTGTTGTGTCGGCATTTTGCTCCGCCTCAATCTGCATATCCTGGGACTCAGTCATGCCTTAGAGGATGACAAATCGATTGAGAATTGCAACTGCTTTATTTAAACCTGGTACACAGCAGTGCAGGAGCAGCAGTGGGATGGCACTGCAGACCATTCTGTTGGCACTGACAGTCTTCTGGGCTGCAGCACAGACTCCACCATGCAGAATACTGGGGAGGGCAGCCAAGCCTAACTTCTATCAACATGGAGACATCAACCTTGGTGGGGTCTTCGCTCTGCGTCAAATGCCTTTGAAAACTGCCATGAAATTTGACATCAAACCAGAGTTGCAGAAGTGTTCTCGGTGAGGTTAAATTATAACTTATATTTAGCTGCTGTTTGTATCGGTTATTATTTGACAATAAGGAATTTCAGTGATTCAATCCTAATTAAAGGTAATATCAACAATATTTTAAAAAGTAAACTCCTGAATACTCCACATAGATTAACCTGCAGTAAGTTTGCTTGTGAATGCATAATTGCATTTTAAAAGATTTAAGTATTAAATTAAAAAAAATAAAAATAATAACATAATGTGAAATTTCTAGAGTTAATTTCAGAGAATTTCAGGTGGCTCAAACTATGATCTTCACCATTGAAGAAATAAACAACAGAACTGACCTCCTCCCCGGTGTATCTCTTGGATATAAGATATACGATTCCTGCATCTCCACAATATTCTCTATAAGAGCGGCTATGGCTTTGCTGAACGGTTATGAGGAAACACTATCTGACACATCATGCTCCACACCGGCAGTAGTGCAGGCCATTATTGGGGAGTCTGTGTCAACTAACTCGATGGCAATTGCAGCAACTGTTGGATTATTTCGGATTCCAGTGGTAAGAGTTCCAAGAAATAATTATTTTCAGTATTTTTTTGTGTAGTTCAAGTATGTTTGTGTCTCCTCAGTAGGTGTTTTCTCCTGTAAAAATGTCATGGTAAAAAAAAAAAAAATGATGGAAAACAATTAAAAGTTAAAAGAACAGTCATTTCAATTCAGAATTCTTATCTACACAGACTATTTCAACCACTAATTATAATATTTTAATAGATATTTTAATAAAATAAAAAGCCCAACCAAAAAGTCCCTGACTATGTTGTAATAACAAATTTGTTTTCTGGAGGACAAAGAAGGTATTTTCTATTATCTCAATATGTGACGTAAAACTTTATATACACACCACATACAAAAAGCTTGTTGACTCTCACCTTGCTGAACCATAATACTTTAACTTTACTCTGTTTGCTGTTCACATTTGAAAAGCTGTCATGGTTTACTTTTTGTTATGCTTTTCAGATCAGTCACTTTTCAACATGTGCATGTCTGAGCAACAGGCAACAGTTTCCCTCATTCTTCAGAACCATTCCCAGTGACTATTACCAGAGCAGAGCACTGGCTCAGCTGGTGAAGCACTTTGGCTGGACCTGGATAGGAGCAGTGAGAAGTGATAATGAATATGGCAACAATGGGATGGCCACATTTATAGAAGCTGCTCAAGAGGAAGGGATCTGCATTGAGTATTCTGAGAAATTTCATATAACAGAAACAGAGAAACTACTGAAGGTTGTAGATGTTATCAAAAGAGGTACTGCAAAGGTAATTGTTGCATTTTTTTCTCAGGTTGAGATGAAGAGTTTACTAGAACAGCTGAACCAGCAGAACATTACTGGTTTACAAATGGTAGGCAGTGAGGCCTGGATAACAGCAAGTATTCTCATGAATCCTACAAGTTATAGAATACTGGGGGGGTCGATTGGTGTTGCTATCACCAAAGGCAAAATAAATGGCTTAAAAGAATTTGTATTAAAGCTTCATCCCTCACAACATCCAGGAAACCTTGCTGTTGTAGACTTTTGGGAAAATGCTTTTCAATGTTCACTAATGAATGAAAACAAGCTTTCTCACATTACCCCCTGCACTGGATCTGAGAGTTTGAGTGAACTAGAAAACGAATACACTGATGTATCAGAGCTGAGAATTTCCAACAATGTTTACAAAGCAGCATATGCTATTGCTCATTCTCTGCATGACCTGCTGGCATGTACACCCCATCAAGGCTGCACAAATAGGGTGAAAACAGAGCCCTGGCAGGTAACTCAAAAAACCTGCATATAGTTACTGAACTCCTCAATCATGAACAGAGGCAACTATGCATTTATGGCTGCTTAAATCTTTGTTTCTCTACAGGTGCTTGAGGCTCTCAAAAAAGTCAATTTTACTTTGGGAACTGGAGAGAAAGTCTCTTTTGACAGTAATGGAGATCCGGTAGCCAGATATGAGGTGGTGAACTGGCAGGTTGGTCCTGATGGTGCAGTACAGTTCAGAGTGGTTGGCTACTATGATGCCTCTTTACCATCTGGTCTGCAGTTTGTGATGAGTCCTGCTAGTATAGTTTGGGCAGGTGGGCAAAAACAAGTAAGTGTTTATGTACTACATGAAAAGGTAGCCTGATAACATCACTAGACTAAATAGCTTTCAGCACTGAGAACCAAGCTTAAAATTGATCCCAAATTAAGCTCAACATGCTCATATTCAAACCTGATTCATTAGCATTTTTGCTAACCTAGTAACCTAGACACTCACCCTCAGCTCCCCTCTCATGAACATGTTGCACAGAAACCCACATCAGTATGCAGTGAGAGCTGCCCCCCAGGCACCCGGAAGGCTGTGCAGAGAGGAAGGCCTGTCTGCTGCTATGACTGTGTGCCCTGCGCTGAAGGAGAAATCAGCAATGTTACAGGTAATTCAGAGTCAACCAGTCCACAACCAGTCAAAATTGTGCTCTTTATATAATGCTGAACATGTTCAATACTCAGTTCAATAATTTAATAGTGGCTAAAACTGATTTGTCTACTGGTTGGGGTTGTCTAGCCAAACCACCAGCCACAGTGGCTGGACAGCCAAAAAGTTACTGTCAAGCCCTGCACCTACAGATTATATATTCAGCCCAATCCAGCCCTATTCACACCTGTGCAGTGTGCTGTGAGCTGTGCACTGCATGCCTCTGGTCACAGAAGTATATACCAATATTCAGTAACCGTGCCCAGTGTGCTCATGTGCTGTGCTATTGGCTGCGCCCATGTCCAGATTTCTAATCGTGGTATTCATCATTCTTTTGCAGATTCTAATGACTGCATTCAGTGCCCAGACGAATACTGGCCTAATGCTAAAAGAGATCAATGTGTTTTAAAGGCTGTTGAATTTTTGTCCTTTCAAGAAATTATGGGAATCATACTCGTCATTTTTTCACTACTTGGAACATCTTTAACTGTACTTGTGGCTGTGTTGTTCTTCATTCAAAAGGACACACCCATTGTAAAAGCCAACAACTCAGAGCTGAGCTTCCTGCTGCTCTTTTCATTGAAACTGTGTTTCCTTTGCTCTCTTACCTTCATCGGTCGGCCCTCTGAGTGGTCCTGTATGCTGCGCCACACTGCGTTTGGGATCACCTTTGTCCTCTGCATCTCTTGTGTTCTGGGGAAAACAATAGTGGTGTTAATGGCCTTCAGGGCTACACTTCCAGGCAGTAATGTCATGAAGTGGTTTGGGCCTCTGCAGCAGAGACTGAGTGTTCTTGCTTTCACTCTCATACAGGTCCTTATTTGTGTGCTTTGGTTAACAATATCCCCTCCTTTCCCCAACAAGAACATGAAGCACTACAAAGAAAAGATCATTCTAGAATGTGATGTAGGATCAGCAGTGGGGTTCTGGGCTGTACTGGGTTATATTGGGCTCCTCTCTCTACTGTGCTTTATTTTAGCTTTTCTGGCTCGTAAGTTGCCTGACAACTTCAATGAAGCCAAGTTCATCACGTTCAGCATGCTCATATTCTGTGCAGTCTGGATCACCTTTATACCAGCTTATGTCAGCTCACCTGGAAAGTTCACTGTAGCTGTGGAAATATTTGCTATTTTAGCTTCCAGTTTTGGTTTGTTGTTCTGTATTTTTATTCCAAAATGTTATATAATGTTGTTCAGACCTGAGCAAAACACAAGGAAACACTTAATGGGTAAAACACATGCTAAATCTCAATGACTAGCTGTGGCACCTTGTGATTACGCATTTAGGGCACCACAGTTATTAGTCACCAAATATATGTTATGTACGATGGACACTGGTATTACAATTATTAACAGGTGCCAGATTATGTGTTAAGGCAGAAATGTAGGAAGTGGATAATAACTAATATATTACTAAAACAATGATGATCATACATCTGTGTTTAGTGTTCATTTCTAAACATTAGTTAGCTTGTGGCATTACGCATGTAATAATCAGTTGGCTTTCTTTTTCTTTTTGTGGTTATTCTATTATTATTAGCCTCATTATTCACAGAGAAATGAGTACCTGCTAATATTAAAGAATTTCACAGATTCTAGCAATACCCAGTATTTATTTTGTAAATTGAGCATTGTCCATTCATCTGAAGGGACCAACAGTCAGTCCTTACACAAACAGTGACTGTCTCTTTAGGAACATGAAGCACATCTGATTATGTCATCTGGACATGCAGCGTTCTTAATCTTTGTCAAACAGTACCAGTGTGAAGATTACTCTCCCCCCAGCAAGTGAATAAAAGTGAGCAACAGCAACTGTGGTAGTACCCATTCAAGCAATACCCTACCTATTTGTCCAGATTATATTCCATTCTGTTTGATTCTGGTTATAGGGCACCATGATCCCTGAGACAATATACAGTTCTGCAATAAGAACTTAAATGCTTGTGTCAGGGTGAAAATTGATATGTTGCAATTTATAAATGCTTAGAAAAACACATAAATTCAATGGCTTTTCGAAACACTCATATATGGACCACTTCAGCTTTTGGCACATTAATATAAGGGACATTAGAGCAAATAAATAGGAACTTCTCTAGCTTCAAAGGGGAAAAAATTGTCATTTTCATGCTTCAGTCAATGAGACATTCCTCTCCACACCATTACACTTCTCTCTGCCATGACATTTTCAGGGAAGACAGGCTTCAGGGTCATGGCCCTACTCATCAGAATAGCATCACATAGCATCCTTCCCGAAAGCTAGATAGCCTACAACAGAAACTAAAATGTCAAGTTCTTTTTTGGGGCTCATATCTAACAGACAAATTTGGTAATTCAAGACGAGCAAGCGTTTATTTGCTAGTACATGAATATTAGATAAACAAGCATGACTCTAAACATAAACAAGCATAGCAGCTACCATTATTTCAGTGTGTGAATATACATGAATTAATTTATTCAACTAACTGCCTCATGATGATGTTTCATGATGATCTGCCATTTCTAAGCCTGTCACATGCCCACTGACAACTATTTGGAGGATGGTGGCCATATTTTTTCAGTTATTTCAGTCAGACTTTATCATTGTACATTCAATGGCAGACTGACACAACAACATAGCATGCCAACATTCAACTTGACTGCTCAATCAATTTAGGAGTTAAAGGCATTTATTTTTCTCTTATAGTGCCACCTATTGGCTAAGCACCACCAAATGCTGCCTCCGAGTCAACCATTGTACATGTATGCCAAGTTCCAGGATGATCGGGCCAAGCACTCACAAGTTACAGCTATTTCAGCAAAAATGGCCTCACAACAGTTTATTTGTATATGGTGGCCATATTGTTATGAAAGTTCAAATTTTGATAATGATTCAATTTTAGACTTTTAGACTTATTTCAAGCCTAATTTGGTGACACTCAGCTTAATGGTGTAGGACTAGTTCACAAAAGTTAGTTATGTCAAAAATTCAAAATGGCAGAAAAACAAAATGGTTGCTAATGTTGTTTCTTGAGACAATGTTGTTTAATGTTCTTTCACAGAGATGTCACTTACAAAATATCAGCCTGATTGGTCAAACAGTTTAAGAGTTATAGGCATTTAAATTATTTTTTTGGTTTTCATAGCGCCACCTATTGGCAAGCATGTGCCAAAGCCTGCATGTTTCCTCAGAATCATGTCCTGCACTTACATACCAAATTTCTTGAGGACTAGACATAGCATTCAAGAGTAGGCTAAGTATAACATGGCCAAGCCCATGACAATTGATTGATGTGTGGCGGTCATATTGTTTTGAAAATCAATTATTGAGGTCCAGACTCCATAAACTCTTTCTTGCCTAATTTGGTTACGATGGGCCAAACGGCCCCAGACTAGTCCGCAAAAGTAAGCTTTGCTAAAAAATCTAATTGGCGGAAAAACCAGATGGTTGCTGATGTTAGTTGAGGCAAAGTTGTTCATCTAAAGGCGCAGGATCTACTACACTTTATACAATTTTCCCATAACCATAGCCAAAGATATGTTATTTGAAAGCCTGCATATTTGCTATAGCGCCCCCTAATGACTGACTGATCTCTTACATGGTAATACCAAGTCAAGAGGTCAATATACCCACCAAGATTCATGATGATTAGCCATTGATAAGCCTGCCAAATGGCTGTTGAGAGCTGAGTGGCTGATGGCGGCCATGTTTTTAAGATATCTCATTAACAAAATCTCAGTTTGATTGGTCAAACCATTGAAGAGTTATGGGCCAAAGCGTAAACTGTTTCACCAGGCCACCAGGTGTCATTGCAATAACCTGAGTAGTGGGGGGGGGGGGGGGCATAGGAACATACCTGCATCATAGTATGATTTCTAGTTTTTGCTGCCCATTCTGTTTTAGGGAATAATAATAATAATAATAATAATAATAAATAAATAAATAAATAAATAAATAAATAAATAAATAAATAAATAAATAAATAAATAAATAAATAAATAAATAAATAAATAAAGCCAATAGAGTTTCAGCAAGGTAATCAAAGGTAAATATTGTTTTTTAAAAAACAGGGTTACATATTATCACTCCTCTGAATTAAATACATCATTTGTTGTTTCTTTGCCAGTGCAAGATGCTCCGCCTTATCTTGCTTATCCTGGGACTACTTTATGCCTTTGAGGATCACAAATCGATGGAGAATTAAAACTCCTGTATTTAAACCTGGTACACAGCAGTGCTGGATCTGAGATGTGCAGTGGGATGGCACTACAGACCATTCTGCTGACACAGACAGTCCTCTGGGCTGCAGCACAGACCCCACCATGCAGAATACTAGGGAGAGCAGCCAAGCCCAGCTTCTATCAACATGGAGACATCAACATCGGCGGGGTCTTCTCCTTGCACAGCCAACCCAGGGAAACAAGCATGAAATTCACAGGAGCACCAGAGCCCGTTGACTGTGTACGGTAAGGTAAACACAGAATGAATTTTGTACTGCAGTGTGTGCATAGGGCAGGGAACTGGTCTTGTAGTCAGATGATGGCACGAGAAATCCCAGATGTAAAACTGGCTTAAGATGAGCTGCTTGAGTTTTCATCAATATATACTAACGACATATGGCAATTATGAGTCTTCATGGATAACAGAATCCACTAAATCTTAACAACCTATTCTTATGGAATTCATTTGGATATTGGATTTGAGATTCAAACAATGGATTTAAAAATTAAATGTTCTAATTGTAAAAATATATGATCAAAATAATAGCGTGTAATTTCAACAGAGTTAATTTCAGAGAATATCGACTGGCCCAGACCATGATCTTCACCACTGAAGAAATAAACAACAGAACTGACCTCCTCCCAGGTGTATCTCTTGGATATAAGATATATGACACCTGTGCTTCTTCAACAATCTCTATACGGTCAGCGATGGCTCTAATGAATGGTTATGAGGAAATACTGACAGACACATCATGCTCCACACCAGCAGCAGTGCAGGCCATCATTGGAGAATCTGGATCTACTAACACAATTGCAATTGCTGCAACAGTTGGATTACTTAAAATTCCAGTGGTAAGTTTTTTGGTTGTTCTTCATGGAGAAAAACATGGAGAATTATTCAGGGACATGTTAATTTGAAAGCAGTATAATTCTGGCAACTACATTTGGAATTCATAAAAGCAGTTTGATTTCTTCAATTACCTTACGACCAGCACAATTGAACAGTCATGATTGCTGTTATGTTGTAGTGCAAGTCAAATGCTTGAAATTGCATATATATTTTTCATGGCCAGTATGAAATGTAATATATCATTGTGTTTACCAATATTACTGTATTACTTTACCAAACCATCTACCAATGCTTCCTTTTCTTATTTAGATAAATCTGGTTTAATTGCATTTTTAAATTACATTAAAAATATCATTTGTCTTAACAGAATATATTTTAAATTCAACAACATTAAATGAACAAATGTTTGCATTTGGAAGCACAAGAAAAAAATCTAACACAAGTCCCCATTTATTCCGACTTGAACTTGCTACTAAACTTGTGATGTTCTCTGCCTCTTTAGTTAATTCCTTTCAATCTATATTTGTTTTTGACCCAATATAAACATTTGAAAATTCTAGTAAAAATGCTGCTCCTCTAAAACACTTGTCAGAAACATCTACCTCCAAAAGTATTCCATGCAAATATGTTGCACGTTTTGACCGATTATCTTTATTACCTGTTATTGTTTACTTTGTCTTGGAGTTGTATAATCCTCTTCAATTATTTCCATTATATTGTTCTATTTATGTTACCATTTTTTCTGTATTCATATTTTTACAGATCAGCCACTTTGCTACATGTGCATGTCTGAGCAACAGAAAAGAATTCCCCACATTCTTCAGAACCATTCCCAGTGACTATTACCAGAGCAGAGCACTGGCTCAGCTGGTGAAGCAGTTTGGCTGGACCTGGATAGGAGCAGTGAGAAGTGACAGTGACTATGGCAACAATGGGATGGCCACATTTATTGAAGCTGCTCAACAAGAAGGGATCTGTATTGAGTATTCTGAGAAATTTCACAGAACAGAACCAGAAAAATTACTGAAGGTTGTAGATGTTATCAAAAGAGGTACTGCAAAGGTTATTGTAGCATTTCTTGCTCAGGGGGAGATGAACCACTTACTGGAGCAGCTGACGCTTCAGAATATCATAGGTCTCCAAATGGTAGGCAGTGAGGCCTGGATAACGGCAAGCAATCTAGTGACACCAACAAGTTTCAGAATACTGGGAGGGTCTATTGGCTTTGCTGTCCCCAAAGCCAAAATAAATGGCTTGAGAGAGTTTGTGCTGAAACTTCACCCCTCCCAAAACCCAAACAACAGTGATATTGTAGACTTTTGGGAAACTGCTTTTCAATGTTCTCTGACCAATGGAGTAAATTTACCCCCCTGTTCTGGATCCGAGAGCTTAATTGAACTGAAAAACCAATATACTGATGTATCAGAGCTGAGAATCTCCAACAATGTTTATAAAGCAGTATACGCTGTTGCTCATTCTCTACATGACCTGCTGGCATGTACACCCCATCAAGGCTGCACAAACCATGTGAAAACAGAGCCCTGGCAGGTAACTCTATAAGCCCTTCTTATATAGTTAATAAAATCTACCAATAATTTTTCTCAACTTCAATCTTTGTTCCTGTACAGGTCCTTACGACTCTGAAAAATGTAAATTTCACTCTGGAAACTGGAGAGAAAGTCTATTTTGACAGTAATGGAGACCCAGTAGCCAGATATGAGGTGGTGAACTGGCAGCTTGGCCCTGATGGTGCAGTAGAGTTCAGAGTGGTCGGCGACTATGATGCTTCTTTACCACCTGGTCAGCAGTTTGTGATGAGTCCTGTTAGTATGGTATGGGCAGGTGGGCAAAAACAGGTAAATGGTTTGTTAACAAACACACCATTTAATACTTACTTTTAAATTTTGTAAATGGGGCATATATTATAAATTACATGTGAACTGAATTGGTATCACACAGTACCTTTAATAAAAAGCAATGTTTAAATTTGGCTATTGACAGTACGTGATTTAATTTGTAGACTAGGAAACATTAGTATTTGCACTTAGTTCTAAGAGCATAAAAATAATGGGCCTCATTCACAAAACGTGTATGATCACACTTGATTGTAAACCGCGTGTAAGAATGTGTCCAAGAACATTTCCATTCATAATTAAACCATATAGGCTACTAATGGCAATATTACTCCTTCTGGCCTCAATACAGCATTTTCATCTTGCTTTTTATAGTACAGTAAATATAGTAACCTTTTATACTGGCATCTTTATAGCATAATTCAACACAATATTATCCATGAATGCTTGGCAAGAACCTATTTTCCCTTTCACACAGAAACCCAGGTCAGTGTGCAGTGAGAGCTGTCCCCCAGGCACAAGGAAGGTCGTGCAGAGAGGAAGGCCTGTCTGCTGCTATGACTGTGTGCCCTGCGCTGAGGGAGAAATAAGCAATATTACAGGTAATCTAGAGCTAACACTTGACAATTTAAGATGCAAGGGGAGGCTAACTGATTTATAGTTCCTTTCATACCATTCTCCAGAGGCCATTAAAAAAAATACATGTATGCACAATCACTGCATTACTGCCATTTAGAAGTCTTCCATTTCTACAAATGAAATTAAACCAAAGGCATTGCTTTATCTTGGAAATAAGCCTGAACGTTTTGACTACAGCTCCCAAACGATTATACTCACATGCTGTCCAATGGCATAATGGCATTGATCATAAAACAACAGCATCAGCTTGCTTTAATGCACAAAAATATCATGAATACAAACTTTCAGTTTTGCTTTGTTTCTATGGAGGACTAAACATGCCAAAATTAAATAAATAAATAAATAAATAAATAAATAAATAAATAAATAAATTTATTTCAAAATAATTTAATAACTTCCACCTCATGATTGTCCTTTTCACAATAACATGATAATATTTTATTTCATAATAACATATTGTATTTTTTTAAATATCCATCTGCATGTTAAAATTATTGCTAGTACGTTTCACCCTAGGGCAATAGCTATTAGGCTACTATTCGCTCCACACACATCCATCCCCAATGCACACTGCAAATAGGTCAAATAAATTATACATCCAGAAAAAAAATATTGAATGAGTGCAAATAGTTTACAGGAATAAAAGCAAGTTGCAAAAACACAAAACACAAGTTTCATCATGACAATGCTACATCAGTCAAACTGCAGGGGCTTACTCTGATTAAGAACATTGCTTGCTAGCTAGGTAGCCAATAGGGTTAATGTGGCTAGCCATTCCACTCACAGGCCTTGTTCACACCTGGCATTAAAAAGCATCTTGGGTGATCCGATCACAAGTGGGCAGCTCTAACTACAGGTGTGAACGCACCCAAGACGCATTGAGGACGCATTGAGATCCGATCACTCAGACCACATTCGTAGGTGTTCTGGCTTGCATATGGCCACATTATTTTAGCAGTGTGAACAGGAATGCATCCTGGGCCACATTGAAGGACCGCCTAGTCAACTGACGTCCTCTGCGTCCTCTGTGTAAGCGGAAGTACATACTCATTTGCACGCCAACGGCGTCATATTAAAGTGCAAAACAACAAGAAGCCACACTGAATAACAAAATAAATGAGACAAAGTTTAATAAAATGATACCATGTCATTCTAGAGTCAATATCTGAGAGTAAATATTGAATAAATATACAACCTTACAATTGGTTTTACACATAGAGATGTCCCTTTTGAGACTGAGCGGTCATATATTGTCTTGGACAATCCGTTTGTGAAATATACGCGCATTTGTGATGCTTGGGTACCTTCCAAAATAGCTGTGAGTAATACCACACGTGTCGTTTATGGCGCTGTCGCCTTTTTTAGTACAGTCTGGCTTGATTGACAATTCATTTATTCAGTAGGTGAGAGTATAAGCTTTCTAACGATGTATAACATGCCTAATTTTGCTTTTGGAATGGCGTTTTATAGGTCAGGGTAACCAAAATGTTCTTATTAGGGTTGAGCCAAATACTTGGATGAAACGAGTATCCGGTACTGATAATGTACTTTTTACGAGCAGGAGTACCATCCGAGTTAAATGTGTCAATATCCGTACTGGTGATGAAGGAAAATCCTCATTTGGTAGCTGTGTCCAGTGTCCACATCGTTCTGTGATAGGCCAACCACACACAGAGCTCCTACACACAAAGTTCACTGCTGCTGCGCCACACAACACAATCTTGCCATCGTCATAACCACTTTGTCCACAGGG
This sequence comes from Anguilla rostrata, assembly GCF_018555375.3. Taxonomy (NCBI): domain Eukaryota; kingdom Metazoa; phylum Chordata; class Actinopteri; order Anguilliformes; family Anguillidae; genus Anguilla; species Anguilla rostrata. The sequence continues at coordinate 18,023,547 of NC_057944.1, forward strand.
ACAGACATCTGTCATGTCATGTCATATATTCTCTCATATATTCTCAATAAAATAAAGTTTGCAATTCTCAGATTCAGCTCAACACATTATTATCACCATAGCTAAACACACATTTACTGGACATTCACACTTAAGCACATATTACTGATTACAAACGGACATTTCTAGCTTCTAGCTTGCTACAGTGGGGCTAACCATAGACGTATATGTCTATGGGGCTATGGGGCTAACTAGCCAGTTAACTAGCTGCTACAGTGGGGATAACTAGCCAGTTAGCTAGCGACTACATGGTATAAGCATGTACTTGTATTTCCTAACATTTAGTGATCTCATACACACACTCTACTAGCATCATTGACATCCTAGAATTCTTATACATCCACTGTACTAATGCAATATCACTTTTGTACATTTAGACGTCATCGCTCACCTGAAATCACAAGACAAACAATACATCCTGGTTAGCCAACTGTAACCTAGCGCGCTCTGTCTACTACTGTCTTCACACGGTCAGTTGATTTAAAAAAATAATAAAACCAGAGTAACGATAACGGCGTCTTTTACAGCTACCACAGAGCGACTACGATAAGAAAATTTTCGGTTACACTGACCTATTAAACGCTATTCCAAAAGCAAAATTAGACATGTTATACATCGTTAGAAAGCTTATACTGTCACCTACGTAATAAATTAATTGTCAATCAAGTCAGTCTGTACTAAAAAGGGCGACAGCGCCATAAACGACATGTGTGGTATTACGCACAGCTATTTTGGAAGGTACCCAAGCATCATAAATGCGTGTATATTTCACAAACGGATTGTCCAAGACAATATATGACCACTCAGTCTCAAAAGGGACATCTCTACGCGTAAAACCAATGGTAAGGTTGTGTATTTATTCAATATTTAGTCCCAGATATTGACTGTAGAATGACATAGTATAATTTTTAAAAACTTTGTCTCGTTTATTTCGTTATTCAATGAGCAGCATTTTCACTGCTGTATTGGTATATCTTAGGGCCATTGTTGTGTATATCTTGTTGCTATAACAGAATACGATTTTTGAGTGGTGAAAGAATATTTTTTATGAATGCCCAGATAGACAATATTGTTCATTATGTCATGGGTGGGGGGTGTAGTTGCAGATGAGACTGCAGGGAGGGGGTGCATGTTAAATGAACGACCAGAGCGACAATGGTGGTGCGGCGAAACTCCATATTCGGCATAGTTGTCATGTATGGTCTACTAATGAACCTAAACCAAGCGTTTCTGTTTTTAACTCATACTTTGGTTGTAGTAGCACTGAATGTCTGAGTTCAGTAATCTCGGCACGCCTGCATGCCGACCACTAAGGGCTTTGCGCCAAGAGGTTAAAATACCAACTTCCGGTTATGCCCCGTCCATTTCCGGTTTAAGCCCCGCCCATTCCGAGTACGGATACGGATCAAACGGCTAAAACCAGTTTTTGAAGCTCATTTCCTGGTCTTGTTGTTCCTGGTTGCTCACTAGCGATACTGCGGTTGGCTCCAGTATAGGTGTTTTCATATCCGGTTTCCATGTAAGTCTACGGTACAAATGCGGTCAAAATACAAAGTCAATAATTTTTTCTCATGAGTACAAATAGTCACAATATGTGTATTTTATTCGCCTTATGACTGTCCATGGGTCGATTTCATGATTCATTCTGTCATTTGGGCACTGTTATAATATTTGTTGTGGACCAATGAGGTACAGTTTGCGTCACTTCCTGATTACTGCGGAGGACTAACCTACAGTAGGGGCTACAGTCTATGGTCACTGAGGTGGGAGGTGGCGCCTCTTGGCCTTGACATTGCGGCACCGACCATGGTCCACCTGTGCGAAGTCAGAAAATGCAGGCATCCCATTTTGTAATGATTTCATTATGGCGTGTGCTATTTACAGCTGCAGTAGACGCCCATAAAATAATCATCCTCTGAATTTTTTCAGTAGGCGAGTCATTTTTACTATTTCCTTTAGCCTACTTAACCAAATAATTAGTTGGCAGAAAGCGTAATCAGCTTGCTATATTTGGTAGTCCAGTAGCCTATGCTAAAACTTTGCAACTTCGGCTACCAAGCTATTTGACTAGCTAGCTAACCCTAACCGGCAAATATTCAATCTGTCAAACATGTTTGACGGCTTGTCAGTGTTGTACATTCCGTAAATGTCTACCTGGGCCATGCTTCACGCATGTGACAAAGCTACTATAATCCCGATTTTGGGATAAACACTTTTTCAGTTTCACGAAGCGAATTAAGAGTCTTAAGGTTTATTTGCTGAATAACACACAATGAAATCACACACACAAAATTTAACGAAATTAACCATCTTTGTAAGACTGGCATTTAGAAAGGAACATGTTTTTTAACATTTAAGAGACCGACAAGAGCATTTAAGACTGGGGGCTCCTTGCTTTTCTCCATTGGTTTTATGGTTCTCCATAAATTTACAAGAACAAAAATAATAATAGCCTAATAATAATTAGAAATTCAATGTACATTATTTTTGTCTTCATGCACCAGGTGGAAAACTTGCTGTACAAAGTGCGTTGTCATATTTACACGCCTGCAGATCAGTTATTAAAATACTTGGTAGATTTGTTCATCACCGCTGACAGTGTTAATTTTTATTCGGTAGAAAGTGACTTGCGAACGATCGGTCAGCTAGCAACACCCAGCAAGTGAACACCACAAACGGCGATGGAGTAGCTAGTAGCAGTTACTGGCTCATTAACTGACTGTGGCGAAAACCTACGATGATAACTTGCTCGGTTAACAGCAGGTCTACCAGACAGTTATATGAAAATTAGCCTAGTCAAATCACCAGTAGCCTACACATCTCTGATTGATTGACCATCAGTGTAGTCGATGTTCTTCCCCTGTGGTTCATGTTGCTAATGCGTGAGCTAACCACGGATAGCCTACCTAGCTCACTGGCAAGCTGATATGCTAGCTAAGCATATTCGTTTTGCTGAGAAACATAAATTGAAGATAACTGAACATAATTGTATTATTAATGTCATACATATAACGTGATTACATGACACAGTACAGTCACGGATGGAAATTAAACATTTGATAATATATTTTAAAACATAACGGCAGACAGTCAGCTAGCCTCAAGTTTGTTCTGCAATCGTTCGTTCAGGTTGATGGGCTTTTCCGCACCGGACTGTCAATCACATTGTAAAAATCACAAGACCGCTTAACTCTATGGTTTTGGCTCCAAATCGACAACATGGCCGCGCCCGCCATTGAGCTTCAAAACGTGTTTTAGAGACCCACAGAGAGTCAATGGCTGACGTCACAGTAGCTTTGTCCATATTTTTTACAGTCTCTGATACGGATACAGATAATTTTGTTGGTTGAACAGATACAGATACAAATACAGATAATGGTGTACTCGCTCATCCCTAGGTCTTATCTTCGCATTCACTTACGCATTCACTCTGTGGTAGCAGTAAAAGACGCTACACCTAAAGAAACGTTGTCAACAATTTTTCGTAATTTCTTGGAAGTTACTATTATTATTGAGGACTTCTGGGCATAGCTAAGCCATATGTTTGCTGATAGACCTATCTGACATTGTTTTCTGGAGCAAAACAGAAGCGGATAGAACTGTGTCATTTTGGTTGGTTCTCAAATCTCATAAGCTGACTTTGTCCACGACGTTTGAAAAATTTGAAAAGCGCATACGAGTGCATCAAACATCTTGGGCGATTTGGTTTGCCTGGAACACGCTAAGGAATAGACCCAGTCTGTTTTTGTTTTGATTTTGCCGCGCTCCAAGGTCTTTGCAATTTTTTTTTTTTTTTGTCTGTTAATTTCCAGCAGACGATGCACAGGTAGTGCATTGCTGCAAATAGACTGTATAAAAATATACCGGTTAAAAACATATATACCAGTTGTTTTTAACCTCCTGCTGGTTAAAAACAACAACGCATTTGGTCATTGCAAACGGGAATGATGTACGTGTTTATTTGCATATTGAGCGGGGAAGTGAGATCCAATCACAAGTGGTCACTCGAGACACATGTGGAGACGTATTCTGATGCCAGGTGTGAACTGACATCCGTCTCGACCGAATCACAATCTGGATATATCTGAATACAAAGTACAGGTCTGAACCAGAGACTGTAAAAAATATGGACAAAGCTACTGTGACGTCACCCATTGACTCTCCGTGGGTCTCTAAAACACGTTTTGAAGCTCAATGGCGGGCGCGGCCATTTTCTCGATTTGGAGCCAAAACCATAGAGTTAAGCGGTCTTGTGATTTTTACAATTTGATTGACAGTCCGGTGCGGAAAAGCCCCTCAACCTGAACGAGGCTAGCTGACTGTCTGCCGTTATGTTTTAAAATATATTATCAGATGTTTACGGAGTTTAATTTCCATCCGTGACTGTACTGTGTCATGTAATCACGTTATATGTATGACATTAAAAATACAATTAGGCTATGTTCAGTTATCTTCAATTTATGTTTCTCAGCAAAACGAATATGCTTAGCTAGCATATCAGCTTGCCAGTGAGCTAGGTAGGCTGTCCGTGGTTAGCTCACGCGTTAGCAATATGAACCACAGGGGAAGAACATTGACTACACTGATGGTCAATCAATCGGAGATGTGTAGGCTACTGGTGATTTGACTAGGCAAATTTTCGTATAACTGTCTGGTAGATCTGCTGTTAACCGAGCAAGTTATCGTCGTAGGTTTTCGCCAGTCAGATAATGAGCCTGCTACTACTAGCTACTCCATCGCCGTTTGTGGTGTTCACTTGCTGGGTGACGCTAGCTGACCGATCGTTCGCAAATCACTTTCTACCGAATAAAAATTAACACTCAGCGGTGATTAACAAATCTACCAAGTATTTTAATAACTGATCTGCAGGCGTGTAAATATGACAACGCACTTTGTACGGCAAGTTTTCCACCTGGTGCATGAAGACAAAAATAATGTAGCCTACGTTGAATTTCTAATTATTATTAGGCTATTATTTTTTTCTTGTAAATCATCAAAACCAATGGAGAAAAGCCAATATACGCAAGGAGCCCCCAGAACCGATTCTGATAGCCACTGTCTTAAATGCCTAGCTTGTCGGTCTCTTAAATGCTAAAAACATGTTCCTTTCTAAATGCCAAGATGGTTAATTTCGTTAAATTCTGTGTGTGTGATTTCATCGTGTGTTGTATATTCAGCAAATGAACCTTGAAACTCTTAATTCGCTTCGTGAAACTGAAAAAGTGTTTATCCCAAAATCGGGATTATAGTAGCTTTGTCACATGCGTGAAGCATGGCCCAGGTAGACATTTACGGAATGTACACGACTGACAAGCCGCCAAACACGTTTGACAGATTGAATGTTTGCCGGTTAAGGTTAGCTAGCTAGTCAAATGGCTTGGTAGCCGAAGTTGCGAACTGTTTTAGCACAGGCTACTACTGGACTACCAAATATAGCAAGCTGATTACGCTTTCTGCCAAGTAATTATTTGGTTAAGTAGGCTAAAGGAAATAGTAAAAATGACTCGGATACCGAAAAACTTAAGAGGAGGATTATTTTATGGTCGTCTAGAGCAGCTGTAAATAGCACACGCCATAATGAAATCACCACGAAATGGGATGCCTGCATTTTCAGACTTAGCACAGGCGGACCGTAGCCGGAGCCGGAGCCGCAATGGCAAGGCCAAGAAGCGCCACCGCCCACCCCAGTGACCATAGACTGTAGCCTCTACTGTAGCTGAGTCCTCCGCAGTAATCCGGAAGTGACGCAAACTGTACCTCATTGGTCCAGAACAAATATTGGCACTGTGCCCAAATGACGCAATAAATCATGAAATCGACCCATGGGCAGTCATAAGACCAATAAAATACACCTATTATGACTATTTGTTCTTGTGAGAAAAAATTATTGACTTTGTATTTTGATCGCATTTGTACCGTAGACTTACATGGAAACCGGATATGAAAACACCTATACTGGAGCCATCCGTAGTGGCGCTAGTGAGCAACCAGGAACTACAACACCAGGAAATGAGCTTTGAAAACGAAGTCTGGTTTTGGCCGCTTGGTCTGAACCAGAGACTGTAAAAAATATGGACACAGCTACTGTGACGTCACCCATTGCCTCTCCGTGGGTCTGTAAAACACGTTTTGAAGCTCAATGGCGGGCGCGGCCATGTTCTCGATTTGGAGCCAAAACCATAGAGTTAAGCGGTCTTGTGATTTTTACAATGTGATTGACAGTCCGGTGCGGAAAAGCCCATCAACCTGAACGAACGATTGCAGAACGAACTTGAGGCTAGCTGACTGTCTGCCGTTATGTTTTGAAATATATTATCACATATTTACGAAGTTTAATTTCCATCCGTTACTGTACTGTGTCATGTAATCACGTTATATGTATGGCATTAATAATACAATTATGTTCAGTTATCTTCAATTTATGTTTCTCAGCAAAACGAATATGCTTAGCTAGCATATCAGCTTGCCAGTGAGCTAGGTAGGCTATCCGTGGTTAGCTCACGCATTAGCAATATGAACCTCAGGGGAAGAACATCGACCACACTGATGATGGTCAATCAATCAGAGATGTGTAGGCTACTGGTGATTTGACTAGGCTCATTTTCGTATAACTGTCTGGTAGACCTGCTGTTAACCGAGCAAGTTATCGTCGTAGGTTTTCGCCACAGTCAGTTAATGAGCCAGTAACTGCTACTAGCTACTCCTTCGTCGTTTGTGGTGTTCACTTGCTGGGTGACGCTAGCTGACCGATCGTTCGCAAGTCACTTTCTACCGAATAAAAATTAACACTGTCAGCGGCGATTAACAAATCTACCAAGTATTTTAGTAACTGATCTACAGGCGTGTAAATATGACAACGCACTTTGAAGAGCAAGTTTTCCACCTGTTGCATAAAGACAAAAATAATGTACATTGAATTTCTAATTATTATTATTTTCTTGCTAGCTTCTAGCTTTGTCACATTCGTGCAGCCTAGCCCAGGTAGACATTTACGGAATGTACACGACTGACAAGCCGTCAAATACGTTTGACAGATGGAATATTTGCCGGTTAGGGTTAGCTAGCTAGTCAAATGGCTTGGTAGCCGAAGTTGCGAACTGTTTTAGCATAGGCTACTGGACTACCACATATAGCAAATAAGCGTTAGCTGATTACGCTTTCTGCCAACGAATTATTTGGTTAAGTGGGCTAAAGGAAATAGTAAAAATGACTCGGCTACCGCAAAACTTCAGAGGAGGATTATTTTATGGTCGTCTAGTGCAGCTGTAAATAGCACACGCTATAATGAAACCACTACAAAATTGGATGCCTGCATTTTCTGACTTCGCACAGGTGGACCGTGGTCGGAGCCGCAATGTCAAGGCCAAGAGACGCCACCTCCCACCCCAGTGACCACAGATTGTAGCCCCTACTGTAGCTCAGTCCTCCGCAGTAATCCGGAAGTGACGCAAGCTGTACCTCATTGGTCCAGAACAAATATTGGCACTGTGCCCAAATGACGCAATAAATCATGAAATCGACCCATGGACAGTCATAAGACCAATAAAATACACCTATTATGACTATTTGTTCTTGTGAGAAAAAATTATTGACTTTGTATTTTGATCGCATTTGTACCGTAGACTTACATGGAAACCGGATATGAAAACACCTATACTGGAGCCATCCGTAGTGGCGCTAGTGAGCAACCAGGAACTACAACACCAGGAAATGAGCTTCAAAAACGAAGTCTGGTTTTGGCCGCTTGGTCTGAACAGGGCCACAGTTCCTGCCTAGCCAGATTGGTGAAGTGTCTTCATGGTTGTCTCACAAACACAAACAGAAGCTAGTTTTAACTAGCATTAGCAAATGAAAGTGCAGTTATTTAAATCCAGCACTGAAATGTTTGCTTAATTGTTTTTTCATTATCCAACTGGTGATTGCAACATTAGCGAATTAGTACGCTAGCTATATAACACTAGCTAGGAACGTCTTTGATAGAAACCTATTATTTCACAGCTAGCCAGCTAGGGGGACTAATGCTGCTAGCCAGCTAGGGGGACTAATGCTGCTAGCCAGCTAGCTGGACTAATGCCGCAAACCACCCCTCTCACAGTTCCTGGCCAGCAGGGCTGCCTTCCTTACTTGCTTAAGCAAGCACAGTTAAAACTAGCTACTTAACACATTACAGTGCTGTTATTTTGATCTAGCACTTAAGCATTTGCTTAACTTTTTATTCATTATTCAGCTGGCGTCAGCTAATTAAGAACACATTTGATTAAGAACTTAATGCTTGCTACCTAGCTGGCAAGCTAGAAAACCATTTTGACCTAAAACCCAGCTGAATTTTAATATTGGTTAGGTCACAAGTGACGGAAAACTTGTCATAAAGCTAGCTGGCATTCAAACTTGGTTTCATGTCTATACTGCGACCCCACACCATTAAAAAAAAAAGACAGAGCAAGGGAGATGAGTTTGATTGAGTTATGGTTTCATGCGATTTCCTTTGCCTCGGCGGCATCACCACCCCTGTCATACATTATTTTACATAAGAGGACAGCTCGTCATGGTTTATTCCTTACATAGCACTGAAAGGAGCATATAGTAGGTAGAAAATAACTACCAGAGTTGGCTAACATCATCCCAAGGATTACACCAGGCGCTGCTCTGAACAAGACTAAGCAATAAATCACAAAAGATTACCCAGTGAGTAGGTATTACTATTTTGAAAAGTGCCATTATGAAAGTAAAAAGGGCATTCAGAAATAAAAACGAAATTCTGAAGTAAGTCATTCGGAAAATGTCATAATGAAATGAAAAAGCAATTCGGAAATGCAACATGTTATTGTCAAAAATAAATAATAATGCTATTATGAAAAGTAATATAATTCCATAATTATTTATCTAATCATTTATTTCATTTTGGCACGTTTAGTCCTCCATATGTTTCAGGTCAAATACAAATCGCTGTACCATCACTGTTTTTGTAGCAGCAAAGAGTATAATAAAAATAATTGTAAAGACAAAAACTCGCAATCAGTTTGCTTGGATCTCGTGGGTGAGGCTAGCCTCCCAATCATCAGAATTCAGTGGTTGCAGACTCAAAATTTAGTAATCCATCAAGCTTTACACAGAAACTATCAGTTGTGTGCTTTTTATTTTTAATAATGTCCAGTAATATTTCTGCATATTTTTTCTAATCAAAGTATTTATTATTTTTTTTACAGATTCTAATGACTGCACTCAGTGTCCAGAAGCATTCTGGTCCAATTCCAAAAGAGATCAGTGTGTTTTAAAGGCAGTTGAATTTTTGTCTTTTCATGAAATCATGGGAATCATACTCGTCATTTTTTCACTCCTTGGAGTGTGTGTAACTGTACTTGTGGCTGTGCTGTTCTTTATAAAGAAGGACACCCCCATTGTGAAAGCCAACAACTCAGAGCTGAGTTTCCTGCTGCTCTTTTCATTGAAACTGTGTTTCCTTTGCTCTCTTACCTTCATCGGCCGGCCCTTTGATTGGTCCTGTATGCTGCGCCACACTGCGTTTGGGATCACCTTTGTCCTCTGCATCTCTTGTGTTCTGGGGAAAACAATAGTGGTGTTAATGGCCTTCAGGGCTACACTTCCAGGCAGTAATGTCATGAAGTGGTTTGGGCCTCCCCAGCAGAGAATGAGTGTTCTTGCTTTCACTCTCATACAGGTTCTTATTTGTGTGCTTTGGTTAACAATATCCCCTCCATTCCCCAACAAGAACATGAAGCACTACAAAGAAAAGATCATTCTAGAATGTGATGTAGGATCAGCAGTGGGGTTCTGGGCTGTGCTGGGTTATATTGGGCTCCTCTCTATATTGTGCTTTGTTTTAGCTTTTCTGGCTCGTAAGCTGCCTGACAACTTCAACGAAGCCAAATTCATCACATTCAGCATGCTTATATTCTGTGCAGTCTGGATCACCTTTATACCAGCGTATGTCAGCTCACCTGGAAAGTTCACTGTAGCTGTGGAAATCTTTGCAATTTTAGCTTCCAGCTTTGGTTTGCTTTTCTGTATTTTTGCACCTAAGTGTTACATCATTCTTTTAAAACCTGAATTAAACTCAAGAAGACATGTGATGGGCAAGATGCTCTCAAAATCTCTTTAGATTAATAAATCAAATGGTTGGAAATAATAATAATTTGTAGTAAATGCTGGGTTAAAACAGTAAGATATGCTGTAAGTACATACTGATATACCAGTCAACATTAGAACAAATGTTGGACATATGTTGAACAAACAAATAAATTAATAAATTCTCTTCCAAGTGAGAGATGATTCTTATTTTACTTAAGTCACACTAAGTACCACAGAAATTATGTGAAACTCCATAGGTTATACAGAAAGAAATCTCCAATTAATCTGATCAAATAACAATTAGGAAACTATTTAGCTTTTATCTATCATTCACAAGGTATTATTTTCTCTAACAAATGACTATTTAAAAAAGGAAGCACCAAAACTACACCATATATCAAATTTGTGTTGGTCAAAAATAACAGGAATAATCAGAAACACAAACAAAATTTTCAGGAAAGACAGGTGCAGTCCTCCAGAGAAACAAAGAGGGAACAGGTGAGACTGAATCTCATATCCACTAACAGTTAGCAAGGTTGTGCCATAAGTGATAGGGGCTGTGTCGTAGCTCATAGCTACATGCAAGCAGAACATTCGTCTCCCCACTGGGAGACTCAGACACTCCCTACATCAGGCTCCTCACGTAGGTTATCAGCACAGTCCTATATAAGTGACTTTGACAATGCTGCAGGAACACTGGACACTGCCAGGTTAAGACACATACATTATCAGAGATGCTGCTGCTCACAGACATTGTGTTACTTGTCTTGTTTGCTGGCCTTGGAAAACCTGTCTGTCGACCATATGGGGCTGAAGAATTCTCTCAGTTTTCAAAAGAAGGCAACATCACAATTGGAGGCATTTTTTCATTTCATCAAAATCCAGTAAGTGTGGATCCAACACTTCAAGTCAACCCTGGAAGTATTCAATGTCAGGGGTAAGCTAAAATGAAAATAATATCAGTTCTGCTGCAACTGCAGAACATATAATATAATTACTATTTATTATTGCAGTAATTAGCCTGTATTTCTGCATGCATTTAAGCAAGGTGGAAACAAATGTGGCCTTACCATTTATGTTATTGGCTTCTCATGTGGAGGAAACACCAGATGGCATGATCTTATTTTAAATAAAATACAGTATATGGTATCTTAAAATATTTTTCATCACAGCGAACTTGACATATGGATGAAATGTTTTTTGGATCATAATATAGAATAAAGATCTATATATTTAGAAATTGTATTTAGGGAACAAGTATCTATTTGTTGTATTTGTTTTGGTTGTTAAAGTGTATATTTAATTACATTTACATGTACTCTTCTGTACTGTGCTTTTGGTTTTCCTTCAGAGAGAGATAAAACAGTACTTTGTTGGTTCCTTTTTCATCATCCATCATCATTTTACACTAATTATAAATACTCAAAAAACTGAAAACACCAGTCCATTTCTTCTGACAGGCTGGATCCAGGAGAACTGCAGTATGCTCAAACTATGATCTTTGCCATTGATGAAATAAACAACAACTCTAAGATTCTCCCAGGAATTTCTTTGGGCTACAGGATATATGACTCTTGTCCAAGTGTTCCTCTCTCTGTAAGGGCATCCCTGGCTCTAATGAATGAGCATGAGGAAGGCACAAAAACCTGCCTCCAATTATCAACAGTCCATGCAGTAATAGGAGAGACAACATCAACTTCAACCATTGGGATCGCAAGAACAGTGGGACCATTCCACATACCTGTGGTTAGTGACCTTTCTGGAAATCTAAACAGTGAAAGTTCAACCTATCGAGCAATTTTTTTTTTTCAAATGTACAAAATATAAATTATAGTCTTTGTGTGTGAGAACATACGGTGGACATGTCTGTATATGCACAGTGTGTGATGGAGGCAGACTGTCCGTGAGGTTGTGTGTTTGTGTCTGTGTCAGAAACAGTGCACATGTGTCTGAGTGCTTGTGAGTATCTGAATCGGATGGGTGTTCTAGAATTTTGCTCTTTACAGAACACACTTTCTGCATCATGTTCAAAAAAAGTAAAAACTTGCTTATGTTATTTTTTACAGCTCAGTCATTCAGCCACATGTGCATGTCTCAGTAACAGACAGGAGTACCCAACTTTCTTCAGGACCATTCCTAGTGACTACTATCAAAGCAGAGCCTTGGCAAAACTGGTCAAGCACTTCGGCTGGAGCTGGGTTGGTGCCATCAGAACCAACAATGACTATGGCAACAATGGAATGGCTACGTTTTTAAAAGCAGCCAAGGATGAGGGGGTCTGCATAGAGTACTCGGTGCCCATCTACAGGACTGACTCTAGACAGAAATTTCTTGAAGTTGTGGAGATTATTAAAAAATCATCTTCTAAAGTGATTGTTGCTTTTGCAGATGGTAATGATTTGGACATGCTCATCAAAGAACTGTTCCTGCAGAATGTGACAGGTTTTCAATGGGTGGGCAGTGAAGGCTGGATCACATACCGGTACATTGCCTCCCAGGTGAGCTATGCAGTTGTGGGAGGGGCCATTGGCTTTGCCGTCCCTAACATCCAAATACCAGGACTGAAGGAGTTTATCATGAGCACCCGCCCATCGACCAGGCCTGGGAACATGGGCTTGGTAGAGCTCTGGGAGGGTGTTTTCAGCTGCATTCTAATACCTCGCAAGGATGTCACAATGAAAGCTTGCACGGGATCAGAGTCTTTGTATGGAAAGCACAGCCGCTACATGGATGTATCAGACACCAGCTTGCTAAACAATGTATATAAGGCTGTGTATGCTGTGGCCCATTCACTGCACAATCTCATCATGTGTAAAGATGGACATGGACCTTTCATGAACAAAACCTGCGCAGACAAAACCAGAATAGAACCGTGGCAGGTTGTACTGCAGAGATTCTGTTTTTGTATGTGCTGTGTAGGTATCTATATACATATGCATATCAAAGAAAAGTGAATCACTGCTAACTTGTGATTAATTTTTCCCCTCTAGGTGCTTCACTATTTGACCCAGGTAAACTTCACCACTAAACATGGTGAGATGATTCACTTTGATAAACAGGGGGACCCTGCAGCAAGATACTCTTTGGTAAACTGGCAACTCAATTCCCATGGTGCCATTGTGTTCGAGATCATAGGGCTATATGATGCATCTCTGCCAGAGGGGCAGCAGTTTGTGATGAAGGATGATGTTCAAGCTGTCTGGGCAGGCGGTCAGCAAGAGGTAAGCTGATGTTTCTGTATTCAGATCAAACAGTTTTGTAAAATCAGACCATGGGAAACGATTGATGCGTTCTGACGTCAACATAAAGCAGTGCAGGCAACGAGAAGCACCTGAGAGGTCTGACTGTCGGTTTAAAAAGGCGCTCCGTTAGTTATGTGAGCAAGTGATAGGTTGAGTATATGAACATGTAGTGACGTGTGTATGTGATTGTTTAAGTATGAGAACATGTAGTTGCTGAGGCCGACCAATGGTTTCCTGGCCTTGGCTGTGCATGTGGTTAATTGCAACTAAGTATGACTGTTTTGTAGGTGCCGAGGTCAATCTGCAGTGAGAGCTGCCTTCCTGGGACACGCAGGGCTTTCATGAAAGGGAAACCTATCTGCTGCTTTGACTGTATTCCATGTGCAGATGGAGAATTCAGCAACATCACAATTGAGTTTTGGCATATCTTATTATATACCAATACAGACCTTGTTTCCAAGGAGCAACAATACCATTAATTTAATGTAGACTAAAATTTGTATCACTTTAAGCTTTACTTAAGGCATCGTAAAATGTAAAATAATTAGCAGAAAAAATAATCAAATAAAAATATCCTTATCTTTTACAGATGCGCTGACGTGTGTCCCATGCCCACCGGAGTACAAGTCCAATGAAGAAAGAAATAATTGCGATTTAAAAAGTATTGAATTCTTGACCTTTGATGAACTGATGGGGATACTGTTAGTGGCATTTTCTGTAATTGGAGGCTGCCTTACAATCACAATAGCACTAATATTCTTTGTATATAAAGACACTCCCATTGTGAAAGCCAACAATTCAGAACTGAGTTTCCTGCTGCTCTTTTCATTGAAACTGTGTTTCCTTTGCTCTCTTACCTTCATCGGTCGGCCCTCTGAGTGGTCCTGTATGCTGCGCCACACTGCGTTTGGGATCACCTTTGTCCTCTGCATCTCGTGTGTTCTGGGAAAAACAATAGTGGTGTTAATGGCATTCAGGGCTACACTTCCAGGCAGTAATGTGATGAAGTGGTTTGGGCCTCTGCAGCAGAGACTGAGTGTTCTTGCTTTCACTCTCATACAGGTCCTTATTTGTGTGCTTTGGTTAACAATATCCCCTCCATTCCCCAACAAGAACATGAAGCACTACAAAGAAAAGATCATTCTAGAATGTGATGTTGGGTCAGCAGTGGGGTTCTGGGCTGTGCTGGGTTATATTGGGCTCCTCTCTATATTGTGCTTTGTTTTAGCTTTTCTGGCTCGTAAGCTGCCTGATAACTTCAATGAAGCCAAATTCATCACATTCAGCATGCTCATATTCTGTGCAGTCTGGATCACCTTTATACCAGCTTATGTCAGTTCACCTGGAAAGTTCACTGTAGCTGTGGAGATATTTGCTATTTTAGCTTCCAGCTATGGAATGCTTTTCTGTATTTTTGTCCCAAAATGTTACATTATTTTACTAAAACCAGAGAAAAACACCAAAAGAAATATGATGGGTAAAACATCATGAAAATTTTAAAATTGTACCTTTTTCAGTCCCAGATTTCTGTCGTTCTTGCATTGATGACGTACATTTTCAACTATGTAGCTGTCTCTCTGGTCACAGAAATGTAATGTTTTTTTTAAAATTTATTGCAGAATAAAATAGAAAAGCCAGCCATCTATTTTTCACTAAATGTTTCTGTACTGGGAGAACTCACTCAGAATTAAATGTGCTTCCCATTGTGTTATTGATACTATGCCACTCAAGACAACTGCGTCAGTATCTTGTGCTGATAGGCAGCACTACCAATACTATACATTTTACAAACAGCAGAATCATGCCGGCAGCATAGTACGCATATAGAAATTACTGAGTAGTCAGCACTACACTCTACTGACAGTAGATGGCAGTGCTGCTGGGATAAACATGAACATAGTAACAATAAGTTAGCTACCGATACCCTAGTAGCCGGGGCTCCACTACTAACAGAAATCAACAGAAATAGGATAGACAACAACACAGCATGCCAACTAGCTACTTTTTTAAAATTCAGACACCACACACATTTTGTATTTTACAATAACAAGAAGGCCTAACAGGCGTGAGTGGGGGTATGGTGCTGGCACTTTTAGCTAACCTGACAGACTGACATAACAGAATTAAACCTAAATAACATAAAACACAAAGATCAAGTGCATTGTTTGATTGTATTCGTGTATTGCATGTGATGTGGTATGTCATAAGTTTGATTGAAATTTGATTATTTGCATCTAAATGAAAGAGCTGAAACAAAGCTAGCTAGGTCGCTGGCTAGTACCTAAATTTGTGTAGCTCGCTATGATCTCTGTTGGGGTAAATTTGTGTGTCTGTCTATCACAAGCATCACATAGCATTCTGACCATTTTGTTGTGGAGGAGAACTGACGTTACATCACCACCAATCCGGCCAGAAGCAAACCGCAAAATGTGACACTGGTTTTATAGGCTTTTTATTTGCAAAATATGTATTATAGAGGAAAAAATAGCATCACACAATCATGTCACTTTGAGGGATGAATGCATTTGAGCGGGAAGGAGGTGGGGGAGCAAGACCCTGATTGCCTGACGCTGGGTTCTCTGCTGACAATCACTTAAAATTACAATTTTCCTGATATAAATATGTCAATATTACCATTATTTTAAATAGTAATATTAAATACAGTATATTAAGCATTTGCTTTAGTTATAGCCGTCCATCTGTGCAGTGTAACAGCAGAATGCGGATGCGGAGGACTAATGGATGGATCTGCAGGTAGCCATACTCAGGAGACCCAGCTGCTGCTGCAGGTCACTGACTCATGGTGAATATGGCCAGAGAGAATGTGTGTGTGTGTTGGATTTGAAGGCTTGTTCGTACATCTCATTGGAATATATAGCACTCTTTTGCATGGAGAAATTCTACTTATGATTATTCTACTAATGTGTGCAGAAACAATTTCCTATTCAAAAAATAAAAAGGTTAAAGCATGAGGACAAAACACATTCATACAAGTGTTCCATAAAAGCAATATAAAAATACTGGTCCATCATAGATTTAGTCGCTTTCTTTTTTACTGGAGAAGAGCCATTTTTGTCAATGATCCAGTACACTTATATAAAAATATAAAAAACTAGGCTGACACCAGTTGCGTTTCATTTAGCCTGTTTCAGCAGTTTTGAAAATGTGTCACTCAGGCAGCATGTTCTGCTATGAAAATGTACCCCCCTTCTAATGGCCCAGACGTATAGTCAGATATACTAAGAAACTCAGAACGTTGAGATACTTGGTTGACTGGAGTGCCTTGGGAGAGACTGCATTTCTTCAGAGACATCCTGCACAGTATAAAAACAGTTTCTTCCATTCATCAGCTCAGTGCCGGCAGCCCTGATGTGCACCAGGATGGCACAGTGGACAACATTGCTGCTGTTGATGCGCACCAATGCAGTGATGATGGGGCCAGCATGCAGGCGGCATGGTCAAGCAGCTCTACCACAGCTCTCTGAGGAGGGAGATGTCATCATTGGAGGGGTATTCTCCATCCACAGAACCACAAGGGAGACGATACATTCATTCACCTCCAAACCTCACTCTCCGTCGTGCATCAGGTTTGTTTTCCAAGAAAAAGAAAATCATAACATTTCAAAAATATGTTGTATAAGATGTCAATGTAAAAAATTCAAAAGCCCTAACAAACAGAACTTACATAGTATATAATTGTGTTTACCTCTGCATATTAAAATGGATATTTCAGGTATTTACTGGTGTTAAAAGCATAAATATTTCATTTTGTCTGGCTGCTTGTTTAAAATTTTATAATTTTGATGTTTACCATGTTATTATTCCTAAGTTTGAACTACAGAGAATTTCAGTTTGCTCAGACCATGATCTTCGCCATTAAGGAAATAAACAACCGG
The DNA here is from genome assembly GCF_018555375.3 of Anguilla rostrata. Lineage (NCBI taxonomy): Eukaryota > Metazoa > Chordata > Actinopteri > Anguilliformes > Anguillidae > Anguilla > Anguilla rostrata. Next base: position 18,040,813 of record NC_057944.1, read on the forward strand.
ACAGACCTGCTCCCTGGTTTATCTCTAGGCTATAAGATATATGATGCCTGTGGTTCTATACCTTTGGCTATACGGTCAGCCATGGCTCTGATGAACGGTTATGAGGAAACACTGACCGACACATCATGTTCTACACCAGCAGCAGTGCAGGCCATCATTGGAGAGTCTGGATCCTCTCCCACAATTGCTCTATCATCTGCAGTTGGACTTTTTCACATTCCTTTGGTGAGTAATACTTCTTTATTTTGTCATGTCTATTTCAGACTGGATAATGAAAGCCATTTTAGGTATACAGAAGTTGAAAAGCTTTATTAGCAAGTAGGCCTGGTTTGTATATTGTGGCAAATCTTTATATTTTTTTCTTTCTCCAAATCTTACAACACAGATCAGTCATTTTGCAACATGTGCATGTCTGAGCAATAGGAATAGATTCCCCACATTTTTCAGAACCATTCCCAGTGACTATTACCAGAGCAGAGCACTGGCTCAGCTGGTGAAGTACTTTGGCTGGACCTGGGTAGGAGCAGTGAGAAGTGACAGTGACTATGGCAATAATGGGATGGCCACATTTATAGAAGCCGCTCAGCAGGAAGGGATCTGCATTGAGTATTCCGAGGCTGTCTACAGAACATACCCCAGAGAGAAAATCCTCCAGTCTGTTGAAGTGATAAAGAAGGGTACTGCAAGAGTCATAGTAGCCTTTCTGGCTCTAGGGGACATCATCCCTTTGTTCCAGGAGATGGCCCTGCAGAATGTAACAGGGTTCCAGTGGGTGGGCAGTGAGTCGTGGATCACGGCTAGCAGACTGGCAGACAATCAGGACTACGGGTTTCTGACAGGATCCATTGGGTTTGCTATTGGTAAAGCAAAACTGGAGGGCCTGAAAGAGTTTTTGATCAGTGTTCACCCATTTCAGGCTCCAGGCAATGATCTATTGAAGGAGTTCTGGGAAACAGCCTTTACATGTTCTTTTGAGAAAAGCAATAATTCAGCAGGCAAAACTCTTTGCATAGGATCTGAGAGCTTAAATGAAGTGAAAAATGAATACACTGATATAACAGAGCTAAGAATCACCAACAAAGTATATACAGCAGTTTATGCTGTTGCCCATTCTTTACACCTCCTATTCAATGGCCATTCAAGCATTTATTCCTCTACGAACAGCAGCTATGGACAACACTTTGCACCAGAGCAGGTAAAGTCACTTTGGAATCACTTTGTAATTGTTTGTTTGTAACAGTGGACACAACTTCATTGTCTAACCTGCATAAATGAACCATGTCATCTTTCTGAACAGGTGCTAAAATATCTGAGAAACATAAACTTCACAGCAAAAACTGGTGAGCAGGTCTCCTTTGATGCAAATGGAGACCCGGTTGCAAGATATGAGTTAGTGAACTGGCAGCTTGCTGAAAAAGGGACTTTGCAGTTTAAGACAGTGGGCCTCTATGATGCTTCCTTACCACCTGATAGGAGATTTATCATGAACCAGGGCAACATGGTTTGGGCTGAGGGACAACTCCAGGTAGTGTAATGCAGACAAACACCTTTTCCGACTAAAATGTATTTGCAGGAAATGTAATCTAACCAGGGAAATGTGCAGCGTTTTGAACAAATCAAACATGATGAAAGCTAAATGATTGTAATTTGAAAATGTTTATTTCCATTTAAAAGGTACCAATAAAAAATATCTAGGTCAATGCTCTAGTTTTATGTACGTGATTTTGTTTTATTATGACAGATTCAGTTGCTGGCACTATTTTCTTTCACTCAGAAACCCAGGTCAGTGTGCAGTGAGAGCTGTCCCCTAGGCACCCGGAAGGCCATGCAGAGAGGAAGGCCTGTCTGCTGCTATGACTGTGTGCCCTGTGCTGAGGGAGAAATCAGCAATGTTACAGGTAGCATATCTTATATATGATAATTTTAATGTGTCAATCTCATTTATATATTATTAAGGATACACAATAAAAATGACTTATAGTGTGAACAATAGAAAAAATAATAATCTAATGATATTTGAATTTTCTTTCAGATTCTAATGACTGCATTCCTTGTGATTTGGAATATTGGTCAAATGAAAAAAGAGACAGATGTATATTTAAAATAGTTGAATTCCTTTCTTTTGAAGAAATTATGGGAATAATGCTTGTAATTTTTTCATTATTTGGAACATGTGTAACTATACTTGTGGCTGTGCTGTTCTTTATGTACAGACAGACCCCCATTGTGAAAGCCAACAACTCAGAGCTGAGTTTCCTGCTGCTCTTTTCATTGAAACTGTGTTTCCTTTGCTCTCTTACCTTCATCGGCCGGCCCTCTGAGTGGTCCTGTATGCTGCGCCACACTGCGTTTGGGATCACTTTTGTACTCTGCATCTCATGCGTTCTGGGGAAAACAATAGTGGTGTTAATGGCCTTCAGGGCTACACTTCCAGGCAGTAATGTCATGAAGTGGTTTGGGCCTCTGCAGCAGAGACTGAGTGTTCTTGCTTTCACTCTCATACAGGTCCTTATTTGTGTGCTTTGGTTGACAATATCCCCTCCATTCCCCAACAAGAACATGAAGCACTACAAAGAAAAGATCATTCTAGAATGTGATGTAGGATCAGCAGTGGGGTTCTGGGCTGTGTTGGGTTATATTGGGCTCCTCTCTGTATTATGCTTTATTTTAGCTTTTCTGGCTCGTAAGCTGCCTGACAACTTCAATGAAGCCAAATTCATCACATTCAGCATGCTCATATTCTGTGCAGTCTGGATCACCTTTATACCAGCGTATGTCAGCTCACCTGGAAAGTTCACTGTAGCTGTGGAAATATTTGCCATTTTAGCTTCTAGTTTTGGGCTACTATTTTGTATTTTTGCCCCTAAATGCTATGTTATTTTATTTAGGCCAGAGCAGAACACAAAGAAAAACATGATGGGGAAGCCACCATCAAAGGCTCTCTAAACATTCTCTGTGCGATAAAGTAATTAATTTTTCTTAAATTAATGGAGCACCTACATGCTTTTTATTCTACGAGCAGTACTGAAAGCAAGAAATTTACTTAACGTTTTCAGATGCATTTACTGTAATGCAGGGTGATATTTAAAACAGTGTAGGAAAGCTTTGGTGATTACACCACCGGTGGAACATGTGTCATTGGTGATGTAAAGTTATTATGTCTATAATTTGATTGTACTACTCTCTTCACAATACAATATTCTGAAAATAATATGACCAGCATAAAATGTTTTGAAATAAAAATAATTTTGTTATACAAGATGAAGTACTTGTGATGTTACACTTCGTATTAAACATGAACAAGAATGTATTTAAGTTGATGGAAGCCTACACTTCAATAATGACCATGTCTGTAAATAAATCCATGACTCATTAACACAGTTTGAATGCATTTTATGTTGTCCCACAGCACAGCACAGTGAAACATTCACTGTTTGTTTTCCTACAGGCCCTACTGAGGGCTTCCACTTCTGCAAGCTCAGGACCACATACGCTGGCCCACACCTGCCCCTGGCCTGCATATTGTGGACGTGCATTATCTACTGTCTTTTCAAGAACAACCATGATTTTATATATCTAACTACAGATGATAAATTTCACAAAGGATATCACACACCCCTATTGTCTGGCCATTGCTTTGATTTTGAAAATGTAATTAAACTGAATGACATTATCAGTGAATGGTAAGACTCAAATGTGCCCAAACCCTTTTTTTCTGATTCTATAGGAAACCCCCATAAAACCACAGGCTTGTTGCTCCTTTTAATAGTCAACTGGCATTCAGCGTTTCCATTTACCCTTCATAAGACCTAGCAACGTGGAGAAATACCAAAAACTAGTATGTTTAAAAGTTAAATAAATAATATTTTATATTAGATTATTATTCACATAAGATTATGCTTTGAGGCTCCAACAATATTGTAAACAGGGTGCCACAGGCTGTGTAACACCTCTGGGAGGAACAAAAGAGCTGAACACTGGGAGCTGTGGGCATTCCGGTATTTCATTATTCGAGATTTAAACAACATAAAGACACGCCCTTCTTTTGCCCTCAAGAGTTCCAGGTAGAAATTAAGAAATAAAAAGGCAAAATAAACAAAACCTGAACCTTTCAGTAACTTTTGTTTTGTATTTCTTGTTCTTGCTTACTCTCACTTGGTTTACTGCTTTCCCAGCCTCAGCCAACTACAGTGAAAATAAACACGTGTAAGTCCTGGACTGATCCATAATGCAACCCAGGTGTATGTGCCAATTTAAAATTCCCTGGGGTTGAGCATGTTGCAAGTGTTGAAAAATTAGTAATAGTATTTAATGTTTAATAACTTCACTCTCATTTTGCTTAGAAACTCACTTTAAATTGCACTATGAATCTCAGCTGTGTTGCTACAATAATAGTCTGGTGTTGCTAAACTAATCAGACTTCTATGCCGACAAGCCATATGGAGTTAGAAAAAACTGAAAACGCTGAGAAGTACATCCCTCTAGGGGGGGTCTGGGTATTGCATTGGTGCGACAAGGAGTCTTAAACTAAACGTTGGCTAACGTTAAGTCAGATAATTTAGAAGGATCAACATAAAAAATTATTCTGCACATTAATAATATCCGTAGGCCTTCCACTTCGTCCATCTCTCCAGCCTGATGTTTTATTTCGATAACGTTAAAAACCAAAGATCTTGTTTTCACCCTAAATTTTTAATCAATTCATTAATCATGAAAACTGTTTCTTAAACAAACTAACTAATTCAAGTTAGATTAGTATATGGACAGTGACTAAAGTTAGCTCACCAGCCTAATCTCTAGCTAGCTGATTTTAAACATTATATCCAAAACAACTGATACTATTTGACATAGACAAATGCATTTCCTTTATGCTCTTTGGTAAAGTGCCATCATTATTGACTACACCATTCATTATGGAAAACGTTAATTGTATACCACAGTATCAACCAAGGGCTGCCATTCCGCCTTGGGTCCATACAAACTTGAAATAGCCAGCTACTCTGCTGCTGCTGTACTCTCACTCTGAAGCAAGTGTTGGCTGAGTCTCACTTCACTGGTTTTTCTACAATGCTTCCCTTAGATATTCATTAACAACAAGTAAAATTACCACTAATGGCAAGAGACATAACTAAACATATTGCACTTGCTGCGAAGGTGGAAAGGAGGGTCTGCACAGGGAAGCAAGCATGATCACGTTTACTTATGTAAATGTGAAGCGCAGGAATCAGCGGGAAGATGTCGGTGTAACAGTAAAAACGGTAGGCCAGCAAAACCTGTGTCATTCTGTTTCTGGTGTCATTTGGATGTGTCGATCCCTTGTTGACACAAGGCCATCACATGATTGTGTACTTTGCCACATTGTTTTACGCATACGTATGTACAAGTTACTGGTACGTTAGTTAATTTATGCCTCCCATACACTAGACGATTTCTAGATAACTAAAGTCTGACAAACTCACTTCAAAAACAATCTGTCCTAAATCATGGGTTTTTAGTCCCAGAGGTGCACAATATTCTGAAAAGACTAGGAATTATGCAGCTTCACACATTATAAGATTCCAACAGAATCAGTCAGATACTTCCATTTTTACCATCGTAATTCATGTCCGGAAAGACCATGTCAGTGATTTTTACTAGGCAGGTAATAATTCCGGCTGAAAAAACCTATTGTTTTTCAGTGACCTGCGAGGTCCTCTGATAAACCTATTACCGTATGGACCAATGTGTCAATATTTCATGCTAATTCCAACTATTCTTGTGGATGTTTATATTGATGTGCAATGATAAATGTAGGTACATTACCGACATTGTCGTGCAATACTAATCCCATCTGGACCAGGCTAAAGACAGCGCACCTATTGGCTGTTCACAGTGTAAAATTATAAATCACGTCATTGATCATCACAGAACTTTTGAGCCAAAACTAAAGACTTACGATAAATATTAAACCTGTTTGATTTTGTTGGAACGGTAAAGATAGGGGAAAAGACCATCTCAAACTCAGTCGGAGCAGTCTTACAATCTCACGCAAATTGTGAGTAATGACGGGGACACGCACTGACTGAGGTAAGACTGGAAAGATAATACTATGACTCCTAAGACTGTGAAATCGCTACAGATATTGTCTTGCGTCAGGCCAGCTTTAGTAGCCCTGTGTGTAACTTTCTTAGCTATGAAAGTAGCTAACAAGGCTCGGTAGCTGGCTTTATCATCTTGAAAGTTAGTAGCTAGCTGTTCAATTTGGTTAGATTCATATCGTGGAAATGTCACACTTTGTAGCTAAACAAAGTCTGCACTGCTGGGCCAGTGCTGGCACAGATCCTGCCTGGAGTCGCTGGCTATCCGGGTAGCTTGCTAGTTAAGCAACCTCAACCTGCACTGCTTCAGTATAAATCCAGCTGTTTGAATGGATGCAATGTAAATGCTATTTGAAAAAGTTATGTAAGTCGTTCTGGATAAGAGAGTCTGCTAAACGCCTGCAATGTAATGTAAGTGTCAAGACAAGAGTAATATCAATACAGACAACCTTTGAAATAGTTTATTGAACACAAAGTAGGCAAAGCACAATTTACTACTACAATGTACAACAAACTATGTGTGAGTGCATGCCTATGTTTGCATGTGCATGCGTTTTGTGTGTGTGCGTGCGTGTGTTAGCACTGGGCACGCCCAAGAATGAGAGGGCTCTTGTATGTTCTCGTGTGAGGTTGCGCACAGTGGTGAGCATGCACCGCGGACATGCATTCAGGGAGAACAAAGGAAAATGGAGGGATGTTTGAAACTAGCTGAAGCAACGGTGCATGAAGTGTGCCAAACAGATGAAAGATAATCATATGGTTATAGGTGTGCGTCGAGAACAGAATGCCATGTTATGACCAGTTAGTATTTAAGACAGATCACTTGTAAGAACTTTTCTATGCGTGATGTATATTAAAACTATATTCAAACTAACACAGCGCGGTGGATGGCTATGGGCTAACCAATGGAAAACGACAAAACAATTTATAATAACCATTAAACACATTAATCATTACAGTTATGTTCATTCAGTCATTAAGTTTCTACATTCAGACTGTTGCCAAATTATGCTATATGCCCAGAGTTACAGCATCACTTGAGTCCTTTGGAGTGGTTCTGTTACCCGGAATGTGTTCTGGTTTCCAGTGTGAAATCCATAGGAGTTGTGTGGAAATGGTAAAGTGACCACCCTTTTCGTTAGTTCCAATTCAGGCCGCTTGATCGTTGTCGCAGACTGCTTGCTTCATAGAGATTACAGGAGCTGTAGGATCTGTAGATTTTGGTGCGTGGCTGTCCATGGAACTTCTTGGACCAACGCTAATCGCATAGCCTCTGAGGCGTCTCGTTCCTCACGCGGCCAATTGCTCAGGGTATACGGGAGTTTCCTTGCTTGGTTGCCGGTGTCATTACCATTGAGCTGCATAGACGGCAATACTTAGTTTCTGGTTTGGATGTCATTCGTACATATCAACCGTTTTATTGGATACAAGGCTAAGCGTGCGTAACTATGTAAGCACAATAATTTGCTCACTATATTACTCACTACATGCCTCAGTATTCTAAAAATCAACCAGACTGCAAATAATGATCATAAAAATGTTAAAATATTATGAAAGAATCATCAGGGGGAAGTAATTGATCAAAACAAATAACAAAAAATGGTAAATACATAACCAAAGCTAAAGGTAAATTTAAGATTTTACACTGAAACTACTTGAAAGAATAGGTCTGATAAGTAACAAATTATGGTGAAAGTGTCACAAGGATACTGGTTCATTTTTACACTGTATATGCGAGTTCACTCTAGTTAGGGCATTCTGCGTTAAGGATTTAGAAGTATTTAGTGGATGGTATGAATCAACAATACCATTGTAACCTCAGTTATCCTTATAGGGGAGAAAAGTCAACTCCCAGGTATATCAAAAGGAGCATTCTCAGTCATTACTGTGGGTACTGTGACAGCTGCCAGAATTATACTAAGACATTGGAAAGCTCCACATGTTAAGGAATGGGTTAATACAATAGTTAAACAGCATCGTATGACTCTATGATTAATGTGCTGCAAGGTAAGCATGAAATTCTGTCGCCAGGGTACTTCTTCTGGCTTCACATCAAACTCCAAAATCAGCCCAGTTAATAAGGTATATATTTTTCAGTTCTTTTTATTGTTTCTTTATTGTCTTCCCTCTTCACCTATGCTATACTATGGTTATATGCTGTATTACCATAGATCAGCTTGTGTCTTGATAATGCCTCCTCATATGAAATGACCCCAAAATGATGTGAGAGCAATACACTGTCCTGTACCAAGCCTCTTAAAACCAATAAATATTTGAATCACAAAAAAATAAATAAATAAAGGTTCACGGTTATCTGCAGGAAACCTTTAATATACAGAAATCTACAAAAGTGTAAATTGCCAACTACAATACACTACAACTTATTAGCAATACTGTACATTGCAGTAAAGTGAATAATTTAGTGGAACTAAGCTGGTAATGCATTAATTAAATTAAAATAATATCTAAAAAACAAAGCCATATTCTGGACACTCTCTTAAAATCACAAACGCCTTAAAGTAACAGAAATAACATAACAGCAAAATAATATGAGATAATTTATAAATCTTAAAAAAAGACGGGAAAGACATCTGTATCAGGGAGTTCATGTTTTCATTCTAGGTCTATGTATGGTTGTAGGGAAAAAAACAAAATCAGTGAGAACAATTATTACTGCATTCATATATGCAATGGCCCAGAACAGGATCCAATTTGGCACCTCCTTCATCTGATACCCAATCGTGCTGCAGTTTACCATTGGGGAATGCTGCTTTGAAAAGATATACTGTGTAAATGCAAGCCAGTTATACAGTACTCCAGATAGTGTGTGAAAAATCACTTACTCCAGCTGTATCCGGAGAGACATGCAGTACATAAAGGAAAATCAAGAAAAACGGTTGCCGACCTTGTTCTTACTGCTGGTGGCTGCTTTAACAGGTGCAGATGACCCTTTGTGTAAACTATATGGGAAGCCTGAATATCCCCAGTTGTCGAAGGAAGGCGATATCATCATCGGGGGGATTTTACCCTTCCATAGCAGCTGGAAGGACAGGGAGCTCTCCTACACACACGCACCTCAACCTCTCCTGTGCACCAAGTAAGTTAGCATTCATGAAGTAATGAATAGTACTTGTGTGGAGGTCAAATAACTACAAGACAATTTTAAGATACATACTTTTCTTATAATGAAATGAAACTAAATAATCCACAATTTGTGTGTCTCATGTCTAAACTAGTTTAAATCTGAGAGCATTCCAGTTTGCACAGGCGATGATCTTTGCCATTGAGGAGATCAACAACAGTACAGATTTGCTACCTGGCATATCTCTTGGCTACAAGATCTATGACTCCTGTGGCTCCTCTGCAACTGCAGTGATGGCAGGACTTGCACTGACAAATGGCTATCAGGATTCAGCCTCAGCTGCTCCCTGCTCCAAAACAGCTGCAGTTCAGGCAATTATTGGAGAAACTTCCTCTTCACCCACGGTCGCCATATCTACATCCATTGGACCTTTTCACATTCCCTTGGTAGGCTACTGTTATAATTCAACATATTCAGTAATAAAGATAAGTAACAAAATGTAATACAGTTGTAAGTTGTTTTTTTGTCATAATGATGAATATAGTGCTTTAATTCAGGTACCCATTATTGTTGAACCACTCTCTTTGCAGATCAGTCACTTTGCTACCTGTGCATGTCTCAGTGACAAAACCAAACACCCATCATTTCTCAGAACCATTCCCAGTGATTATTACCAGAGCAGAGCTCTGGCTCAGCTGGTGAAGCACTTTGGCTGGACCTGGGTCGGAGCTTTATGCAGTGACAATGACTATGGAATAAATGGCATGGCTGCCTTTCTTAAAGCTGCCAAACAACATGGGGTCTGTATTGAGTATTCAGAGCCTATTTTCAGAACCTTTTCAAAAGAGAAATTTTTGAGAGTTGTAAAGATTATAAAACAGTCCAGCTCTAAGGTGATTGTGGCATTCCTCTCTCACTTGGACATGGACGTACTACTCCATGAACTAGCCCTCCACAATGTCACAGGCTACCAGTGGATTGGGAGCGAATCCTGGATCTCTGATTCCTACATTGCTAAAGTGGAGGGTCACCATGTCCTCAGTGGAGCAATAGGCTTTTCAATTCCAAAAGCAAAGGTTACAGGCTTGCAGGATTTCCTCTTGAATGTTCTACCACTGAATTCATCTGGCAGTGTTATTTTCACAAAGTTCTGGGAAACCCTGTTTGGGTGCAAATTTCCCAGCGGGAGCACTTCAGAAAACGCCAAAGAGTGCACAGGTACAGAAGATTTGAGTGAAATAGATAATACATACACTGATTTATCTCTGATGCAAATTTTTAATAATGTCTACAAGGGAGTGTATGCAGTGGCCCATGCATTTCAAGAGATTTTCACTTGCAACAATGATGCTCATCTGTCAAACAGACAGACTTGTTTTAAAAAAGTGCTACCCGAACCATGGAAGGTATTTTGCACATATTCAAATACACATTTAAATGTCTTGCTGTGTTCAATGTTGCTGTATCACTTGACATTTCATTTTAACTATAGCATAGGCATTTCACTAAAGTTTATTTTTGCTGTCTTACAATATTGGTTTTTGCATCTGGTTTGTGTGTAGCTTCTACAGCATTTGAAAAAAGTGCATTTCAAAACAAAGGAGGGTGAAGAGGTTTATTTTGATGAGAATGGAGATCCAGCTGCAAAATATGAGTTGGTTAACTGGCAGCAGAACAGCAAAGGCGAGATTGAGTTTGCCACAGTTGGATTTTATGATACATCTTTTCCTGTGGAAGAACGCTTAACCCTGAGTAATGTATCAATTATGTGGGCACAGAATACACAACAGGTGAGACCAATCAACTGTAAAGATTAAAGGCAAAACTTATTGCAGTGTTCTAAACTCTAATATACCGTGTTCTCTATATTTCATGCTCTATCATTCAAGATTTTGGAACCCAAAATTGCAAATCTTTATTAAATATGAAAATCAAAAATGTTATTCGAACATTAATTAAGTCCTTGATTTGAGCAAGATGAAATGCTTTCATTTTGAGATTCCCTGAATTAAATTTACCCTGTGTATGTCTGCTGGACTAAAGGTGCCTGTGTCAGTGTGCAGTGAGAGCTGTCCCCCAGGCACCTGGAAGGCTGTGCAGAGAGGAAAACCTGTCTGCTGCTATGACTGTGTCCCCTGCGCTGAAGGAGAAATCAGCAATACTACAGGTATGCTGACAATTTCCTGTAAAATACCTTTGAGATGCCTTGAGGCAGATGCAACAATCAGATGACACAGAAAATTAATATACAAATAAATAAAAAAAATAAAAAAATCTTTCTCATTGATATTGTAATAATGCAGTAATTGTAATATTATTATTTTCTTGTTAGATTCTATCACGTGTGTGCCGTGTCATCCTGAAAACTGGTCGAATAAAAGGAGAAATGAATGCATCCTGAAGGAAACAGAATATTTATCCTATCAGGAAATTATGGGAATATTGCTTGCAGCACTCTCTTTACTTGGGACATGCACAACCAGTATTGTGGTGATCATTTTCTTCAGATACAGACACACCCCCATTGTAAAAGCCAACAACTCAGAGCTGAGTTTCCTGCTGCTCTTTTCATTGAAACTGTGTTTCCTTTGCTCTCTTACCTTCATCGGCCGGCCCTCTGAGTGGTCCTGTATGCTGCGCCACACTGCGTTTGGGATCACCTTTGTCCTCTGCATCTCTTGTGTTCTGGGAAAAACAATAGTGGTGTTAATGGCCTTCAGGGCTACACTTCCAGGCAGTAATGTCATGAAGTGGTTTGGGCCTCTGCAGCAGAGAATGAGTGTTCTTGCTTTCACTCTCATACAGGTCTTTATTTGTGTGCTTTGGTTAACAATATCCCCTCCTTTCCCCAACAAGAACATGAAGCACTACAAAGAAAAGATCATTCTGGAATGTGATGTAGGATCAGCAGTTGGGTTCTGGGCTGTGCTGGGTTATATTGGGCTTCTCTCTATATTGTGCTTTATTTTAGCTTTTCTGGCTCGTAAGCTGCCTGACAACTTCAATGAAGCCAAATTAATCACATTCAGCATGCTCATATTCTGTGCAGTCTGGATCACCTTTATACCAGCTTATGTCAGCTCACCTGGAAAGTTCACAGTAGCTGTGGAAATATTTGCTATTTTAGCTTCCAGTTTTGGAATGCTCTGCTGTATTTTCATACCAAAATGTTATATTATTTTATTAAAACCAGATAAAAACAACAAAAAGAACTTAATGGGTAAAGGGCCATCAAAATCTAAGTAAAACTGTCAAAATAATCATAGCTGCATCTCACAGGCCATGAGTCTGACAACTAGAGCTTTCATAGGTTTTAATTAACAATCTTTCACCAATAGCTGTTCAATTGCCCTCTAGTACTGGTTTTAGGAGGGAGGAGGATGCACATCAGCACATCAGATGAAACACTCTGTTGGTTTTCGTATGGCTGGATAGTAATACACTAATGTATGCACAGATTTCACGCTGTTCACGTTCTCAGTTGAGGGAAATTGGCACCTTCTTCATTTGAAGCCTGACGGTGAACTAAGTTCAACCCCTGAGAATTGTTGTCCCGGTAACACACACTCCATAAATATGAACTAATAGTGCAGAACTGAGAACTGAGCTGCAGAGCAGTGAAGAATGATTTTGGAGAATGTTAAAGTTACAATCTCGAAGATCTCCGTTTCGTTCTCTTTGGCGGTACCAATGGTGAGAAGCGGTAATTGCAGGTAGGTTTTTGGACCTCACTTCCCATAGATCCAACCAGATCCAACCAGCGTCGCCTGTGTGACGTCAGTCAGTTGGGACCTGTGCCACGCCAACTATAATACTTACTATTTACTGAATAAAAAATGGTTGCTATAAAAGTAATGTTATGTACATACTCATTCATTGTCTAACATTAGGCTAACTTAAGCTGTCTTTACACTGCCGAGCCGGGTTAAAATGATGTAGCACACCTGGGGTAGAATTAGTGATGATCAATTTCCACAGACGTTCTTTATCCACCTTTTGCTCGGTATGAACATCTTTACACTGCAGAGAAGAATCCGTGGGATTCGCTGTAGCTCATGCAATTATGTATCTCGTGCACAATAAACATTGTCTTTCTCGTTAATGATTGTTGTGCGATATTTTTGAAACAACTGCCTTGCAAAATGTTACCCCTCGTGTTTCTAGTTTTGCTAGCTAAACTATTTGAGAATAAAACTGAGCTGGGTGTTAAATTAGCAATCAGAGCAAGAAGAATAAAACAAAAACAAAGGAGATTTAATGAAAAAAGAGCATCAAGGCTGAAGGAACATATGAGGAAGCATAATAAATGAATAACGCTAAACCATACTACTGGATTTTTTTATTTTATTTTTTTCCGGCTTGACATCTTTACACAGAAATCAGACCTGGCTCTGCTCCACCTATACCCCGAGGTTAATGCTCTGTGTAAAGATTTACTTTATTTCGATCATTATAATAGATTGATGAACTTGATGCCAATGTAAATAACGGTAACGTTAAGGCCAGTTCAGATCAATGATTCGCAACGAGACAAAACGGTTTTAGAATGTTGCAGAGAAAATTACAGCGGTGTGAGCTGGTTAGTTGCAGAGTGTCTGAAGCCGTAGCCTGGGGTCTCAAAAGACCCACCTTGTCAAATCGCCAAGTGCAGTTTTAGAACGCTTACAATCAGACGTCCTGGAATTTTGCAAGTTGCATCCAGTCTCGTTGCGAATCATTGATCTGAACTGGCCTTTATTTAGCTACATTGCAACACTGCAACAAGGTAGCGTTGCATTCAAGAGCGTTTTTTCTCATTGTTAGCTGACATTAGATTATGTTAATTACATTAGCTACCGCAATGTTGCCTGATATGAGAGATGGCTGCTGTGCGCAACGTTGTCTAAACTAACGTTGCCTTTCTTGACATGGTCCGGTAGCTAACGTTAGCTGTGCAAAAAGCTATGTAAATTAGTAACTTTATATTGTCATCAAATGTAATACGAAATCTACATCAACAAATGTGACCTCTCATGTTACACAAAAACTTTTTAGGGTTCCATACAACAACCCCCCCCCCTTCTCTATTATTGTAACGCTAGCAGACACTGGAAAAAAACAGTACGCCGCTCACACTCACAAGTGAGTTGAAGAGCGAGTCTGTTGCGTTAGCTCCGCCTACACTCTCTGGTGGACCAACCACTGATGGGTGATGGAAAACATGTCACTAACTGTGCGCCTGTGATTTTTTCCCAGGAATGTCGCCACAGACACCCAGTTCTTTAATCATAAATAATAATAATAATAATAATAATAATAATATATATTAATTAATATAACAATTGGCTCAATCACCATTGTGTTTGAGTGGGGCCTGGCAGGGTCCCCCCAATGCATACTACTGCCACTTTACCCACTGTCTGCTACATTGCAAATTCCGTGTCGTCTGGTCTCCCCCACCTCTGCGGTCCACCCCCACTTTCGTCATTGCCTCCACCCTGCCCACATCTGTCGCCACCTGCTGCTCCCCATCACCGCCACCCGGCCCCACCCATCATCTGAGCCACATCATGTATTTTAATGAAAATCTTTGAGATTATTACTTTAAAATTGCTTAAATGACTGATCAGCTTGGAATTCTAGCTTTGCATGTGGTTACAGGGCTGTGCAGGTTTATTCATTGCACTCATGGACTGCAGACGGAAAAGTGATACCTGCAGCATGCAATTCATGGCGTGCATAGATATTGATGGTATTAATGAATGTATTTTGAAGAATTCAATAAATATATTTATAATTATGCTCAATGATCCATATCACATTATCATGACATGATGAATAAAACACATTATAATGCACTCATAATGTTCTATGTAATTATACTGTAATGCTTTTGTGACAACGATGAATGTGTCATGAATGCTTCATGAAGATGGAGTTGATGTAGAATTTTAGCTACACGCATGCCATATTAACACCATGAAGAGCAGAAATAACCATTTGTACGATAACCATAATCAGATAGCATTGGAACTGACTTGTTATTCACAACATATTTGGGTACAAGTTGGTGTACACAAAAGGTAGTTTCACACTGAATTTATGAAAAGGAACATTCTATCATGTGAATACATTCTGTATGTAATTGGGAAATGATCTGATTCCAGTACTGTTGACCTACTACGACAAAAAACCTCATCTCTCGTTCGCTGCTAGTGGTAATAGATTTTAAAAATTAAAGGCTATTACAGGTTGTACTATCTGTCAAATATCTGTATTTTCAAAAATAATAGCAGGAAAATATTAATTTGAACCAATTTCACATTTTAAACAAACTTATTCATCAATAAATCTGACATGTGGCACTAATACAGTGCAAAAATAACTAAATTTAGCCAGCCAATCAGATGCCAGCAGTGAAAAAGTAAACGGACAAATTTATGGAGAACAATCTCTTATAGGAGCCTCCGCAAGCCTATCCTACGGGTTCCATCCTCAGTCCAACGTTCAGATGGAATACATCAACCAGAACCTGGAGACCATCCTGAGGTACCACGCCACAGCCAGCCCTTCATCCTAGAGTTAGCTACTCACCTGGGCCGAGTACGCCCGTAGAACCCTCCAGAGCTCATCCACAAGGCTGTCGCGAGTGCCAGTTTGGATTCTAGCCTCCCCTGTTTCCCGAGCTGGAGGAGGTGGTAAAGTACCCTCTATTTGAGCCTTTGTCCGCCGCTGTGACCAGACATGGAGGCATGTAACACAAAGAAACCCTGGGTATGTTAAACGTCCTTCATAGCATACCTCCCTGCACCAAGGAAGTAACTGAACACATCTGACTAATTCCAAACACTTGTGAAGCCATTTGTCCCAAATGTTATGGTGCACAGCAATGAGGGGTCTAAGTATAAAAAGTGTTGTAATTTCTACATGATGAAATTAAAATGTATATACATATACTGTATATATATATATGTTTATATATATATATGTGTGTATATATATATATATATGTGTGTGTGTGTGTGTGTGTATTCAGTGGTTTAGGGCAGCGGTCCCCAACCCCCGGGCCACGGACCGGTACCGATCCGTGGGTCATTTGGTACCGGGCCGCACAAGAAAGAATAAATAACTTACATTATTTCCGTTTTATTTATTATCTGAGTCTGAACGATGTTTTATTTTGAAAAATGACCGGATTCTCTCCCTTACATCTCGGTCACGTGATACGTTAACGCTAAAATATAACCCACAAGCAAGCAAAATGAGTAAAAAACAGACGTCTTTGGAAAGTTTCTTTGCGAAGGGGAAAAGGCCCAGTGAGGAGACAGAAGAAGAGCCTACGACTTCCAAGAAAAAGAAAGCTGCATTTAACAGACAATACCAGGAGTCCTACTTAAAATATGGATTCATCGCGACAGGTGATTCCCACGCACCATGCCCGCTCTGCATAATATGCAGCGACCGGCTCTCTAATGAGGCAATGAAGCCTTCAAAACTGCTTTTCCACTTGCAGACCAAGCACCCTGCATTAAAAGACAAGCCCTCGGAGTATTTTGAAAGAAAAAAACGGGAACAAGAAGGACAGAAGCAATTACTGAGGGCCACCACATCAACAAATGCGAGTGCACTGAGAGCATCATACTTGGTGGCTAACCGTATTGCTAAGGCTAAGAAGCCATTCACTATTGGTGAAGAATTGATCCTGCCCGCCACTAAAGACATTTGCCGTGAACTTCTAGGAGAGGCTGCGGTTAAAAAGATAGCACAGGTGCCTCTGTCGGCTAGCACCGTCACTCATCGCATTGAGGAAATAGCAGAAGACATTGAGACACAATTGTTGGAGAGGATTAATACATCACCGTGGTACGCACTCCAGGTTGACGAGTCTACAGATGTTGACAACAAGGCAATACTACTTGTTTATGTGCGATATCTTTATCAGGAGGATGTGCATGAGGATATGTTATGTGGACTATCGTTGCCAACCAAAACCACAGCCACAGAACTATTCAAGTCGCTGGATGATTATATATCAGGAAAACTGAAATGGTCCTTTTGTGTCGGCATATGCACAGACGGAGCTGCTGCCATGACCGGACGGCTGTCTGGTTTAACTGCTCGGATTAAGGAGGTTGCACCTGAATGTGAATCTACGCATTGTGTCATTCACAGGGAAATGCTGGCTAGCCGAAAAGTGCCAACGGAACTTAACAGCGTATTGAATGATGTCGTTAAAGTTATTAACCACATCAAAGCACACGCCCTTAACTCGCGCCCGTTTGAGCAGCTTTGTGAGGAGATGGACACGGAGCACAGACGCCTTCTCTTATACACAGAAATAAGATGGTTATCCCGAGGGAAATCGCTGGAGAGAGTGTTTGAATTACGAGAGCTGCTGCAGAGATTTCTCTCAGAAAAGAAGTCACCGCTGGCAGCACATTTCAGTGACGAGGAATAGGTCGCAAAACTGGCTTACTTGTGCGACATATTCAACCTGCTCAATGAACTCAATCTGTCACTTCAGGGGAAAATGACAACTGTCTTCAAGTTGGCAGATAAAGTAGCTGCATTTAAAGCCGAACTGGATTTGTGGGGACGGCGTGTGAACAGAGGCATATTGGACATGTTTCAAACATTCGCTGGGATCTTGGGTGAGACTAAGCCCGAGCCTTCATTCTCCCAGCTGGTGCACGATCACCTGTCTTTGCTTTTAAAAGAGTTCGAGCGCTACTTCCCAACCACAAAAGACCCACGAACTGCCAAGGAATGGATCCGCGACCCATTTGTCAACAAACCAGCATGTCTGTGCAAGAAGAAGATCAACTGCTGGAGATCGCAAATGACGGCGGCCTTAAAAGTATATTTGAGACAACAACTCTGCCGGAGTTCTGGATTAAAGTCATGGCAGAATACCCTGAGATCGCCACAACAGCACTGAAAACCCTGTTGCCATTTCCGACATCTTATCTGTGTGAAGCGGGGTTTTCTGCAGTGACAGCAACCAAAACAAAATTACGGAGTAGACTGGACATAAGCAACACACTTCGGGTGTCATTGTCTCCCATTACCCCTAGATGGGACCGTCTCGTTGCAGAGAAACAAGCTCAGGGCTCCCATTGATTTAGCGTTATGGTGAGTTAAAATTTTCATGCACTTTATATTCGTTTTTGTGGTGTATCTGTATCTTATTTTTAAGGCATGTTTAAGCGTTACCATAGCGACCAGAGAGCGTTAGGGGGCAGAGAGGATGTTACTCATGTTATGTTGTTGGCGCGATGTTACGAGGACGCTGCTAATAAAGTTGCATACGAGTACACAGTGGATTAACGTTTATTATTATATTTACAATATACCGCAGTTTTTATGCCGGTCGTATCATTTTATTTTGATACACCTTAAAGGCCGGTCCGTGAAAATATTGTCTGACTTTAAACCGGTCCTTGGCGCTAAAAAGGTTGGGGACCGCTGGTTTAGGGTATCATTTGCCGCTGCTAAAACGACAGATCTACCCAGCAGAGGCAAATATGCATTTTTTTTTTTTTTTTTTGCGAACAACTTCTTGTTTGCACAACCACCACCAGGTACCAAATGAGAGCACTCAAAACCATATCTAACAGTTAACAACTCAACCGCAGGACTCACAGACAAAATGGAACAAAGGCTTACGATCAAATTACCACTGTTCTCATTTTAACGGAAAAGGAGAGGAAAATACAATTTAGCCACAAGCTGTAAATGGGGACATGCTTGTTACCAATAACATTTTTGAGTGTTTTTTTAATGTTATTCAGAAAGCTTTGTGGTCAGATTATAAAACTCAACAAAGGTCAGATTGTTTTGAGCACAGTCTATAGGCTAACATCATCCATGTTAGTTTCACTTAGGATATAGGGGAGAGTCGGTATAAATGTAACGCATCATAAAAGTGACACGTTCAATAATTATATGATTTTAATTCCTTAATTGTATCATGCAGAACACATGTGGAAGCATCTGCATTCATTATGTTTCTCTACTCTACTTTGTTCAAGCTTTTCGTTAAATTTGTCACCCGTCTATATACAGTATATATATATATATATATATATATATACCTCCTCTCATGCCATGCCATGATTGTTGTAAGTGCATGCAATTAATCATTAAAATGAGGAAAAAATGCTGATTGAGTCCAGGTCTGTCTTATTTATATAGTCTAGCCAAAAGAAAGAATTGTTCATTCTATTTGTATAAAGAATCTTTGCATTCCTCATACCACATCTAAAATATGCTCCTGGGATTATTTTAGATATTAACATGTATCATCGCTGGTCTGAAAACACTGACTGTAATATTTAATCAGATAATTATACAAAATGAGGATGGGACTTAAAAGTGTGTATTTATGCA
This sequence comes from Anguilla rostrata, assembly GCF_018555375.3. Lineage (NCBI taxonomy): Eukaryota > Metazoa > Chordata > Actinopteri > Anguilliformes > Anguillidae > Anguilla > Anguilla rostrata. Next base: position 18,060,340 of record NC_057944.1, read on the forward strand.
TTTTCCATTCTTTTATGTTGGTTTGATTATGGCTGGAGAGTAATACACTAATGTATGCAACATATTTCACCCTGTTAACATTCTCAGTTGAAGGAAATTGGCACCTCCTTCATTTGAAGCCTGACGGTGATTTAAGTTCACCATTGAGGATTGTTGTCCTGGTAACACATACTACATAAATATGAACCAATAATGCAGAATTCCAGATTGAGCACATGCAAATGCAGTTCTACTACAGACGATCAGACATGCCGCATGTAATGGAACAGAAAGAAAACTGGTTGGCAACGTTGCTCATGCTGCTGGTGGCTGCTTTAACTGGAGCAAATGACCCGTTGTGTAAACTACTTGGGAAACCAGAATATCCCCACTTGTCAAAGGACGGCGATATCATCATCGGAGCAATTTTCTCATTCCATAGCAGCTGGATAGACAGGAATCTGTCCTACACACATGCACCTCAACCTCTCCAGTGCACCAGGTAAGTTACACTCATAAAGTAATGAACAGTACCAGTGTGGAACTGAAATGAACTAAAAGATTACAAGATTTAATTTCTTTTCCATCTTATTTTAGATAATACCTAAAAGGTTTGTTTACAATTAAAGGAAACTAACTAAAGTGCAAATTGTGTCTATCATGTTTAATCTAGAACAAATCTGAGATCATTCCAGTATGCTCAGACGATGATCTTTGCCGTTGAGGAGATCAACAATAGTACAGATTTGCTACCCGGCATATATCTTGGCTACAAGATGTATGACTCCTGTGGCTCTTCTGCAATTGCTGGAAAGGCAGGACTTGCACTGACAAATGGATATCAGGATTCAGCCTCAGCTGCTCCCTGCTCGGAAAGGGCTGCAGTTCAGGCAATCCTTGGAGAGACTTCCTCTTCACCCACAATCGCCATATCTACATCCATTGGACCATTTCACATACCTTTGGTAGGCAAGTACAATCATTCAACATCACAAATAATAAAATAATTAAATCTAAAACTATGAAAAAGTTCAATTGTAATCAGCGCTGATACTGTATAACTGATACTGTACTGGTATAGCTGTTTCAAAAAGGTTATAGTTAAACGTTCATCAATCTCTTTACAGATCAGTCACTTTGCTACCTGTGCATGTCTCAGTGACAAAACCAAATATCCATCATTTCTCAGAACCATTCCCAGTGATTATTACCAGAGCAGAGCTCTGGCTCAGCTGGTGAAGCACTTTGGCTGGACCTGGGTTGGGGCAATTAGATCGGATGATGACTATGGATTCAATGGCATAACTGCATTTATTAAAGCTGCCCAACAACAGGGGGTCTGCATTGAGTATTCAGAGCCCGTTTTCAGAACATATTCTAAAGAGAAATTTTTGAGGGTTATAGAGATTATAAAGCAGTCCAGCTCTAAGGTGATTGTGGCATTCCTCTCTCACATGGACATGGTGGTACTGCTCCGTGAACTAGCCCTCCACAATGTCACAGGCTACCAGTGGATTGGCAGTGAAGGCTGGATCTCTGACTCTGCCAAAGTGGAGGGTCACCATGTCCTCAGTGGAGCAATAGGCGTCTCAATTCCAAAAGCAAATGTTACAGGATTAAAGGATGTCCTCTTGGATGTTCGACCACTGAATTCATCTGGCAGTGCTATTTTCACTGAGTTCTGGGAAACCCTGTTCAGTTGCAAATTTCCCAGCAGGAATACTTCAAAAAATGTCAAAGCGTGCACTGGTACAGAGGATTTGAGTGGAGTAGATAATATATACACTGACTTATCCCTAATGCAAATTTTTAATAATGTCTACAAGGGAGTCTATGCAGTGGCCCACACACTCCAAAATATTTTGACCTGCAGCAATAATTCTCATCTGTCAAACAGAAATACATGTCTCAATAATGAACAACTGACACCAGTGAAGGTATGTACTGTTAAAAATGTATAATTTGATTAAATTACACTCATTACATGTCATTTTACTATATCAACTGCATTTTATGATGATTTTAAAATGTCTTCATAATCCTAAAATTACGCATACAATCAGCATACTTTTAATTTTACCTCATTTATTAAACATTTGACTGTCTGTTCTTGAGAGAATGTTGATCATTCATAATAAAAATTTGTTAAACCTGGGTACATTATCTACAGTTTCTACAGCATTTGAAAAAAGTGCGTTTTAAAACCAAGGAGGGTGAAGAGGTTTATTTTGATGAGAATGGAGATCCACCTGCAAAGTATGAGTTGGTTAACTGGCAGGAGAACAGACAAGGCCAAATTACGTTAGTGAATATTGGACTTTACGATGAATCTTTACCTATGGAGAAACACCTAACCCTGAGAAATGTGTCAATTGTGTGGGCACAAAATGCAAAACAGGTGCGTTGAAGAATAAATAAAAAAATATATAAAAATGAAAAATGTTGGTTTTCACAATTGTATTACAAAAGACCAAGATAAACAAAATAAAAAATACACCTGCCTCTTGAATTTTTTAAATGGTGTGGCTCAACATTTTACTTAATGACGTTGGGTCTTTTAATAGCTTAATACCTCTCACATGGAACAACTAAGCACCTGCGAATATGTAATAATCAGCCATTAGATTAAATAAATGTGAGAAATGTTTGCTCCACCGGACACAGAACAGAAGGCAGCAAACAGTAGCGCCTGCAGCTGAAACTTCACAGTGCCCATTTTCCTGTGCACTGACTCTTCTTACTAAATGCACTGTTGCAGTATCTCGCTGCAAAACAAGCTGTTGATAAAGGTTACCAATGCTTAAATTAATAGTTTATGGCTGCTTTATTTAAAGAATTAGAGAAACTAAACTAAATATGAGTTTAGAATATGAGCTTTTTCTGTTTTGAAATATAAAAAATGACACCATATTAATATGTTTTATCTCTTTAACAAATCCACAAAATGTTAAAAATTAATGTTAATTCATTTTCAAGGAAATTAGTTTTGACATTAAAACACATAGTTCCTGAAAATTAAATGTGCTTCAACAAAATGCAATTGCATTTACATCTCATCTGTACTGCAGGTCCCTGTGTCAGTGTGCAGCGAGAGCTGTCCCCCAGGCACTCGGAAGGCTGTGCAAAAAGGAAAGCCTGTCTGCTGCTATGACTGTGTGCCCTGTGCTGAGGGAGAATTCAGCAATGCCACAGGTGATTATGTATTGCACAGCTTGTAAATGTGGTGAAACTGATTTAAAAATCAAGACAATGGCTTGGATTTGATCAACATTTTTAGTTAACTTATAAAAACCTCTGTTTTCCACAATGTTCACTACAATATTAAAATTGATGTTTTCACAAAATCCATTACAAAACGATCAGTACTATCATATTTCTCCCTGCTAATGCTCACATTCTTTATTTTCTTTTTAGATTCTATTGAGTGTGTGCAGTGCCATTCAGACTATTGGTCAAGCAAGAAGAGAGATGAATGCATCTTGAAGGAAACAGAATATTTATCCTATCAGGAAATTATGGGAATATTGCTTGCATCAATCTCTTTACTTGGGACATGCACAACCAGTATTGTGGTGACCATTTTCTTCATATACAGACACACCCCCATTGTGAAAGCCAACAACTCAGAGCTGAGCTTCCTGCTGCTCTTTTCATTGAAACTGTGTTTCCTTTGCTCTCTTACCTTCATCGGCCGGCCCTCTGAGTGGTCCTGTATGCTGCGCCACACTGCGTTTGGGATCACCTTTGTCCTCTGCATCTCTTGTGTTCTGGGGAAAACAATAGTGGTGTTAATGGCCTTCAGGGCTACACTTCCAGGCAGTAATGTCATGAAGTGGTTTGGGCCTCTGCAGCAGAGAATGAGTGTTCTTGCTTTCACTCTCATACAGGTCCTTATTTGTGTGCTTTGGTTAACAATATCCCCTCCTTTCCCCAACAAGAACATGAAACACTACAAAGAAAAGATCATTCTAGAATGTGATGTAGGATCAGCATTGGGCTTCTGGGCTGTACTGGGTTATATTGGACTCCTCTCGATATTGTGCTTTGTTTTAGCTTTTCTGGCTCGTAAGCTGCCTGACAACTTCAATGAAGCCAAATTCATTACATTCAGCATGCTCATATTCTGTGCAGTCTGGATCACCTTTATACCAGCTTATGTCAGCTCACCTGGAAAGTTCACAGTAGCTGTGGAAATATTTGCTATTTTAGCTTCCAGTTTTGGGATGCTCTTCTGTATTTTCATACCAAAATGTTATATTATCTTATTAAAACCAGATAAAAATAACAAAAAGAACTTAATGGGTAACAGGCCACCGAAATCTCTGTGAAACAAATATATTCATAGCTGTCTCTCAAAGACAATGAGTGACAACTAGAGCTTTCACTTTTTAATTAACAATCTTTCACCAATTGCTAGTGTCCTGCCTTGATTGACATATTTTAAATTAATTTGTTCAAATCTGTATGTACATTTTTCAGTCACTGCCAAGCATTCATCTGTCTGAGGAGGATGCACATCAGCACATCAGATGAAACCCTCAAGTTTTATTGAGAACTGAGCTGCAGAGCAGTGAAGAATATTGTTGGAGAATGTTAAAAATGCTTAAATGATTCATCAGCTTGGAACTCTAGCTTTGCCTGCAGTTATAGGGCTGTGCAGGTTTATTCATTGCACTCATGGACTGCAGACTGAAAAGTGATACCTGCAGCATGCAATTCATGGCGTGCATAGATATTGTTTTTACATGGTTTTAATGAATGTATTCTGAAGAACTCAATAAATATATTTATGATTATGCTCTATGATCCATATCACAGTATCATGACATGATTCAAACCCATTATAATGCATTCATAATGCTCTATGTAATTGTATTGCAATATTTTTGTGACAACCATGAATGTGTCATGAATGCATTATGAAAATGGAGTTGATGTAAAATGTTAGCTACACGCAGGCCATATTAACACCATGAAGAGCAGAAATAACCATTTGTACCACAACCATAATCAGACAGCATTGAAACACACTTGTTATTCACAACATACGTGGGTACAAGTTGGTGTACATAAAGGTAGTTTCACATTGAATTTATTAACGGGAACATTTTGTCACGTGATTACATACTGTCTGTAATTGGGAAATGATCTGATTCCAGTACTGTCGGCCTACTACAAAATAAAAAAAACTCATCTCTCATTCGGTACTAGTGCTAATAGATTATTATTATTATCTTTTAAAGATATGCTATTACAGGTTGTCTGTCAAATATATGTATTTTCAAATAGCATATATATATATATATATATATATATATATATATATATATATATACCGTGCCTTCGGAAATTATTCAGACCCCTTCACTTTTTACACATTTTGTAATGTTACAGACTTATTATAAAATGGATTAAATTCCCCTTCCTGGACTGTGGCCTTGTCATGGCAGAAGGGCTTGCGAGGTTTTATGATCCCTGGAGCTATGTTGTCAGGGGTTTTACATGTCCCCTTGGTAGGGTCTCCCAAGGTGAACAGGTCTGGGGTGAGGACCCAGACAAACATGATCCAATAGACCCCCATCTATGGTAAACAAATACAAAACTAAGTTTACCCTGCCCGGAATAGGGTTACCAGGACCCATCCCTGGAGCCAAGCCTGGGGGTGGTATCCGCAGACGAATGCCTGGTGGCCGGGCAGCCCACGTATCTCAGCCGGGCCCATCACCCGCAAGATTTAGGGTAGGGGTCGGGTGCAATGCCTGTCGGACAGGGGGCAAGAACAGGGTAGATCAATGCATCATCTGCCCAGACAATGAAAACTGATTCATGGCACGTGGAACGCTACCTCTCTGGTGGTGAAAGAACCGGAGTTGGTGTGAGACTGAGAAGTACCAACTAGATATAGTTGGACTCACCACTACACACAGTGTCAGCTCTGGAATCAAACTCCTGGATAGGGGGTGGTCTCTCTCCTACTCGGGAGTTGTTCAGGGTGAGAGGCACCAGGCGGGAGTGGGGATACTCACAAGTCCCCAGCTGGTGGCCACTCAGTTGGTGTTTACTGCAGTGGACAAGAGGGTCGCCTTGATGCGACTGCGTATGACAGAAAGGAAAACTCTGACTGTTATTTGCGCTTATACCTCTAATAGCAGTTCAGAGTATTCCGCCTTCTTGGAGAAGGTGGGAGGGGTGCTGGAAGAGGCCCCACCTACTGACTCTATTGTCCTACTGGGAGACTTCAATGCTCACGTTGGCAATGACTGGGAAACTTGGAGTGGTATGATTGGGAGGAATGGCCTCTCTGATCTGAACCCAAGCAGTGTCACGTTATTGCACTTCTGTGCTAGTCATGCTTTGTCCATAATGAACACTATGTTCGAACACAAGGATGTTCATAAGTGTACATGGTACCAGAACACCTTGGGCCAGAGTTCGATGATCAAATGTGTAGTTGTTTCATCAGACCTGCGACTATTTGTTTTGGACACTTGGGTGAAGAGAGGAGCAGAGCTGTCAACTGATCACTATCTGGTGGTGAGTTGGATCTGATGGTGGGGGAAGCTGCCAGACAGACCAGGTAGACCTAAACATGTAGTGAGGTTCTGCTGGGAACGCCTGGCAGAAGACTCCATCTGGAATGATTTCAACTCTTACCTCCGAGAGAGCTTTTCCCGTATCCCGGAGGAGGTTGGGGACATGGAGTCTGAATGGACCCTGTTCAAAACCTTTATTGTCGAAGCTGCTGCTAGACGTTGTGGTCAAAAGCTGGTCGGTGCATATCCAGGCGGAAACCCAAGGACCCGTTAGTGGACTCCAGCAGTGAGGGAGGCTGTCAAGCTGAAGAAAGAGGTATTCCAGGTCTGGTTGGCACTGGGAACCTCTGATTCAGCAGACAGGTACCGGCATGCGAAAAAGGTCGCAGCTGCGGCAGTGGCAGAAGCAACAGTCAGGGCATGGGAGGAGTTTGGAGAGGTCTTAGAGAAGGACTTTCGGTCGGCCCTAAAATGTTTCCGGAAAACCTATCGGCACCTCATGAGGGGAAAGCGGAACACCATTCAGGTTGTTGTTAGCAGGAATGGTGAAACTCTGACCTCAACTGGGGATATTGTTGAAAGGAACACTTTGAGGACCTCCTGAATCCGACAGACACGCCCTCCTTTTTGGAGGCAGAGCTGGAGCAATCAGGGGGATCAGAGTCCATCTCTGTGGCAGAAGTCACTGGGGTGGTTGGAGAGCTCCTCAGTGGCAGAGCACCAGGGGTGGATGAGATTTGTCTGGAAATGTTGAAGACCCCATTTTTAAGAAGGGGGACCGGAGGGTGTGTTCCCGTTATTGGGGAATCAAACTCCTCAGCCTCACTGGGAAAGTCTATGCCAAGGTGCTGGAAAGGAGGCTTTAGCCAATAGTTGAACCTCAGATTCAGGAGGAACAATGCGGGTTTTGTCTAGGTCGCAGAAGAACAACCAGCTTTTTACCCTCTCACAGATATTTTAGGGGGCATAGGAGTTTGCTTATTCACTCTACATGTGTTTTGTGGATTTGAAGAATGTCTATAACCGTTTGCCTCAGGGTATCTTGTGGGAGGTGCTGCGGGAGTATAGGGTGCCAGAGTCACTGTTGCATGCCATCTGGTGCCTGTATACTTGGAGCGAAAGCTGTGTTCGCATTCTGGACATTAAGTCAAGCTCGTTTAAAGTGGGTGTTAGACTTTGCCAAGGGTGCGCTTTGTCTCCCCTCCTGTTTGTGGTATTCATGGACAGGATTTCAAGGTGCAGTCGAGGTATGGAGTGTGTCCAGTTTGGGACAATGGAGTGGCATCTCTGCTGTTTGCAGTTTACATCGTTCTCTTGGCCTCATCATACTGTGACCTTCGATGCGCACTAGAGCAGTTTGCAGCTGAGTGTGATGCGGTCGAGATGAGGATCAGCACCTCCAAGTCTGAGACTAAGGTCCTCTCCCAGAAAAATATGGTTTGCCCTCTTCAAGTAAGGGAGAACTGCCCCAGGTGGAGGAGTTCAAGTATCTCGGGGTCTCATTCACGAGTGAAGGAAAAATGGATTCGGAGATCAACTGTCGTCTAGGTGCAGAGGCCGCAGTAATGTGGGAATTGTATCGGACAGTGGTGGTGAAGAAGGAACTGAGCCGAAAGGCAAAGCTCTCGATTTATCAGTTGACCTTCGTCCCTACTCTCACCTATAGTCATGAGCTATTGGTAGTGACCGAAAGAATGAGATCGCGAATACAAGCGGCTGAAATGGGGTTTCTCTGTAGGGTGGCAGGGCTTACTCTCCTTGACATCAAGGAGAGTAAGCCCTGCCTCTCCGCAAGGACCTCAAAGTATAACCGCTGCTCCTCCACATTGAAAGGAGTCAGTTGAGATGGTTCAGGCATCTGATAAGGATACCTTCTGGGCGCCTCCCTCTGGAGGTGTTCCAGGCTCAGCCACCGGGGAGGAGACCCAAGGGTAGACCTAGGACACGCTGGAGGGATTATATCCAAAGGTTAGTCTGGGTACTGCCTGGGGATCCACCAGGATGAGTTAGCAGAAGTCGCTGAGGAGAGGGATGTCTGGGCTGCTCTGCTTGCCCCATTGCCACCACGACCCTGAATTGAACTAAGCGTGGATGGATGTAATAAATTCATTTTTATTGTCATCAATCTATTCACAATAACCCATAATGACAAAGTGAAAACAGGTTTTTAGAATTTTTTGCAAATTTATTAAAAATAAAAAACTGAGATATCACATTTACATAAGAATTCAGACTCTTTGCTATGACACTCAGAACTGAGCTCAGGTGCATCCTGGTTCCATTGATCACACTTCAGATGTGTCTACAACTTGATTGGAGTCCACCTGTGGTAAATTCAATTGATTGGACATGATTTGGAAAGGCACACACTTGTCTATATAAGGTCCCACAGTGCGTCAGAGCAAAAACCAAGCTATGAAGTCCAAGGAAATGTCATTAGACCTCCAAGACAGGATTGTGTCAATTTTGTGTCAAATTTCTGCAGCATTGAAGGTCCCGAAGAACACAGTGGCCTCCATCATTCTTAAATGGAAGAAGATTGGAACCACCAGGACTCTTCCTAGCGCTGGCCGCTCGGCCAAGCTGAGCAATTGGGGGAGAAGGGCCTTTGTCAGGGAAGTGACCAAGAACCTGATAGTCACTCTGGCAGAGCTCCAGAGTTCCTCTGTGGAGAAGGGAGAATCTTCCAGAAGGACAACCATCTCTGCAGCACTCTACCAATCAGGCCTTTATGGTAGAGTGGCCAGATGGAAGCCACTCCACAGTAAAAGGCACATGACAGCCCACTTAGAGTTTGAGCTCTCTGATCACAATGCCAAGAGTCACGTCTAGAGGTAACCAGGCACCGTTCATCACTTACGGTGAAGCATGGTGGTGGCAGCATAATGCTGTGGGGATGTTTTTCAGCGGCAGGAACTGGGAGACGAGTCAGGATCGAGGGAAAGATGAACGAAGCAAAGTACAGAGAGATCCTTGATGAAAACCAGCACCAGAGCGCTCAGGACCTCAGAATGGGGTGAAGGTTCACCTTTTAACAGGACAATGACGCCAAGCACACAGCCAAGACAATGCAGGAGTGGCTTCAGGACAAGTCTGTGAATGTCCTTGAGTGGCCCAGCCAGAGCCTGGACTTGAACCTGATCGAACATCTCAAGAGAGACCTGAAAATAGCTGTGCAGCAACCCTCTCCATCCAACCTGACAGAGCTTGAGAGGATCTGCAGAGAAGAATGGGAGAAATACCCCAAATACAGGTGTGCCAAGCTTGTACTGTCATACCCAAGAAGACAATAATGGCAGTAATCGCTGTCAAAGGTGCCTCAACAAAGTACTAAATAAAGGGTCTGAATACTTATGTAAATGTGATATTTCAGTTTTTTATTTTAAACAATTTGCAAAAATTTCTAAAAACCTGTTTTCACTTTGTCATTATGGGGTATTGTGTGTAGATTGATGAAAATAAAAATTAATTAAATCAATTTTATAAAAAGGCTTTAACGTAACAAAATGTGAAAAACGTGAAGGGGTCTGAATACTTTCTGAAGGCACTGTATATATATATATATATGAAAACAGACTAGCTATCCATCCATAACTTGGACTTAGAATGATGCCAGTGTGTTACATGTACACTTTAAAGCATTCATAGGCAAAATATACATGTAATGAATAAATGTATAGTGTACACATCTGAGAGTGTTTCCTACAATTTTTCTATCAATATTTCAGAGTAACTACAGTAGTGTAGGTGGTTCTTGTGTGTATAAAGAAGAGATACGTATGTTGTATCAGCTGAATACATGGGAAACTAGCTCTTCTTCAGGGAATTTTTGGAAACATACTCCTGTTCACACCATCTCTCATGCCATGCCATGATTTTTGCAAGTGCATGCAATTAATCATTTAAATAAGAAAAAAATGATGATTGAGTCCAGGTCTTTGTCTTATTTGTATAGTCGACCCAAAATAAATCATTTTCCATTCCATTTGTTTTGTTGCATTCCTCATACCACACCTAAGAAATTACCCTGGGATTGTTTTAGACAGGAAGATGTATCATCTCTGCTCTGAAAACACTGACTGCAATATTTCATCAGATAATTCGATGAAATGGAGAAGGCTGGAGAGTAATACACTAACGTATGCAACAAATTTCACCCTGTTAACGTTCTCAGTTAAGGGATATTGGCACCTCCTTCATCTGAAGCCTGACGGTAATCCAAGTGCACCACTGAGGATTGTTGTCCTGGTAACACATACTACATAAATATGAACCAATAATGCAGAATTCCAGATTGAGCACATACAAATTCAAATCAACTACAGAAGATCAGACATGCCGCATGTAATGGAACAGAAAGAAAATTGGTTGGCAACGTTGCTCATGCTGCTGGTGGCTGCTTTAGCAGGAGCAAATGACCCGTTGTGTAAACTACTTGGGAAGCCAGAATATCCCCACTTATCAAAGGACGGTGATATCATCATCGGAGCAATTTTCTCATTCCATAGCAGCTGGATAGACAGGAATCTCTCCTACACAAACGCACCTCAACCTCTCCAGTGCACCAGGTAAGTTACACTCATGAAGTAATGAACAGTTCCAGTGTGGAGGTGAAATGAACTAAAAGATTATAAGATTTTACTTTTTTTCATTTTATCTTAGATAATATCTAAAAGTTTTGTTTACAATTAAATGAAACTTACTAATGTACAACTTGTGTTTATCATGTTTAACCTAGTTTAAATCTGAGAGAATTCCAGTATGCCCAGACAATGATCTTTGCCATTGAGGAGATCAACAACAGTACAGATTTGCTACCCGGCATATCTCTTGGCTACAAGATGTATGACTCCTGTGGCTCTTCTGCAACTGCTGGAAAGGCAGGACTTGCACTGACAAATGGATATCAGGATTCAGCCTCAGCTGCTCCCTGCTCGGAAAGAGCTGCAGTTCAGGCAATCCTTGGAGAGACTTCCTCTTCACCTACAATCGCCATATCTACATCCATTGGACCATTTCACATTCCTTTGGTAGGCAAGTAAAATCATTTAACATCACAAATAATAAAAGAATTAAACAAATCTAAAACTAAAAAAAGTAAAATATTAATCAGCGCTGATACTGTATCACTGATACTGATACTGTATTGGCATAGCTGCTTCAAAAAAGTGTTAGTTAAAGGTTCATCAATCTCTTTACAGATCAGCCACTTTGCTACATGTGCATGTCTCAGTGACAAAACCAAATATCCATCATTTCTCAGAACCATTCCCAGTGATTATTACCAGAGTAGAGCTCTGGCTCAGCTGGTGAAGCACTTTGGCTGGACCTGGGTTGGGGCAATTAGATCGGATGATGACTATGGATTCAATGGCATGACTGCATTTATCAAAGCTGCCCAACAACAGGGGGTCTGCGTTGAGTATTCAGAGCCCGTTTTCAGAACCTATTCTAAAGAGAAACTTTTGAGAGTTATAGAAATTATAAAGCAGTCCAGCTCTAAGGTAATTGTGGCATTCCTCTCTCACATGGACATGGACGTACTGCTCCATGAACTAGCCCTCCACAATGTCACAGGCTACCAGTGGGTTGGCAGCGAATCCTGGATCTCTGATTCCTACATTGCCAAAGTGGAGGGTCACTATGTCCTCAGTGGAGCAATAGGCGTCTCAATTCCAAAAGCAAATGTTACAGGTTTAAAGGATGTCCTCTTGGATGTTCGACCACTGAATTCATCTGGCAGTGCTATTTTCACTGAGTTCTGGGAAACCCTGTTCAGTTGCAAATTTCCCAGTGGCAGTACTTCAAAAAATGTCAAAGAGTGCACAGGTACAGAGGACTTGAGTGGAGTAGATAATATATACACTGATTTATCCCTAATGCAAATTTTTAATAATGTCTACAAGGGAGTCTATGCAGTGGCCCACACACTCCAAAATATTTTGACCTGCAGCAATAATGCTCATCTGTCCAACAGAAATATATGTCTCAACAATGAACAACTGACACCAGTGAAGGTATGTACTGTTAAAAATGTATAATTTGATTAAAATACATTTCATTTTACTATGTTAACTTCATTTCATTATGTTAATGTAAAATGTCTTCATGATCCTAAAATTATGCATACAATCATCATACCTTTGATTTTACCTTATTTTTTAGATTTGATTACCTGTTTTTGAGAGAATGTTTAGCATTCATAATTCATATTAGTTAAATCTGGGTGCTTTATCTACAGTTTCTACAGCATTTGAAAAAAGTGCGTTTTAAAACCAAGGAGGGTGAAGAGGTTTATTTTGATGAGAACGGAGATCCACCTGCAAAGTATGAGTTGGTTAACTGGCAGGAGAACAGCCAAGGCCAGATTGCATTAGTGACTATTGGACTTTATGATGAATCTTTACCTATGGAGAAACACTTAACGCTGACCAATGTGTCAATTGTGTGGGCACAAAATGCAAAACAGGTGTGTTGAATAAATTAAAAAATTTGAACCAAAAAATATTGGTTTTATAATTTGCATAGTAAAACAAATGTATTGTTTTGTCAAAACAAACAGAATAAAAAATACCCTATATCAGTAATACTACTTCATTTTTCAATGATGTAGCTCAACATTTTTATTAATGTCTTTCGGGAGTTTAATACCTTACTACCTCTCACCTAAAACAACTAAGCCCATGGGAATATGTAATAATCAGCCATTAGATGAAATAAATGTGAAAAATGTTTGCTCCACTGGACACAGAACAGAAGGCTCATGTATGAATTTGTGGCCATGGCTAGAAAAGGAGCTACGCTATTTCTACAGTAGGGATGTTCTGTCCGGACTGCATTTGGTTTGGCTCATTTCAGCAAACAGGAGTGTGTGCAGCTGAAACTTCACAGTGCCCATTTTCCTGTGCACTGACTCTTCTTACTAAATGTACTGTTGCAGAATCTCGCTGCAAAACAAGCTGTTGATACAGGTTACCAATGCTTAAATTAATAGTTCATGGGTGTTTAATTAAAAAAATTACTTTAACTAAATATGGGTTTAGAATATGAGCCTTTTCCCTGTTTTGAAATACAATGTTTTAATATGGTGCATTTTTTTAATCTCTCCCCTGAAAAATCCACCAAATGTTAACATTAATGTTGATTCATTTTCATGGAAATTAGTATTGACATTAAAATACATACTTCAATATACTGTCATCTGTACTGCAGGTGCCTGTGTCAGTGTGCAGTGAGAGCTGTCCCCCAGGCACCCGGAAGGCCATGCAGAGAGGAAGGCCTGTCTGCTGCTATGACTGTGTCCCCTGTGCTGAGGGAGAAATGAGCAATGTTACAGGTGATTATGTATTGCACAGCTTGTAAATGTGGTGAAACTGATTTAAAAATCCAGACACCGGATTTGATCAACATTTTTAGTTCACTTATAAAAACCTCTGTTTTCCACAATGTTTTCTATAGTTTTAAAATTGATGTTTTCACAAAATCCATCACAATAATGATCAGTACCATCATATTGCTCCCTGCTAATGCTCAGATTCTTTATTTTCTTTTTAGATTCTATTGAGTGTGTGCAGTGCCATTCAGACTATTGGTCAAGCAAGAAGAGAGATGAATGCCTCTTGAAGGAAACAGAATATTTATCCTATCATGAAATTATGGGAATATTGCTTGCATCAATCTCTTTACTTGGGACATGCACAACCAGTATTGTGGTGATCATTTTCTTCAGATACAGACACACCCCCATTGTGAAAGCCAACAACTCAGAGCTGAGCTTCCTGCTGCTCTTTTCATTGAAACTGTGTTTCCTTTGCTCTCTTACCTTCATCGGCCGGCCCTCTGAGTGGTCCTGTATGCTGCGCCACACTGCGTTTGGGATCACCTTCGTCCTCTGCATCTCTTGTGTTCTGGGGAAAACAATAGTGGTGTTAATGGCCTTCAGGGCTACACTTCCAGGCAGTAATGTCATGAAGTGGTTTGGGCCTCTGCAGCAGAGACTGAGTGTTCTTGCTTTCACTCTCATACAAGTCTTAATTTGTGTGCTTTGGTTAACAATATCCCCTCCTTTCCCCAACAAGAACATGAAGCACTACAAAGAAAAGATCATTCTAGAATGTGATGTAGGATCAGCCGTGGGGTTCTGGGCAGTACTGGGTTATATTGGGCTCCTCTCTATATTGTGCTTCGTTTTAGCTTTTCTGGCTCGTAAGCTCCCTGACAACTTCAATGAAGCCAAGTACATCACATTCAGCATGCTCATATTCTGTGCAGTCTGGATCACCTTTATACCAGCTTATGTCAGCTCACCTGGAAAGTTCACAGTAGCTGTGGAGATCTTTGCTATTTTAGCTTCAAGTTTTGGAATGCTCTTCTGTATCTTCATACCAAAGTGTTATATTATCTTACTAAAACCAGAGAAAAACAACAAAAAGAACTTAATGGGTAAAATGCTATCTCAGTGAAACTGTCAAAATATGTATAGCTGTCTCTCACAGATCATTGCACCTAGGGCTTTCATATGTTTTAATTAACAATCTTTCAGCAATAGCTGGTTTTCTGCCTTGATTGCCATATTTTAAATAAATTTGTCCAAATCTGTATGCACATTTTCCAGGCACTGCCAAGCATTAATCTCTGTTGTTTGCACACAAGTACTGGCTTTAGGAGGGAGGAGGATGCACATCAGTACATCAGATGAAACCCTCAAGTTTTATTGAGAACTGAGCTGCAGAGCTGTGAAGAATATTGTTAAAAATGCTTAAATGACTGATCAGCTTGGAATTCCTGCTTTGCATGTGGTTATAGGGCTGTGCAGGTCTATTCATTGCACTCATGGACTGCAGACTGAAAAGCGATACCTGCAGCATGCAATTCATGGCGTGCATAGATATTGTTTTGCATGGTTGTAATGAATGCATTCTGAAGAACTCAATAAATATATTTATGATTATGCTCTATGATCCATATCACAGTATCATGACATGATGTGTAAAACACATTATAATGCATTCATAATGCTCTATGTAATTATATTTTAATGCTTTTATGACAACCATGAATGTGTCATGAATGCTTTATCAAGATGGAGTTGAAGTGAATCATTAGCTACATGCAGGTCATATTAACACCATGAAGAGCAGAATGAAATATTTAGCAGGATAGCTTTATAGATATTGAAGCAGAATTCAACATCACATCCTGTAGAAAAATATTGCAATGCGGTCTTAAGAACTTGCCCTTTATTGTGATTTTTTATTTTTTATTCTGCATCAAACAAAAACTTCTTGCATGGTTTGACAGCTGCAGGATGCATCCTTGTTTGCAAACTTTCCACAGTTGTCAAACGACTACCCCACTTTAAGATGATCCAATGATATGATGAAATGATTTTTTGACTGAAAACATTCACTGTTTTAGCCTGGCTCCGCCTGTAACACAATTTTAAAAAATGCATCCTGGGGTGGTTAGAGTAGGCGTGTCCATTCATTTGCATACAGTATCAAATATGTATTCTATTTCTAGCCTCAAATCTTTCAGAAACATAATTTAGTGGATGGTTTAGGTGGAATAAGAAAGTTGATGAACAGGCCACCATGTTTCTCCGGTTTGAAGAACATTGGGCCGAAACCAATGTAGCCAATCAGGTGCCAGCACAGTTTTAACCCCTTTGTGCAAGTCCCCTAGTGGCCTGCACACCGGCATGAAGAGATGGCTGAACTAGAGCGTACATAGGAACTGGAGAGGGTAGGAGTGGCCAGTCAGTGAAGCCAAGGAAGTATCGGGAAATGACCTCTACTGCGCACGTTCACTGTTGAGGGCAAAACAGCTTGCTGTTGAAATCCGAGGTGATTTAACAACCAAAGAAAATCTCATCGGTCCATTTTATGTGATCATAAATTTCATTATGTGCAGCAGTTTCTGAACCAATGGTTGTTTCGGTTCAGAAGTCTTGGGAAAATATTTAGTAAAATGTACATATTTCATTACATAATGCATATTTTTTCAATGTGCTTTTCATATCAAATGTGACGGTCATCAATTTTCAAAATGCCATCGGGGAAGTATTAATTTGCCTGCAATAGTCTGATATTCTCCATTCACTTTAATGGGGATCCCAATGTTTTGCCCTCAACAACAAATACATGCCAGTACAAGCTTATTTATTTCCAGGGCTTCACAGCTTAGGTTGGCTGAGGGTGTGCATTCCTGTCTAGTTAAATATTTATGTCTATGTGCTGAACTCAGACATCGAGCAACTATGCCGAATACGGAGTTTGTGAGTGTCACTATTGTCTCGTACGTCATCCATTTAGCAGGCACCCCCTCCCTGCAGTCTCTTCTGCAACTATACCCCCCAGGTATGATGCACTGAACAATAGCATCCATCTGAGAGTTCAAAAAAATATTCTTTCACCACTAAAGATTTGTATTCCGTCATAGCAACAAAATAACCCAAAAATAGCCCTAATGCCAATACAGTGAAAAGGCTGCTCACTGAATAACAAAATAAACAAGACAAGTTTTTAAAAACTTATACCATGTCATTCTACTGTCAATATCAGGGACTAAATATGGAATAAATATACAATCTTACCATTGGTTTCACGCATAATGATGTCCCTTTCGAGGCTGTGTGGTTATATATTGTCTTGGACTATCCATTAGTTAAAAATATGTTCATTTGTGATGCCTGGGTACCGTCCAAAATAGTTTTGCATAATACCACACTTGCTGTTTATGATGTTGTTGCCCTTTGTAGTACAATTTGGCTTGGTTCATGATCAATTTATCCAATAGGAGATAGTATAAGCTTTCTAACAATGTATAACATGTCTAATTTTACTTTTGGAATAACGTCTTATAGCCCAGCATAACCAAAAATGTCTCATCATCGCCACCTTATGCATTCACTCTGCGATAGCAGTAAAAGACACTGCACCCGCCAAAATGTTATCGATGAGTTTCATCACTTTTTTGGAAAATATTATTATTCCTGAGAACTTCCGAGCATGGCTAAGGCATATGTTTGCTGATACACCTAGCTGATGCTGTTTTCTTGACTGAGTCAGAAGAGGAGAATGACAGCATTGATTCTCTGTCTACTGAACACAGATACGATTTCATCATCGATATTTAAGTATTACTACTCAAAATATTACGGTTATATACGTTTTTTTTTAATTGAGTGTCTTTAAATAGGTTGGTGGTATTTTATAATCAGGATATTTCATACTGTAACATAAGCGTTCGTTGGTAGCTCAGTCATTAGCTCACTTGTGTTTGTGTTTCATGCAAAGGACCTGACGTGAAGCTGGAACACTACCAAAATGTGGTGGACAGTTGAATATTGTTTTAATGCCATCCCATCCCCATAGAAGAAAACATTACATACTGTAGAGTACAGAAAAACATACAAGTTAATGATTACACATTTGGGTATGTGTATCACATTGTGTGTCTTGGATTTTAGCTTCAACGGAGGCAAATAATTTAGTCAGGCCACAAATCTGTTTACTGGTATGTGCATCATAACCTCCCAACTGAAGGTTTGCAAGTGAAGCGTTTGAGGGTGAAGCTAAAACTGAATTGGCACGCAGCCTAGGAACCAGTTCCAGAATCAAGGGCCTTGCAGGAACTATCCGAATGTTAAGGTTTTCATATCTAATTGCAAACTAGAGGCTAGCTTTCACATGCATAGCTAATTAGCTACTTAGCTAGAGAGCTGAAATGCACTTATGTCCAAGCTCTTACTATGGTAGCTGTTTGTAGCTGGGAAGATTACAAATGCCCAAACGCTATGTTTTCATCCAACCCATAATGCATGTCTTGTGTGTTTTCTATTTATTTCAAGCTAATGCAAGCCACAAAATCCATGCAGCTAATTTTCACTCAAAGTATTACAAATCAAATTACAGTGTATATAAGCACCAGACGTGTCATCCTCAACATGTGCAGGAAAGCATGACGCAACATAAATTAATGGAAATAAAAAGTGATTCAGTTAAAGCATTTCACAATGTCAGTTAATGTGACTGCATGTATTGTGTGATTAATCTTTGTTTATCCACATATATCCAGTGCACTATTCTGAAAGAACTGACTCCTTCATTGACCAGTCAGCCCCTGAAAGGCAAATTTGAAAGAGAAAGAGTGAGAGAGAGTGCCTCTATAGGTATAATTAAAATCAGTGTGCCTCCTGTGTGGCTCAAGCCTTAGCTGGCTGTTGTTTATTCTTTTTTTCTCTGCGGAGGTGTCACTCCTGCCAGCCACACCCCCTGCCTGACCCCCATGGAGAATCACAGAAGGGGGCCTTACAGCTGTTATGCTGCATAACATATATAAAGGTAGCTGGAGGGCAGCATGTTACAAATGCACATGGAGGAGACCCGCAATGTTGCTGCTTATGCTGCTACTGGAGCTGGTCCTGAACATGCAGTGGATGCAGACGGAGGAACCCGTGTGCAAACTGCTAGGCAGAGCACAGCAGCCAGAGTTAGCCAAGGATGGGGACCTCATCATCGGGGGAATCTTTTCCTTTCGAACTGGGCAGGATGGTGCTATAGAAACCTTTCAAACAGCACCAACACCCCGGCCATGCAAAGAGTACGTACAGCGCAGCTAAATTGAATATTTATTGTACTAAAATGATTTTGTAGCGTATAACATTTTCACAAGTTCCATTTAGATCATTTGCTATCTGAATTAATGCAATAAAAAATTTTCAGTTTGAATTCCAGAGAATTACAATTTGCTCATACAATGATGTTTGCAATAGAGGAAATAAACCAAAACAGGGAAATCCTCCATAATATCTCCCTGGGATACAAGATCTACAATGATTGTGGAAGCATGGACATCCTGAGAGCTGCAATGGCTCTGGCTAATGGGCAAGAGAATGTGACCACAAACAGCTGCTCTAAGCCAAACACGGTCCATGCTATCCTAGGACACTCTGGATCAACACCAACTATGGGATTTGCACGAATTATTGGAAGATTTAAAATACCGGTGGTAAGACGCACTGTTTCTTGAGTTATTTCTAAATTGTGGTTGAATAATGTAAATAAAATAACATTTTGCAAATGAAAAATGTAGTTACAAATAATAAAAATTGTAAGATTAAAAAAACATTAAATAAAGCGATGTAAAAGTCACAGATTGATCTGTCTTAATATTTATTTATTTTGTATAATGTTTTTTTTTCAACATCAGATCAGCCACTTTGCAACATGTGCATGTTTGAGCAACAGAAAAGAGTTCCCTTCATTCTTCAGAACAATTCCCAGTGACTATCACCAGAGCAGAGCACTGGCGCAGCTGGTGAAGCACTTTGGCTGGACTTGGGTTGGGGCCATAAGCAGTGACAATGACTATGGAAACGATGGGATGGCAACCTTTGTGCAGGCAGCCCAGGAGGTGGGAGTATGTGTTGAGTACTCGGTGGCCTTTCTGATATCAGGGCCTCGCCATGCACTGCTCAGAGTCGTCGAGGTTATAAAACATTCCACCTCAAAGGTGATCATGGCCTTTATGACACACAGGGAGGTCAAGGTGCTGGTGGAAGAGCTGCAGAGACAGAACATCACGGGCCTGCAGTGGATCGGCAGTGATGCCTGGATCACTGACAATTCGCTCACTGACAGCGAGGGCTACACGGCTCTAATTGGAGCCTTGGGCTTTGTGGTCAGCAGGGCACAGATCCCTGGGCTGGGGCAGTTTCTACAGGAGGTTAATCCTTCTCAATTTCCTCACAGCACATTCCTCAGGGAATTCTGGGAAAATGTGTTCAACTGCACTTTGACTCCACATAGCTTGACTGACAGAAGGAGACTCTGCAGTGGCTCTGAGAATTTGAGAGAGGTGGAGACCCAGTTCACAGATGTTTCAGAACTGAGGTTTGCTAACAATGTGTACAAGGCTGTGTATGCAGTGGCCCACGCGCTGCACAACCTGCTCACATGTGAGCATAGCCAAGGCCCCTTCACTAATAACAGCTGCGCAAACGGCAACAGCATAAAGCCGTGGCAGGTAAGACAGGAATATTTGTTGGCACAGTATAACATGTAAACTATGGGTAAATGGCTAAAGATGATAGATTCAAATGCAGCTCTGTTTCATATTGACAGGTTTTACATTATCTGCAAACAGTGAATTTCACAACTAATTCAGGGGAGACAGTGTATTTTGACAGCAATGGAGATTCACCAGCCAGATATGAGCTCATAAATTTACAAAATGCAAAAGACAGTATCATGGAGATTGCCACAATAGGTTACTACGATGCATCACTGCCTGAAGGGCAACAATTCAAAATGAACAATGTGAGCATTGTCTGGGGTGGAGGCAGCGAACTGGTAATGCGTTCATTTGGTAAATTTAATATATGTGTTACATAAGTGGATGTTTTAGAGTTGTTTATATGTATTATAAGCATACATATGCATACATGCACAAATACATACATGGTTTCACAAATAAAAATGTGTGTAAGCTTAGTTTGTTATATTGCTTACAATTGTGACTAATATTGTGCGCTGACATAAACTTGTGTTGTTTCACAGGTGGCTGTGTCAGTGTGCAGTGAGAGTTGTCCCCCAGGCACTCGGAAGGCTGTGCAGAGAGGAAAGCCTGTCTGCTGCTACGACTGTGTGCACTGTTCTGAGGGAGAAATCAGCAATACTACAGGTATATCATCACATATTTAAAGGCAATATGGGCTCATCCCAATAATTAAATTTACCATAGTATTGCTTTAATTTAATATATGTGCAGATTCCATATGTTTTGGGACAAAGAAGTTTTTGGCTTCTTGTTGGGTTATTCTTGTTGTATACTGAATTTGTCTGAGTTTTTAATTAAAATAATACTATGGGGTCAAATATAGAATGTGATGCTTAAATGTAAAATTTAATTTATTCATCCCAATACTTGTTATAACCCAAATTTCATAAGAGTATAAATGTTCAGAAATAGTATGGGAAATTCTATACGTGCTCCTAATATTCAACCAAACTTTCAAAACCAAACTGCTTGATTATAGAGCAAAAAAAAAAAAAAAATTGCTTTGCTTTCCAAAAACTTCAAATGAGCACTATAGCTAATGAGAGTTTATATTGTTTTAGAATTGATAACATTTTTTGTGAAATGATTGTTTTATATAATGTAAACGATGAAGCATCACAGTCTCAGGTCTGTATGATACAAATTCATAAATACTTGGTATTCAGTGATCAACCCTGAATTTGGCAACCTTTACTAAAATGTTACTCAAAATCAGGACATGTAAATGCATATCATTTCCCATAAACTGGCCAAAAGGGATCCTTAATTAGAGCCTTAGTATTGGCAAATTATCTATACTGGTATAGAATGACCACATGTCCTTTGTAAAAAGAAATAACCAATGGCTAGCAGGTACATTTTCTAACAGGCTGTTGTGTTTTTATGCAGATTCTATTGATTGTGTGAAGTGCCCATTTGAATACTGGTCAAACAAAAGAGGAGATGCCTGTGTTTTGAAAGAAATTGAATTTTTATCTTTTGGAGAAGTCATGGGAATACTCTTAGTTTTCTTTTCTTTGACTGGAGTCCTTTTCACTGCAATGACAGCACTGATTTTCTACTCGAACAGGAAAACTCCCATTGTTAGGGCCAACAACTCAGAGCTGAGCTTCCTGCTGCTCTTTTCATTGAAACTGTGTTTCCTTTGCTCTCTTACCTTCATCGGCCGGCCCTCTGAGTGGTCCTGTATGCTGCGCCACACTGCGTTTGGGATCACCTTTGTCCTCTGCATCTCATGTGTTCTGGGGAAAACAATAGTGGTGTTAATGGCCTTCAGGGCTACACTTCCAGGCAGTAATGTGATGAAGTGGTTTGGGCCTCTACAGCAGAGACTGAGTGTTCTTGCTTTCACTCTCATACAAGTCCTTATTTGTGTGCTTTGGTTAACAATATCCCCTCCATTCCCCAACAAGAATACAAAACACTACAAAGAAAAGATCATTCTAGAATGTGATGTAGGATCAGCAGTGGGGTTCTGGGCTGTGCTGGGTTATATTGGACTCCTCTCTCTACTGTGCTTTGTTTTAGCTTTTCTGGCTCGTAAGCTGCCTGATAACTTCAATGAAGCCAAATTCATTACATTCAGCATGCTCATATTCTGTGCAGTCTGGATCACCTTTATACCAGCTTATGTCAGCTCACCTGGAAAGTTCACTGTAGCTGTGGAGATATTTGCTATTTTAGCTTCAAGTTTTGGACTGCTCTTCTGTATCTTTATACCAAAATGTTATATTATCTTATTAAAACCAGAAAAGAACACCAAAAAACATGTAATGGGAAAAACATCTAATTAAATCTGTCAAGTTTGGGGTATTTAAAGAGATAGGGTACAATATGAAAATTGCATTATGTGATTTGGTACGATAAGAAAAAATAAAAAGGTTAACTTTAATTTAATCGACTTAAATAAAGGAGATGTTTCACTGGTACACTGGATTATGCATGTGCGTACGTATGTCACGACCACCCTATCTGATAAGCACTGTAAATCCACTGTAGGCTACTGCTCCACTTTTTTTTAATAGTTAGATGCCAAGACTAAATGAGCTGAACAACCTGTTTTTTCATTATGTTCTGTGATGTATGTGACCATTTTCTTCTTTCTGAAAATATATATATTTTTGCCTAAGTTGAGTTAAATAAATGTACAAAGATTCAGAGTTGAACAAATCCAACCAGCTGGTTAATTAATAGTCTACTGACAACAGGCTAACAACCCTGTTCAGTTTAACCCCACAGGAGGGCTAGCAATAACAGCAAGCTAGCATGCCATATCAAAACTATGTGACCTGTCAGTTTGACTGTTTATGATTATATACATTAAAATTTCTTGACATACACACACAATACAGTAGCCAAAAAAACACTTCTGGTATAAATATTCACTTACATATAGCCAAAACAAACATTTGGCAATATCTCCCCAGATATTTATTGAACTCTCCCGCCATTCGCTGGAGACAAAGAGATGGTAATTCTGCATGTTGAACCTGACATTGGTCATTCAAGCTTGATGCATGTTCCTAAAAGTCAGTGTTACATTTGGCCCCACTCTCCCCTACATGCACATTCACTTGTATTGTTAGGCTATGGGATGCGACATTTCATGTAATATGTACTCTCAAAATACTGTAAGCGCCTAAATGTCGTAGTTTTAAACCTAGTGGCCTCAAGGCTTCAAAATTCTATTGCAGTTGGGGACTCCAATCAACCAGACTCACGTCTCCCTTTTCACCATAATTAAGCAAACATCCATTTATAAAACTAAATTGCTTTAGGCCAATGCCAGTTGGTAGACCTTGGTAGGCGAAGATATGCATGGAAAAATCTTGTTCAAGATTGTTCTTTGCGGCATAACTTTGATTGATCGGAATTGAACAACCAGGATGATGACAAGAGTGGCTGGCTGCAATTTGAATTTAAATGACTTTCACCAATGTATTTCTTTTCACCTGTACACTGCAGTGAGGTGAATAAAGGATACTGGCTTCCACTCCCAGGTGGTACTCCATGAAGGATCAAAACTTGAATAAAAGTGTACATTTGAGTTTCAGTGTGAGGGATTTACTGAATTGTTCATGTTGCTTGCCCAGTTTAGCACCTGGTTTGATGTGCGTATGTTTGCCATCTTTACCCAAATGTAGCCATATCCACAAATATTTGAAAATAAAATGTTACAACTGGTATATCTTTTGTATTGCTAATTCCCATACATGAGCAATACATGTTATTTCAAACTGTCTTTGAAATTGCATGTTTTGATTCAGAGTAATGTAAAAAAAATTACCTGAAAACAAACAAGAATGGCGTAGCAAATTTTCATATTTATAACACACTCGTACAGTAAAAAAAAAAGTCCTTAAGAGAATACAAGGATAATGTAGAAAAGCACACATTCAAGTTTCATATTTACAACAGTCATAAAATATTAAATTTGCCATGAGAAAATACAAGGATATTGTAAATGAAGTAGAACAATCATATGGCCTTTTTCAGAATAGTATATGAATTTACCTTAAATGACCTAATTTCTGAATACCAGCCAAGGTTAATAAAAACATACATTGGGTTCTAAATACATATGCTATAATATATAGATAAAATTTGCTTATACAAGACTGCCATACAATGTTCATTTTTGCACAGATATCTCCAATAGAATGTACACTCTTTAGTAAGAAAATGGCCATAATCATACAAGAAAACATACATGACATGTTAAATACAGCACAACTCCTTGTGAACAAAATATAGGAAACATTTACGTTGTCATGCTAGAATTATATAAGGAAGGCATGAAAGCTTAACATGTTGACCGTATAAGAATTGTACTGTACTTTTTCATGTGGGCTGTATTGTTGTGAAGGAATAAAGTTAGACACAGTTAGTTAGTCTCTGAGGTCCCACCCACCGCACTATAAAAGAATTGCTAAAGACCAGGTGACTGGAAGCCATGCGGCTCTTACAGATGTGGATGGTGGCCCTCCTGGCACAGGCAGATGACATCCCATGCAGGCAGCGAGGGAAGTCGGAACCCCCACAGCTCCAAAAGGATGGGGATGTTATCATCGGAGGGATCTTCTCTTTCCACAACACCTGGGTTGAGAGCGAACCCACATTTTCTACTGAGCCAGAACAACTGCAGTGTGAGAGGTATGTTTATCCATTTACACAAAGGTATTCCAGTGAACTCATTATCCAGACAGGCAATAAAAGAAAATGTCACTTGATGTGAAAATTTGGATAATCATTTTCTACAATTATGAATTACTAGAAAGTGGAGTGTAACAGAACTCCTTTTTATGGTGAGGGTTGATTTTAGTTGTCTTTTTTTTTTTTTTTTTGCTTCTGGGTGAAAAAATCTATTCCATGTATTTATAGTTTTTTCCATCTTTTTTCAGAGATCTGATTTGATTTGAAGCTTATATGACTTAGACTTGAAAGTTATTTTGTGGGGTATTTTAGTCACTTTTTAATGGAAAAATTTGTTTAAGTGAGCAAGAGAGAAAATAGTCTGTTTTTTTACCAATTGTATTTCTTTTAGTTTAAGCTTCAGGGAATTTCAAAATGCTCAAACTATGGTTTTTGCCATTGAAGAAATCAACAACAGCACTGACATACTTCCTGGTGTATCCATGGGCTATAAGATTTATGATTCTTGTGGTTCCATTGCACTTGCTATCACAGCAGCAATGTCTTTAATTAATGGGCAGGAAGGATCTACTGGTGACACAAACTGCTCCAGTCCAGCAACAGTACGAGCCATCATAGCAGAAACCTCCTCAACACCAACTATAGCAATTTCAGCGTCCATTGGACCTTTACACATACCAGTGGTAAGTTTACACCAATTTCTACAATGCGAGATACAGATTTATAAAAACATTTCCTGATAGGAAGTGGTACAGAAATCACTTCATGGTTTAACTGAGCAGACAAATGCAGTAAATATAGCAACTGCTTACATTGTCTGCTTTATATTGACTCCATTGTCTCACTTCTCCAACTGGTTTATTTGTGCATCTTTACAGATCAGCCACTTTGCTACGTGTGCATGCCTCAGTGACAAAACCAAATATCCATCATTTCTTAGAACCATTCCCAGCGATTATTACCAGAGCAGAGCCCTGGCTCAGCTGGTGAAGCACTTTGGCTGGACCTGGGTAGGAGCTTTATGCAGTGACAATGATTATGGGAACAATGGGATGGCTACCTTTGTGAGGGCTGCACAAGAGGAGGGAATCTGTGTAGAGTACTCTGAGGCGTTCTTCAGAACTGATCCCAGGGAGGATATTGTCAGAATAGCTGAAATCATAAGGACATCCAGCTCAAAGGTCATTGTGGCTTTTGTTTCCTACTCTGACATGGAGGTTTTGCTGAAGGAATTGTCCCTGCAGAATGTCACAGGACTGCAGTGGATAGGCAGCGAATCCTGGATTTCAGACTCAAACATCGCCACTGGTGAATGGCAACATATTCTGAGAGGATCACTGGGGTTTGCTATCCCTAAAGCTAAAATCCGGGGCCTGAAGGAATTTTTGCTCAGTATTCACCCATCTGCAGGCATACCCATTTACAATAAACTGTGGGAGACTATATTTGGATGTATGCTGCCCACGCCCGACAACAAAGAAAATGCTAATTTGTGCAGTGGCACAGAAAGTTTGAGTGCTGTAAAAAACCAGTACACTGATGTCTCTGAACTGCAAATTGCCAATAATGTCTACAAGGCAGTGTATGCTGTAGCTCATGCCCTGCATGACATGTATGTTTGCAGTCAGCTCAATGATACATGCAAGAAAGGGGCTGGAGACACTGAACCATGGCAGGTAAGTCACTGATCAAAAAGAGAAATTTTGATGCGGTTTTGGTTATATACTTGTCAAGTTTTATATTTCACTTTAGGTTCTAAATTATATGAAGGAAGTTCATTTCTCTACTCTTCATGGTGAAGAAGTTTTCTTTGATGAGAATGGAGACCCTGCAGCAAAGTATGAGTTGCTGAACTGGCAGGATGGTAAAGAGGGAAAGACTGAGTTTGTGACAGTGGGTGTCTATGATGCATCTTTACCACTGCACCATCAACTTTCACTGAACAATTTCACCATTGTTTGGGGGAAAAACCAGGAACAGGTATGGTGAGAATTTATTTTGATATTATTGTAATGGTAAAATTTGCCTGCTCATTACCTAAAAGTGCACTGAATCAACAATTTAAATGGTCAGATTAGTCCAAAGGGGAATGAACAGACCTGGATTTAATCAATATTTGCCCTTAACTTTGACTTGTAAATGCAAGTATTCTTATTTTTACCCCATATGCAGTAGGTTTAGTTCATGTTAGTGCTCACTGAATTCAGTGGTGTCATGCCCATTCAACCTGACAAGGCACGTGCCTCTCAAATTTAAGATTTTTGGCCTCTCTCAGATAAAAAAAAAATATATACTGTATATTTTGACTCCGTCGTTAGTAATATTCATCATGATTTTGTTTTACACAAGTCAAAAGTTCTTATAAATATGGAACAAAACATACTTTCCCTGTGTTGCTAGTTCTTCAGGAGTCTGAGAAAATAAAACAGTTGCAAGATATTAACTCAGTGGGAGAGGGTTGTACAATGGCCCACAACGCAGATTAGCACCAGATAGAAATGAAGGGACATAGCAATATCATGGCATAAGAACATATCTATTGGTACCGGACAAGCAGCACATGTTGAGGGAGTGCACCAGTCAGTTGGTAAGCTGGAGTGGAGAGTATGACCAGTCAATGTCTGCAAACGTGCGAAAATTGAAAAAAAATAAAAACACGCATTCAATCATCTTTTGGCTCCCTTAAAAATATTATATTTTATAGATATATTTAGCTTGATTGTTGGTTATCTATCTAGGTGGTTTGCTAGCTTGGGGTTAATACACATTCCAGAAAACCTGAAAATTCATAGACTAGTTTTCCAGTAAACGAGGATATGTGGAAAATGAGAAGTGCTTTTAAGGGGTATGTTCAATGACCAATTAAAAGTTACTCCAAACATATGAAATTTTGAATTCACATGTGGCAGGAAGTTTCCTAGCTAAGTTTAATTCAGTTGGTAGCTAATTATTAACAATTCAGCAATACTTCAATTCAGCTAATGTTCGCTAGCTAAGGTAGCTAGCTAGCTAATATGACAGGACAGGGGTTAGAGAGACATAAGTGTCGATGTTGCGCTTGGCTTCATATTTTTCGTCTTTTTTTTCTGACCGTATGGTCATTGCAACTGAGGTAGAGAGAACCGAGTCAGTGAACCGAGAGAGAATGAGGAATGCCTTTTGGAGGCATGCAGGCATACGTTAAGGTATGAACCTAAGACCCTTCACTTAAACCACTTTTGGTTGCTCTCTCTTTTTCTTTCTCTCTCTCGCTCTGTCACACACAGACACACACTCACAAACTGTATATTATAAATTTAAGACACAT
Organism: Anguilla rostrata; assembly: GCF_018555375.3. Lineage (NCBI taxonomy): Eukaryota > Metazoa > Chordata > Actinopteri > Anguilliformes > Anguillidae > Anguilla > Anguilla rostrata. The sequence goes on from NC_057944.1 coordinate 18,088,873, forward strand.
AATATTTGGATGTAGTCCCATGCAGTTTTTCATCTCCTTGAATCAAAGTATGTAATTCAATTGTGGAGTGCAATACAGATCCACTTACTTTTCCAATGGCTTTGCTAATTAATGTGAACTAAATATTATAGTTGTCCTGATAGACTTACAGTACCACCATTTTGCACAATATGTGGTAAGTGCAGTCCTGTCACTCTCATCAATAAAATAGGGGAAACAAAGGTTTGAAGAAAAAATATTTACATTGTGGATGTAACCATCCTCATTTTCTTTGTATTATAAGTCAAAGTTAAGCATCAATGTCGATGGAATCCAGGCCCAATCATTTTCAGATGTATGCATAAGATTTAGTGAGCCAACTTCAGGTACCTTACGATGACATGGGTTCATGCTTTTCAAACACTATCCGGTTAATATAATGTGTCATGGAAGAACAATAAGTACTGCACAATCAGTGACAGCAGAATAAGGTAAAGGTACAAAATGGTTAGATTAGATCAGACTATTGTTTAATCAAGAGGTAATTTCTATCACTTTTGGACTGACACAAACACGGTGAAGAGCTGTATTGATATTAAACAATTTAGGAGATGAAAGTTGAGTTGAGAATATGAACATGCCATGTTTACAATGAAAACACTTGAGGTGGAATGTAGCGTGAAAGTACAATCACTGACATATAGCCAGTGTGTGTATTTCTTATGACATTTGGACATGCATGAACACAGTACTACATCAGTGCAACATCATATAAATTCACTGGTGAGGATCACACAAGAACTGTAGATTTACAGTGTTAAAATAAATATTATCTCTCCTGCGTTGTTATGAAAGTGAAAATTCTTTGTTTTAAGGTGCCTGTGTCAGTGTGCAGTGAGAGCTGTCCCCCAGGCACTCGGAAAGCTGTGCAGAGAGGAAGGCCTGTCTGCTGCTATGACTGTGTGCCCTGTTCCGAGGGAGAAATCAGCAATACAACTGGTAGAGCAAGTTTCTTATTGTGTGTGTGTGTGTATGTGTGTATATAGGTGTGTGTGTGTGTGTATATAGTGAGCACCATAATGTTTGGGACAAAGACATGTTTCTGATTTGCCGCTGTACTCCGCAAGTTTAGATTTGTATTCAAACAATTTACATGTGGTTAAGGTGCATATTCCCAGTTTTAAGGGCATTTTTAAAATTTTTTGTTTTCAACCTTGCAGAAATGACAGCACTTTTTTATAAATAGTCCCCTCATTTCAGGGCATCGTAATGTTTGGGAAAAATGGTATCACAGATGTTTCTGATTAGTCAGGTGCATTCAATTGCTTCCTTAGTCCAGTTATAAGAGAGCGTTCAGTATCTAGTTTTGATTCTAGCCTATATATTGCCTTTGGAGTCTGTTATCGGCAAGGAAGCCATCATGAGGCTGAGAAATAAGAAAAACAAAACAGAAAGAGACATATACCTAACCTTAGGTTAATGAAAATCATTACTGGTGAGCTCAGAAATCACAAGAAATCGCCTGATAAGCTACAGAAGACCTCTACAGATGATGACAGAAGAATTCTCACCTAATGAATAAAGACTCCTGAAAAGCTGTTAGACAGATCCGAAAAACTGCTGAGGAGGCAGGTGTGGATCATTCAGTGACTACTGTTCATAGATGACTTCCAGAAATACAGTGATTACACAGCAAGATGCAAACCACTAGTTTGCTGCAAAAACGGGACAGCCAGGTTGTAGTCTGCTAAGAAGCACCTAAGAAAGCCTGCAGAGTTCTGGAAAGAGGTCTTGTGTATAAATGAGACCAAGATTCACTTGTATCAGAGTGATGGCAAGAGCAAATTATGGAGACCAATTGCAACTGTCCAAGATCCAAAGCCCCCCCCCCCCCCATCAGTGAAATATAGAGGTGGGGGGTGTAATGGTCTTGGCATGTATGGCTGTCATGGATGACACTCCGACCTCAACTGAGGCTAGTGTTGGAAGGAAGACTCTGAGGAATGTCTAAATCTGACAGTTGGAGCAATCTGGAGGATCAGAGTCCATTTCTGTAGCAGAGGTCACTGGGGTGGTTGGAGAGCTCCTCAGTGGCAGAGCACCAGGGGTCTGGAGGGTGTGTTCCAATTATCAGGGAATCATACTCCTCAGCCTCCCAGGGAAAGTATATGCCAAGGTGCTGGAAAGGAGACTACAACCAATAGTCAGATTCAGGAGGAACAATGCGGGTTTTGTCTGGGCTGCGGAACAGCAGACCAGCTTTTTACCCTCTCACAGATATTTGAGGGGGGCATGGGAGTTTGCCTATCCAGTCTACATGTGTTTTGCGGATTTGAAGAAGGTATATGACCATGAGCCGCGGGGTGATTGGGGGAGGTGCTGTGGGAGTATAGAGTGCCAAGGTCGCTGTTGCATGCCATTCGGTCCCTGTATACTCGGAGCAAAGAGCTGTGTTTGCATTCAAGCCATTAAGTCGAGCTCGATCAATGTGGGTGTCAAAATCTACCAAGGGAGTGCTTTGTCTCCCCTCCTGTTCTTGGTATTCATTGACAGGATCTTAAGGCGTAGCTGAGGTATGGAGTGTGTCCAGTTTGGGGACATAGAAGTGGCATCTCTGCTGTTTGCAGATTATGTTGGTCTCTTAGCCTCATCGTACTGTGATCTTCCATTCACACTAAAGCGGTTTTCAGCTGAGTGTGACAAGGTCAGGATGAGGATCAGCACCTCCAAGTCTGTGACCATGGTTTGTCCCCTTTAAGTAATGGGGAGCAACTGCCCTCTCCCCTGGGTTCAACTATCTTATTATTTATGGGTCTTATTCAGGTGTGAGGGAAAAATGGATTTGGAGATCAACCGCTGTCTAGGTGCAGCGGCCACAGTAATGCAGGCAATGTATCAGATGGTGGTGGAGAAGAAGGAGCTGAGCCGAAAGGCAAAGCTTTCGATTTATCAGTCGGTCTTCGTCTCTGCTCTCACCTATGGTCGCAAGCTATGGGTAGTAAGATTAAGCAGCCAGATGGGGTTTCTCCGTAGGGTGGCAGGGCTAACTTTTCTTGATAGGGTGAGGAGCTCAGCTGTCCCGGAGGAGCTCAAAGTAGAGCCACTGCTCCACTGCATTGAAATTAGTCAGTTGAGGTGGTTCGGGCATTTCATAAGGATGCCTGCTGGGTGCCTACCTCTGGAGGTGTTCTGGGCATGGCTACCGGGGAGGAGACCCAGGGCAGACATTGAACGCACTGAAGGGATTATATCCACAGGCTGTCCTGGGATCAGCTAGGGTTCCATCACGATGAGTTAGCAGAACTCGCTGGAGAGAGGGATGTCTGGGCTGCTCTGCTTGCCCAGTTGCCACCACAACCCTGATCTGGACTAAGTGGTTAGAAAATAGATATATGGGTGGTTGGATGGCAACCACAGATACTGGCTCACTTGTCTTCACTGATGATGTAACTGCTGATAGCAGCAGCAGAATGAATTCTGAAGTGTACTGAAGCACCTTGTCGGCTCAAGTTCAACCAAATGCCTCCAGATTCAATGTATTCACCACAAAAGTCTTCCTTGGCTTACCCGACTCTTTGTAAGTTCTAAGCTCACCAGGGCTCTCTTTCTTCTTAATGATGTTCCAAACAGTTGGTTTTGGAAAGCCTAAGGTTTGGCCATCTCTGACCATTTTTTTCTTATTCCTCTGCCTCATAACGGCTTCCTTGATTTTCATTGGCATACCTCTGGTTCTTAGCAATAACAGACTCCAAAAGAAATCAAAAGCCTAGCATCAAAGCTTGACACAGAAAACTCTCTTATATTTTTGGAAGCAATTGAAAACATCTGACTAATCAGAAACACCTGTGAAGCGTTTTGACCCAAATATTATGTACTGGGGGGACTATTTATAAGAAGTGCAGTATTTTTTACATGATTAAACCTAAATGTGTAAAAAAAACTCTTAAATAAAAGAGAATGTGCACTTTAACCACATAAGAATTGTTTGATTACAAATCTAAAATTGTGGAGTACAGAGCCAAATCAATAAAAATAAGCCTTATAATATGTTTGTGCCAAACATGATGGTATAATCAGGCTTAATTTCAGGGTATTTACATTCACATCGAGTGATTTGTGGATAAATTATGTGACCTATTTACATCAGCAGATATATTTTCCCTTGTGATGCTCGGCCATCTTCTGTCCATATTCGATTGGATTCAGGTCGGGTGATTGACCTGTCGAGAACATTTTACATTCAATTTTTTGGAACTGAAAAACTCAGGTTTTTAAACCTTGGGTGCTTTAGGAGTCAGCTTCAGGTTCAGATTACTTTATTTGTATCCGTAGGTAGATTTGGTTTGCAGTAGAGTCATCCATCTTGACACAATTTGGAAACAACACAGACAGTAGGCAAACATAATAAAATAAATTAAATAAATAAAAGTACTCAAGATTCCAATCATTAATAAAACCACTAAAACTAAAGATAAAATAAATAGATAAAACCTTGCTTCTATATCATCTGTGCAATGTTGCTACGACTTGTTCATCTGAGTGATGGCTGCTGGAACAAAGCTATTTTTATACCGCTTTGTTCTGCACTTTGGGACTATAAACCTATATACTATAAACTAAAACTATATACCTGCAGTCTACAGTATTTGATTAATTATTGGCCGATGTTTCTGTACACTTCAGAAATAATCCTGTTGCTGCTGTCAGCAGTTACATCATCAATAAAGACAAGTAGGGTAGTTCCACTGGCAGCCATACATGTACAAGCCATAACACTACCGCCAACATATTTCACAGATGAGGTGGTATGCTCTGCATCAGGGGAAGTTCCTTTTTTTCTCCGTACTTTGCTCTATATATCACTTAGATACAGGTTAATCCTCATCTCATCTACCCATAAGACTCTAAAGTTTTTTAATGTACTTTTTTTAGCAAGCTCTAACCTGGCCATTCTATTCTTGAGGCTCACCAGTGATTTGCATGTTGTGGATAACCTGCTGAGTTTATGCTGGTGTAGTCTTCTCTTTATGAGTCTTTGAAACATCTATGCTTAGTTCCTGGGAAGAGTTGTTGATCTGTTTGCCCATTGAAAAAGTTTTTTTCACAACTGAAAGTATTCATTAGCCATTCACTACAGTGGTCTTCTGGCTACCAGCTCAACAATGCATTCTTGCTTCTTAAGAATGTACCAAACTGCTTATTTTAACACAACCAAAGTTCTGGCTATGAATGAATTTATCATGATTTTTCAGCATCATGGTGGCCTGCTTTACTGGTGCTGACATTTATTTGGTCCTCATATGGAGACACAGCAACATTCTGAATGCAATTGCCACAACTAGAATCATCTCTAGATCTTTTCATAGCATTCTTCTGCATGAACTAATGATGCAACGACACACAGCTGGCCAAGAAACAGCCAAGCAGCCAATTTTCCAATTACTTTTGGTCCCCTAAAATGGGGGGCTATGTCTAAAAAAGGCAATTCCTAGACAGATTACACAATATGGATGTAAATACCCTCAAATTAAAAACAATCAATTTTACCTCGTATTCACTGCTTCATTTCAAATCCAGTGGATGTATGGTCCATTGCTATTATATCCTATAATACATTCTAAAAACTGTGTAATGTTAAAGTAAACCAAGCAATTAAAGTCATTGTGAATGAAAAGACATACATACATTACATCAAAGTTATGAACAAAAGCCACATATTGTGTAAGTTTGTGATGATATTTTGACTTGTCCACATAGCATGAAACTATTGCTGTGAAAGCAAAACATCAATTGTTGCCAACTTCTTTCCGTACAGATTCGATCAACTGCATCCCATGTCCAGAGGAATTCTGGTCAAATGAACAAAGGAATCAATGTATCTTGAAGATAACAGAATTCCTGAATTTTGAAGAAATAATGGGGATAGTGTTGCTGATATTTTCATTACTTGGTGCTACTTTAACTGTAGGTGTAGCACTAATATTCTTTATGCACAAAGACACTCCCATTGTGAAAGCAAACAACTCAGAGTTGAGCTTCCTGCTGCTCTTTTCATTGAAACTGTGTTTCCTTTGCTCTCTTACCTTCATTGGTCGGCCCTCTGAGTGGTCCTGTATGCTACGCCACACTGCATTTGGGATCACCTTTGTCCTCTGCATCTCTTGTGTTCTAGGGAAAACAATAGTGGTATTAATGGCCTTCAGGGCTACACTTCCAGGCAGTAATATCATGAAGTGGTTTGGGCCTCTGCAGCAGAGACTGAGTGTTCTTGCTTTCACTCTCATACAGGTTCTTATTTGTGTGCTTTGGTTAACAATATCCCCTCCTTTCCCCACCAAGAACATGAAACACTTCAAAGAAAAGATCATTCTAGAATGTGATGTAGGATCAGCAGTGGGATTCTGGGCTGTGCTGGGTTATATTGGGCTCCTCTCTATATTGTGTTTTGTTTTAGCTTTTCTGGCTCGTAAGCTGCCTGATAACTTCAATGAAGCCAAATTCATCACATTCAGCATGCTCATATTCTGTGCAGTCTGGATCACCTTTATACCAGCTTATGTCAGCTCACCTGGGAAGTTCACTGTAGCTGTGGAGATCTTTGCTATTTTAGCATCCAGCTATGGAATGCTTTTCTGTATTTTTGCTCCAAAATGTTACATTATTTTGGTGACACCAGAGAAGAATACAAAAAGGCACATGATGGGAAAGATACCACTAAAATAACTCTAAACCCAAAACAATCAATCCACCACAACTATGAACCTAATTAGATTTACTGTGCACCCGCTAAATGTAATAATCATATGATCCTTAACAATACCAATCCATACTATTTGTACTATCCTAAATGGTACATAAATTACATGTGATTTACATAGGAAACAAACCATATCTAAACGTTTCAGTGTCAGGTTACATACAACTATGACTGTAAGAGACCATAAGGGAAATCAGGGGGCTGTAGGAGGGTTCCACAACAACACAATAACAACCATCAGCATATAGCAAATGTGAAATGCATACCCATAGTGGTGCTACCGGAGTGCTTCAAAGTTTAAAAGGAAAAAAAAAAATTAAAAAACAGTGTGTCACTAATTAATACTACAACAAATTTATCATAGGTCCAATCTACACCAAAATAGCTCACAGGCATCACAGCATACCGTTCTGCAAATGATAGATAATGTTTTTTTGGTTAGAAATTCTTGGAGTTCTGAATGAAAATGGAAAAATGAATACTGTTCTGCTAGGAGAAACAGTAATATCTAACTTCTGCATTGTCCAATCATCATGAAAAAACACTGACAGGAGAAGCACGTATCTCTAAATAACTGAGTCAAATTTCAGAATAATAGCTTAACTCACATTTTTTAATTGACACATTTTTTTTTTAATTGATCTGAATGATCTCCATTGAAGTCAATGTGAAAAGTCAACATATTTACATGTCTTCCCTAACAAAACTCTCATCGAGCTCCCCTGTAGCTATACTAAGCAAAAGAAACTGTTCCATCATGGGACCAATTTGTTTACTAACTTTACACGTGCTATCGTTCTGCAACATTACAAGTTAAATGTACGTAGTCTATGTACTTTCCTGCGACGGCAAGCAAAGCACAGCTTTCCACCTCCAGCATGGATGGAAGACAAGCACGAAACAGTCCAGACCCATGGCGCATGCATCCGATTAAACGTCCCTCTCGGATCGTCGTGACCACAATTTGCCATGCATAGCCCACGGCGGCAGTTCTTGCGTGCCGTGGGAAAAACCAGGACAGAGCCCGGGTTTTTCTACAAACAGTGCAACTGAGATCCAAAGCACGGAACCATCTGCGCTCCCGCAATAAGACTGTCAAACATCAAGGCATTAACTAGCTTAGGAAACTGCTGTTTGTTCTTGGTTTTCAAAAAAATTGTAGGTAATGTTGTGTTCAGATTATATCATGTTGCTTGTTTGTTAGCTACAGCCGCCAAGCCCACACAGCTAACATATATACTCTATTACCAACAGTACCTTACAACCCACCTTCCTTTAAATCGAGATCTGTGCATGTGTTCTCCCTTGCACTAATATATACTCAGTTGATATTTGGTCTTGTATATTTACAATGCAACGGTACACTGAGATTAGCTAGATGTAGCTAACTTCGGTAGCCACTAGTATTCCATTCCCCTGATCTCCAGCCATATTTCACACCACATGCTAAAAGTGGATTCATAATTCACTCCAAAAAAAGAGCCATTGTTCTCTCAGGCACCACATGTGCTGGTTAACACAGACGTGACTAGACACACACATGCAACATGCTACCCCCTTTCATATCCTCTCTTATTTAGCCTTTAATGATTATAGTCTTGATGTTTGTTCGTTTGTTTAATAAATTCTATTTTATTAAACTTTGTTATCGGTCTGATTATTATTCAGATAAATGATTGAGCTTACCACATTAAAGAACTCCCGCATGTTGTTACATTATTGGTTATTATTTTAATATTTAATATTGACATTTATAGTCATGATTTAATAATACATTGATTGATTACACTTTTGCACCATTTAATCACTGCATGAGGTAATATATTTATATCTCCTGCATTCCTTGGTGCCTACTTGTGAAGATTCATAAAATGCATTTTAATTATCTGTTCTCACTATTCTACAATTCGTAGATGGTCGAGTCAGAGTGGGCACTTATGGGTCATGGAGGGCTGGTCTGAACAGGTCACAATATTCTAATAGAGTGTATTGCAATGTAATGGTTATAATTAGGATAAAAACTTGAAATAAATATTAGAAGGCAATAAATTGTCACTTTTGGAGATAACCACAATTTGAATCCAGTTTCCTGGACCTACTCGTCCAAGGGTAGCTGACTTACAATGTGCAAATTTCACTATTTTTCATTGCACACTCCTGTATAAGGTTTATTGAAATTCTGTGTTTCTCTGTAATATCATTACCGAATGAACTTGTGAAAGGTGTGGCTAATCACAAAAATTCACCACCATTTTCAATTGGTCACAATTTAACATTCAAAAATGTTAAGAACTTTTCTCCTTAACCTCTTTCCATCAAATATCTCATCACAATTCTGTATGCATTAATTGTTCTCCATATCCATTTTTTTCAATAATGTATCTAAGCCATAAAATATGGCCACCATGATTCAATAAGACTGGAGCAGTAACTAGTATTATGAAAACTCCTAACACACCGACCTATGATTATTACATTGTGCAGGCAAAAAAAGTACTATCTATTGGCCAACTGACTTGGCCCTGATTTGCCACATGGGTCACAATATACTTCTACAGCAGACATTTTTTATTATACATTGTATGGCATGCTATCACTGTAAATGAAATACTACAAAGCAACATACAATTTCCAGTATCATTGTATAAACACATGGCTGGGTGTTCAAAACAATATTTATGCAGAGTTAATGAGCTCTGAGACTCTCTTCCCCTATGTTTGTTAGATTTCTGTGTCAGTGTGCAGTGAGAGTTGTCCCCCAGGCACTCGGAAGGCTATGCAGAGAGGAAGGCCTGTCTGCTGCTATGACCGTGCGCCCTGCACCGAGCAAGAAATCAGCAATATTACAGGTATAATACACACGATTGGAATAAAATAAGGGAAATATTCTGAGATTTAAATTTTCAGTGGTATACTAAGTCTGCTTTCTGCAATGGCAGACCCCAATTAATGTTTGATGTGCCCACCTGATTACTGGTCCAACAAGAGAAAGGATGTGTCATCAACAAATGGAGTTCCTTATCTATGAAGAAATAATGCTGATTATTTTGTTTTCTGGCTCATAAGCTTCCTGACAACTTCAATGAAACCAAATGCATCAAATTCAGCATGCTCATGTGCAGTCTGCATCACCTTTATACCAGCTTATGTCAGCTCACCTGGAAAGTTCACTAGCTGTGAAAATATTTCCTATTTTAGCTTCCAGTTATGCTGTTTTTTTTAAATTTATTTTTTTTGTATTTTTGTCCCAAAATGTTATATTATTTTACTGAAACCAGAAAAAAAGAACCAAAATAAATAGGATGGACAAACCATCATGAAATCATTCTACAATTCTAATGATTTTTTCAGTACCAGATTCCTGTTGTCCTTGCCTTGAAGGTGCATAAAATGTCAAAAAAAGTAGCTGTTTTTCTGGTAACAGAAGCTTAATCATGTTTCTATCATTGAATAAAACTGAGAAAAGCCAGCCATCTCTTTTGCAATAAATTTCCCAATACTGTGAGAACTCTCCAGCGTACAGGCAATTCACACACAATTAGAAAGGAAAAAGGTGATAGTGATCGTAAAAGTAGTCATTCAGTGAAAATTCCATAATATAATCACTTAAAATGGCAATTGCACTGGTCGAAATGGGTGTATTGTATCAATATTCAATATTTTAAGCATTTGCTTTAGCTACAGCAGTCAGTCTGTGTGCAGTGTAACAGTAGAATGGGGATGAGCAGGGACTAACTGATGGAGCTCCAGGAAGCTATTCTCAGAGGAGACCATTGCTCTCTGATGCACAGTGAATACAACTTAAGAGACAAACAGTGTGTGTGTGCATGTTTGATCGTACATGCGTGCATACATGTGCGTGCTTGTGTGAGTTGCAGTGTAGGGAGGGATGTGAGAGTGAACTGACACTTTTTATTACCATAGGACATCCACAAAATACCCTAGTAAAATCCTTTGAAAACCATAACTTTGAACTGTATGCTACTGCACCTGTCCTGTGTTGGGATTCGATCATATCCATAAACACCCAATAATGCTGACCAGTTTGTGAAAACTGCTGAATTTGAAGGTTTGTTCATACAGCTCATATGAATGTATAGCAGAATTTAGGATGAAGAAATTGAACTTCTGTATGATGTGTCCAGAAACAAGTTCTAATTCCAAAAATAAAAAGACAAAGAGCATGAGAAATGCATATGAGAGCATGAGACATGAGCATGAGAGCAGAATAAAACACTATATGTATATAAACAGTGATTGCAGGCTATGGCTTGCCCCATATCTATACAGCACAGTTTGGCACTTGGGATTTCTTACAGAAATAACCACAATGACCACAGACTCTCAGCCATTAACGAGATAAACTTCTGTACTTTCCACAGACACTCAGCCCTTGTAAACAGACAGAATCCAGTTACAACTTATTTTTAATTGGGGTATTACTGTCGCCACAATAAGACCCCAAACTTGGGTTATTTAGCATTTTTCCTTTCCAACTTTGTCATCACAATTCCAGTCCCCCAAACAATAATTCTCCCCATTGGACATTTAGCTACATCTGCCAACAATAACATCTGATCAAAGTAGTCTGATCAAAGTAGACAATTTCAGGATACTCGGATACACAGGGAAAATGGACATATACGGAAGCGCATGGTGATGCTATTTCAGCCGTTTTTAAAAACTTTGTGGTCACCATCTGTGTTTAATGTGGAAACTCGCTTGCTTGCTAACTAATAATTGCCACAAAAATTAAAACTGCTAAATTAAAATTGCTTTAACATCTGTATAATCTTTGTGGGAAACTAATTTTTATTTCAGATATTTTTCTCATTTTCTCATTTATATTTCTCTGGGCTCCTTCCAATCACTTATTTTATTTCATCACATCCTTTCCTTTTTTCCTTAGCTCCACCCAACAGAGGATGCAAAGAAAGGACTTGAGGAAAGGATGCGAGGACAGAAAAATCAAGAAAATGTGTATTAGGCAAATGGAATGCCCTTGTTCAGTCAAGTGTCAGCTAATCAGCCGAGCCATCAACTGATTCAGCCGGAGGTGGGGTTGCCTTTCGTGGCCTGCCTGAACTACACAATGCTCCATTTTTGCATCATTTTCAAGTGGGAATTATATTCTTTTCATCCATGTCGGGGTCAAATATATCTAGGGATCCACAAACCTATCCGAAAACAAAAATGAAAGAAATGTTTTTTGGCCATTATAAAGCATATAAATGTGCCGCTTATGATGGTTTAAGATGAAACATTCACATCGGATTTAAAGTGAATGCAAAGCATTGTGACACATTGTGGTACACATACCTAAATATGTAATCATTCTCTATTGTGTTTTTCTGTACAGTATATAATCTTTTGTTGTATGGGGGTGGGGCAAAAACGATTTTACAAATTTTACTATCCAAGGGAAATTTTATGTTCATCTAGCACATATCTATCAGCACACAAAAAATTTTAATGAATATTTCCAATGCCCTAAATGACAAGTATAGCTTACTGAGATACTAATACCCCACATTATGTACAATAACATTACAATAAAATAATATTCCACCATCAAAAAAATGTGGGTGGTGAAATCAGGCTTCAGGGTAAATCGGTGCATGAAACATAACACATGACTGAGACGCTGAAAAACGCTTAAACTACAGTATGTGAAATCCCCGCATTAGAGAATAGTGAAAACTTCTTTAAAAAACACCCAATTTTATTGCGAGTGTTATGTATTCTAACAAAGTAGGCCACAACAAGCCCCTACACTATGAACAATGCTGCTATACAAACACCTAGGCCTGTTAGTTAGCTACCAATACAAAAGTTCTGAGCATTGTTAGCAAAGTCTAACAGTTGCCTCTTACGACTAATGAAAATACTACAATATCAAAAATATAACACAATGTGAATAATCGACATGTCCCAAGTAGTAATATGTACGTTTCTGCATATCTATCCTGACTAGACTAGTGAGGACATGTTTCCTCCTCTTCTGACCCGCTCCCCAGAGAATTTGCTTTAGCCATGCTAATGAGTTGGAAAATCTGTATAATCTTCCAAAAACTTAAAGAAAAAAAACAATTACGTCACAATGAGTGCTTGTATATTACTGTGTGATGTTATGGTTTACTGCACAATGCTTTGATGAAGCAACAGCTCAAGCTGTTATGTGGGGGTCTGAGCCCTTCTAAAAAATTTAAAATGAGACATGCAATACACCGTTGGAGAGCTTATACTGCTCTCTGCTGGATAAAAGACATATCAATCAAACCAGAACAAACTGAACACAAACTGAGTTGTACTGGAATTGCAAGTGGGGTTTTGAGCATGGTTGTAGGAAATAACTACCCCCGCTTTCTATTTGTGAGTTTATTTCTCAAATGGATTATTCAAGGCAATAACTGACCACAGAACCATGAAAGGGACATCTTTATGTGCAACACCAATGTCAGATTGTGTATTTATTCCATATTTAGCCACAGATATTGATGATGGAATGACATGGCATGCTTCCACAAAAATCCTTGCTTATTTCGCAATTGTGAGCAGGGTTTTTCACCTCTCTATTGACATGCATTCAGGCAACTGTTGCGTATATCTTGTTGCTATTACGGAATACAAATTTTTTGTTGATGCAATATATATTTTTATGAACTCCCAGATAGACACTATAGCACTATAGAAAGAAACTCCGTATTTGGTATAGTTGTTGTGTATTGTCTACTAATAAAGCTAGGACACAGAGATTGTTGTTTCCACTAATAGTTTGGTTGCAGTAGCACTGAATGTCTGAGTTCAGCAATATGCATATGCTCGTGCCCTGGCCACTAGGGGCGTGCACGAAGGAGTTAATGAATATGCAATGTAATTATTTTGGTTTGGCATTGAATGGATCTGCTTTAGGTACTTGAACCTGCACCAGCATGCACTAACCTGTCAAACAGGGAGCCCTACTAAATGGGAGAAATATCAAAACCCACCAAACAGCAGATCATGTATTAAATCGTTGATTTGATTATATTTGATCATTAATATTTGTCATTTTCATTATTAATTAAACTTTCAGATTTATTGCTGGATATTATAGACAACAGTAATCTTATAAGACTGACTTCTAATTGTGTGGTTATACCACTATGCCAACAAATATGGAATACAGAGGTATACTTCCTACATAAGAGGTGCCTTCTGTAAGGCTAGAGTTATTTTCCCTACAGCATGCTCATATTTTGTGCAGTCTGGTATCAGTCTGATATCAATTTGATATCAGTCTTTCACATCGCTGTAAAGGAATTTTAGCCCACTCTTCTTTTCAGACCTGCTTTAAATCAGAAACGTGTAGGTTTTTGAGCATACACTGATTGCCACAGCATCTCTGTTTGGTCCAAGTTAGGATTTTGACTCTCCAAAAACTTATTTTTTTTTTCTTTTCAGCCATTCAGATGTGGACTTGCTTTTGTGTTTTGGATCATTGTCTTGCTACCCAATTGTGCTTCAAATTCAGCTTATGCACAGATGACCAGACATTCTCCTTAAGCATTTTCTGGTACAGAGCAGAATTCATGTTTCCTTTAATAATGGAAAGTCCAGGTCCCGTGGCAGCAAAGCATCCCGAGACCATTACACTACCACTACTGTTTGACTGTTTGTATGATGTTATTATGCCAGACATAATCATCCAAAAAGTTCCAGTTGATTCATCTGTCCATAGAACATTATCCCAAAAGGCTTGGGGATCATCCAGGTATTTTTTCGAAAATGCGAGACCAGCACTGATGTTTCTCTTAGTTAGCATATTTGGCCAGTCTCTTTCTTATTGTGGAGTCATGAACACTGACCTTAGCTGAGTCTAGAGAGGTCTGCAGTTGTTTCGATGTTCTTCTGGGGTCTTTTGTGACTTCCTGGATGAGTTGTGGATGCGCCCTTGGAGAAATTTTGGCACACCAGCCACTCCTGCAAGATTCACTCTTTCAAGTTCTCTATTTGGAAATAATGGCCCTCACTGTAGGTTGGTGGAGTCCCGGAGCCTTATAAATGGCTTTGTAACCATTTCCAGGCTGTTTCAACAACTTTCTTTCTCATCGCTTCCAGAATTTTCTTAGATCGTGGCATAGTGTGCTTGTAGACACTTTTTGGTGACTACATGACTCATTGTAAAGTTCAATATGAAGGAGGTTTAGATTCAACAGGGCTGGCAGGAATCAAGCCTGACTGTGTTCAATTAGCTGAATCTAATTATCAATTAATTTTGGTTAATTGGTCGGTTGAGTAACTAAGGGGGAAATTACTTTTTTTTTTGAAGATATGGATGTTTGATATATTTTGATTTAAAAAATGTAAAATATATGTTTTGCGTTTACTCAGTTTACCTTATATGTCTACTACATTTTGTCTAAAGATGTGAAACCATTCACTGTGACTAATATGCAATAATAGAGGAAGTCAAATATGTTTTCATGGCACTGTATTTGTACACATAGCTAGATGACGTTACTTCATTTGGCAGCTAGGAAATTTAAGTTAAGTAGTTTACCTAGGCTAGATAGGTAAGCTAACCTATTTCAAATGGGCTATTTGATTGATCATATTAACTAGAACTAATATTACAGAAACTGAGTTTGACCCGTCTATTGTTCTAGACCTGGCAACATTTACGATCGTTTGATTGCCAATGATTGCCATCTGACAGTGGGACAATCATACAACTACTTAGCTCTCAACTATCATTCACAAGGTATTACTATCCCTGACAAATGCCTCAACTCAATTCACAGAACTACACTATATAACCATGATCAAAATGATCACAGAACAAAAATAGACTTGTCATAATGCAACTTGTAAGATGCCTGACAACTCCAGTGAAGTAAATTAAAATATTTAGACATACAGAAGAAAATCTTCAGGACAACAGGTTCAGTCCTCCAGAGGAATAAAGGGGAAACGAGGGACTGAATCTCATATCCACTAACAGTTAGCAACGTTATGTCAAAAGTGATAGGGGCTGTGGTGTAGCTCATAGCTACATGCAAGCAGAACATTTGTCTCCCCACTGGGAGACTCAGACACTCCCCATGTCAGGCAAGTTATCAGCATATTCCTATATAAATGACTTGGACAATGCTGCAGTACCACTGGACACTGCCAGGTTAAGACACATACATTCGCAGAAATGCAGTTGCTCACAGACATCTTGTTACTAGTCCTGTTTGCTGGCCTTGGAACACCTGTCTGCAGACCATATGGAGTTGAAGAATTCCCACAGTTTTCCAAAGAAGGCAACATCACAATTGGAGGCATTTTTTCATTTCATGACAATCCAGTAAGTGTAGATCCAACACTTCAAGTCAACCCTGGAAGTACTCAATGTCATGGGTAAGCCAAAATGAAAATAATATCAGTTGTGATACAACTGGAGAACATTTCATTATTAATGATTCACTGCAGTAATTATCTTGTATGTTGCATGCGCTGAAATAAGGTGGAGGAAAATGTGGCCCCATAAGGTATGCTATCGGCCTCTTGTGTGGAAGAAACACTTTACGGTATTGTGATTTTACGTAAGATACAGTTATAAGGTAGAATACAGTATAAGGTATATTAAAATAGGTTTCAACACAAAGTGAACATGGCATACCTTTTTTCCTTTGATGTATTGTATTTGCTTATTTTTTCGACCAGAATATAAAAGAAAGATCTATATATTTTAAAATTGTATTTAGCAAAACATCTAATATATCTATTTTTGTTTTGGTGGTGAAAGTGCAAATTTCATAACATTTGTATGTACTTTTGTGGATTGTGCTTTTGGTATTACTTCAGAGGGAGAGAAAAGAACACTGTTAGTTCCTTTTTTCATAATCCATCAACATATTACACAAGTTATAATACTTTTAAAAAAGTTGTAAGAGAACACCCATTCATTTTTCCTCGCAGGCTGGATCAAGGAGAACTGCAGTTTGGTCAAGCTATGATCTTCGCCATAGAAGAGATAAATAACAGCTCTGCAATTCTCCCAGGAATTACTTTGGGCTACAGGATACATGACGCTTGTCCAAGTGTTCCTCTCTCTGTAAGGGCATCCCTGGCTCTAATGAACGAGCATGAGGAAGGCACAAAGACCTGCTTAAAATCTTCAACAGTCCATGCAATAATAGGAGAGTCATACTCAACTTCAACCATTGGGATTGTGAGAACAGTCAGACCATTCAACATACCTGTGGTTAGTGACCTTTATGTAATTTTGAACTGTCTAAGTTGAATCTCTGAAGGAAATGTGTTTTTAAATATAATGTATTAAAATTTAAAGTTACTGTCTATGTATGAGTACAAATCAAGCGTGTGTGTGTATGCACAGTGTGCCATGCAGAGACTTTCTCTACGAGGATGTGTCTGTGTTTGAGACAGTGTATGTGTCTGAGGCTTGTGAATGTATCAGTGACTGTGAGTGTGCATGTGCATAGTGTGTGAGAGCAGCTTGAGATGAATTTGATGGATGTTTTAAAATTTTAATCTTTCTCCCTGTCCGATATTTTCTATGTTAAAACTTGCTTATCTTGTTTGTTACAGCTCAGTCATTCAGCCACATGTGCATGTCTCAGTGACAGACAGGAGTACCCAAATTTCTTCAGGACCATTCCTAGTGACTACTATCAAAGCAGCGCTTTGGCAAAGCTGGTCAAGCACTTTGGGTGGACCTGGGTTGGTGCCATCAGATCAAATGATGACTATGGCAACAACGGAATGGCTACATTTTTAAAAGCAGCCCAGAATGAGGGCATCTGCATAGAGTACTCAGTGCCCATCTACAGGACTGACTCTAGACAGAAATTTCTTGAGGTTGTGGAGGTCATTAAAAAATCATCTTCTAAAGTGATTGTTGCTTTTGCAGATGGTACAGATTTGGACATGCTCATCAAAGAACTGTTTCTGCAGAATGTGACAGGTTTTCAGTGGGTGGGCAGTGAAGGATGGATCAATTACCGGTCCATTGCCTCCCAGGTGAGCTACGCAGTGGTGGGAGGAGCTATTGGCCTTGCTGTTCGTAACATTCCTTTACCAGGACTGAAGGAGTTCATCATGAGCACCCGCCCATCGACCAGGCCTGGGAACATGGGTTTGGTAGAGCTCTGGGAGAGTATTTTCAGCTGCATTCTAATACCTCGCAAGGATGTCACAATGAAAGCTTGCACAGGATCAGAGTCTTTGTATGGAACACACAGCCGCTACACAGAAGTATCAGACACCAGCTTGCTGATCAATGTGTACAATGCCGTGTATGCTGTGGCCCATTCACTGCACAATATCATCATGTGCAAAGATGGACATGGACCTTTCATGAACAAAACCTGCGCAGACAAAGACAGAATAGAACCGTGGCAGGTTGTACTTGCTGTTGTTCATATGTGCTGTGTATTCATCCATACACATATAAGCTTATTAAATAAAATTGAATCAGTGCTAACCTGCTAACTTGTGACTCATTTTCCCCTCTAGGTGCTTCACTATTTGACCCAGGTAAACTTCACCACTAAACATGGTGAGAGGATTTACTTTGATAAACAGGGGGACCCTGTAGCAAGGTACGCATTGGTAAACTGGCAACTCAGTTCCCATGGTGCTGTTGTGTTCGAGATCATAGGGCTATATGATGCATCTCAGCCAGAGGGGCAGCAGTTTGTGATGACGGATGATGTTCAGGCTCTCTGGGCTGGCGGTCAGCAAGAGGTAAGCTGATGAGCTTCTGTGCTCAGATCAAACACAGTTTGGTACAGATCAGATCATGTGTACTGCCCTCCACATAATGATTGTGCGTATACAAAAAATGAGCAATGGCTCACCAATTTCCAAAATTTAAAAACCCATACAAACTATGTGGCTAGCTAAGTAGCTAGCTAACAGTCACAACAAATAGACACTTAACATCGGACAAAAGCATACAGAAATATTTCCCAGCAAACTATGCATATCAGAAAATAACACTTGTACCAAATAAATGACCATAAATCATTCAATTGAATACTTTAAACAATACGTTTACTGTAGAATTGGCATATAGGTTAAGTTTGACATGATCATAGACTATTGTGCAATTAAAGCATATTAACCATGATCAAGATGAGTTTGCACATTAAATGGTGATATAAAACAGATGTCACTTAGGAAATAAGGATAATTACCAAGCATCTCAAATGCAAGGGTATTCAAACATTTTGGGGCCAATGCCCCCCCTGCCCTTGTGTGTTCACATGTGAGGCCTGTATAGATGTGTTTTACAAGGTTATTCATGTGGTTAACTGCAATTAAGTATGACTGTTTTGTAGGTGCCGAGGTCAGTCTGCAGTGATAGCTGCCTTCCTGGGACACACATGGCTTTCGTGAAGGGGAAACCTATCTGCTGCTTTGACTGTATTCCATGCGCAGATGGAGAATTCAGCAACACCACAATTGAGTTTTGGCATATCTTTCTAATATACCAATACAGACCTTGTTTCCAAGAAGCAACAATAGTATTTATTTGATGTAGACTAAAATAGTATCATTTTAGGCTTTACTCTGAATGAAAATGAAAAATTATTAGCAAAAAAAAATAATGAGATAAAAATATTTTCATCTTTTACAGATGCGCTGACATGTGTCCCATGCCATCCGGAATACAGTTCCAATGAAGAAAGAAATAACTGCGAATTAAAAAGAATTGAATTCTTGACCTTTGATGAACTGATGGGGATATTGTTGGCAGCATTTTCAGTAATTGGAGGCTGCCTTACAATCACAATAGCACTAATATTCTTTGTATATAAAGACACTCCCATTGTGAAAGCCAACAACTCAGAGCTGAGCTTCCTGCTGCTCTTTTCATTGAAACTGTGTTTCCTTTGCTCTCTTACCTTCATCGGCCGGCCCTCTAAGTGGTCCTGTATGCTGCGCCACACTGCGTTTGGGATCACCTTTGTCCTCTGCATCTCATGTGTTCTGGGAAAAACAATAGTGGTGTTAATGGCCTTCAGGGCTACACTTCCAGGCAGTAATGTCATGAAGTGGTTTGGGCCTCCCCAGCAGAGACTGAGTGTTCTTGCTTTCACTCTCATACAGGTCCTTATTTGTGTGCTTTGGTTAACAATATCCCCCCCTTTCCCCAACAAGAACATGAAGCACTACAAAGAAAAGATCATTCTAGAATGCGATGTAGGATCAGCAGTGGGTTTCTGGGCTGTACTGGGTTATATTGGGCTCCTCTCTGTATTGTGCTTCGTTTTAGCTTTTCTGGCTCGTAAGCTGCCTGACAACTTCAATGAAGCCAAATTCATCACATTCAGCATGCTCATATTCTGTGCAGTCTGGATCACCTTTATACCAGCTTATGTCAGCTCACCTGGAAAGTTCACTGTAGCTGTGGAAATATTTGCTATTTTAGCTTCCAGCTATGGTTTGCTTTTCTGTATTTTTGTCCCAAAATGTTACATTATTTTACTGAAACCAGAGAAAAACACCAAAAGAAATATGATGGACAAAACATCATGAAAAACTATTTAAAAATTTTCCTTGAAAATACATTAAGTGTCAATTATGTCGCTGTCTTTCTGGTCACAGAAAATTAGTCATGTTCTCATCACTGAATAACACTAAGAAAAGCGAGTCAAATGTTTTTCAATAAATGTACCAATACTGGGAGAAGTCTACAGTGCAATGCACACAAAGATAAAAAGGTAAAAAGTACACCATAATAGTAATATAATGAAAGTAGTGATGTAGCGATTATATTCATATAATCATGTAAAATGGAAATCACACTACTATATATGTATGTATTGTATCAATATTAAATATATTAATAGCACTTGCTTTAGTTGTTGCAGTCAGTATGTGCAGTGTACCAGGAAAATGAGAATGTGCAGAGACTAACTGATGGAGTTTTCAGGTAGCTATACTCAGAGGAGACCTGCTGCAGTTCCGCCCTGACTCCTGGTGAATATAGCCCGAGAGACAAACTTGTGTGTGCGTGTGTGTGTTTCAGTTCAGGCAGGGATGTGAGATTGGATTGATACTTTGGGCTCTATTTTCCATCCGGCACACAACGTGTTATGAGAAATGGTATGTTAGTCATGGATTTTGACACCCCTGAGTCATTTGGTAATTTCGTGACTCGCCGTGCGCCAAAGTAGGAGGGGAACCACTGGTGGGGGTGGGGTGGGGGGTGTGTCAGTCAATGTCGAATAGCGTAGTGAAGTTTTGGTGCAACTCATTGCTAATTTCGGGGCTTTCACATGTAATGTTCACATGATTATATGTAATGTGTATTGAACATCCAATCTGTGGTTTCCGTGGATCATATGCTGTCCATTCTGACTTTTATATAAATCCCAAGAGGAGAAAACATGCATATGCATTCATTATTTTCTTCCTTTTTTATAATTATAATGCATGTATTTATTTTTATTTTCAACTGTTTATGGCTGTTCTTATGCATTGTGGTCCCTGGGGTACATTCTTTTTCCATACACCCATCTGTAATGAGAATGACAATAAATGCAACTTGAGCAATGTACTCATTTTAATACATTGCTCTATGTATTCATTTGGCTGTAGTTAAAATGATAGCTAAACTATGAGCATACATTCTGGATAGACTGCATTTATAGACCGTTTGATGATCAATACAATATTTTGCAAAAGTCTCTTTTTGGCATAATAAATGTAATATGTAATAAACATAAAAATGTAGAAATAATTAGCGTTTGAGTTACAGAAAGAATCAGTACAAATTCAGTAAAGAGACTCTTTTTATCTTACTCTTCAATATCTTATGTCAATAAATAAAATCAGTGAACCTTTTCTGAACTTGAGGTCATGTCTCTGTCTCCTTCCTCAGTGCAACTAGGTATACAAACTATTTCCTTTGGTGCACTTCCCAAGGCTGCTCATATGAGTGCAACCTTGGCTTCCCACCAAGGGCGGGCGTACATTATACGAGTTGCAGTCTCCCTATAGTTTTCTTCTGATCGGGACCAAATCGTAAGAAAAATTTCAGGTCTTTATGTCGCAACTTTCAAGGTGAGATACCATTTTGAACCAATCTGACTGATTTACGAGCTGTCGATTGTTTTTTGACATGTCAAAAATACTTGGGCACAATCAGCTTGAATTTGTCAGGTAAGAGAGGTCATGTGGGCTGATTCTGTGTTTCAATGCCTGTTGAAAAAATTCTAGAATTAGTTGTAGGATCTGCAGTGGGGTTCTGGGCTGTATTGGGTTATATTGGGCTCCTCTCTATGTTGTTCTTTGTTTTACTATTTTCGGCTGCCTAACAACATCAATGAATTCAAATGCTCATATTCTGTGCAGCCTGGATCACCTTTATTATCAGCTCATGTCAGCTTGCCTGGAAATTTAGCATTGGCTTTGGAAATATTCACAATTTTAGCTTTCAGCTTTGTGAGGCCTTTTTTGTTTTGGTGACACCAGAGAAGAACAAGCGTGAATCCGCAATAGCTGCGACCGCACACAAGCATGCATCCATGTGTGCATGCATCCACGCACACACCGTCACACAAACACGTGACCTCTTTTTTGGCTCACAACCTTTCCACAAAATCTTGCAAATCTGTGAATCTTTTCGGGAGTTATGTGCCTTTTAGTGACAGGCCACGCCCATCGCCACGCCCCCTCTTAGTCAATCGGCCTTGAAAGTTACTCAGCTCGACCTTTGGTCATGACCAACGTCCATGCCAATTTTCAGCCTTCTGACACTTTTTGTGGACCAACCAACCAACCGACCGAGAGACAGAGCTATAGAAAAAAAATGTATATGGTGTGAAAGCCACCACCAAAATTTCTTTAAATCAGATACAATCCAACTTCATTAAAACACCACAACTATTAACCTAATTAGATTCACTGTGCCCAGTGTAATAATCCTATTTATGATCTGTAACAATATTGATCCATACCTATCAAAAACTACTAACTAACTTTATCCTAAATGGCACATAATTTAGACCTGATTTATTTTGTAAACAATCTCATGAGGAATCGGCTTCTATTACCCCAGAGGATCAGCAATTTGACATAAGTGCAGGCAGGACTTCCACAGATCCATGTATATAAAGCAGCCAAGAACAGGGCTGTCTTAAGTGTGCAGTGCTCAGGTTCTGCGATGCTGCTGCTGCTGCTGCTATTGGAGCTGGCCCTGATCATGCAGTGGATGCAGATGGAGGAATGTGTGCGCAAAATGCTGTAATGTATTTCAACTTTTACATTATCTGTATTAACATTAACGGTAACATTAATTTTTTACATGAACAGTGAATTTAGCAACCAATTCAGCGGAGACTGCAAATTTTGACAGAAATAGAGATTCACCAGCCAAATATAAGCTCATAAATTTAAAAAGTGCAAAAAGACTGGACCATGGAGATTGTCACATTTATGACAATACTATGATTCTTCACTGCCTAAAAGGCATGAGTACACAATGAACAAGTATGCCTCATGCCTAATAGCAGCACAATGGTAATGCATTCATTTGTTAGAGTAAGTATACAGGGTATGTGCTACATCAGTATTTGTTTTAGAGAGTTGTTTTATATGTTTTATTATAAACATGCACACACTACATATCTGTGTGTTTTCTGAAATCAATTCAAAATTTTTGTGAGCTCAGTTAATTTTATTGCTTACAATTGTAACAGATATTACAAATATTAAATGAGTTGTGTGTGGACATGTTGAATTTCTTTTTTTATATGTGTCAACGTGCAATGAGAGTTGTCCCTCAGGCACCCCAGGTCATGCAGAAAGGAAGGCCTGTCTGTTGCTATGACTGTGTGCCCTGTGCTCATGGAGAATTTATCAATGCCACAGGTACACATGTTGGGAACAAAAATAGCAGGAGAAATATTCTGAGATTTTAATTTTTCCTGAAACACTAATTGTTTTCTGTAAATGCACCCTTCAGTAAATGTGTCATAATGCAGCTTGCAAGCTGGCTGACAACTCCAGTGAAGTACATTCATCACATTCAGCATGTCCATAGTCTACACAGTCTGGATCACCCTTTTTACCAGTTTATGTCAGCTAACCTGGAAAGCTTACTGAAGCTGTGGAGATATTTACCATTTGACATTTCCATCATCTTCCATGTGAGAGATGATTCTTATTTTACTCAAAGCAGCCGTAACTTCTAGAAAACCATCGGGAACAGTCATGCTTAATTGGAAGCAATAATGGAAAAGTCTGCTGCGAGAGAAATTCAGAACCATGTGTTGATCTCCACAAATTCTGCATTCTACTACCAGTGATTTGGCCCAAATTTTTGTTTTCAAAACACGGTGGTTCACAACACAAATCAATCAAAGAAATAGGCCGGTTCATGTTGTGAACAAATGACCTTGCGCATGCACATATTTGTGCACATAGCTAGATACAAATGTTTGGAGAGTTTAATCAATGGCAGATTAACAATCCGCTCCTGCATCGCCAATATACACAGGAGCAGAATTAAGAAAGATGTGAGAGCTTGGAGTGTTTGGGGTGGAAGCAGGCCCCCAGCATTCAAAATAAATTCTGAAGCTCGTCCCTTCCCAATGGCATGCTGCGGTATTGCAGCTGGTGCCAGAACAGCAAAATTTCCATAGGTTTTGCAGAACATTCATCTCCCCACTGGGAGACACAGACACTCCCCATGTCAAGAAGGTGATCAGCATAGTCCTATATAAGTGACTTGGACAATGATACAGCACCACTGGACACTGCCAGGTTAAGACACACACATTATCAGAGATGCTGCTGCTCACAGACATTGTGTTACTCGTCTCATTTGCTGGCCTTGGAAAACCTGTGTGTCGACCATATGGAGCTGAAGAATTCTCACAGTTTTCAAGAGAAGGCAATGTCACAATTGGAGGCATTTTTTCATTTCATCACATTCCAGTAAGTGTAGATCCAACACTTCAAGTCAACCCTGGAAGTATTCAATGTCATGGGTAAGCGAAAATGAAAATAATATCAGTCATGATACAACTGCAGAACATGTTTTTAGTATTATTTTACTGCAGTAATTAGCTTGTATGTTACATGAACTTATGTATACTAATGTTATCGGCTTCTCATGTGCACTGAAACACTGAACAGTATAGTGATCTTACCAAACAAAATATAGTATAATGCTTAAAATACATCTTAAAATATTCGATTCATCACACAGTGAGTACATATAAAGGCCTTGTAAAAGCCCTGTGTTTTTGGGATCAAAATATATGTTTTACAATTTATATATTCTGAAATTTTATTTAGGGAACAGGTCTCTATTTTTGTATTTATGTTTTGGTTGTTAAAGTGCATGTTTCATTACATTTGTATGTACTTTTGTGGACTGTGCTTTTGGTTTTCCATCAAAGAGAAAAGAACACTTTGTCAGTTCCTTTCTCATCATCCATCATGATGCAAACAGTAGTTATAATACTTTTAAAAAATCAACAACACCAGTCCATTTCTTCTGGCAGGCTTGATCAAGGAGAACTGCAGTTTGCTCAAACTATGATCTTTGCCATAGAAGAGATAAATAACAGCTCTGAGATTCTCCCAGGAATTTCTTTGGGCTACAAGATATTTGACTCCTGTCCAAGTGTTCCTCTCTCTGTAAGGGCATCCTTGGCTCTAATGAACGAGTATGAGGAAGGCACAAAGGCCTGCCTCAAACCTTCAACAGTCCATGCAGTAATTGGAGAGACATACTCCACTTCAACCATCGGGATCGCAAGAACAGTGGGACCATTCCACATACCTGTGGTTAGTGACCTTTATGTAATTGTAAACTGTGGAAGTTAAACCTAAGAAGAAAATGTGTTTTTAATTACCAAAATAAAGTTCTCATTCACAAAACTTTTTAAAAATTATTCTTACTTTTATTCTTAAAAATGTTCCTACGAAAAAAAAATATGAGATTCATGACACACGTGCAGACCTTTTTGTGCATATCCCAGGTGTATGAGATGATGTTTGTAAATTTTATGCACAATCATTTTCATGTGATTTGCATAAGGAAACAGCCATGAACAAATACAGATAAGAAAAAAATTATGAATGCCAAAATGTTCTTGGAAATGTTCTTACACGCAGTTTACGATCAAATGTGATCGTACGTTTCGTGAATGAGGCCCATTGTTTATATGAGTGTGTATGTATATGTGTGTGTGTGTGTGTGCGTGTGCATGTGTAGTTCGTGATGGAGTGAGACTGTCTGTGAGGATGTGTGTCCATGTGTCGGAGAGAGTGTATATGTGTCTAAGGGCTTGTCAATATGTGAGTGTGAGCATGCATGTATATAGTGTGTGTGAAAGCGACTTGAGTTGAATCTGCTGGATGTTTTAAAATAGTGATTTTTTCCTCTGTACAGAGAAAATCATCTGTAGCACTTTGAAATCTACTTCATACTTTCTTATCTTGTTTGTTACAGCTCAGTCATTCAGCCACCTGTGCATGTCTCAGTAACAGACAGGAGTACCCAAATTTCTTCAGGACCATTCCTAGTGACTACTATCAAAGCAGAGCTCTAGCAAAGCTGGTCAAGCACTTTGGCTGGACCTGGGTTGGTGCCATCAGAACAAACGATGACTATGGCAACAACGGAATGGCTACATTTTTAAAAGCAGCCAAGGATGAGGGGATCTGCATAGAGTACTCAGTGCCCATCTACAGAACTGATTCTAGACAAAAATATCTTGAGATTGTGGAGATCATTAAAAAATCATCTTCTAAAGCGATTGTTGCTTTCATAGACGGTAATGATTTAGAGAAACTTATCAAAGAACTATTCCTGCAGAATGTGACAGGTTTTCAGTGGGTGGGCAGTGAAGGCTGGATTACATCCGGGTACATTGCCTCCCAGGTGAACTACGCAGTTGTGGGAGGGGCCATTGGCTTTGCTGTCCCTAACATCCAAATACCAGGACTGAAGGAGTTTATCATGAGCACCCGCCCATCGACCAGGCCTGGGAACATGGGCTTGGTAGAGCTCTGGGAGAGTATTTTCAGCTGCATTCTAATACCTCGCAAAGGTGACAACATGAAAACTTGCACAGGATCAGAGTCTTTGTATGGAACACACAGCCGCTACACAGATGTATCAGACACCAGCTTGCTGAACAATGTATATAAGGCTGTGTATGCTGTGGCCCATTCGCTGCACAATCTCATCATGTGCAAAGACGGACATGGACCTTTCACAAACAAAACCTGCGCAGACAAAACCAGAATAGAAACTTGGCAGGTTGTACTGCAGATATGCTGTTGTTTATATGTGCTGTATATATACACAGTGAGCTCTATTATGTTTAGAACAAAGACATTTTTTTGGCTCTATATTCCACAATTTTAGACTTGTAATCAAGCAATTCACATATGGTCAAAATGCAGATTCATAAAAAAGGGTACATTTTGGTTCCACCGTGTAGGAATTACAACACTTTTTATACAAAGACCCCCAATTTCAGGCCACCATAATGTTCGGGACAAATGGCCTCACAGGTGTTTAATTAGCCAGGTGTTTTCAATTGCTTCCTTACTGCAGGTTAAAATATCTAGTATCTGGTCTTGATTCCGTGCTTTTGATTGCCTTTTGAGTCTGTTCTTGGCATTGGTCAACACGAGGAACAGAGTGCCAATGAAAGCCAAGGATGCAAACCACAAAAACAGGATGGTCATGTTACAGTTTGCTAAGAATTACCTAAAAGAGCCTGCAGAGTTCTACTCAGGTCTTGTGGAGAGATAAGACCAAGATTCATTAGTATCAGAGTGATGGCAGGAGCAAAGTGCAAAGACCGATAGGAACTGCCCAAGAACCAAAGCACCCCTGCTCACCTGTGAAATGTAGTGGGGGTGTCATTGTTTGGACATGTATGGCTGGCACAGATACTGACTGACTTTTCTTCAGTGATGATGTAACTGCTGATAGCAGCAGCAGAAGGAATTCTGAGGTATACAGAACCAACTTATTTGCTCAGTTTCAACCAAATGCCTCCAAACTCATTGGATGATACTTCATTCTACAACAAGACAATGATCTCAAACATACTTCTAAAGCAATATTAATTTTTCAAAGACAAAAACTGGAAAATGCTTGGCAGTCCAATTCATTCACCCCATCCGAATACAACTAAACATGCACTCTATATGCTGACAAAAAATGTAAGGCAACTAGCCCCTGAAACAAGTAGGAGCTGAAGATGGCTGCAGTATAGGTCTGACAGAGCATCACCACAGAAGATACATTGCAGCTTCACGCATTCATAGCATGCAAAGGATATGCGATAAAGTACAAAACATTACTTTAATTTATGTACCATCAAAATGTCTTTATAGTGCCCTGAAATTGGGGGTGGGGGGAAGGTTTGTATGTACAAAACCTGCACTCATTTCTACATGGTGAAACCAAAGTGTATAGAAACACCCTTATGAATGAAATTTATATTAAAATGCACTTTAACCACATGTGAATTGTTCGAATACAAATCTAAAATTGCGGAGTACAGAGCCAAATCAAGAGAAAAATATGTCTTTGTCCCAAACATTATAGAGCTTACTGTCTATGCATGGCAGTCCATAAGTATTTAGACAGTGACACAGCTTTTGTTGTTTTGGCTCTGTACTCCAGCACTGAGAATCTTAAATGAAATGATGAGTATGAGGATAAAGTGCAGACTGTCAGCATTCATTTGAGGGTATTGACATCCATACTGGTTAATCTGTGTACAGCCCCTTTCATACATAGCCCCAGCCCCCCCATTTAGGGGACCAAAAATAATTGGACAAATTAACATAATCTTAAATAAAGTCATCGTATCTTGTAATTGGTTGCATTCAATGACTGCCGGAACTCTGCTACCCACAGACATCACCAAATGCTGGATAGCTTCCCTGGTGATGCTCAGTTAGGCTTCTACTGCAGACATATTCAGTTCCTCTTTGTTTTGTGGGCTAGTTGCCTTATGTTTTCTCTTCAGCATATGAAACACATGTTTAATTAGGTACAGATCTAGTGATTGACTTGAACATTCTACTTTTTTCCCCAGAAAACTCCTTGGTTACTTTAGTAGTCTGTTTGGGGTCATTGTCCTTCTGCAAGGGGAAGTGCCATCCAGTTTTGAGGGATTTGGCTGGATCTGAGATGATGTTTCTGCGCCCTTCAGAATTCATCCTGCAGCCATCGGCAGTTACATCATCAATGAAGACAAGTGAGCCAGTACCTGGGGCATACATGCCCAAACCATGACACCTCCACCATGTTTCAAAGATGAGTCAGTGTGCTTTGGATCGTGAGCAGTTCCTGTCTTTCGTCAAACTTTTTCTTTCCCTCACTTTGATACAGATTAATATTCATCTCATCTGTCCATAAGAGTTTGTTCCATAACTCTTCAGTTTTTAAAATGTACTTTTTAACAAACTACCTTGCCATTCTGATCTTGAGGTTTGCATATTGCAGCGAACCCCTAAGCCATAACACCCACACCACTATGTTTTACAGACGAGGGGAGTGTTCTGGATCTTGGGCAATTCCTTTGGGCTTTAACACTTTGCCCTTGCCATCACTGATACATGTGAATGTCGGTCTTATCTGTCTGATCTGTTGGACCTGTCTGTTGGATCTGTTTGGGGGTTTTTCTTCATTACGGTGAGAATTATTCAGTCATCAACTGTGGAGGCCTTCATTGGCTTGCTAGGCCCTTCGCGATTTTTGAGCTCACCAGTGCTCTCTTTCTTCTTAATGATGTTCCAAATAGTTCATTTTGGTAAGCCTAAGGTTTGGACTATGTCTCTGCCTTTTTTTCTTATTTCACAGCCTCATAATGGCTTCCTTGACTTCCACTGACACAACTCTGGTTTTAAAATTTTGACAAATGCCAATTACAGACTCCAAAGGCAATCAAAAGCACAGAATCAAGACTAGATACTGAAAGCTCTCTCATACATGCACTAAGGAAGCAATTAGAAACACCATAAAAATCTGAAACGCCTATGAAGCCATTTGTCCCGACCATTATGGTGCCCTGAAATGGAGGGGGGGGGGGGATCCATGTATCTACGTGTTGTAATTTCTACATGGTGAAACCAAAAATGCATTAAAAAAAAATACATTTGTGGGTACAATTTAAAATATAATTTTTTTTAAAATATAATTGAGTTTGATTGCAAATCTATAATTGTGGAGTGCGGAGCCAAATAATAATAAAAAAAATGTCTTAGTATGAAACAGTATGGAGCTCACAAGGCATTTTTTCTTGAATCACCGCTAACTTGTGATTCTTTCATTAACTTGTATTTCCCTTCCAGGTGCTTCATTATTTGACCCAGGTAAACTTCACCACTAAACATGGTGAGAGGATTCACTTTGATAAACAGGGGGACCCTGCAGCAAGATACTCATTGGTAAACTGGCAGCTGAATTCCCATGGTGCTGTTGTGTTTGAGATCATAGGGCTATATGATGCATCTCTGCCAGAGGGGCAGCAGTTTGTGATGAAGGATGATGTTCAAGCTGTCTGGGCAGGCGGTCAGCAAGAGGTAAGCTGATGAGCTTCTGTGCTCAGATAAAACACTAAAATCAGATCATGGGAAACGGTTGATGTGTACTGCCCAACATATAACATGATTTTGCATAGGCAACTGTCACAATTATCAAAATATAAAAACCAATAATATCTGTATCATAAATGTGCAGTTCATTTTGTGGACTGCTCAACTGTGTAACAGTAATATTATCTAGTTAATTATACTGAGTTGTAAAATTAAGCAAGGAAATAACTTTATAGTATGGACAGGGTTCAAGAGAAATTATGCCATTCAAGTGTTGTTCTTTTTTTTTTTCTAAAGCCGCGTTTCCACCGCAGGAACTATACCCCGGAACTAGGAACCTTTTGAGGAACTCAGTGCGTTTCCACCGCAGGAACTAGGGTCTAAATTTAGTTCTGGGGGCTTTGTTTTACCCCCCAAAACGTTCCTGCTCGGGGGGTAGTACTTTCCGAAAGTACAGGAACCTTTTGGGTGGAGATTGCAGCGCTGAACATTTCTGATTGGTCGAGTACTCGTAGCATTTGTGTTGTATTTATTTTCCGCCATTACCCGCCATGTTTGAAAATATGCAGCGGCAAACCAATTTATTTTCATAATAACTTCAAATCAAACTTGTATGTTATGCGGCGCAGTAGCCTACTTTTGGTTATAGCATGTCAACGTCTTGGAATTATAACGTGTGCTCTTCTGTTCTTTTCTTGCTTTAGTATTCGTTTTATAAAATGCTAAGCATTCGTTCTGGGACAGCACAT
This sequence comes from Anguilla rostrata, assembly GCF_018555375.3. Lineage (NCBI taxonomy): Eukaryota > Metazoa > Chordata > Actinopteri > Anguilliformes > Anguillidae > Anguilla > Anguilla rostrata. The sequence goes on from NC_057944.1 coordinate 18,119,938, forward strand.
TACGTAGGCTACCAAAACATTCAAACGGATTAATTCGGTTGCTGAATATTTTCTTCCGGATTTTCTTTGTTAGCCCTTTGTAATTGACTCAAAACGTTTGATACAGTTATGTGAGGTATGCGGTAGTTCTGCATAATTAACATTGGTGATACAGTACAAGCAAACTGGAAATCACCTTCCGCACTTTTTATCCGGGTAAAATAACAGGTTAATTCTAGTAATCTTCCCTTTAGCTTTTTCAGACTGCCGTAATTTTACTCAATTTTACTGCCATTTTTCAATTCCACGAAAAGACCAGGAAGACTATGGACTCATTTATGGTGCATGGTTCGCATCTGGAGGGCACACTTCGCTGCTCGGCTAGCAGTAACTTCGAAGGAAAGCAAACGGTGGCTGTACCACTACTAATTTACATTTTCACGCAAGTCCGAGTTTTCGTTCTATTCTTGTCATTTTACGATTAGCCTATATGGAATTGACGACGAGAAATTGAAAACAGCAAATTGTTTACAACGTGTGCATGTTTTCTGCTGTTAATGAATGTGTTTGAGAGGATATATGAAAATCAATAGGCTAAATACAAAAGTAACCATATATAGTCATTGTTGGTAACCCGTTGTATATAAGTGGAATAAACCCCTCCGGGCTGTCCCGGTTATTAGAAAATAATGTAAGCTACGTCGGTGGTAGTATGGGGTTACAGAAGAAATCATATGACAGATGGACCGACGACAACGTCAGTGGGCTAATTTGCCTATTCTTCGCGGTACTTTAGACCCCGGTGGAAACGCAGACAACCATTGGCTGAAGGAACCTTTTAGTTCCTGGTAAAGTAGTTCCTGGGACTGAAAGTTCCGGGTAATTTTGGTGGAAACGCGGCTAAAGAAAACACTCAAACACACAGAAAAAAAATTGGAATTGGACTATTTTTATAGTTAGAATTATTGTATAGCCCAATTAAAGATAATTCTGCACGCTAAACTAATGCAGTAAACCTGCAGAAATATGCCGTAGAACTTATTCAAAATGTTCATCTGATAAACGTTATCTTATAAAATGTGCAATACAGGATGGAAATTCAAAATTACTAAACTAACTAAAGCGAATGGCCAACATTGTAGTGCAGCAGTGATTCTTTTTATAATTCCTTGAAAAGTGCCCTAAATTCACCTAAAAAAACCGTCATCAGCAACTGTTTTAATTAATCAGCTATGAACATTGTGGGAAATATTTTCTACTGAAAAAAATTCCAGCATTCCAGCGTTGAGCCAAACCATGGCACTAATGAATAATTATACCCTTATGAAGATCGCCATTCTGTGTTCACATGCTATGCCTGTATAGATGTGTTGTAATTGGCTGTGCATGTGGTTGACTGCAGCTAAGAATGACCGTTTTGTAGGTGCCGAGGTCAATCTGCAGTGAGAGCTGCCTTCCTGGGACACGCAGGGCTTTCGTGAAGGGAAAACCTATCTGCTGCTTTGACTGTATTCCATGTGCAGAAGGAGAATTCAGCAACACCACAATTGAGTTTTGGCATATCTTACTATATACCAATACAGACATTGTTTCCAAGAGGCACCACTACCATTTATTTAATGTAGACTAAAGTTTGTATCACTTTAAGCTTTACTTAAGGCATTATAAAATGCAAAATAATTAGCAGAAAAAAATAATCAAATAAAAATATCCTTATCTTTTACAGATGCGCTGACATGTGCCCCATGCTCACCGGAGTACAAGTCCAATGAAGAAAGAAACAATTGTGATTTAAAAAGCATTGAATTCCTGACCTATGATGAACTGATGGGGATACTGTTAGTGGCATTTTCTGTAATTGGAGGCTGCCTTACAATCACAATAGCACTAATATTCTTTGTATATAAAGACACTCCCATTGTGAAAGCCAACAACTCAGAGCTGAGCTTCCTGCTGCTCTTTTCATTGAAACTGTGTTTCCTTTGCTCTCTTACTTTCATCGGCCGGCCCTCTAAGTGGTCTTGTATGCTGCGCCACACTGCGTTTGGGATCACCTTTGTCCTCTGCATCTCTTGTGTTCTGGGGAAAACAATAGTGGTGTTAATGGCCTTCAGGGCTACACTTCCAGGCAGTAATGTCATGAAGTGGTTTGGGCCTCTGCAGCAGAGACTGAGTGTTCTTGCTTTCACTCTCATACAGGTCCTTATTTGTGTGCTTTGGTTAACAATATCCCCTCCATTCCCCAACAAGAACATGAAACACTACAAAGAAAAGATCATTCTAGAATGTGATGTAGGATCAGCAGTGGGGTTCTGGGCAGTACTGGGTTATATTGGGCTCCTCTCTATATTGTGCTTCGTTTTAGCTTTTCTGGCTCGTAAGCTCCCTGACAACTTCAATGAAGCCAAGTACATCACATTCAGCATGCTCATATTCTGTGCAGTCTGGATCACCTTTATACCAGCTTATGTCAGTTCACCTGGAAAGTTCACTGTAGCTGTGGAAATATTTGCTATTTTAGCTTCCAGTTATGGAATGCTGTTTTGTATTTTTGCCCCAAAATGTTACATTATTTTACTAAAACCAGAAAAAAACACAAAAAGAAATATGATGGGCAAAACATGATGAAAAATCATTTAAAATTATTTCACATTTATTCAGTACCAGATTTCTGTTGTCCTTATCTTGATGATCCATACACTTTCAATATTGTTTAATGTTATATTTCAATAATGTTTTTATCACTGAATAAAACTGTGAAAAGAAAGCCATGTGTTGCAATAAATTTCCCAGTACTGGGAGAATTCACCAGTCTACTGTCAAATTCACATAGAAAGGTAAACGACCTGAATAGTGATAGGGATACAGTGAAAGCAGTGATATAGTGAAAATTCTATGATATAATCACTTAAACTGTCAACTGTGCTGGTATAAATGCGTGTATAGTATTAGTATTAAATACATTAAGCACTTGCTTTACTTGTGCAGTGTAACAGTAGAATGGGGATGTGCAGAGACTAACTGATGGAGCTGCAGGTAGCTATTCACAGAGGAGGCCTGTTGCAGTTGCTCTCTGACTCATGGTGAATATGGCTTGAGAGACAAACAGTGTGTGCGTGCGTGTGTGTGTTCACGTGTGAGAGTGGGACCATTCCACATAACTGTGATTAGTGATATGTATGATTACATACAGTATGATTCAAGTGTGTTTGTGTGTGTGTGTGTGTTTGTGCGTGCACGAATGTGTCTGTGCATGTGTGTTTGGGTGCAGGGAACGACATTTAAAAACTTTAGGACTTCCACCAAATGCACTCTGGCTGGGCCACTCAAGGACATTCACAGACTTGTCCCGAAGCCACTCCTGTGTTGTCTTGGCTCCATGGTTAGGGTTGTTGTCCGGTTGGAAGGTGAACCTTCCCCAGTCTGAGGTCCTGAGCGCTCTGGAGCAGGTTTTCATCTAGGATCTCTCTGTACTTTGCTTCGTTCATCTTTCCCTCGATCCTGATTAGTCTCCCAGTTCCTGCCACAGAAAAACATCCCCACAGCATGATGCTGCCATCACTATGCTTCACCATAGGGATGGTATTGGCCAGGTGATGAGCGGTGCCTGGTTTCCTCCAGACGTGACACTTGGCATTGTGGCCAAAGAGCTCAATCTTGGTTTCTTCAGACCAGAAAATCTTGTTTCTCATGGTCTGAGAGTCCTTTAGGTGCCTTTTGGCAAACTCAAAGTGAGCTGTCATGTGCTTTTTACTGAGGATTAGCTTCCGTCTGGCCCTTCAAACATAAAGGCCTGATTGGTAGAGTGTTGGTTGTCCTTCTGGAAGGTTCTCCCATCTCCACAGAGGAGCTCTGGCCATCTAGTTCTTGGTCACTTCCTTGACCAAGACCCTTCTCCCTCGATTGCTCAGTTTGGCCGGGCAGCCAGCTCTAGGAAAAGTCCTGGTGGTTCCAAACTTCTTACATTTAAAAATGAAGGAGGCCACTGTGTTCTTCGGGACCTTCAATGTTGCAGAATGTTTTTGTACCCTTCCCCAGATCTGTACCTCGACACAATCCTGACTCGGATATCTATGGACGATTTCTTCGACTTCATGGCTTGGTTTTTGCTCTGACATGCACTATGGGACCTTATATAGACAGGTGTGTGCCTTTCCAAATCATGTCCAATCAATTGAATTAACCACAGGTGGACTCCAATTAAGTTGTAGAAACATCAAGTATGATCAATGGAAATATTGAGCTCATAGAAAAGGGTCTGAATACTTACGTAAATGTGATATTTCAGTTTTTTATTTTTAATAAATTTGCAAAAATGCCTAAAAACCTGTTTTCGCTTTGTCATTATGGTGTGTAGATTAATGAGAATAAAAATTAACTTAATCAATTTTAAAATAAGGCTGTAACGTAACAAAATGTGGGAAAAGTGAAGGGGTCTGAATACTTTCCGAAGGCTCTGTAAACATTAAGAAATTCAGATTCAATATAACGTATCCAGAAGCAAATTCCAATTCCAAAAATAGAAAGACAGGGATGAGGACAAAGCTCATTTATACAAGTGTTTCATGAAAACACTATAAAAATATTAATCCTTCAGAGTTTTAGAAGCCTTTTTTTTTTTTTTCCCTGGAGAAGAGCCTGTAAATTTCCTTAACTTCAGGTTTGTCAATAGTTCAGTACACTTGCTTAAAAATATCAAGAACTTCACTTTTATTGTGTGACCTTCATTTTGTCTTGTTGGAACAGTTATGAAAGACAGGTGAATTCATAACATAGGCAACCTCGTCTACTGTTCCTGTCTGACCCTGGTCCCACACCTCCACCCTCACACACCTTACCCAATCAGTGCAGGCATGCTCCCAAACTCACTCAACCATTCCTCCTCCCCTCTTCCACAACATAAAATGCAGATCTTTTTTTCAGTAAAAAGACATTTCTGGGTGCTTAAAATCAGGTAGTTAACACTTGTTGTGCTGGACATTTGGGGGGTTGAGATCTACTCTGCCGTCTGGGGAATCTGAACCTTGCATGCGGGCCAGATGATTTTTTGGTTGGTGTGCACAGGATCTGCCATTTTTTCCTGCAGCTCATCTGACATTTTCACATTTTCACCCCTGGCCTTTTGGAATATTCTGCTGTCTGTTGCTTTTTGAACTTTGGTCTTGGCATTCTATTTTGAGAGATAAAAAAGAGCTGTGGTTTGGGGACTTTTTTCATTCATTTATTCTGTGTCTCTTACTTGTCTATGTCTGTAACATTAATTGGTTTGTTTAAATAGTTAACTGTCATCTTTAAATGAGATGTTGCAAACTTGTTGTAACTTAGTAAATCTCTTCATTTTAATCTAATTGTGAGTTGTACGTTTTAATACAGGTTTATCAAACAGGTTGCTCTGCCTATTAATGAATTCAGTGATTTAATCAAGAATTCATATCTTTAATAATAATTAACAAATGAAATCAAATAATTTTATTATAATCAAATACATTTTTTTAAACTGTTGATGCACTTGTGTTTGGTATTGACAGTGTCGGACATTCAGCGATGGTGTCAGCTGTTAAATCTGCTGGATTCAGGAAAGTTAACACAATTAACTTAATCCTCACTTCCCCCAGAAATCTTCTCCTATTATTGCTCTTTCATCTGCAGTTGTACTTTTGAACATTCTTTTCATGAGAAATATTTCTTTATTTTGGCATGTCTTTCAGACTGAATAATAAAAGCCATGATATAGGTATTAACATATTTTAAATTTTAATGAGCATTTTAATGAGCAAGGACTTTTACACGACTTACATTTAAGTGATATTAACAGGGTGAGCATTATCCCCGATCCTTAATTAGCATTTAGCTATTTTTCCACAACTTTTAATGCCATAGTAGACATGCATGCCCCACTTAAGGGACTTGAGGGTAAAAAAAAAATAGATCCAATCAGCTGGTGAAGTACTTTGGCTGGACCTGTATAGAAGCAGTGAGAAATGATAATGACTATGGCAACAACAGGATGGCCATATTTATAGAAGCCGCTCAGCAGCAAAGGATCAGCATTGAGCTTTCTGAGGCTGCCTACAGAACATACCCCAGAGAGAAAATCCTCCAGCCTGTGGAAGTGATAAAGAAGACATAGAAGCCTTTCTGGCTTTAGCTGACATCAACTCTACTGTGGAGCTGATGTAATGGCTCCAGTGGGTGGGAAGTGAGTCGTGGATCACGGCCAGCAGGCTGGTGGACAGGATTACAGGTTTCTGACAGGATCCATTGGGTTTGTTATTGGTAAAGCAAAACTGGAGGTCCTGAAAGAGTTCTTGATCAGTGCTCACCCATCTCAGGCTCCAGGCAATTCTGTATTGGAGGCGTTCTTGAAAACATTTTCTTTTGAGTAAAGCAATAATTCAACAGGCAAAACACTTTGCATAGGATCTGAGAGCGTACATGAAGTAAAAAATGAATACATTGATACAACAGAGCTAAAAATCTCCAACAAAGTATCTACAGAAGTTTATGCTGTTGCCCATTCTTTACATCTCCTGTTCAAGGAACATTCAAGCATTTATTCCTCTACCAACAGCAGCTATGGACAACACTTTGCACCAGAGCAGGTAAAGTAAATGCCAGTTAGTCATTCCATGAAACAGTGGACACAGCATAATCTGCATAAATTAACCATATCATCTTTCTTAATAGGTGCTACAGTATCTGAAGAACATAAAATTCACAGCAAAAACTCCTTTGATGCAAATGCATACTGTACTGCAAGATATGAGCTAGTGAACTGGCAGCTTGGTGCAGTTTAAGACAAGTGGGGCTCTATGACTGCCATCAGACAGGCACTTTATCATGACCCAGGTCAACATGATTTGGGGTAGAACAATGCAGGCAAACACCTTTTACAGCAAAACATGTATTATAATAATGGAATAATAATGGGAATCTAACCACAGAAATGTATATCATGTAGAATAGATTAAACGTAGAATGAGGCTAACTAACTGATGAAAGTCATATGTTTAGCATTTAAAAGGTTGAAATAAAACAGAAAATCTGGAATGATGAAGTGCTGCATAAATAATCTGATACCTTCCCCAAAGAATTTAATCTTGTTGCAACAACCAAATCTATCTAGGAACCACACATCGAGGACAACACTCTAGTTTCATGTACTTGTTATTGCTTTATGACAGATTTACTTGTAGGCACTGTTCTCTTTCACTCAGAAACCCAGGTCAGTGTGCAGTGAGAGCTGTCCCCCAGGCACTCGGAAGGCCATGAAGAGGAAGGCCTGTCTGGTGCTATGACTGTGTGCCCTGTTCTGAGGGAGAAATCAGCAATATTACAGGTAGTGAATCTTTGGATACTGAGAAGATATATTTTAATCTCATTGATATATTAGCAAAGATACACAGTAAAATGACAACTGGACAAAATTATAATTCAACAATAATTTTAATTTAATTTAATTAATTTTCTTTCAGATTCTAATGACTTCATTCTTGTGATTTAGGATTTGGGGCAAAGTTAATAATGGCATAATTAAGAAATTATGGATACGCAAGCTCTAAATAATCCATTATTTAGAGCTTGTGTAACTACACTCATTGCTGTGCTGTTCTTTATAAAGAAGATGTACTAGCGAACTGTACTATCCTAAATACTATCATAAATTAGATGTGATTTATATTGGAAACAAAGAATATCTAAATGTTTCAGTGTCAGGTTCCATATGACTACGACTGTAAGAGACCATAAGGGAAAAACAGGGGGCTGTAGGGGGGTTCCATAACAAGGCAATAACAACCACCGGCAAATATGTGTTATGTGTGATGCTTTCCCGTCTCATGAGGAATTGGCTTCCATTACCACAGAGAATCAGCAATTTGACAGAAGCGCAGGCAGGACTTCCACAGATCCATGTATATAAAGCAGCCAAGAACAGGGCTGTCTTAAGTGTGTAGTGCTCAGGTTCTGCGATGCTGCTGCTGCTGCTATTGGAGCTGGCCCTGAAAATGCAGTGGATGCAGATGGAGGAACCCATGTGCAAACTGCTGGGCAGAGCAGAGCAGCCGGAGTTAGCCAAAGACGGAGACCTCATCATTGGGGGAATCTTCACTTTTGTCACTGGACCCAGCGGAATAATACACACCTTTAAGAGGCTACCAGAAGGCCCAAAATGTAGCAAGTGAGTGAATCTAAAAAATTACCCGTATTTTGTGAGGATTTGTCTTCAATGAGATTTTCATTTTCCATTAATTCAACCCTAAGGTAACATTTAAAAGGTTAATGTGTAATTAAAATTGAGGCACTCTGGAGAAGGAACTGAACCAAAAATAAAACGAAACATGGCTTGTTCATGCTTATGCTCTTTTCTACCAAGTGCTGACACTGTTCATTTTGTACAATACTAATTTATAAACTATACACTCACATTTCCAGACCTGATAAGACAACTGATTACTTAAAAAGATAAATACATATTTTTAACAAAAATTGCATTTTTGACAACTTTCAACTACTTTCCAGGATTTATGTATGATCAAAGCTAGGAAACTTGCATTGTGTGCCTATTAAAATATCACAATATTATTACAAGCATTGTTTTAAAATAGTTTCCTTAGTGCAGTGCACACCCATACAAATCCCCAGTGTTCTTATCCACTCTGTTATTAGTTGTTAATTTGTAGTTGGCATGCCAGAAGTCTTAGAGGCAGCAAAGACCCTCAATGTTGTTCAAGTTAGACTTAGTACAAGATGCCAAGCAAGGAGTTCATTCGCCTGTTCTTTCCATTAAGCTTCAAGTTGGAAATATGCTATCCAAGAGTGGAATGGTCGCTTCCTGGCATTAAACTATATTTTAATAGGCTAAATGACAAGCTGCATGATTTTAATTGCCTGTTCTTGCCTAAACGCCCACATTCTTATGAATCTCTCATAAGACTGGAGTTCTAGGGCCAGAGAACATTTACAGCTGTCATGAATAAGCTGCATACACTTCTGGATAAAAACTGAATCTAGTATAAATCTTTACTCCTAGATCATTTTATAAATTTACATTGATGTCTCATGGCTCACCTGTATGAAAAAATTGCTCAATTTGAAGATATCAAAACATATTCTGTCTTTTCAGTTTAAATTTCAGGGAGTTCCAATTTGCCCACACAATGATCTTTGCAATAGAAGAAATCAATCGAAACCCTCAAATTCTCCCAAATTTTACCCTGGGATATAAGATCTACAATGCCTGTGGCTATACAAACATACTTAAATCTGCTATTGCTTTAGTGAATGGCCAGGAGGAAGTAATTCATAGCAAAAGCTGCTCTAAAACAGATACAGCCCAAGCCATAATAGGCCACTCAGCATCCACACCAACAATGGGATTCGCAATGATAACTGGAAGGTTTCAAATACCAGTGGTAAGATTTCCTGTTTTGTAACCTGCTGTTTTTTTTACGCACGTAAAACATTTTAATTGTAAACTTGTTTTAAAAAAATAATGCGATTTCAGGCTATACATATATTTGTCTTCACATATTGCTTTGGTCATATGTACATACTTGTTTGTCAACTCAGATCAGCCACTTTGCAACATGCGCATGCTTGAGCAACAGAAAAGAGTTCCCTTCATTCTTCAGAACAATTCCCAGTGACTATCACCAGAGCAGAGCACTGGCACAGCTGGTGAAGCACTTTGGCTGGACTTGGGTTGGGGCCATAAGCAGTGACAATGACTATGGAAACGATGGGATGGCAACCTTTGTGCAGGCAGCCCAGGAGGTGGGAGTATGTGTTGAGTACTCAGTGGCCTTTCTGAAATCAGGGCCTCGCCATGCACTGCTCAGAGTCGTTGAGGTTATAAAACATTCCACCTCAAAGGTGATCATGGCCTTTATGACACACAGGGAGGTCAAGGTGCTGGTGGAAGAGCTGCAGAAACAGAACATCACGGGCCTGCAGTGGATCGGCAGTGATGCCTGGATCACTGACAATTCTCTCACTGACAGCGAGGGCTACACGGCTCTAATTGGAGCCTTGGGCTTTGTGGTCAGCAGGGCACAGATCCCTGGGCTGGGGCAGTTTCTACAGGAGGTTAATCCTTCTCAATTTCCTCACAGCGCATTCCTCAGGGAATTCTGGGAAAATGTGTTCAACTGCACTTTGACTCCACATAGCTTGACTGACAGAAGGAGACTCTGCAGTGGCTCTGAGCATTTGAGAGATGTGGAGACCCAGTTCGCAGATGTTTCAGAACTAAGGTTCGCTAACAATGTGTACAAGGCTGTGTATGCAGTGGCCCACGCGCTGCACAACCTGCTCACATGTGAGCATAGCCAAGGCCCCTTCACTAATAACAGCTGTGCAAACGACAACAGCATAAAGCCATGGCAGGTAAGGCAGGTGCATGAACAGGCACATCTCCAGTATGCAGACATTTCAATCATTTCATATTTACATCGACCATAAATACTTAAACTTGATAAGACCCACAGATGACAACGGTCACCTTGATCACTACGGGATTTATCCTCTTTAGATTTTTAATAAATTCAAATTGACAAAATCAAGGGCTCATGTTTTTCCAGCCACATTTTCACTGTTCTGAATGTTTCCAAGAAGTGGACAAATGGCTAAAGATGAAAGATCAACCCAGTATGCATTCCAATGCATATCCTATGTTTCATATTGACAGGTTTTACATTATCTGCAAACAGTGAATTTCACAACTAATTCAGGGGAGACAGTGTATTTTGACAGCAATGGAGATTCACCAGCCAGATATGAGCTCATAAATTTACAACGTGCCAATGACAGGACCATGGAAATTGTCACGATTGGCTACTATGATTCATCACTGCTTAAAAAGCACCAGTTCACAATGAACAATGTCAGCATTGTTTGGGGAGGAGCCAGTACAAAGGTCAGCTCCTGCATTTCCTCCCAAGTCTCCAAATAGTCAGATGTACTGAATAGTTTATTTGCCTGCTATTTATTTAACTGAAAAACTGGGCACTGTATTCACATTTCCTAGGTTGTTGAGAATGGATAAACCTTCAATCTACAATAAAATATTTTTAATGTAATACATCTAGTATTGCCTCTTTGGCTACAACTACAGCAGCTTAAAATATGAGACCACATTACACAAAACACAATGTTGTTGTTGTTGTTGTTGTTGTTGTTGTTGTTGTTGTTGTTGTTGTTGTTGTTGTTGTTGTTGTTGTTGTTGTTGTTGTTGTTGTTGTTGTTGTTGTTGTTATTATTATTAATAATAATAATAATAATAATAATAATAATAATACATTGTACATGTATGATACACTTTCAGAAATAATGGTACAGTGGAGATACAGTTTGGTTTTTACGGAACAAATTTAGCACATTTACCCTGAAAGTACAATCATTTTATACTTGGGTACCAATAAGTGCATTTTACAAGCAAAACATTTATAAATGTATGGCTGGTTAGGGTTACAAATGTATGTACCTATAGGGTACCAACCCAGTGACAAGCATCTGTACCATTTTCATGCTTTTTTTTCTTGAGAGTGCATCCTAAACTATAACTTAAAATAAAGTACTACAAAGAGACATGCTATTTCCATTATCATTGTAGAAACACACGGCAGGGTGTTTGTTAATGCAATACTTCTGTAGAGTTAATGAGCTCTGAGACTCTCTCTCCCTATGTTTGTCAGAATCCTGTGTCAGTGTGCAGTGAGAGCTGTCCCCCAGGCACTCGGAAGGCTGTGCAGAGAGGGAGGCCTGTCTGCTGCTATGACTGTGTGCCCTGTTCTGAGGGAGAAATTAGCAATATGCCAGGTATAATACACATCATGGGAATAAAAGTAGTAGGTCAAGTATTCCAAAATTGAATGTTTCACTGAAATACTAATTCTGCTTTATGTAAATGCAGACTCCACTGAATGCTTGAAGTGCCCACCTGATTACTGGTCCAACAAGAGAAGAGATAAATGTGTCATCAAAAAAATGGAATTTCTTACATATAAAGAAATAATGGGGATTATTTTGGTTTTCTTCTGCATACTAGGAGTATGTCTAACAATTATTGTATCTGTGGTTTTATTTCATCACAGACAGACACCTATTGTGAAAGCCAACAACTCAGAGCTGAGCTTCTTGCTGCTATTTTCATTGAAACTGTGTTTCCTTTGCTCTCTTACCTTCATCGGCCGGCCCTCTGAGTGGTCCTGTATGCTGCGCCACACTGCGTTTGGGATCACCTTTGTCCTCTGCATCTCCTGTGTTCTGGGGAAAACAATAGTGGTGTTAATGGCCTTCAGGGCTACACTTCCAGGCAGTAATGTGATGAAGTGGTTTGGGCCTCTGCAGCAGAGACTGAGTGTTCTTGCTTTCACTCTCATACAGGTCCTTATTTGTGTGCTTTGGTTAACAATATCCCCTCCATTCCCCAACAAGAACATGAAGCACTACAAAGAAAAGATCATTCTAGAGTGTGATGTAGGATCAGCAGTGGGGTTCTGGGCTGTGCTGGGTTATATTGGGCTCCTCTCTATATTATGCTTTGTTTTAGCTTTTCTGGCTCGTAAGCTGCCTGATAACTTCAATGAAGCCAAATTCATCACATTCAGCATGCTCATATTCTGTGCAGTCTGGATCACCTTTATACCAGCTTATGTCAGCTCACCTGGAAAGTTCACTGTAGCTGTGGAGATCTTTGCTATTTTAGCTTCAAGTTCTGGTTTACTATTCTGCATTTTCATACCAAAATGCTATATTATACTATGCAAACCAGAACAAAACACCAAAAAACATTTATTTGGAAAAACTACCTTTCAGTCTCTGCAATAGAAATAGGAAACGTGTTTACTGCATTTATATTTACCCCATCTGCTTTTCATCCGGCCTCTCACTTTCAGCCTGTCTTTCCATTTTAAATGTCTATATCTCCCATTGTCAGACAATAAATAAAAGGTCTTTCTGCCATATTAAACATAACAGCTGTTAGTTACTGTGTTTAATTTACTAGTTTCTACCCTGTACTACTAAGAGTTGAATATCAAGACAGAAGAATCCTGTTCAAAAACGGCAAACTGATTTCTCTGCAAGACAATAAAATAAGGGATAGGCCACCATCTGGTGGAGGGAAGGTGCATTACAATTTATGAGATCGTGGTACTAAAAGATTGCCTGACTGCTGCAATACCAACACCACAGGTCAACAAAACAGGAGATTCTTTTCACGGGGACACATCAATTAAAAATCCTTGTATGGTACAAGACCTTTTATTTCACAACATGAACATTTACAGGAATAAAATTTACCAAATAACAGCAAACAAATATAATTATCTGAACATCAGTAAAATAAAAAAATAAAAACTATTCAGGTGTGGGTGTATGTGTGTGCAAATGTGTGCTATCACTATTTCACTTTTGATATAGATCCTGCTAAATACACAATCATATTTTTAATGAAAAATGACATTCTGAAACTGTTATATTAAAGCTATTGCAGGCAAAAAATTAGTTGCCATTAGCAAACTGGTTTTTACATGATTTGCCTCTATGAAATTCCAGTGTGGAGAAGACTACACATCTGAATGACAGGCTGCTAATGATGAATTTTGGGCAGCATGTTATATGTATGTATATACATCTGTGGCACAAAACAGCATGGTCTGCTCTTTTCCAATACAGTTTCACTGTAATGCGAATAAAAGAGCTAAAACAAATTTACAAAAGGAACTACAGAGTGGAAGAGTTTTTATGCCTAACTTAAATTCAGAGATGTTTGCTCCTATTAAGATTCCCCTATGGTTTTTTTAAGTAAGAAATTAGAAATGGCAGCACTTCCAATGCTGAAGAACAGACAGGCAGTTAAGAAAGCATTTTGTATACTGGCCTGTAATAGGAGTTGAAATGAGGTTGCTGTCTGTCTAAGGCTTAATTTTTGGGCTTTCATGGCAAAGAAAAGTGTGATTTTTCCATTGCTCATTTTTGTTTTTCTGCCTACAAGAGATAAGGGAACATTACCAGGAGAACTTATTCTGTTTCTGAGTTCAGTACACCATCTAAATAAGTTTCTGAAGTAGACTGAATCCACACCAATCCAAAGACTTAGTTCTTTTCAGGCGGTCCAGGAGAGGTATCCACAAGACCAACATTACAGAAACACGGACACTGGTGGTGCATAAGCTATTTTAGCGTGTACGTAGGACACTGATGGATGCAGCCTCAGCATGACTTTTTTATAAGATGATCAGGATCCATATACAGACTTAAAGACCTAAAATGATCCTATACTTAATCAGAAGCCTGTAGATAGAGGTTTTCCCTGGGCAAAATGACTATAGTCCTACAAATTTGTGGTTTTCCAGACCTACAGATTAGTTTTAACCTAGAATTTTGAGCCATGGTTTGGCCCACATCTCTCTCTATATTTTATTTCTGGAGAGAAAAAAGGGGAAAAACTAACGTATTGCTTTATGGACAAGCTTTATCAAATCATTCTGTTCTAATAACCATTTAGAATATAAAGACTGACTTTATTTAGGATATATTAAAATAACTGCTTTGCTTATATTTTCATATAAATGTTTTAAATATAAATATAAGTATGAATTGGCCAAAAAAATAATCTTCACAAAGGATAACCAAAAAAAAAAAAAAAAACCTGTTGTGATGGTGTGTTACTAATCACACAATAGTGAATATGCTTTAAGCTTTAAGTTATTTTTCAAAAGTCATGCTGAATATTTGAATTAGTACATCAGCTGTACTGTGAACATGCATGGCTTTGTTAACCCCCCCTAAAAAAATTAAAAAAATAAAAAGTAAGAAAAATGCCAAACTGAGTCTGACCATTGGAATTGTGGTTTGAGTTCAGAACCATTATAACCTTATTTTTGACTATTCACAAATCATCTGAATTATTTTTATTTATGTTTTTGTGGTCTGCACATCTTGAATCTCTGTATATGGTAATGATGTGATGATTTCTGCAACTCTCTCTCACAAAAAATAAATACTGACAATTTAACTAAATATATGCAGCACAGCAATGTGATGCACATATATTTTTATACTTATAAAAATATGCCTTTTTCCCTGATTGCAAATCAATTGTCACTGTAACACTCAGGTTGTCTTTCATCATCGTGGAGAGCAAAGCGGGGTTTACCATTCCCTGGTGCTTTGTTAAACCTGCTGCTCAACAGGGGCCAGATCATGTGGTAGTCCACTGAGACTGGTTTGCAGTACAGTCCTCAGACACCCTCACTCATTCCTAGCCATGTGACAGAAGCAAGGCCTGCTCCTTTCCATATCATTCTCAAATTTACTGTATTCTGAAAAGCATCAAATATCTGCAGTCATTGAAGGGGTCATGCAGAATTGATAGTTGTAATAACAAAAACCTAAACTGTGAAAAATGAGGTACAGCCATTACAAAATTAAGGTTTCTCCCAATAAACACAAGCTTGACCAATATATAATAAAAAGCACCGCATTTCCTAATACTCTTGATTAATAAATAATTTCACTAAAAAAATTACTCTGTGAAATATGAAGACATCTGTTCACATAAAGATGATGTGGATTATGCACAGAATTCAGAGAAAATCATAATGAGCAAATGCATCTTGAAAGTGACCCTCCCTGAGCAGGTCTAAACTTATACAAGATAATGGTGTTGTTTGTTTTTCTGGCACTGAGAAATACCCAGAATACCTCTGAGAATTGGTCAGTGTTCACAATATCAAATGGCCCTTACACCTGTGCTGCAAAAGAGAGGCTATAAAAGGCAGAAAATTTTCCAGAACCGTGCTTCGGAAAGGGACAAGACTCTGAGATGAGACTACTCAGACTTGTTCTGTTCGCTCTCCTGACAAGGGCACAGTATCCTTCATTCAACTTACTGGAAACGCAAGGACACACTGACACATCTAAGAATGGAAGGACTACAGAAGGAAGAATCTTCACTGACAGTTCATACCCAACTGCTTTATGTCAATGTGTAATGAAACCTCCAAAGATGGAATACAAAGGGTGAGTAGGACCGAGGAACATTTCCTTTACAGGTTAAAAACAAAATAATCTAATCTAAAATTCAATATAATCCATAAACCAGTCATGTAGTTTCAGGTTCTCATTGGTGTCCTGTGTATTCAGTGTTAATTGTGTGTTGTTGTTTTTTTTTGTTTTTTTTTTTAGTTTATCAGATTTGAAATTCATTATATCAAACATGAGGGATATCAAACAATTATCTTCAGAATGCATTCATAATCATCCTAAGAATAATACAAGAGAAAGACATCATGATGTCTTCATCCAGTCATAACAAAAGATTTTTGCAGTTGTCTACTGAACAAAATATGAAAACAAAATAGTAGTTCTTTGTTGTTGTGTATTTTCATTACAGAGAGTTGAAGTTTGTCATAGAGGACATCCACAGAAACCCTGAGCTGCTCCCAGGAATCACACTGGGATACAGGATCTATAACAGCTGTGGAACCATAAACCTGCTAAGAGCAACACTGGCAGCTCTCACAGGGCTGCAGGAAAATCAGCTAGAAAAGAGCTGTACCTTTCCTAGAGTGCAAGCCCTCATTGGACACTCCTCATCTGGGCCCAGTGGAGAAATCAGAAAGATCATCAACCCTTTTAACACACCACTGGTGAGGAACTATTTTACTTCAGCCTCAGCAAATTTCACTTGTTATTTATGTACAAACTATTGTATCTAACATTCAAGTACACCACCAATTATATTGCTACTCTAATTCTGTGGGTGCTAGGCAGCTTGTTCCCTTTTTGAAAACATTCGGAATGTTTGCATATGTCAAATTCAATGCTGCTGCTACACATGTGGAAATTCACATGCTTTTCAACATGAAAAGAAACTGTGGTATTAATGTTATTTTCACTTTGATTTTTTTACACAGATATGCCACCTTGCAACCATTCTCAGAACAGTGCCTAGTGACTACTTTCAAATCGTTGCACTGGTACATCTCATGAAACACTTTGGATGGACGTGGGTGGGAATGGTTTGCAGTGTGGGGACATATTCTGAAGATGGATCAGCTGCATTTATCAGACAAGCAAAAAAGGAGGGCATCTGCATGGAATACCTTCAACGATTCAGCAGAACTTGCTCAAAAAATAAAACATGTGCAATTGCACAGACAATAAAAAGCTCCACTTCCAAAGGTGCTTTAGCCTTCATGTCTAAGTCATACTTTCACCATTTCTTAGAGAGCACGGAGGGGATGAATCTCACAAATATCCAGTGGATCAGCAGTGAGGTCTGGATAACAAGTGGAGATCTATTAACTGAGGAGAGAGCAGAGCTCCTGCAGGGAGCCATGGGATTTGCCATCACTGAGTCTCACATCCCCGGCCTGACAGAGTTCTTACTGAGTCTGCGGCCCTCTGACGCCCCTGACAGCATATTCCTCAGAACCTTCTGGGACACGGTGTTTGACTGCAGCCTTTCTGTCTGTCTGAGAATTGGTCCCACTTTGCAGTGTACTTGTGTTCCACTGCCTCCATGCCAGGCCCTGAAAAATGTCTTTAGGGCAGTGCTTGCCATGGCACATGTGGTGCACACCCTGGTTTTTATCCACAGTGGACAGAGTGTTCATACTTTACATATCTGTCAAAACAAGAATGGCTTTCAGCCACAGGTAAGAGTTTTGTGTCCTTATTAAAGTAAAGTGAAAAACACATACCTACAAATTACATAATAATTAAGATGAAGCCATTACTTAAGCCAATTTCAGCCTTTGTATTCTGTCTTGATCTATGCATCACAAAAATGCCCAAGAAAAAGGTTTATGAATTCTGTCAACACAAAAGATACATATTTATATTCTTGAATACCAGTCCACTGTAATCTATTTTCTTTGGCAGCATGATCTGAGGTTTAATTAAGTACTTGGGGGTATAGCAGTAGGGCCGATATTCCAGCCTGCTTTAGCATGATCAGATTAACCTTCAGTACGCAGGCTTCTACAACCCACCATGCCAATCCAAGTAATTAATATACTCATAGTTTCATGCACATAAAGCAAGAATCAACGCCATCACATTTAGAAAAAAGTAGATCCCTTGCAGCATAATAAATGTAAATGTTTAGGCCTATATGCCTGAAATGAAGGACAACGTGTTTGGGGACGATAAGAAAATAAAGAGCATATTAACATTTGAGGCAATTATGAGGTGATCTTACTCAGAGCACCTTAAGTACCTACAAAACATTTTGGCAATTGAGATCTGGTGCTTTTGGTTATTAAGGTCCCAACCAATAATAGCCATTCATACATGGTAAATGGTAAATGGACTGCATTTATATAGCGCTTTTATCCAAAGCGCTTTACAATTGATGCCTCTCATTCGCCAGAGCAGTTAGGGGTTAAGTGTCTTGCTCAAGGACACTTCGACACGCCCAGGGCGGGGTTTGAACCGGCAACCCTCCGACTGCCAGACAATCGGTCTTACCTCCTGAGCTATGTCACATAACGTATGCAGAAGCAGTACGTATACAAATCTACAAAAGTAAAACTATTCACATTATTTTATATACATACATGCTGTTAAAAGAAGACTGCATACACAAGTAACAGACTACAACGTGCTACTTCTGTATGTAATAATGAAAGTATTACATCCCTGAAAGGTGCCAATGTCAGTTTGCAAAGAGCAGACCATAAGCAACCGAAAACCTGGGAGCTGCTTTGACTGTATAACATGTCCTCTTGGAGAAATAAGTAAGAAAAGAGGTGAGGTTATGCATTTTGGTAATTAGGCATTTTATCTGTATTCCTAATCAAGTCAAATGTTATCTGGTTGAGCTCAGGATGCATGCATAATTATATAGCCTCACTAAAGCAATGATAAAGTGCCACTTATTAGAAACAGAGAAAGCTTATTTTATCTTACAATTTAGATCATTTTAATAGACAAATATTACATCAGTTAAAAAGATGACATTTTAAATATAATAATTATGTTACCTAATATTGTGACTGATTTAAGTATATATGGAAATATATTAAATATTCCTCATTTAATTTTTTTTTTTTTTTTTTTTTTTTTAGATACAAGTGGATATAGCTCATGCGTATTGGAAAACAGGTTTACTGAAGATGGCAATCACAGCATCTTTTCTCAGAGGATTTTGGGATACCTGCCTGCTGTGTTTTTCATTCTTGGAGTTTGCTTTACAACAACAGTAGCAATCATTATCTTTTGGTACAGGCACAATGCTATCACAAGGGCAAACAACTCAGAGCTGAGTTTCCTGCTGCTCTTTTCATTGAAACTGTGTTTCCTTTGCTCTCTTACCTTCATTGGCCGGCCCTCTGAGTGGTCCTGTATGCTGCGCCACACTGCGTTTGGGATCACCTTTGTCCTCTGCATCTCGTGTGTTCTGGGGAAAACAATAGTGGTGTTAATGGCCTTCAGGGCTACACTTCCAGGCAGTAATGTCATGAAGTGGTTTGGGCCTCTGCAGCAGAGACTGAGTGTTCTTGCTTTCACTCTCATACAGGTCCTTATTTGTGTGCTTTGGTTAACAATATCCCCTCCATTCCCCACCAAGAACATGAAGAACTTCAAAGAAAAGATCATTCTAGAATGTGATTTAGGATCAGCAGTGGGGTTCTGGGCTGTGCTGGGTTATATTGGACTTCTCTCTATTTTGTGCTTTGTTTTGGTTTTCCTGGTACGTAAACTGCCTTTTGGAGAATCCACATTTCTTTTATTGTGTATGCTTATATGTCATGCAGTATGGATTGCACTCATTCAAATGTATGTCAGAACACCAACAAAGTATACATTAATCATAAAAATCGTCACAACTTCTACAACATCTAACCATTAAATCAAACCGGAAAATAATATTGTATGTAAAATTTAAGTTTTCCTCTTAAGCATCTGGTTATCTCAAGAGAGCAAAAGGGGTAGCGTCAGCTTACCATACTACGTTATTTTGTTTCATGAATAAAAGAGGAGGGGGAAATGTTTTTTAAATTATTCATGTCAAAATTTATTTACTTTTTACTTCACTAGAACAGAATGTATGTTATGTTTCTGTATTCAGTAAATGTTTCAGTTTTAATTGAAAAAGATTAAAAATTAGTGGTATGAAATCTGATTGATAAAATCCTATTTGAGTTGTTGCCTGTAGCAGTTTAAGAGGCCTGGTTTATTATTTACATTTATCATGATGTAAAACTGATGATGGATTCAAACGTCACACATGCACCTGAAGACTGTATGGCTAACTCATCACATCTCATGGCATGCAATGGGGCAGCAATGCAATGCCTTATATCACTATACACTATATAGATGTCCATGATTGGTGCATGCAGGCAATTCAACATGACCTACTAGATTGCACAGATGCAGACAATTCACTTTATCCGACAGTCCACTGCTCTGAAATACAGTGTTGGAGATCCTTGAAAGCATGCTTCTCCATGAAACTCGTAACAGGTTTGCATGCTATTGCTACCTACTCTTTATTTTCATCAATCTTTCTACTAAATTCTGATTGTCAAAAATCCATTGAGACACTCAACTTATATTGATGTTAATTAATGTTAAAAGTTATTTCATCTGAGAAACAATGTGTTCCTTTGTTCACTGTATTTCACCTTACTCGTACATTTTGACATGTTCATACAGCCACATGCATAACAAACCACGATGCCAATACATTCTACAACTTCAATGGAAGACCAGGAGAAGGAGATGTTTCTCACAAGATGCTCTTTTGCAGGAGGTGCAGAGCTGGACTATCACTTTTTCAAAAATTGAGTTTGAACAAATCTCATCAATAAGAGTAAGTTGTTCCAATATTTTTATTTTATTTTCTTTCTTCAGAATTAAAAACATTGCCTACATATTTGTTATGGGCCAGTTTTAAAGGCATACTATGCAGGATTTCTCATTTGAAAATATCATTTAAAAACTGCTCTCGATAGCCAAAATCATGTGTAAACCATACAATGCGAATGAATCACTGTTTACATTTCACTCCTGAATTCCAACTATTTTTGTCTGAACTCAATGACAATCTCTGATTGATGTAGGTAAGCCTATTTACATCATGCAAACTCTTTAAATAAACCACAGTTAGCATAGAAACATCATATTTATAATGATACAATAAATATAATTAGAAATTATAGCTTACATGTAATGCTCGTATGTAAGTTAGCTTTTACACATGCTTAGAATTATTTACTGCAATACGGATTTTAACAGTTCAACATTTAACAAACCCGCAGAGCTAGCGAAGTTAAATGAATGCAATGAATGTTAATCACTTGTGAACGACGCGCACCTACGTTGGCGATGCAAATGAGCTAAAATCGTGGTCTTGTTAGGTAACAAACACTTGCTTACAAATCTACCAAAACTATACAATAAAGCTACAATGTCATGCAATATTAATCACAATATGAAACGAAACAATTACAAGCCTTGTGCAAATATCAGCCAGGTGCAAAACAATTAAAAGAAATGCGCTTTGTTTGGAAATAGTTTTCCCACCCTGTTTTTTCCTAATTTACTGTTAGTCTCAACTTTTGCATCTACACCGATTACCGGGATGTTAATTTCAAATTAAAGGCCTAATAATGCAATTCCAAAAAAGTCACGAATACGAAAGCATTCTTAAGAGAGAAGAAACTGAAAGTAACTAAACATGAAAGTGCTGCCTTGTTGACTATACTAGGCCAAAAATAAGGGTCAGTTACAGCTACCGTACGATGTCCCCACGCTGTGCACTCAGTGTAGAGATCATTGCACTGCATAATTACTGTTATCATAGATATGGAATCATTCATGTTGGTAAAAATGCTTTTTTCAATACTACCTCACCTCTTCACTTGACATTTTGCTTGTAGTGCTCGAGGGTGTGTCCTCAACAGAGGTGTGGGTGCGGTTGAGGTCTAAGGAGGTGTGAGAGGGGTTCATGAACACAGACTCTAAAAGGGCTGCAAAATCCTATATAGTATACTTTTAACTTCTCATCAAATCTGCTGCTGAATATCCCCATCCCTGCACTTCTTGGTAAATTGTATTTGTCCTAATACTGTAGCTTATTCTTCTGCCTAGTTTGGCTTTGCAGATGTTAGACCAGGATAGTGTTCATTGTTCTCGGCTAGAAATAGCTGTACAAAATAAGTAATTGTACCTTACTGAACCCGTGTTCAGCAGTTGTCTACGATCATGAAAATGCACTTTTTGTACGTCGCTTTGGATAAAAGCGTCTGCCAAATGAATGTAATGTAATGTAATGTATCTTTAACGCGCTATGCTATAACTAAATAATGACAACAGTAGTTGTAATTTGGCACACATGATTCTACTAATTAACAGCTCAATGAAATCGTTAACTTTTAAATGAGGTGTGCTTTGTTATGGTTGAAGTGAAAACCTACAGGATGGTAGATCTTCAGGAACAGTGTTGGTTACCACTGTTCTCGAGTTTACAGAGAGTAGTGCAATAAATAAAAACATCTAGTGAGTTGTAGTTCTCTGTGCAAAACACCTTGTTAATGAGAGAGGTCAGAGGAGAATGGGCAGGCTCATTCAAACTAATAGAAAGGTCTCAAATTCTCAAATAACAGCTGTTTACAATAGTGGCATTTAGAAGGGATTTCTGAATGCACAACACGTCAAACTCCGGAGTGGATGGGCTACAGCAGAAGACCACACCGGGCTCCACTTCTCTCAGCTAAGAACAGGAATATGAGGCTACAGTTGGCACATTAGCACCAAAACTGGATGATTGAAGATTGGAAACAAGTAGCCTGGTCTGATGAATATTGATTTCAGCTGCGACATGCAGATCGTGGGGTGAATTTGGCATAAACAGCATGAATCCATGAATCCAACTTGCTTCCTGTTAATGGTGCAAGATGCAGGTGGTGGTGTAATGGTGTGGGGAATGTTTTCTGAGCACACATTAAGTGCCTTAATACCATTTGAATGGCACAGCATACCAAAGCATTATTGCTGACCATGTGCTTCCCTTTATAGCTACAGTCCGTTTTCAAATGGATACATCCAGAATGACAATGTGCCATGTCACAAAGCACTCATCATCTCAAGCTGGTTCCATAAACATGACAGAGAATTCAGTTTACTCCAATGGTCTCCACGTTCCCAGGTCTCAATCCTATACAGCACCATTGGGATGAGGTTGAATGGGATGTTCGTAGCATGAATGTGTGGCTGACAAATCAGAAGAAACTGTGATGCTGTCACGTCACTCAATTCCCTAATTTCCAGCTCTGTGCTGAGTCCATGCTGCAAATAATTCAGGCTGTTCTGGAGGCAGAAAGGGGTCCTACCCAGTACAGGAAAAGTGTACCTAATAAAGTGGCCACTGTGTGTGTGTGGGTGTTTGTGCATGCTTCTGTGTTTATGTGTACACATGTTTGTGTGTGACAGAGAGAGAGGGCGAGTGATATGCAGTGTGTGAGTGAAATCACAGGGGCTGCTTTTGATATAGTAGAGTTCGGGCAAAGGCAGCTCAGTGAGATGCCAGAGAAATTACTGTGTTGTAATGTGGGAATTATAGAGTTCTAACTGACATTTTTATGTAGTCCTAAGTGATAAAACCAAGGAACTGACAAGAACTTCAAAGCTTTATATTACATTACATTCATTTAGCAGACGCTTTTATCCAAAGCGACGTACAAAAGTGCATTTTCATGATCGTAGACAACTGCTGAACACGGGTTCAGTAAGGTACAATTACTTATTTTGTAAAGCTATTTCTAGCCGAGAACAAAGAACACTATCCTGGTCTAACATCTGCAAAGCCAAACTAGGCAGAAGAATAAGCTAGAGTATTAGGACAAATACAATTTACCAAGAAGTGCAGGGATGGGGCAACATGTAACAAGTGACAGGAAAAAGGGTTTTTTTTTTTTTTTTTTTTTTTTTTTAAATATATATATATATATATATATATATATATACACAGCGTGGTGGTGGTTATTCTAGGTATAGTCTGAAGAGATGAGTCTTCAGGCCACGGCGGAAGATGGATAGTGAGGGGGAGGTTCGGAGAGGGACGGGGAGTTCGTTCCACCACTGGGGAGCTAGGGTGGAGAAGCTCTGTGATCCCTTTGGGCGGGTGGGAGGGGTTGCAAGACGCCCTGCTGCCGCAGAGCGGAGTGGTCGAGCAGGCACATAGAATTGAGTCATGTCCTGCAAGTAGATAGGGGCTGTCCTGTTGGCGGCAGTGTAGGCAAGGGTCAGGGCTTTGAATCGGATCCTGGCAGCGACCGGTAGCCAGTGAAGTGATCGCAGCAGGGGAGTGACGTGGGAGAATTTGGGGAGGTTGTAGATGAGTCGGGCAGCGGCATTCTGAATCATCTGTAGTGGCTGTATGGCACAAGCTGGCAGGTTTGCAAGGAGAGAGTTGCAATAATCAAGGCGAGAGGTCACCGTAGCCTGGACGAGCAGCTGGGTGGAGTGCGTCGTCAGGTATGGTCGAATCCTCCTGATGTTGTATAGGAGGAATCTGCAGGACCGTGATGTTGCCTTGATGTGCTCCTTGAGGTCCAGCTGGTCATCCAGGACCACCCCCAGGCTCTTTGCAGAGTGAGAGGCAGTCACTGTGGTGCCATCAACCGTGATTGAGAGTTCACGAAGCAAGGAGGTCTTGTACGGGAAGAAGAGCAGCTCAGTTTTGTTGAGGTTGAGCTTCAGATGGTGGCTGGCCATCCAAGTGGAGATGTCAGCCAGGCAGGAAGAGATCTTATCATTGATCTGTGTGGCCGAGGGGGGAAAGAAAAGTAGAGTTGTGTGTCATCTGCATAACAATGATAGGAAAAACCATGTGAATTAATGACTGAACCAAGAGATCTGGTGTATAAGGAGAACAGCAGAGGACCCAGTACAGATCCCTGCGGCACTCCCGTGACAAGTGGATGAGAGGCAGAGGCAGACCCCTTCCAGGTGACCTGGTAGGTCCTATCTGCAAGATAGGAAGAGAACCAAGACAGGGCAGTCCCGGTAATTCCCATCCCAGCCAAGGTGGAGAGGAGTATTTTATGGTTGACCGTGTCAAAAGCTGCAGACAGGTCAAGAAGGATCAGGACAGAGGAGAGGCGTGAGGCTCTTGCAGTGGCAAGTGCCTCCGTCACAGCTAGTAGTGCAGTCTCTGTTGAGTGCCCGGATCGGAAGCCAGACTGGTGAGGGTCTAGCAGGTTGTTCTGATGGAGAAAAGAGGTTAATTGTTTAAGAACTGCTCGTTCGAGGGTTTTGGACAGAAAGGGTAGAAGGGATACGGGTCGATAATTTGTTACATCGGAGGGGTCTAAGGTGGGTTTTTTGAGTAGTGGGGTAACACGAGCCGTCTTAAAAACAGAGGGAACATGACCAGAGGAGAGAGAGGAATTAACAATGGAAGACAGATAGGGAAGGAGCTCGCTGGAGATAGATTGGAGAACTTTAGATGGGATGGGGTCAAGTGGACAGGTGGTTGCGCGATGAGAGGTGATCAGTTGTAATACATCGGAGTCCTCCAGCATTTCAAAGGAGGTCAGTGTGGCTGTGGGGTTGTCCTGGGGGGTTGGGGGGCTCACTGGATGGGTGAAGGAGTTCCGGATTGTAGCCACCTTTCCTTCAAAGGCGGCCAGAAAGTCATCTGCGGAAAGGGAAGAGGGAGGTGGGGGTGGAGGAGGAATGAGGAGGGAAGAGAAGGTGGAGACTTCTATCTCAGAACTGTACAAATGGCAGACACAGCTATGTAATTCTCAGGTTTCAGTGCATGCAGAAAATTGCAGTGGTCTTTTTTGATATAGTAGATTTTACGAAATACAGCTCAATGAGTGTGTTCAGTAAGGGTAACAGGAAATGAATAAACAAGCGAGCGATTTCAGACACAGCTATTGGAATATCCAAATGACAAATTAGGTAGCATGTCTTCAGTGTTCCATTTTTTCCCACTGAAAATGCTAACAGTCCAAGGTTTCACCTAGTCTGTTCTCCAACTTAGATTCAAACAATGATGTCTAGTCACCCACATTTACAGTATCTAATGAAGTGTTTTGGCCCCCGACAGCAAAGTTTTTCCCTTATGTGCAGCCATTGGCTTCCTATAGGTCTTGTAAGAACAACAGGTTTTCCTTTGTGAATTGGTTAAAAAAAAATATACAACATAATTTTCTTGTGATAATTAAATCAGAGCAGGTGCAGACATCGCGCACAGATCATGTGGAAACAGTTAATATACCTTTGAGAATTAGTCAGTGGTATGCACTGGATCCTGATATATTTACATATTCATTAAGAAGCTATAAAAGCAGTCAGTATTTGCCAGGACTTCTGTGATAAGGAGATGAAACTGCTCAGACTTGTTTTGTTCGCTCTTTTGACAAGGGCACAAAAGCCCTTTTGTAGGTTGTTGGGTCCTATTCAAAACCCAGAACTATCAAAACATGGAGATGTCATAATAGGAGGCATTTTCTCACTTGATAGTTCAAACATAATTGAAACAGATGATTTTACCATAAAACCAACAAAGGGAGGATGCAAACGGTAAGTCTTTGGCATATACAAATGAAATGTAAGTTCTCTTATTACATTTACAAAATACATATGTAAGATAAAGTAAAAATGATATAAAACAACCATGCATGCATTTGTGTTCATACAGTAATATTGTTTGTTTTACAGGGCTCTGCTTTTCGTATGGTACTCATTTTCAATATACAGTCAAATAATTTCAATATTTTATGCACAAATAAATATATAAACAATTTAAATCATGTTATTTATTCATGTGTAAAACATTATGTCTAATATATAAGACCTGATTTTTTTTTTTCTAGACGTAATTACAGAGAGTTAAAGTTTGCACGGACAGTGATTTTCACCATTGAGGAGATCAACAGAAACCCTGAGCTGCTCCCAGGAATCACACTGGGATACAGGATCTATAACGGCTGTGGAACCCTAAACCTGCTAAGAGCAACACTGGCAGCTCTCACAGGGCTGCAGGAAAATCAGCTAGAAAAGAGCTGCACCTTTCCTAGAGTGCAAGCCCTCATTGGACACTCCTCATCTGGGCCCAGTGGTGAAATCAGCAAGATCATCAACCCCTTTAACATACCACTGGTGAGGAACTATTTCACTCCTGTATACGTTTAGTTCTGATTCATACACAACCTACCATACTGAATATTCACTGAAAAACTACACCGCCAATTATGCACCACTGTACAGTAACTCTACTTCTGGTCTCTTTCTGCCTCTTTTTCATTCCCTGTGGTTAATATGCTGAGAATGTTTATATATTTCCAAAGTGGAACACAGTAACTGCAGAAACTCTTTAGTAGGACAAACTCAACCAAGCAGTAGACCACACCATTTTGACCCACATATGTTGTTGAAAATGTCATGTCTCTTCTCATGACCATCAAAGGGCAACTCAACTGACTGGTTGTAGGTCATAGTTCAAATGCCATGTATTGACTGGTCAATAATAATAAAAAATAAGTAAATAAAAAGAAGGAACTATTTTTTTATATTGTAGTTTTCTTGGTGTGTCAGTTAAAGGGTTAAAGTCACACTCAGTTCAATCAAGTTCTGTATAGCAACTGTTAGTTTTTTTTTTATTTGAAAATAAACACTGGCCTTCATGCTATTTTCACTTTTCCTTTTTTGCACAGATCAGCCACCTTGCAACCTGCGAATGTCTGAGCAACAAGAATGTATACTCCACCTTTTTCAGAACAGTGCCCAGTGACTACTTTCAGATCATTGCACTGGTGCAGCTCATGAAACACTTTGGATGGACCTGGGTGGGAGTGGTTTTCAGTGTGGGGACATATTCTGAAGAGGGATCAGCTGCATTTATCAGGGAGGCAAAAAAGGAGGGCATCTGTGTGGAGTACCTTCAGCAATTCAGCAGAACTTACTCAAAGAATCAAATTTGTGAAATTGCACAGACAATAAAAAGCTCCACTTCCACAGTGGTTTTAGCCTTCATGTCTAAGTCATACTTTCGCCATTTCTTAGAGAGCATGGAGGGGATGAATCTCACAAATATCCAGTGGATCGGCAGCGAGGCCTGGATTACAAGTGGAGATCTATTAACTGAGGAGAGAGCAGAGCTCCTGCAGGGAGCCATGGGATTTGCCATCACTGAGTCTCACATCCCCGGCCTGACAGAGTTCTTACTGAGTCTGCGGCCCTCTGACGCCCCTGACAGCATATTCCTCAGAACCTTCTGGGAGACGGTGTTTGACTGCAGCCTTTCTGTCTCTGACGGGTCTGACAAATTTAAGTTGTGCAGTGGCTCTGAAGATTTAAGGACCATCACTAATGATTACACTGACATGTCAGAGTCCAGAACGGTAAATAACGTTTACAAGGCCGTATATGCTGTGGCACATGCCATTCACAATCTGCTACAGTGCCACAATGGAACAAATCCCAGCACTGGAAAGAACTGTCTCAGTAAGAGTGACGTTCAGCCTTGGCAGGTGAGACAAGCATACTGTCAGATACAAAGTATTTTCAAAGTAAAATTACAAAGCAATGCATGTACACCACAGAAATTTATAAGTTAATGGATTTTGTGGATCAGGAAATATTTTCTTAACTTGCATCATACTCAAAACGTTGCTTCACTGATAAATGTAACAATACTGTCCTTCCGTAGGTTCTCCAGCAACTGAAGACAGTTAATTTTACCACCCAGTCAGGAGACAAGGTTTATTTTAATGAAAATGGTGACTCAGTGGCAATGTATGACTTAGTGAATTGGCAGATAGGTGTTGAGGGGTCCCTAAACATTGTTAACGTGGGTAAATATGATGCATCATTGTCAGATGGGCAGATGTTTAAAATGAAAGAAAATGTCGGCATTGTTTGGACTGGACAGCAAGACAAGGTAATACAATATAGCTTAGAATTATTTTTCTGATTAAAAATATATAGGTGTAATAAAAGTCACTCTGGAAAAACAATAA
The DNA here is from genome assembly GCF_018555375.3 of Anguilla rostrata. Lineage (NCBI taxonomy): Eukaryota > Metazoa > Chordata > Actinopteri > Anguilliformes > Anguillidae > Anguilla > Anguilla rostrata. The sequence continues at coordinate 18,148,908 of NC_057944.1, forward strand.
CAATATACTGTTCTGTGTTTCAGTTGGCTTAGCCAACTCTTACCTGCTCTAAGACCAAAGAAAATCCAGATGAAAATGATATAGTGTCATACTGACAGCATTCATTTACATTTGTATAATTATCAGAAATAATGATTAAACTGAAGGAAAATTTAACTTAAGGGCCACACTAAGATGAAAGGCTGCATATTAAAAACACACAGACTACCAGTGATTTACAATTAAGGTGCTTGTTTTAACAGTAATCAACACCATGTTACATGTTACTCAGAATGACAATAAACAAACGATTACAGCATACCATTTCATTAAATTTTCTATATTGATATTAATCCATGGAGAAGTGAGAAATGACAACTTTAAACCATTCTATAGCTCTGACATAGCTTCAGTCTATGGATAACCACTATCAGTGTTGTATCTCTGAAAGGTACCGCAGTCAGTCTGCACAGAGAGCTGCCCACCTGGAAGCCGAAAAGCCATAAACAAAAGAAAACCTGTGTGCTGCTTTGATTGCATAGAATGTGCTGATGGAGAAATAAGTAACCAAACAGGTGAGCTGATAGGCTGAAAACTGAAATTAACGTATTGCAATGTTTAAGGAGTGTGTTCTTTCGCAATTTTTTTTTGTGTATTTAGTGATTACTTGTTTTCATTTGTCACAATTGTCCACAATAAAATTGAATGTTAAAATGTCCATAAATAATCGAAAAAACTTCTCTAACATTTCCCACTTACCTGAAGCAGGGCCTAGGGCAAACAGCAGACTCCAGTATGCCTTTACAATTTTTTAATGTGTCACTTTCCTCTTTCCAGACTCCATTGACTGCATGAAATGTCCACCAGAATACTGGTCCAATGAAAACAGAAGCCAATGTGTTTTAAAAGCCATTGAGTACCTGTCATATGAAGAAATCATGGGAATATTCCTTGTTGGGTTTGCTTGTCTTGGTGCTGTTTTAGCATTTGTTGCATCAACTGTGTTTCTCCTTTTCAAAGACACGCCGATTGTGAAAGCCAACAACTCAGAGCTGAGTTTCCTGCTGCTCTTTTCATTGAAACTGTGTTTCCTTTGCTCTCTTACCTTCATCGGCCGGCCCTCTGAGTGGTCCTGTATGCTGCGCCACACTGCGTTTGGGATCACCTTTGTTCTCTGCATCTCCTGTGTTCTGGGGAAAACAATAGTGGTGTTAATGGCCTTCAGGGCTACACTTCCAGGCAGTAATGTGATGAAGTGGTTTGGGCCTCTGCAGCAGAGACTGAGTGTTCTTGCTTTCACTCTCATACAGGTTCTTATTTGTGTGCTTTGGTTAACAATATCCCCTCCGTTCCCCAACAAGAACATGAAGCACTACAAAGAGAAGATCATTCTAGAATGTGATGTAGGATCAGCAGTGGGGTTCTGGGCTGTGCTGGGTTATATTGGGCTCCTCTCTATATTGTGCTTTGTTTTAGCTTTTCTGGCTCGTAAGCTGCCTGATAACTTCAATGAAGCCAAATTCATCACATTCAGCATGCTCATATTCTGTGCAGTCTGGATCACCTTTATACCAGCTTATGTCAGCTCCCCTGGAAAGTTCACTGTAGCTGTGGAAATATTTGCAATTTTAGCATCCAGCTTTGGCTTGCTGTTTTGTATTTTTGTGCCCAAGTGTTATATTATTATATTCAAGCCTGAATTTAATTCAAGGAAGCATTTGATGGGTAAGATGCCTTCTAAAGCTCTCTAGCTTCAAATGAGCGCAAGCCTTTTTTAGTATACAAGTAGGTCTTCAGTTGCATGTTCTATAAATTCTGTTATCGGACTGGGGATGGACAGAACATTTGGACACAGGGAGATATGAGGTGACAGTACTATCCACTAAACCAACTGTGCTATGCTACATGGAACCACATCTGTTGTGCCTCATTAAAGGCACACTATGCAGGATTTTTAAAAAAAAAGCTTTGCTGAGGTCTTGTTTACAATCAAACAAAGTCTCCTCCTCCATCTCCAACCCCACCCACCCACCTCAAGTTGGCTACCTGACCAAGTCAATGACACACAAATTCATTAGAAACTACCAGTAAAACCACAAACTGGATATGTGCCAATAATTTGAAAACGGATGTTCTGGCTTGTCTGATGACCCTAGCTGGATAGCTAGAGGCAACATTATCTACAGGTCCAACAGAAAACAAGCCAACTCTGAATCACTTTTCATCCTCTTGGCAAACTTCAGGTGATGCCACTGAGGAAAAGCAATTCCAAGGTTAACTCTAGTTCTTGAACGAGCCCAGTCGGCTTGTCCTTTTGCTTCACTGTATCTAGGCCATTGCATTGGCTTGCTAGCTATCAACAAACACTCCACTGAGATCTGATCCCAAACCACAGGCTCTGCAGCCACACCCACCCCTCCCCACACAGGAGAGTGCCACAGCCAGAAACATCCCAAACACATTTTAGAATAACAAATACTGGTAAAGGTGAATGAATTTGACAAAAGTGTGTAAAGATATTGCCAGTGCATCATAGATATGCATTAGCATGGTTATTTTATAATATTTTGAAGGTAAAAATCCTGCATAGTACACCTTTAAAGTACTGTCAACATGTCAACTACGTAGGTATTCTACATATATTTATCCCGGTACTACATGTGACGGACGGCTATGAAATCAGAAATGATGTATTTCTACTCATAATACAGATTTGGGATATTTTGAAAGCTTACAAAAGATGATTGTTATATACACAATCATTACAAAAATTATACTTTGTGCTTGTGATGTTTTATTCATTTAATTTCCAGTGTGAATCCACCATTCATATTTTGTAAAATTGTTGTGTAGTTCAAGCTTTACCTTTGAAAAGAGTCATAAGGCTTCAGAGCCAAAATGTTTGCCCATAAAATTGTCCACTATTTTAATTCAAATTCAAATAGCTATAACAGCAGTTTTGTACTCTGAAATCCTTGTTTTCGATCATCATTTAGTTTGTCTCAGTAAGAGAACATTTTATGGTATTTTTAGCATTTTAAAATTTATGCTACAGCAATGTATGATTTGTTTGTGATTATATTTCTCCTGGTGAGAGGATGTTCAAAGCACTTGTAGTTTGTTTTGTTATTGAATTGGACTTATCTGCATTTTATAACTCCAAATAGCTATAGCACTTGGACTTTTACCTTAAAGAGTGTATAAGATAACAGGGAACTAGAGACAACACACCCTTAGCTGCTGTGATCAACAGTACCCAACCTCATATGTTTCATGACCAGAAAAATAAACAAAATGTTCATTATTTGAACTGGAAGAGACTTCTTTTTTGAAATGTGAACAATCTGATCCACACAGCCAGGTGTACCTTCCACTAACACAAAGTACATAATAATATTATGAACATTATTATTTAAACCTTTGTCTTGAGTTTTCTTTGACAAAACAGGAAATGAGGTGCCGTACTGTTCCTTTACAATTACCTGAAACTCTATAACACCTCTAACCCCCCCCCCCCCCAAATCTTTTGTTTGCCATTTCCTCTGATGTCTTCTATGATTTGTCTATCATATATTCTCTTGTTGAGAAGATATTGAAAGTACTTGTTTTGTTATTGCATTGAGCAAATCGTAATTTTGTAAGATTCATAATTATCGATTATTGAAAGATTCCTTTAGTCACAATTGAACTTGGAGTTTTAGCCTAAAGAGTAGAAGAGAGAACTGGGTACTAGAGACTACGCACTGGTAGTTGCTGTGATCAACAGTTCCCAACCTCACATGTTTCATAACCAGAAAAAATATATAAACTGCTTACTATTTGGATCAGAAGTGAGTTCTTTTTGTGGCATCAACAATCTGGTCCACACAGCCAGGTGCAACGTCTGCCAACAAAAAGCACATAATTATTACAGAGTAATGCACCTCTTTTGTAAATGAACATTCTTATTTAAACCTTGAGTTTTCCTTGCCAGGACAGGAAACAATTCCTTTTAAATGACCTGAAACCCTATAACACCTTTACCCCCCAATCCTTTGTCTCCCATTTTCTCTGATGTCTTGTAAGTCAACCATGTAGCGTAATTGGCCAGGTGCAGCTCTGTTAATCTGACTGCAAGTCAAATATGTTCCTGTAACTCCTATATATTGCACATTTAGCTAATTTTGAAAGCAATGAAAGCAAAAGTTTAAATATTTCAATGTTTTTCAATATTCTTATTTTTCCATAATAAGCATACACTGCTCAAAATGTTTTGCAAATAATAAAAAAAGGATTACTTTTGCAAAGTAATCCAAACAAAGAAAATATATTTCTCAAACGGTTTGCTGAAGGCTACAGAAGAAAAAAAAGAAAAATATTTTGGTTTTGGATACTTTGGATTGAAATAATTTTAGTTAACATCAACATTGCTAAAACATGGTAAAACTCGTATTGTGTAGAATGGCATTCATGTCAAATGTTGAAGCATGGCAGGTTTGTGTTCAGTTTCACCCATTCAAACTTGCAGTACTTTGTAAGTACTATTTGCACTATTTGACACATTAGTTTCTAAGCAAGCTAGCTTACACACAAAACAAAGATGAAGCTTTTAAAATAAAATAAAATAAACTTTTAAAAACATGTTCTATTGCTGAAATAGCATCATTTGTGCACTTCTGTATATGTCCATTTATATGCATATCAGAGTAATCTGCAGTTGGCTAATTTCATCAGACTACTTTGATCAGATGTTGATTGGCAGACGTAGCTGAATGTCTCTTGCGGAAAATTATTCACCGTGGCACTAATTCATTTGTGATGGCAAAATCAGCAGGGAAAAGTAGGAAAAAAGCCAATTAACCCAGGTTTGGGGCTTTATTGTGTGGACAAGTGTTCTGTGTGTTTACACGAGATCAGAGGGTACAGAAGTTGATGTTCTTAAGGGCTGGGAGTCTGTGGTCATTGTGCTTATTTCTGTAGGAAGCCGTGAAATGTCCCAAACTCTCGGTGCTGTATAGGTATGGGGCCTGCCCTGCCAGGACATAATTCGGCGGATGGCATATCTGCCATCCCAATCAGAGGCTTATTTCAAAATATTTACTCTCAGATCTAGCTGAAAACAAGTGTTAAAATGAGAATAATTTATTAGCTTGCTCTGAAGTATTTGTAAGCTATGAATGGAAAGTGAAGCTTGTTTCATCACAAAAAAAAAGATGTAGACTTAATGTAGGTTGCAAAATGAAACAGTAGGCTAGGCTGTGCTTTGTACAATCCTGTTTATGATTATCAATATTCTGCAGTTCAATCAATTGTATTGTATTGTAGCAATCAAAGGTGTTTATGAATAAAGAAAACATTTGGTTTTTCGCACATGAATTTGTCCAAATGCATGATTGAATGTCTGTTTAGTCAAAATGTTTGCGTATAATATCAATACATTAACACATCAAGCCATCACTGGACTTAAATATACACTTAAATACACTTAAACAAATATAATCAACACAACAATTGATGGAGCATACATTTTAGACATTACTATGTGAAACAAATAAATTTTTGACTATTAGCCAACTCACAAGCTGCCAATATCCCATCCTGATTATGATCCCTTTCCATGTTTTGCAAGATTTTTAAAAAATTATGACTAGCTACTCAGAATCAAATAGTGATATCTAGACTTAAAGGTCTAAATGAATCAGAAAATGATCCTAAAAATCTGAAAACTGTACCCTTCTCATAACATACCGTAATTTAATTTTGAGCGTGAACAACAACACTACAGGTGGCACTGAAAACCCACAGCGAGTTGGATAAAACAAACAGGTAAAACAATACAAAATACCCTTTCAAAACTAACCACTAACAGGGAAATTACTAATTTAAATGAAATAATTACGGTGCTACAATTCTCAAACTAGTCAAGTCTAGTAAGGTTAAAACAGGTGTTTCTAAACAAACAAAAGAAGACAAAACAAATTACGTATCAGTTTGCATAATACAAAATAATTTTCTTCTTTACAGTTATTGTTGGTATTAAACCGGGTTCAGGATATGAATTTTGTTTAATACATGCTCTCCAGCGAATCTGTTGTTTACTTTGTTAGATTATGCCGCAACAGCACTGCTAAGCCCATCAGGGAAATACATTAAGCTTGTTTTCCAGAAGCTACACCTTCACCTAAAATTACACACAAGCATCCTGAGGATTGAGCTGCCATATAAATGAGAGAAAAACCACTCAGTTCTCCAAAAAAGCTGATGGGCACAATGGCAAAGTTACATGAAAGCTTATTATGCATGATTTTATTCCTCAAGATAGTAGCAGAGGGTGATTTTGCTTGCAAGCTGTTGGGCAATTTTGGAATGCCAAGCATATTCAAACAGGGTGATATCATGCTCGGAGCAATTTTTCCACTGTTCAACAAAGAAGAGAGTCTCAATGTCGTATTTCAAAAAGAACCACATGGAGGGAACTGTGTTGGGTAAGAGCCTGCTTAACACTGCTTAACCCTTTGTTCATGTTAAATCTCCCATAAAGTTCTGTATATTTTCTACAGATTTGACTTGCGAGCCTATCGCTGGGCACAAGTGATGATGTTTACGATAAAAGAAATCAATGAGGACCAGAGCTTGCTCCCAAACATCACCTTGGGATATGCAATTTTTGACTCATGTGCCTCCCCAACAAACACATTACGAGCTGCTCTTACTCTGGTAAGCGGACAAGAGGGGACTAAATCAGCAGCTGAATGCCGTCCTCCCATATGTGCAGTTATTGCAGAATCAGGATCGTCTCAATCCGCAGCAGCTGCTGGAACACTTGGACCATTCGGTGTACCAATGGTAAAGTCTTACTGCCGCGTGTGTTGCATGAGAGAACCAGATTGAATTCTACTGTAATAGTTTCTTATCCTTCAGATTAAATAACACATTTAAACAAGTCTGATACCATTGCAATTTCATATACAATTATTTGAAAGTGTAGTGACCACAGAACCTTGATAAGGAAAAATGTACAAGCTTAAATCTGTTCTGTAATGTGTTAAGTGTTTTGGTGTATAACAGGACTTAAATATGAATTACACTAATTTTATTTTGATCTTCATTGCATTCAATTTTTGCTTTAAATTTCAAGTTAAAAATTCAAACTTCAAACACATTTTCAAATTCAGTTCTTACAATTCAATTTAAATTTACTGGTAAGAAAACAAACAGGCACAAATTTAATCAAACTGCAAACAGCGGTGAGTACCTTAAACCTCAACAATATTTATTCTGTTCTCTAAGTATTGTGATGGCACACAGTGCATGTAATGGATCTTGATACCAACAGTCTTTAACCATGGATGACCACAGAACTCACTCACAGGTAAGCTCCACGAAGCTAGCCACAATAAGACTACTGGTTTTCAGCTTCTGGTTTGTATTTGAAAGCTTTATCTACCAAAATATAGTTTAAGAAATTTAGAATATTGAGCATACCCATTTGAAGTCTGACCCAGATAATTGCAGATTTTTCTTTAACTTAGTTTAGCGATATTTGTTTTAAGGGTATCATTTAACAATTTACTATTAGTGATTACCTGATATTCTACTGTAGCTCCATTAAACATATATTTGTTGTAAGAATTATAACCACAGGCCGTACCGGTTTGTTCCTGTCATTAAAACAATGTACATTCTGAATATTTTATAATAGTTCATTATAAAAAGAAATATAAATAATATATGAATTCATTATATTCATGAAGTTCCAAAAATCTTTCTTAAACAATTGTAATAACTAGGGCATTTTCATTGACTGCAGCAGCTTTGATTAACAAGTGCTAAGCACATATTGGTAGAAAATATGTGCAAATTCAAACAAGCAGCCAAAAACCAGAGGTCTAATTGTGGCTAGATTCACTGAGCTTTACGTAGCCTACCAGTGCGTTCGGTCTGTGGTCACCCATGCTTAAAAATTGCTGCCATCAATTTTCCTCCATATACCAGTGTAATACCAAAAGAGGATCGAAAAAATATTGGGGATACTTAAGGTTCTAACTACTGTTGGCAGTTTGACAAAAACTTTGCCCAGATGTGTGTTAAACAAAATTGAAACTGAATTGCAAGAACCGAATTTAGAAGTGTGCTGAACTTGAAATTAAGTGAAAATTTTAAATATTGAAGACCAAATTAAATTACAATTACATTCAATGTCTAATAGTGAAGTAGCAATTCAAGAAATTGAATAAAATTAATATAAAAAACAACAAAAACAAAATAAAATTCTAAATACAAGTTAAGCAATTACATAACATTAGATTAGTTTAAATATTACCATTTCTGCTGCCACTAATTTCTGGTAATGTAATAGTGCCTTTGATAAACTGACATTAATAAATGTTTCACATTTAAAACTTCATTTTATTGATGTTTATATATTCTATTAGGTCAGTTACTTCTCAACGTGTGCATGTCTGAGTGACAAACTTAAGTATCCTACATTTTTCCGTACAATTCCAAGTGATTACCATCAAGCCAAAGCTTTAGCATCTCTTGTCAAACGCTTTGGATGGTCATGGATAGGAGCTATTCAAGCTGACAATGATTATGGACGAAATGGGATCCTATCATTCACAGAGGAAGTAAAAAAGTTTGGAGTTTGCATCGCATTTATCGGAACAGTTTTAAGAACATATCCAAGGAGTAAAATACTGGAAGTGGTGGAGACAATTAAACAGTCGACAGTGAGAGTGATTCTTGCATTCGTCCCAGAAGGTGACCTGTATCCTCTGATGCAAGAACTTGTAATGCAAAACATCACAGGTATCCAGTGGATAGCAAGTGAAGCCTGGATAACTGCAGCAAGACCATCTACCATTGAGATTTTCCACTCGTTTGGTGGTGCGATTGGATTTGCAACCCGCAAAATGGCAATGCCTAAACTAAAAGACTTCCTTGTGAACATAAATCCCTTAGCTGTTCCACAGGATCCTTTTGTGAGGGATTTCTGGAAAACCATTGTGGGCTGTGACTTAGGTTTGACAAGAGAGTCCTCTACATCGACTCATATATTGGCCAAAAGCAAATTATGCACAGGAGATGAGAAACTGGATCCAGCACATGTTTTCTTCAATGTAACACAACTACGAGTGTCATATAATGTATACAAAGCAGTGTATGCCATTGCACATGCCCTTCATAATTTTATATTTTGTTTGAATGAGAGTGAAAAAAATCAGAGAAAAGTGTGCATCAATACTTCACAAATTAAGCCCAGGCAGGTAAGTCTACACAATGTTTTTCAAAATATCAGTAGCTAAGTGTGTGTTTATTTATTTGTATGTTTCACTTATTTATCCATCCAAGTGAAACTACACAGACAAAATTGTCTTTTTCACAGGAGACCCAATTAATTAATGGATGTTTGTGTACATTTTCAAATTGTTCAGGTCAGTGATCACCTAAAGACAGTGAATTTTGTAAACAGCTTTGGGGAGGCTGTGTTCTTTGATGAAAATGGAGACCCTCCTCCTTCATATGAAATCATCAACTGGCAGTTGAGAGATGGGGAGGTACAGCATGTGACAGTGGGACATTTCATAACATCAGCACATGGATATGAGCTGGTTATTGAAGAGGAAAACATCATCTGGAGTACAGGGAAAGTGGTACAGACACCTACATTCCAATTTCACTCATCTGAAATTGAACACATACATAATGTTGATGCTATTTTAATAGTAGGCAGAAAAGTGGATTTCTTTAATTTATTTTATGCGGTTTATGAAACTACCATGAAAAATAGTATTATCACATCAAATCATCATTGCAAACTTCCAAATGAATCAGATGGCTGATTTACTTGGTTAGAAGAAAGTAATCCTCAGCATACTACCACATGTCAGATGTTTAAATGCTAACACTTTAATTTAAATGCAAAAATACATTGAGATTCATGATCTTATTAGCAAGTGTGACCTGGCCAAGACAGCAGCAAAAAACTTTGAAGACAGTCACAAGCCAACACAGCACATTGCTTATCAATACAACATATGGCATCACAAAAAAAAAAAAAAAATATATATATATATATGTATATATATATATATATATATATATAATAATAATATAATAATAATAATAATAATAATAATAGAGAGAGAGAGAGAAAGAGAGAAAGAGAGAAAGAGAGAGAGAGAGAGGCCACTAGTTGATTTGCTGTTGGTGTAGACAGCAAATTCACAAAATAACTCCTCTTTGTATGCATATTATATTGTACTGAAAGGGGAAAAACTGATACCTTAACTTTGGGCAAACTATCACTTAAAATAATGAGAGGAGGCTTTCATATTGGTGGGATTTATGATGACATTCATGAATTTACTGCAATACTGTATCTAAATGAAATAAGTGTTTAATTTCCTTATGACAGATTCCTAAAGCAGTATGCACAGAAATCTGCCCCACAGGCTCCAGGAAAGCTCAAATGAAAGGCAAGCCCACCTGCTGCTTCGACTGCATTCCGTGTGCAGATGGAACAATAGCCAACACAACAGGTACAGTAAGAATCCTTAGTAATAATTTAGAATAATCCAAATATTACAGCATGCTGTTGATATTTTTCTTCTTCAAAGTAACGAATGCCAGTAGGGAAAACAATGTGACACCAGCCATGTAAAAAACTATATATTTTTAAACTTTAAGTAAAAATGTTGTCTGACCAAGATATTCACAGTATGTCCCATACATTATGGAAAGTGTTGTCTCACAAGGATCTCTTGTTTCCTCTGGTTGCATTAACTTACATTGTTAGTGCTTTATTAGTAGGATATTACTTAAATTTGCAGGTGATACACAGCTAGGGGGTTTAGCTGTCCATTTGGAGTATACTAAAGTAATGAAACGAGGTTTAAAGAGAATGCAGAAGTGGGTGGGAACTTGAGAAATGACATCAACATTGCTAAAAAAAAATCAAATCAAATTATAGGTCTGATTATTTTATGGGAGTAACAAAATTAGAATGTATTTGAAAAAGGCTTGTGATTATGGTTTCCCTAATCTGGTGTAAAGTTACAGTAAACCTTGCCTGTTGTTTGCGTAGGTGCAACTGACTGCATTCCATGTCCACTGGAGTACTGGTCAAACAAAGCAAAGGACCAGTGTATACCTAAAAACATAGAGTTTTTGTCTTACAATGACGGCATGGGAATTGCACTTACAGTGGTATCCCTGTCTGGGGTTTGTTTGGCATTTGCAACTATAGTGGTCTTCTTTAACTTTAAAACCACACCCATTGTGAAGGCTAACAACTCTGAGCTGAGCTTCCTGTTGCTCTTCTCTCTGCTGCTTTGCTTCCTGTGCCCACTCACCTTCATCGGGGAGCCCACAATCTGGTCCTGTATGCTGCGCCACACAGCCTTCGGTATCACGTTTGCACTCTGCATCTCCTGTGTATTGGGAAAAACGATAGTGGTGGTCACTGCCTTCAGAGCAACACTTCCCAACAATAACATGGCCAGGAAGTTTGGCCCAGTGCAGCAGCGGATCATAGTTTTCTCGTGCACCACTGTGCAAATCTGCATCTGTGTGCTCTGGCTCACACTCAACCCCCCTTTCCCAGATAGAACATTCAAACAGGATGACAAAAAGATCATCCTAGAATGCAACACGGGCTCAGAAACAGCATTTTATGCAGTCCTTGGATACATAGGTCTTCTCTCAGCAGTGTGCTTAGTGTTGGCCTTTTTAGCCAGGAAATTGCCTGACAATTTCAATGAGGCAAAGTTCATTACTTTCAGCATGCTCATTTTCTGTACTGTATGGCTAACATTCATACCAGCATATGTTAGCTCACCAGGAAAGTACACTGTTGCAGTTGAAATATTTGCTATTCTGTCCTCAACATTTGGTTTACTGTTTTGCATATTTGCTCCCAAATGCTATATAATTTTAATAAAACCAGAAAAGAATACAAGGAATAATGTTATGGGGAAATTAAGGACAAAACGATTATGAACATCGTTTTTGTAATTTGCCCAAACATTCTCATGTACATGATTGTCCCAGAAAGAATTAAAATATTGACCCTGACTTAGTATGTATGTGCGATCTTTCTCCCACTGAGCCTCAGTTAATGTAACCAAATAATAACAGTCACACTAGAACACTGTGAAGCTAGGAGACAATTCAATGGACACAAACTTTTACAAGAAATAACGTAATGCAAATAAGAAAAAAGCATCAGGTACATGATGTGTGAAGTGACAATATGACAGACAATGAGATGTCAATGACTGTGCAAGAGGAAGTAACTCCTTTCCACTGACATGCCAGTGAGCTGCCACTGCTGGAATCATCTGTTCTCACAAATCTTCACATAACCTCTTCCCTTCTGCCACAGGAGCTAAGATCCCAGGAATGTGCTACCTCAACCAAAAATACACACAAGCACGCACACACAAGTGCATACACACAAGCATGATCACACCTGTCTAATTCTTTACCAGAGAAGTTCCATCCTCATTCAAATCTCCAAATTATTTAACATAGTGATAAAAAGTTGGGTTTATTCTCCTTCATTCATTGTTGTGACATTTGGCAGCTGAAGGTCACAAGAATAGTATATTGCTTCAGTACTGGAGAATTTTTCATATTTTCTTCCCTGTATGAACAATCTGGAATATAATGGCCCCTAGTATTTAATTTTTACTGAAGTCTTACAGTCTTACATTGTTTTCTAATGTTAGCTCCCGTATCGACTGATGTATGACAAAATGTGTCAAATTCAACCACTTCCATAGACACTTTGTCTTTAAAATGTGTTTTGATTTGATATGTTGTTCAGTATTAATGTCGGACAACATTGTTGATGATCTTAAGGCAGTCTTTTTTCTCCAAAATATGCTACCACTGGTTTATCGTCTAAGAAAATGAATCACTCGGTGCGCACCTAGCATGCAACCCTAAGCAAAGCATGCCCCTTTATTTGGGGGTGTAGCTTCATTTCCAATTGAATTCTGGGATTTGGAGTATGAAAATTAACTGTTATGACCACAAGACATCACACATTTAAGGATTAACACTTTAACCAAAGCTTAGACAACCATAAACACAATTCGGTCAGGACAACTCATGTACTTCTTGTGTACGCACCAGTATGCACAAACCTATCAAACAGAGCGCAGGGTACACCTCCCCTACTAAAGAGGAGATATACCAAAACCCCATTGTGTATTTTTTTCTGCGTGTGCACAAACTGTTCTAGAATTTGACTGTTACATCACACTAACCTTCTCACGGTTGAAGATGCCCTTGATATGAGTGGTGATAATTATTGTTATAATAACACTACTATGTCTTGTCACGTTGTGGTCACCAACTGTAAGAAACCCCTCCGCAAATAACAACAGTTATTCATAGAAAGAGCCAGTACTGTGGATCAATAGGGATCACTATCTATTTTAGTTATTAGATGCCGATGCGTCTTTGGCTTGTGTAGCATACATAAATACAACTGTGTATCTTGCTACAACACTAGTGTATAGATGTGTGACTACGGGATGCAGAAATCCTGAATTCTATGTGTATGTTAGGACCTTAAACTGCTAGGTGTGCGATGTTGATTTTCAACAAGGAATGTCAGGTTAAAATGAATGCAGTTTATCATTCAGTTTTTGCAGTAATAATGACAATATACAATTGTGCAAAATGTGAGTGGGGAAATGGCTATGTGCATGTGATGCGCAGGAGACCGTGTTTCACGTCCGCAAACCAAACCACATCTCTCCTTATATACAAGGAAAACCCCTTCTATATAAGGAGATAAAGACACAAATAAAGACACAATCATGACAAAACAGTACAAAAATGATCCTGCTTGCGGCATCTCTGTAAGCATATCATAATGGGTTAACCATTGTAGCTGAGACACAAACTTGTTCCTAATGACATCGGCTTTCCAACAATACAAAACATGATTACACTGTATTATGAACAACCTACATTTACATAATTCTGATCCAATCAGGTGTTCTGCAACTGGTAACCGTCTCTTTATCACACTTGCTGACTCCCTGGCTCCCACAGTAAAGCTGTACTAGCTAATTGCACCATGACAGTGGATGCAGCAACTAATGAGGAGAATGAGGATGTTGTCGCAAGCTTGCTATTATTGCCATTTTCAAGATTAAACTTTAATGAAAAGTTGAATTTGGTGATGAGAAGGAGCTCAATACCGACACTGCCTAAATTGGTGCAAAAAAAAAATCCAAGCATATATTTTCTCTCTTGTACTGTAACAACTGGATTAATTTACAATTGACACTGTTCTTTGCATTACCACATTTGTATGCAGAAATAAAAATAATAAACTTTAGTCAGAATTTATGGTAGTGATTGTGATAGTGCTTGCAGAGAAGTATTATTAGTTATCTACCAAACAGTTTGGTACTACTTCTCACTACAGCAGTGAGCTCATAAACTGCCCATTTCCCATAATGAATTCCGTTTCTATATTTTGCAAGTATTTTTCTATATTATAACTGACTACTCTGGAATCTGGCAGAGATAAAAACTTTGTCTAAATTAATATAAAAATGATACAGAATCATAAAACCGTTGATTCGCATGACATACAGCATACATAGTTTTCAAACCAAAGGTAAGAAAACAAATTGACAAATTATTACCAAATATCCATTATAAACTATTCACTAACTGGTAAATTATTTATTTAAACAAAATTAAGGAGGTTGCTACAGTTCTCAAAATAGCCACTCTAGCGAGGTTAAAACTGTGTTTTAAACAAAAAAAGGATACAATACAAATTATATATCAGTTTGCATATATAATATACCCTATGTATATTTTTCTTTAGTTATTGAGGCATTAAACAGGGTTCAGTATATGAATTTTATTATATGCTCTCCAGTGAATCTGTTATTTACTTTGTTGGATTATGCCACAACAGCACTGCTAAGCCCCTCAGGGAAATACAATTTTTTTTTACAAGCTTGTTTTCCAGAAGCTACACCTTCACCCATAATTCCACAGAAGCATCCTGAGGACTGAGCTGCCTTATAAAATGAGACAAAACCCTTAGTTCTACAAAAAGTACAAGAGTACAATGGCAAGGCTACATGGAAGCTTACTGTGCATGTTTTTGTTCCTCAAGATAGAAGTAGAGGGTGATTTTACCTGCAAGCGGTGGGGGAATTTTGAAATGCAAAGCATATTCAAACAGGGTGATATCATGCTCGGAGGGATTTTTCCAGTGTTCAATAAAGAAGAGGATCGCAATAACTCATTTCAAAAAGAACCTCATGGAGGGAACTGTGCTAGGTAAGAGCCTGATTAACAGTAAGCCAGATTTAAACTCAAAAGGAATCAGCACCTTTTCTTTAACTGCTTTCTCTTAACCCTTTGATCATGTAAAATCTCTCATGAAGTCCTGTGCATTTTCAACAGTTTCGATTTGCGAGCCTATCGTTGGGCACAAGTGATGATGTTTACGATAAAAGAAATCAACGAGGACCAGAGCTTGCTCCCAAACATCACCTTGGGATATGCAATTTTTGACTCCTGTGGCTCTCCAACAAACACATTACGAGCTGCTCTCTCTCTGGTAAGCGGACGAGAGGAGACAAAATCAGCAGCTGAATGCCGTCCTCCCATATCTGCAGTTATTGGAGAAGCAGGATCATCTCGATCTGTAGCGGCTGCCGGAACCCTTGGACCATTCAGTGTACCAATGGTAAAGTCTTGCTGCTGCATGTAAGAGCCAGATTGAATTTAACGGCAATGGTCTTGATCCATAAAGTGATATTTCACCCTTTTAAAACATAAGTAATTTTGTGGAACTGACCCCATTGTATTTGCATAGCCTGAATACTAGCAGCATCAGATGCACCTGTAGACCACTGTCAGCATTGCCGTTCCTCCCGGTTGTCAGGCTCCCAGTTCACTAATTCATTTTCAGGATCTTGCCAAAATGAATAGTTTTAAAGAATAAACTAACTACAGGATAATAGATCCATAAAAGAAGCACTAAGGTCAAAACATATCTGTTTGTTTTTATATCTGATATTTTTTCAAAGTTTAATTGCCTTAAAAAGATCCTGCAAAAATGTTTTATTCTAACTATGTGATGCATCCTTGCACGCGATAACAAATTCAGATGGGTGCGTGCATTAAAATGAATCTAACTACGGCTTCCTGTATTTCTGCACAGCAGCCAGTCAGAAAATATTTCCTCTATTTATAGCTAACCTGAACCTGAACATGGTTTATCAGCTCAAAAAAACAGATACCTTTAATTAAGAAAAGAATACTGCATTGATCTAATATCTTCCTCTACTAATCCGACCAGTCCTGGTTTTAGACTACTCTGATTAGGAGCAGTTACAGATTTTGAGGGGAAACTTTTTAATTCAGGTCACAGTCTGCGCCATACAGTCTTTTTTTTGTTGTATGCTACGGTGTGTATTATATGCAGTGCGATAATGATGCAACAACACACAGTTGGCCAAAAAACAGTTGAGCAGCCAATTGTCCAGATACTTTTGGTCCCCTGAAATGGGAAAAGGGACTATGTCTAGAAGCAAAATTCAATATTTACAAGTATTTATCCATTTGTTTAAAGTCTCCAAAGCATGGCTGAGTGTATGCAAGTGGCACAGTGGGACTGGATATACCTTGCTGTCAGTCATTGAAAGCTACAACACTGGACCTAAGGACAGTTTTCAGCAGGAAATTAAGCAGCATTCACAATAAAAAGTTAGAGTCTAAAGATTTTTTCTAAGTTATCCATTGCATGCTTTTGTATCTAGCTTAATTAATGCCCCACTAGATCCAGCCCTGCTTCATAGTTTGTGTTTTAAAACTATACATTTTGGTGAGGTCCCGAAAATGAATAAGTAAATTAGGAGCATGACAGCTGGGAGGAATGGTGATGCTGACAATGGTCAACAGGAGCATCTGACATTGCCAGTTATATAGTTTCAATGACAAATTAATTATAATTAATTGTGCAGTGATCACAGAACCTAGATAAGAAAAAAGGTCAAAGCTGAAAGCAGTTCTATAATAGGTCTTCAGTTTTATTTGTGTGTGGGCAGAAATTTGTGTCAGCAGAAATTGAATTTGAATTGCAATAACTTGAATTTGGCCTTCATGGTATCCAATTATTACAACACAAATTCAAGCAATGCAAGTAAATTCAATTTCTGCTGGCAATCATTTTGGCAATATAATTATGCCTTTGATAAACTGAAAAATCAGACATTAATAAATGTGTCACATTTAAAACATCATTTTATTGATGTTTATATATTCTATTAGGTCAGTTACTTCTCAACATGTGCTTGTCTGAGCGACAAACTTAAGTATCCTACATTTTTCCGCACAATTCCAAGTGATTACCATCAAGCCAAAGCTTTAGCATCTCTTGTCAAACGCTTTGGATGGTCATGGATAGGAGCTATTCAAGCTGACAATGATTATGGACGAAATGGGATCCTGTCATTCACAGAGGAAGTAAAAAAGTTTGGAGTTTGCATCGCATTTATCGGAACAGTTTTAAGAACATATCCAAGGAGTAAAATACTAGAAGTCGTTCAGACAATTAAACAGTCAACAGTGAGAGTGATTCTTGCATTCACTCCAGAAGGTGACCTGTATCCTCTGATGCAAGAACTTGTAATGCAAAACATCACAGGTATCCAGTGGATAGCAAGTGAAGCCTGGATAACGGCAGCAAAACCATCTACCATTGAGATTTTCCACTCGTTTGGTGGTGCGATTGGATTTGCAACCCGCAAAATGGCAATGCCTAAACTAAAAGACTTTCTTGTGAACATAAATCCCTTAGCTGTTCAACAGGATCCTTTTGTGAGGGATTTCTGGAAAACCATTGTGGGCTGTGACTCAGGTTTGACAAGAGAGTCCTCTACATCTACTCATACACTGCCCAGAAGCAAACCATGCACAGAAGATGAGAAATTGGATCCAGCACATGCTTTCTTCAATATAACACAACTACGAGTGTCATATAATGTAAACAAGGCAGTGTATGCCATTGCACATGCTCTTCATAATTTGATATTTTGTATGAATGAGAGTGAAAAATATCAGAGGAAAGTGTGCATCAATACTTCACAAATTGAGCCCAGGCATGTAAGTCTACACAATGTTTTTCAAAATTTCACTTTAGCTAAGTCTTTATTTCTTTATTTATTTATCCAAGTAAAGTAGCCACACAGTCTTTTCACAGGAGACCTGGCAAATTAATGGATGTTTGTGTACATTTTCACACTGTCCAGGTCAGTGATCACCTAAAGAGAGTGAATTTTGTAAACAGCTTTGGGGAGGCTGTGTTCTTTGATGAAAATGGAGACCCTCCTCCTTCATATGAAATCATCAACTGGCAGTTGAGAGATGGGGAGGTACAGCATGTGACAGTGGGACATTTCATAACATCAGCACATGGATATGAGCTGGTTATTGAAGAGGAAAACATCATCTGGAGTACAGGGAAAGTGGTATGGATATCTACATTCTAATTTCACTTAACTGAAATTGAACACATACATACAGGACAACATTACATTGAATATCAGTACAACACGTAGTGTCACAAAAAATAAAATAAAAAGAAAGAGAGGAGAGAGGGAGATTACAACATGAAGAATTAGCAAAGTAAGATGGGGATATCTGAACATGCCGTTTAAAAACACTTTTAAAAAGTGGAATGAGGTGCAAGTCCTGAGATAAGAAATATAAATTTAAAAATTATAGCAACTTGAATAGGCTATTAAGGATATTGGACTTCTCAATTACTGAGCAGGAGCTAAAAGGTAAAATCAAAACACTGAAATCTAAAAAAGCACTTGGACCTGACACCATCTTAAAATTATTTAAATTGGTTCTGAATGTTGGTTACTTCCCCAACATCTGAAACCATTGATTTATAAAAGCAATATTCAAAAATTGAGATAAATTTGACCCAAACAATTACTGAGGCATCTGTGTGAACATTAATCTGAGGAAAGCTGTTTGTAGTATAAATTTACTAAACACAATGTCTTGAGTAGAAGTCAGATTGGGTTTTTATCAAATCACCATACAACCAATCATATTTACACCCTTCGCATCCAAATTTTGAAACTCAGAAATTCAGAAATGAAATGCCTCTTCTAGGCATATGAGCTAGTTCTGCTGTCTCTCACTGAACAGGGGTTACAGCAAAGCCTAAATCTCCTTGACCAGTACAGGCCAGACCTGAGCCCGGACAATAAAACTGAATAAAACTAAAATTGTGACCCCCCCAAAAAAAAAAACCCAGATCCCCAATTCAACAGCACGCCTGATGCAGATAACGTACCCTTCTTATTAGGGGAAAACAAAGATTGCTGCATACTAGCAGCACAATTTGTGTACACTTGCCACAGTCCAAGGGACAATGAATGACCCTGTCGTACACACGTGCGCACACATACATGCACACACACAACACACAAACAGCTAACATCACCGACTGTCATTTTCGACTTTTTTTAACTAATCCAAAATCTATCATCCATATTGCATAGTTTTAATTACATAACATCTGCTTTGGCAACACAACACAAGCCGATATTTGTCATGCCATCAAAAAAGCACTGAACTTTTGGCAAACTATCAGTTAAAAAAAATTCAAGGAGGCTCATAATGGTAGTAATTATGATGATTCATGAATTTACTACAATATTGTACCTAAATAAAATAACTGTTTAATTTCCTTATGACAGATTCCTAAAGCAGTATGCACAGAAATCTGCCCCACAGGCTCCAGGAAAGCTCAAATGAAAGGCAAGCCCACCTGCTGCTTCGACTGCATTCCGTGTGCAGATGGAACAATAGCCAACACAACAGGTACAGTAAGAATCCTTAGTAATAATTTGGAATATTAAATTATTTAAATCTGGGTAATGGTTAATGGGAGTAACAAAATGAGAATGTATTTGAAAAAGGCTTGTGATTATGGTTTCCCTGATCTGGTGTAAAGTTACAGTAAACCTTGCCTGTTGTTTGTGCAGGTGCAACTGACTGCGTTCCATGTCCACTGGAGTACTGGTCAAACAAAGCAAAGGACCAGTGTATACCTAAAGACATAGAGTTTCTGTCTTACAATGACAGCATGGGAATTGCACTTACAGTGGTATCCCTGTCTGGGGTTTGTTTGGCATTTGCAACTATAGTGGTCTTCTTTAACTTTAAAACCACACCCATTGTGAAGGCTAACAACTCTGAGCTGAGCTTCCTGTTGCTCTTCTCTCTGCTGCTTTGCTTCCTGTGCCCACTCACCTTCATCGGGGAGCCCACAATCTGGTCCTGTATGCTGCGCCACACAGCCTTCGGTATCACGTTTGCACTCTGCATCTCCTGTGTACTGGGAAAAACGATAGTGGTGGTCACTGCCTTCAGAGCAACACTTCCCAACAATAACATGGCCAGGAAGTTTGGCCCAGTGCAGCAGCGGATCATAGTTTTCTTGTGCACCACTGTGCAAATCTGCATCTGTGTGCTCTGGCTCACACTTAACCCTCCTTTCCCAGATAGAATATTTAAGCAGGATGACAAAACGATCATCCTAGAATGCAACACGGGCTCAGAAACAGCATTTTATGCAGTCCTTGGATACATAGGTCTTCTCTCAGCAGTGTGCTTAGTGTTGGCCTTTTTAGCCAGGAAATTGCCTGACAATTTCAATGAGGCAAAGTTAATTACTTTCAGCATGCTCATTTTCTGTGCTGTATGGCTGACATTCATACCAGCATATGTTAGTTCACCAGGAAAGTACACTGTTGCAGTTGAAATATTTGCTATTCTGTCTTCAACATTTGGTTTAATGTTTTGCATATTTGCTCCCAAATGCTATATCATTTTAATAAAACCAGAAAAGAATACAAGGAATAATGTTATGGGGAAATTAGTGAAAAAACGGTCATGAATTTCTGTTTTTACGTTTCATCCAGACATTCTCATGTATGTGATATTCCCAGAAAGAATTAAATACTTTTCATTTGCCTTATGCTTGACTGAGTATGTCTGTGCATTTATTTCCATCTTTCTCCCACAGAGCTTCAGTTAATGTAGTGAAAGTCACACTAGAACACTGAGAACGTAGGAGATGAATGAACACACAAGCTCTGTTACACGAAATAACAAAATGTAAAATTTAAAGACCCTGTGCAGTCAATCATGATTTTAAAATGTTTATATTATAAACAAAGACTATAAGGTTACTTACACACTGATTTTAAAAGTATTCCATACATATATGTAATGAATTAGATATTTCTTTCCTAAAAACTATACAATGCTCGACATTGCCGCCTGGCGGAGTTTTGGTATTGGTGGTTTTGAGACCAAATTCGTGAGGTCGCGAATGTTTCTAATTTGCATTGACGAATGTGCGGTGGCCAAAACACTCACCCAGTATGAATATTTATGTAGTGTGCATTCCCAAGTTCAAAGCTGGTTGAACGGAACGGTTCCAGTAAGCATCCGTTCGGGCTAAATGACGTTCTGCTATTAATCGAATCAAGCCTACAAACTACCGTTACCGTTAACCTCACCTCCCGAATTTACTTGCTGTCTGGCTATTTACTTGCTGTCTGGCTATCGATAATTTTGCTAATGTAGCAATGAGCTGTACTTATCTTGTGTAAATATAGCTAACGTTAACGCGAGTGTAACGTTACTATATTCTCCAGACTGTTATAACGTTACTGCTGCAATAACCAATCAATAATGTTATGTGCTAACATAGGTTATCCTATAACATTAGGGTCCTATATTGTAAGCGATGGGCTCATATATACGGCTCAGTATTTCTAATGCTGTTATTGCTGTACTCGTTATCTATTATTACGGTCGTATGATAACTAGCTAACGTTAGCTGACAACTGACATTACGTGGAGTAAGCACAGATCCAGGTCAGTGGGAGTGAGCGGCCCAGGCTGTCAATCAAAAGTGAATGCATAAATAATTAGGACAGAACTGACATGCCCAGCCAGTCTTGAGTCTGCTATATTAAGAAATTCAGGTTTTTACATCAAAGCAGGTTTTTATCTTTTCAAAGTCTAAGTAGAAAAAATACATATATATTGTAATTTAGTAACTAAAGGAACAATTTAAATGTAAGAAAAGGCTGCACAGGGACTTTAAATGAAGAAAGCCATCACAACCATGATGAGTGAGGTGACAATGAGACAGACAATGAGATGTCAATGAATGTGCAAGAGGAAGTTACTCCTTTCCACTAACCTGCCAGTGAGCTGACATTGCTTGAATCATCTTCTCTGTCAAAACAATTTAGGGAGAGGCCCCTGAGCTCTCAATAACACAATGCACATCACCTGTCTTCTCTTACCTTAGGAGCTACTAAGCCCCCCAGGAATATGCTACCTCAACCAAACATATGCACACACGCACACGCACACGCACACATACACACACACACACACACACACACAGAGTGCCTATGCCAGAGAAGTTCCATCCTCATACAAGCATCCAAATTATTTAAAATAGCCTGTGCACTACTTTCCAATAATATGTAAGAAATTTCTTTACATTATGAGAAAAAGGAGGATTTAACATGCCCATGTTAGGGTTTGATCTTTCCTTCATTCATTTGTTGTTGTGACCTTTGGCAACTGAAGGTCAGAAGAATGTTATATCGCTTCATTATTAGAGATTCTTTTTCATATTTCCATTTCCTATGGGTACAACCTGAAATATAATGTCCCCAAGTATTTTATTTTTTGTTTATTATGCGTGCTGCTGCATTTCTCTCTTCTCAACATCAGTACAGTATTGTTATCTTCAAATGCAGATAGAAAAGTTCTAAAAACATTTTACCAGAGTGTTCATGTATTTAATGTACAGTATGCATGTCAAAACAGGGAAGAAAGGGGCTGGCTAGAGTTTGAGTAGTCAGTGCAGTTCACTGACCGAATTATTACTTTTAATTCCTAAATCCAGGTCTAAAACCAGGCAAACGATAGATTTTTAAACATCAACTCAAGACCCATCTTTTTAGTCTCGCTCACACAAATTCTATAGACTGCAATCTCGCAACTAAACTTTGAAAATGTTTTTTCTCAAAAACATGGTTTGGTGGCACTCACAATGAAATGGGACATAACTCACTTGATATTTGGAGTAGAGATAATTGTGGAATTGTTAGGAAGTTTACATTCTACTCTATTTAGTAGCATATAAAACTCAAAATGTGTTTTGGGGTCAATGTGACCGATTATGATAAAGCAGGTCACAAATGTGGCAAAGCCATGTTTTGAGTAAAATCAAAATGAATCCGAATACAAGCTTGTAGCCATGAAAGCAGCTGATGTAGTTGTGTGACTACTGAAAAATCAAATATAATTACAGATTATATTATATATATGAAATATAATGTACAGATTATGAAAGCCGAGGCATTTCTTGAGTAAAGTCAAATTAAACCAAATAGCCTGGAGCCACGAAAGCAGCTGATGTAATTGTGTGACAGGTGACAAGTTGGCTAGCTTCCAAATGACGCTAAACTCCAGTGCTAGCTTGTCATCTTACGTTTAAAAGCTTCAAAACTATTTGTATTCTGATTTTAGCATTAATACACAGATATTATGAAAGGGAAGATATGGTTCTACTAAAATAAGATTTTTTTTTTCTATAATGGACAATAACCAACACCATGTACAAAGCAGATGAGTGCAAGAACCTGCTGGACTGTCCAAACCACATTGATAATAAAGTGCATAGAAAATATTTGATTGACAAATGGTGAAACTCAAACTGCCTTTGACCTGATAAAAGTGGTGTTGAAAGTGGCATTGATTAATGTGTAGTGAAAGCAGCAGTGTAAATGATAAAAGTGCTAGTCAGTGGAATTGCAGTGTACTGCAATAATTAAGTGGCTAGTAATTAAAAAAATATTTTAAAGTGATCAGATACAATGATAAAATGGTTTGGTAGACTTTGAGTGAATTTGAGTCTGAAGAAAGTCTGTCTGCCACATTCCTGAAGTTGCCATTGAGTCTTCATTTCATTGAAAGGTTATTTGTTGGTACATTGGTAACTGGGTCACTGGGTGATTTTTTTGAGGGCTTGGCACTGAAAAATGGGCCTTCTTACTCTCTCCCTAGTCACCTGGCTGCTCACAAAATGGCCTTTTCCCATGACTTCAAACAGGAGAAATAGGGAAGGATAGGAAAGTAAAGGTAGAAATGTGTGCCTACAAATATGCCTGTATATCCTAACAATAGTAATATTGGTGAGGTAACCTATGTATTCTTCATTTGGCAACTGTGGATATTGAACAGATTTTGTAATTGGTTAAAGTGTGTTGTTTTTGGTTGAAGTTTATGTTGACCAGAAGGGACCAGTGGGAAGAATTAATAATTGTTGCACTGGTAGCTGGACAATTAATGACAATAAAAGGAAGAAATACAAAAAAAAAAAAAACTATGTTTGGGGCATTGTTATGTGTTTCCGTGAAGTTGTATCTGCGTTCCATATCTTTACATGACGTCAGAGGGTGGAGAACTTCATTTCTGTAAGGAGTGTCATTTCTGTAGTAAACCCTGAAATGTGCCAAACTCTCTGTGTATGCTCAGAAGGTATTCTATGCAACATGGTATAACTTGGCAGATGGCATGTCTGCTACCAAAAATATAGATATATATTTTTTTGCATTACAATAAACTGTAAATGATTAAATTGCATTTTTTATGAATATGCAATCATTTGTTGAATTTTACTTTGAAATTAAGGATTGAGTATTTTTATTGTGAGGTCAGGTAGAAAAATACAGAAAATCAACCAATTCAGTAGTGTGGGATCATACTAATGAGGAAGGGGTCCTAATCTAGAATGATTTCATTTTTCATGGACAATCTGCAGGTCCAGATTTTCAGAATTGAAAAAAAAATATTTATTTGAAAGACTGAACCTCTTTCAAGAGGAATCATTTCCAAAATAACATGGCAGAAAATTAACGCATATGTCAAATTCTATACATTCTATGTAGCATGCATACCAATTTCTAAAATAATATGAAGAAGACAGTAAATAATATTTCACTCATTAAACATAAAAATTTTCCATAAAGAATAATTAACAGCTTGTTAATCCACTTCAGGAATGGAAATTATAGTTTAAATGAAAACTTGCATTTGCTGGGTTTGATAGCTTGTGTAATGCTTTATGCTTTATTTCAGCCATGAAATAATGAAGTATAATGTAATGTAATAAATGCAGTATAAAATGATTACCAAACACATTTTCAATTTAGTATATTTCTTAAAACATTATTTTACTTTTTCATCATCATCATCTGTCTTCTGGTGTTTTTCTCAGGCTTCAACAGGACAATATAGCACTTTGGAGCAAATATACAGATCAAGAGACCAAAAGCAGAGGCAAGGATGGCAAAAATGTGGACAGCTACAGTGTACTTTCCTGATGTGCTGGCATATACAGGGATGAAGGTAATCCAAACAGCAAAAAATATGAGCATGCTGAAAGTGATGAACTTGGCTTCATTGAAATTGTCAGGCAATTTCCTGGCCAGAAGCGCCATAATAAAACATAAGCATGCTAAGAGCCCAATGTAACCGAGCACAGACCAGAATCCCACCTCTGACCCCACAGCACACTCCAAAATGATCTTGGCAGTCTGGTATTTGGTATTGTGGGCAGCATAGGGTGGTTTGGTGGTTAGCCAGACCAGGCAGATAACAACCTGCACAGAAGTGCACAGGAGAACACTGGCCCTTTGCTGGGTTGGCCCAAACAATCTCATGACATTCCTGCCGGGCAGTGTGGCCCTGAAAGCCATCAAGACCACCACAGTCTTGGCAAGAATGCAGGAGATGCAGAGGGCAAAGCTGATTCCAAAGGCAGTGTATCGGATCATACAGAACCAGTCTGTGGGCTCCCCGATAAAGGTCAATCCAATCAAGAAGCAAATACCCAAGAATAGCAGCAATAGAAAGCTCAGTTCCATGTTGTTGCCACGGACTACTGGAGTTTTTCTGTGGGCAACAAGCACCCCTGAGACCACTGTAGTGGCGCAGGCTCCAACAGCAGAGACAACACAGAGAACAAATCCCATTGATTCATGATAGGACAGAAACTCTATGATTTTGGGAATGCACTCATTTCTGCCTTGGTTAGGCCATGTCTCTACAGAGCATCTGCTACAGTCTATAGAGTCTGTTGAAGGGAGAAAGAAGTACTTTGTGAACAGAAACCAAACATTTATATTATTTTTGAAGATGCAATTGCACAGTTGTCAGTTACATAATTACCTATTTCATTGCTGATCTCTCCTTCAGCACAGGGAATACAGTCATAACAACAAACAGGCTGCCCCTTGCGAGTGGCCTTCCTGGAACCTGGTTGGCAGCTTTTACTGCACGTTGATAGGGTTGCCTGAGGGGAAGTGCCATCCACACACATATACGGTTATAGCATGCAGGCAACAGAAAAAGCATAGGGCAGCCAGTGCACCAACCACTGTGTTAAAGGTCCCCATGTTGGTTCACACGCAGACCAACAAAATGCAGATATACATTACATACACACCACAGAGAAGTGACTATACACTTACAGATATACAGTTAACACAAAGCCCAGTGAGTGTTTATACATAACAAATACACAACCTAAAATAGGCAATACACAGCAAGTACACTGAACACTGAACACTGAACACTGCAAGATAATACACTGGCCTTAAACAGCATGTCTATAAATTAAATTAACACAGCCTGAAAAAAGTCACTATTTCACAGATAAAAATCACAAATGACAGCCTGTTAATGTATGTGGTCCATAATAGATTCAGTGTTTTGTGCAAGAAATTAAACATTGTTACATAGTCTAAACATCTGAAATTAGAAAGGTGTGTGTTTGTGTATGTGTGTGGATGCGCGCTAAATTGTTGTTCTTATGTCTGCCAAATGGACAGCCTGCTGTATGGCAACATTGACCAAATTCATATTGCCAAATACAGTTATCCAAGGGATGAGGGACCAGATAAGGAAGAGATAGAATACAGAGCACCTCATCAGCAGGGAAAAGGGACAAACCTGCTGGCCTCCTTGAAACTGAATAGCCGATTCATTTATGAACAGGTCCTCATCTCTGCCCAGAGAGGCATCATAGAACCCCACCTTCACCAACTGTAGTGAGCCATCACGGCCCTGTTGCCAGTTGACAAGATCATATGATGCAACTGGATCCCCGTTTTCATTGAAGCTGACCTCCTCTCCCAATATGGTGAACCGGGTCTGTTTCATGTAGTGATAAAGCTGCACACAGCAAGGAGAACACACTGAGCAAAGGGGAGAGAGGTTACTGGCATGACCCACCCACTAAAATTTCAATCATAATTACAAAAGCAGATTGCAAATTGTGCAAAAAACCAACAGTTATGCAGTATTTGTTTCTCAGAGCTCAAACTGAGAACCCTAGCTTAAACACCATTAAAATCCCATATACACATGTGATATACACAGCTCCCTTTAATACTAATCTGTTCATTTGGATAGAAGATGATGGCTACTTGAGAGTGATTTAGGGAAAGCAAGATAAGGGTTTCCCATGCAATAAAGATCAGCCGATTAAGTGCTTTTGAAAATCTAAAACTATACCAATTTTAAAGACAGATTTTGTGTAAAAAAGAATCACATGAAAACAGTATAATGATGAAAGAATATATACTTAGGTTTAATGACACTTTAAAAATTTTATTTCTATAATTCAGTTCCAAGTTCTATTTTTTCAGTCTTTATGTGGGAAAGGAGTACGACCATGCAGTACAAGAAACACATAGACGCACCTGCCACGGGAGGAAGTGCTCAGGGTCAGCGCATTCCCCATTGGCAAAGGGGCCGTTTCCTTTCACACAGGTTTTCATGTTGTGCAGTGCATGTGCAATAAGGTAAACAGCCTTGTATACATTGTAGGACACTCTGAGCTGGGAAACATCAGTATATACTGAGTGCACCTCTTCCAGGTTCTCCAGCCCAGTGCACGGTTTTCTGCTCAGGGTGGTATTTTTATTGCTGTGTACATGTGTGTTTAGGGACCCATTTAGTTTACAGTCAAATGTTTCCTCCCAGAACTCTGCGAGGAGAGCAGACCCAAGGGCATCAGAGGATTTCAGTCTGGTCAGAAAAGACTTCAGGCCCGGGATTTCAGCCCTGCGTATCCCAAACCCCAACGTTCCGATCAACAGATCATGGAAATCGTTCCACAGAGAACTGCCTGTTGACCAAGCTTCACTGGCAATCCACTGCACCCTTGAGACATTTTGATGTTTCCACTCTCTTAAAATTGTATGCAAATCTGGCTCCCCAGAAAAACTCAGGATCACCTTGGCTGAAGATCTTTTGATTGTGTTTATCAGCTTTATGACAGAGTCCTTTGACACGGATTGAGGATAGAAGTGAACATAAGCTGCACACACACCAATCCTGGCAGATTCCTCTAGGAAAATTTGTACAGCAAAACGAGCATAGTCAGAATCTGCCCCTATCACCCCCACCCACGTCCAGTTGAAATTTCTCATAAGCTTAGCAATAGCCTTTATCAGGAAGGAGTCGTTTGGAATTGTCCTCATGAATGTAGGGAACTCTTTTCGATTGCTAAGACAATTGCAAGAGGCAAAGTAGCTCACCTGAAAGGAAATTAATTTTAGTTCAATAAATCTTAACAAAAATGGCCTTCAGAGGAAATGATAGCATGTCGGTAGTATGAAGAATACTCACCATTGGAATTTGAAAGGACCCTAAAGTTCTGAGAAGGGACATTGTCACTCCTGAACCTGCATCTCCAATTAAAACAGGTGACACATGTCTACGCAGCCCTGCACAGCTGTAATTTGTGTTCTGTTCAGGCTGCCCATTCACAAGAATGAGAGAACTTCGCAATGATGCTGGAATGTCATCACAACTGTCTCGAATATGGTATCCCAGTTTTAGAAAAGGAAGTAGGTCCTGGCGTTGGTTTATTTCCCAGACAGCAAAAGACATTGTTTGCATCCACTGTAGGGCTGTAACACTAAAACTGAGGCAAATTCATGATCTTTTAAGAACACAAGCTAGGACATTAGTACCAATGACAGCACACCATGAAACTACAACAAATAATGTATTTTATTTAAAGCGATTTGTTCAAAAATGCATTGATAAAATAAAACAAAGCTTTGAATATAATATGCTTTGAAGGGCAATGCACAGGAGACAGGATATTATAGTAGATATGTAAAACAATTAAATAATATACATTTCAGTACACACATACACGTGCATGCACACACACACACACACACACACACACACAAATACATATATTTACTTACAATTTGTAACTAGGTGCTTGAGGTCTCTTCTTATAGGATTGTGAAGCCGATATTTGATTAGCATGCAGTGGGAACAGACCTCCCAAAACAACATCTCCTTCTTCATAGAAACCATCAGAGTCTTCTTCCCCCTGAAATATACACCTGGTTTGAGCTGTGAATCTGCTGCTTGCAGCTGCCAGAAGGAACAGCAACATGCAGAGGACCTCAGTATTGCTGAACGCCATCACAACTTGAGGCTTGGAGAGAACTGAGATGTCTATTATATAGACACCCACAGGGATGAGGAGGCAGAGTCAGGTTGTGATGAGTTCATTATCCCCTTGGGTCATTTAATTCTGTCAGATCATATGTTTATTTTTGCGAGCTGTGTTGGTACAGTATGGAGTCCAAAGGGCCAATATGTACACTGTTTCTCTGTCCAGCCAGTCCTATTCAATAGGTACAGCTACAGGAAGCATTAACTTAGCGTCAATCATTTATACAGTGCAGTCCATAAATATTTTCACAGTGACACAGTATTTATTTCAGCTCTGTACTCTTCATTGGATTTGAAATGAAACAATGAATGGTTAATAAGAAGACTGTGTAGGAATTACTGCACTTTTTATACACAGTCTGTTTATACACAAGCTAATACTGTAGCTTATTCTTCTGCCTAGTTGGCTTTGCAGATGTTAGGCCAGAATAGTGTTCACTGTTCTCGGCTAGAAACAGCTGTACAAAATAAGTATTGTACCTTACTGAACCCGTGTTCAGCAGTTGTATACGACCATGAAATGCACTTCTTTTGTACGTCGCTTTGGATAAAAGCGTCTGCCAAATGAATGTAATGTAATGTAACAGTCCCTCATTTTCGGGGACCAAAAGTAAGATATATTAATATAATCTTAAATGAAGTTGTCATATTTAGTACTCGGTTGCAAACCCGATGACTGGATGACTGCCTGACGTCTGCAATCCATAGACATGACCAGATACTGGGGTATCCCTGGAGATGTTTTGTTAGGTACTGCAACCATCTTCATTTCTGTGTCTGCTTCGGGGGCTTTTTGCCTTCAGTCTTGTCAGGAAAGGCTGCTTATGTTGCTGCCAGTTGTAGTGGTAGTGTAACTGTACGAGCGTTCTCTGTCCTTTTGTTCTTGGAAGTGCAGTTTCCCCACAAGAATGCAAGTATGGACTTAACATTCTTAGTATTGAGAAACACACTCCGATTCATCGGACCAGGTCCGGAACCGGAACGAGTTTAAGAATAGTCACCACAGCTCTACGTGGCTTTCTCCCCTAATGTCTTTGTATTGCAATGATGAACTTGCCTGAGTAATGAGTAGACCTATAGAATTAAAAGCAATTGGCTTACACTAGCTAATTAGTCCAATTACATCAGAGAAACGCTATAGGCTACGAGTTGTCTACTCTCTTATTTGCGTGATGTACACTGAACAAAAATATAAACACTTATCAATTTTGAAGATTTTATTGAGTTCAAAGGTAATAAACGTAAATCAGTCAACTGAAATAGATTCATTAAGCACATATCTATTGATTTCATGTGATTGGGGATACAGATATGCATTTGTTAGTCACAGATTCCCCAAAAAAGAAGATAGCATGAAATGAACAGAATACCGATCAGTATCTTGTGTGACCACCATTTGCCTCATGCAACGCAACACATCTCCTTTGCATTGAATTGATCAAATTGTTGATTGTAGCCTGTGGAATATTGTCCCACTCTTCTTCAATAGCTGTACGAATTTGTTCGATATTGGTGGGAACTGAAACACGCTGTCGTATGCGCCAGTCCAGAGCATGCTCAATGGGTGACATGTCTGGTGAGTATGTGGAAGGTGGGGACATTTTCAGCTTTGAGGAATTGTGTACAGATCCTTGCAACATGGGGCCGTGCATTGTCATTCTGAAATATGAGGTGATGGTGGTGGATGAATGGCACAGCAATGGGCCTCAGGATCTCATCACAATATCTCTGTGCATTCAAATTGCCATGGATAAAATGCACTTGAGTTCACTGCCCATAGGATATGCCTGCCCATACCAACACCCCACCACCATGGGCCAGCATGCCAGTGGCCATCAAAGATGAGCTCTTGCCCACTCACGTTGATTGTGATGCCGAACTGCAGATAAATCAAGACCCCGGTGAGGATGTCGAGCACGCAGATGAGCTTCCCTGAGGCGATTTCTGATAGTTTGAACAATTTGAGAAATTCTACAGTTGTGTAAACCAACTGTTTCATCAGCAGTCCGTGTGGCTGGCCTCAGACGATCCCGCAGGTGAAGAAGTTGGACGTGGCCATCCTGGGCTGGCGTGGTTACACGTGGTCTGCGGTTGTGATGCCTGTTGGATGGACTTCCAAAATTTATGAAATGACACTGGAGGTGGCTTATGGTGGAAAAATGAACACCCATTACTCTGGCAACAGCTCCTCTACAGGACATTGCAGTCAGCATGCTAATTGCGTGATCTCTTAACTCTTGAGGCATCTGTGACATGGTGTTGAACAACAAAAAACTAATTAAAAAAAAACATTTTAGGGTGGCCTTCAATTGACCCTATCATAAGGAACACCTGTGTAGTGATCCTGGCTTTTAATGAGCATCTTGATATACCACACCTGTGTAGGAGATGGATTATCTCAACAAAGGAGAAATGCTAGCCAACAGTGAT